>NC_083283.1:5899713-6524064 GCF_963506605.1 Zootoca vivipara
ACAAACACTAAGGAAACTAATATACAGCAGCATTAAATGTAGAATCTTGTAGAATTACCAAGTGCAGAGGTCCTGGAGGAGGAGTGGGGATTAAACAAAGTTTGGCAGCGAATTCTTTTATATAGTTATCAACATCTAATTCCTTGTAAGACTTCAACTGTGCCAATAAGCTGAAATAAAAAAAGGCAACAGAAGTGAAGCATATGTCAGTAGAAGGCAAAATTACTTTTTTTAGTAAAAATCTCATTCCTTCAAAGTATGTTTTCTTCTGTACAGTATATATCCATCAACTTACTGCATTCATTCTTTGTGTTGTTTTCGGTGCCTGCTAAGAACTGCTTTGCTCCAGCAAAATATATAGTAGATATATTTTTAAAATATATATTTAGATATATATTTTAAATGTATCAAATATGCACCTTGTTTTCATCAGTTTTTTTAATGAATATTTTAGATTGTCTTTAGCTTGAGTAAGTGGCACAGTATATAAATTTTGTTAAATAAATCAAAATGCATCACAATATACGTAACTGCAACAGACTAAATCCATGCTTACAACCATCACTAACCTCTGAATAACTGTTGAAAGAAATACATTTTAAGTGCAGTTCTGAACACAGGGAACCCAATTAATTTCCACCTATAAGGACATTCATTCATTATAGCACTGCCTTCGACTACCTGTTGGGAGCATACTTTCCTTCCAATCTGCAAACCTACTTGGAAGGACAGTTTTAAAATAAATTCCACACCGATGTGAAGACAGAGACCATTCAAGCAAAATGCTGCAGCGCTGTCTACAAATAGGTGAATCTGCTGCCTTAATTTGGCTTCCTTTGCCTCCCAATGATTGTAATTGGTCACTAAAAGCTCTCTTACTGTGTTACAGCATATTTCGACAGCTTCTGTAACAAATAAACGTTACTGTCATCGAAGTAGCTTAGATCATAATCCTTACCAAGACAGACAGTCTTTGAGGGCATTGAAGTAGGGATACCTAGATATGACGCACACTGCAAATGGCACAAAGTAGGAAGCAGATCTAGAGCTCTTTGCCGTTTCCCAAGAAGCTTGCCCGTTATAGAAGATGTGAGCATCCTACAAGAAAACTGCATGTTACTTTAGGCCATTTGTCAAAAAATTTCAGTTTTGGAAAACCCAGAAGCGCATGTACAAAATACAGGACATAATGTTGACTTTAAGAACCCTCACATTGCAGTGCATATTAGGCACTCAAGACCCATTCTAATTCTATAATAATAAGAATTAATAAATAATTTATTATTTATACCCTGCCCATCTGGCTGGGTTTCTCCAGCCACTCTGGGCGGCTCTGATCATCATCATCATCAACAACAACAACAACAACATCAAACATTGAAAGCTTCCCTAAACAGGGCTGCCTTCAGATGTCTTCTAAAAGTCAGATAGTTGAATGTTTCCTTAACACCTGATGGGAGGGCATTCCACAGGGTGGGCACCACTACCAAGGAGGCCCTCTGCCTGGTTCCCTGTAACCTCACTTCTCACAGGGAGGGAACCGCCAGAAGGCTCTCGGAGCTGAACCTCAGTGTTCAGGCTGAACGATGGGGGTGAAGATACTCCTTCAGGTATACTGGACCGAGGCTGTTTAGGGCTTTAAAGGCCAGCACCAACACTTTGAATTATGTGCCAACATACTGGGAGTCTTTCAGGACCAGTGTTATACAGTGTCATATTCTTTGGGGAATTCCCATGTTCTGCTTCCAAAAACCACCCTACAGGTTTATGGTCGCATGTTAAGAACAAGTTACCTGAGTTGACAAAGTCTAAAGCATTCACCCTAGTTATATCTGTGACTAGAACTCACAATCAAGAACTCTGCTGGGTCTTCTTCTTCAGAGAGGTATGCCCTGAACTGTAAGAACTTAGCAGTAGCTAAAGATACAGACACTAGATGACTAATTTTGAGAATGGTCAGCGTTTGCAAATGATCAACTCAGCATCAACTCAGCATTGTTGGATTAGGAGCACAGCAGCAGGCTAAACAACCTACTTGCATAGGCCGGTGATACTGTGCGACAACACCATACGTTCTGTTACCACAGACGTCGGTGAAAACAAGGAAATGGATGCGGTCTTCCGTGGATTCCAACGCTATATTAAATCCACCTGCAAATGAGATGAGCATATTGTAAGGCACAGCACTAATAAAAGCAGTAGTGAACACAGTTACGAATTGCCATCTTCAGATGAAGGGCAATATATATATTTTAATAATAATAATAATAAATACAGTGCACATATTTGCAGACCCTGAAAACTGGTCCCAGGAGTGAAATAAGGAAGGTTGACCAAATCAACTTCCTGGGCAGAGCAATCCAAACAGGGGTTAAGGATGGACAAATTGTTGAACCCACAGCCCTGCTGGGCCTACAGTGGCAACAACAACAACAACGATGGTAGGTCAGAAAGGCAGATACAGTGGCATTCCTCTCCCTTTCCTGAGGTTTGTATTTTAAATGCAAAGGCAACATCGCTTCCAAGAATACACGAGACAGTTCAAGTGGTGTTGTTTGTTTTCCCAAGCTGGGGAAAAGAAAGGACGCAGATCCTTTGGATCCATGCCTTCCCGTGATCTTCCCCCAGCACAGATGTTCAACATCTGCACAGACCGCTGGCAGAGGTCACAAAGGTTGCCACATTGCCAGGGAGCAGCCTCAGAAGGACTCACCTCTCTCTCTCTGCTCTCAGAGAGGGAAATCTAAAACATCCCACGGCCCTTGGAACACCCCCCCCCTCCAGGGACCAAAGGATCACAGCCTTACTCAATCAAATTTATTTAGCCTATTTAAATACTACCCAGAGTGGCAGCGTTTTCGCTCTTAAGATTTTCTCAGTATGGCATATTTTTCTCTTGTAGCCGAGATACAGCTTATACTGTCTGCATGGGGGTGAGAGTTATACACAGTAGCCCAGAATCAGAATAGGAATCATTGGTTAGATAATCATGTTAACCCAGCCCTTAGATTCTAATGCATGATCTATCTATCTACAGTGGTACCTCTACTTACGAATTTAATGCGTTCCGAACGCACATTTGTAAGTCGAAAAAAATTGTAAGTCGAATCCCATAGGAATGCATTGGGAGAAAAAATTCATAAGTAGAAGCAACCCTATCTAAAAATTCGTAAGTAGAAAAAATCCTATCTAAACTGCATCCAAGATGGTGGACGGAACTCCATTCGTAAGTAGAAACATTTGTAAGTAGAGTTATTTGTAAGTGGAGGCACCACTCTATCTATCTATCTATCTATCTATCTATCTATCTATCTATCATCTATCTACCTATCTACCTATCTACCTATCTACCTATCTACCTATCTACCTATCTACCTATCTACCTATCTACCTATCTATCTCTATCATCTCTCTATCCAGTGCTTTCTTTCTGGGGGGACGCAGGGTTACACATACCCCTATTCTGAGAATCTTTGTACTTTTGTCCATTTACTGAATTTATTTTTCCCGATTTAAACTATAAAATGGTGATTCTCTTGAGTGAAAATGAGAGTACCCCTAAACATTTTTTATGGAAAAAAATCACTGTATCTATCTATCATCAATAAAATGATTCCCACTTTTCCAGAAGCACAACAAGTCCCCTGCTTTTATGCATCAGTATTGATCCTATCCGTGAACAGACATGAAACTGATTATTGAAATGACAGGGGCTCACATTACCTGGAAAGCAAAGCTGTGGCAATCCGTTAAGGTCAATGTCTATAGGGATGGTAATATCTTCAGTCTCTGGAATTTTATGGGCTCCATTCAGAACTCTCGCAGTGTCAATCTTGGATTTCTCTTTCTTTTTCCGAAAAGAACGCCGTTTCCCTTTATTGAATGCATTACTATTTATATTTGTGGTTTGCAACTCCTCTCTGCTGATGAATGGAGGGACAAAAACAGAAAGAACTTCTGGTTCGAAGGGAGGGGTGCTTCTTGGGTCATGTCTTTGAGCAACCTAAAAACAATAAAATAATAACAATTCTTACTGTATTTTGTCACCAAATGATGGTTCACATTTAGAAATTTACTTCTGTTATTACAGTACTTAGCAGCAATTTATTTTTGTTATGAAACAACTGACCTTTGCTAAAACAATATTTTAATAAAGAATGTTACTAACGTTTGGCAAATAATTACTTCTTCAGTAATGTATTATCTTCATTTTGTACATGGCGCTCTCCGCACACTTATCCGATACTAAATTCTACTGTACCTGTTGAATTGTACCTCCAAGTAAACAAATTCTAAGTCTACTAGTTCAAAATTAAAGCCAAGAGCATTTAACTAGGTGCAAAAGTCCATCGGGCAGTTTTTCGCTGGCAGTTCTTTCTTCAAGAATTAATAATGCACATTAACTGAAATATTAGGAGCATTATTATTTCAATTTGTTACCTACCTTTCAACTTAAGATCCCAGGGCGGGTTACAGCAATTAAATCATAGATTCATAGAGTTGGAAGAGACCACAAGGGCCATCCAGTCCAACCCCCTGCCAAGCAGGAAACACCATCAAAGCATTCTTGACATATGCCTGTCAAGCCTCTGCTTAAAGACCTCCAAAGAAGGAGACTCCACCACACTCCTTGGTAGCAAATTCCACTGCCAAACAGCTCTTACTGTCAGGAAGTTCTTCCTAATGTTGAGGTGGAATCTTCTTTCTTGTAGCTTGAATCCATTGCTCCGTGTCCGCTTCTCTGGAGCAGCAGAAAACAACCTTTCACCCTCTTCTATATGACATCCTTTTATATATTTGAACATGGCTATCATATCACCCCTTAACCTTCTCTTCTCCAGGCTAAACATATCCAGCTCCCTATCACAATGTTAAAAGCAGTTCAAAACAATTTACCATCACAAAAATATGGTGGGCCCTAAAAATAGACACCCCGGGTATCAAAAAGCAATGGTAAAGAGGTGTCTTTAGCAATCAATGAAGATGCTTCTTAAAGTCTTGCTTCACCCAATTGCCTAAGCCACAAACCGCTCAGATCTGCAACCAATAAAGTTGTGGCTTTATTTATCCCATTAACCCAATATACTTGTGTTTGTGTATTTATTTCGGAGGGACCTGGGGGTCTGGGGCCTTGCCACGCAATGAGAATTCCTCACTGGAGTTTAGTTCATGCTGAATATCTTTTAGCAGCAGACTGCTAATTCTCAATTAATATTAAGTAGTTCCTTTAAAGTTTAAGCATTAAGGGGTTCAGTGTCAAACCAAACCCCCCAACTGACTCCCACTACCCCCGGTAATGTTTTGCCCCCTGTTCAGGCCTAGGAGATGAAAGATTACCGTACCCAGAAAATAACTCAAGCTCTGAAACACAAACCAAAAATCCTGACCATTCTAAACAATTATCATCACCAGACAAGTGTCCCTATTGTCACAGCTGGGCATCCAATGTATGACTAGCAAATGCATCACAAATCTTGAGAGACACTGAACCTGGAAGAAGAATTCTTCATACTCAGGTCTTCCAAAAAGTTATTGCTTTACTATCCTGCTCAGGACTTCAAGTCTCATCTCTCGGTAGCAGCCCAATGCAGAAACCTGTCCCAGCTTCAAAGTACATATACAAACTAAAATGTTTGTGTCAATACACTGATCAAGCAATGCCGGTCTGCTGATATGTAGGGCATTTAGTACACAGTTCATTTTTTCCCAAAGTTTCTGGGGCTATGGTCTGCTCACGAAGTGATGTCCTGGCGTAATCAAAAATCTTTTTATTAAGTTGCTTGTTCAAAGTACACTTGCATTTTTACAAAAGCACCTGCAGTCCAAACTGCATCTTACAAACTTGTTTTTGGAAACAAAGAATATGCCTTTTGAATTAATTAATTTACTTTGAAATAAATAATTTATGGCATTTCCTTCCACAAGATGTTGTCTACTAGCTTTGAAAGTGCATTAGATAAGTTTGTGGAGAATAGTTTCATCAGTGGTTCATCAGTGGCTATTACCAGTGACAGCTGAATGAAACTTGCATGTTCAGAGGTAACGGAGTCATGGCACAGAAATATATGGTAAAAAAATATATATTAAGAAATGGGTCCCCAAACGTGCATCTAGGTTAAAGATGGCCCCCCAAGTCTGAAACGGTTAAGACTTGGTCTAGTACAGGCTTAGGCAAACATGGCTCTCCAGATGTTTTGGGACTACAACTCCCATCACCCCTAGCTAACAGGACCAGTGGTCAGGGATGATGGGAGTTGTAGTCCCAAATATCTGGAGGGCCGAGTTTGCCTATGCCTGGTCTAGTAGTTAACATTATTGGAAGCTTAAGTCAAGAAATCCTAACCTAATACAGATTCTATGCCTGTTTCTCAGGAACTTGCGACACCCTTAAATCTATCTTGCTTCAAGACATTTTTCTTTCAATTTTATGCAAAGCATGACCATTATCAACCAATAAAACCAAATAAAATCTTCTAAGCACGTTGATCTTCATCTAGTTCATTCTACCGAAGAAGTCATTTCGTAAGATGTCGGTGGCGAAACAAACTAAGCATGCTATTTTGCAACCAGTTCATTCTGCCGAAACTGACCCATAGGAAGAAGTCTTCTATGGAAAGTGCCCACACCACTCCATCACACTCTATGTCAGACGGTGCCCCCCAAAATGTTGCTGAACTCCAGCTCCCATCAGCCCCAGCCACAGATGGTGGGAATCCCCTTGGGTTACCCCCGCTCTAGGCAAATTATTAAACCGCCTTCAGGATCAGGGAGCAATGCCCTTCCCTGGGGCAAGGGGGCAGACCTGCCAATGGCTATCAGCATGCCTACCAGCTGTTCCCCATTCCCAGTCTGGCCATGGGCTGAACAGCTGGCAATGGGGGTAGCTTTCAGTCGATGAAAAAAGAAAGATTTAAATGGCAAGGATGTTTCATATAACTGCCCAAGCATGCAAGGGGAGTTGGAAACCAAAAGAGTACTTATCAAAATCATATTGCAGTTTTCAGTGGGTAATACAGCAAATCAGCTTGACACCCTGGTCATATGAGTGACACCCTACTTTAGATTCAGGTAGGACCCAGGTGGCGCTGTGGGTTAAACCACAGAGCCTAGGGCTTGCCGATCAGAAGGTCGGTGGTTCTAATCCCCGCGACGGGGTGAGCTCCCGTTGCTCGGTCCCAGCTCCTGCCCACCTAGCAGTTCGAAAGCACATCAAAGTGCAAGTAGATAAATAGGGACCGCTCCGGCAGGAAGGTAAACGGCGTTTCCGTGCTGTGCTCTGGTTCGCCAGAAGCAGCTTTGTCATGCTGGCCACATGGCCCGGAAGCTGTCTGCGGACAAACGCCGGCTCCCTCGGCCAATAGAGCGAGATGAGCGCCGCAACCCCAGAGTCGGACACGACTGGACCTGATGGTCAGGGGCCCCTTTACCTTTACCTTTAGGTAGCCGTGTTGGTCTGACGCAGTCATAATAAATATTAAAAAAATGTCCAGTAGCACCTTAAAGACCAACTAAGTTTGTTCTAGGTATAAGCTATACCCAGAACAAACTTAAAAGGTAAAGGACCCCTGACAGTTAAGTCCAGTCGCGAACGACTCTGGGGTTGCGGCGCTCATCTTGCTTTACCGGCCTGAACAATGGGAGTTCACCCCGTCGTAGGGAATTAAACCGCTGACCTTCCAATCAGCAAGCCCAAGACTCAGTGGTTTATACCACAGCACCACCAGCATCCCTAGAACAAACTTAGTTGGTCTCTAAGGTGCTACTGTACAATTTTTTAAAAAAAAATATAAAAATATTTAACCCTACTTTAGAGACCACACAAACGTCACAATGCCAAATAGTCGTTGTCATTCCTCACACAAACTCTCCCCACCAACAAAGGAGCTGTGGATCCACTTTTAGAACAACTTGTAACCAGTTCAGATGGAAGATAGTTGTTCAACAAATGAGTTGTTCTGCTTAAATAGCCCTCATCAGAAAAGAAAACAGCAACATACTAGGCAATTTGGAGGGAGGATACCTCTGATGAAGTAAATAAGTCTACAAAAGCTTATGAAAAATAAGCTTATTTGTCTTTAAAGTCCCACAAGACTCTTGGTGTGTGTTTCTCCTGCAAGCAACCAACACAGCCAACCCTCTGGAAACCATAAGGGCTTGGTGATTAAGATACTGCAATGTGTTGCGGCATGCTAATGAACCGTCACAGGCTGGTGACATGCCCACTTTAAAGCACAGTGGCATTTCACAACATCTTAACTCTTAGGAAGTGGCTGTGGTTGTTTCTTTTCCTTTTCTTTTATCTGCAAAAACACACACACTCACCTTGCAAAAGGAAATAAAACTTTTTTTAAAAAGTCTTCTTCACCTGCCCCCAAGTTTGTAACTGATGTAAACAAAGGCCAAAGGAGGAAGTTGACAAATTAGTGAGACAGGCAAGATAATCTTAAGCTCCTGCAATTTATTATGTATTTACAAGGGGATCTGTGGGAAAGAAGCTGTGTTGTTGCTGTTTTTTTTTTTCCCTTCAGCCTCAGGGTGGATTTACCAGTTTGTCGATGCATCAAGAACACGTTAACAGCTTTGTACAGTTACATAGCACAGAAATGCAGCCGCGCTGGTTTAAAAAACGGATCTCAAGGGTGAATAGAAAGCGAAGGGAATTCGTTCCACCTTTCCCCATTTCTCCTGCAGTCACCAACCACTGCTCCAACCCTGTGAAAGGTCCCTTTCCCCTTTTTACCTGGTAAATTTCCTTCGCCCTTTCTCTAGGGACGCCGACCAACAGGCAGATCTCCAGCACTGCGGAAGGAAGCACATCTTCCATAGCAAGGGCACGGAGCCAAGGAGAAGCCGAGGAACCCGCCGGAAGGAAGGGCTAGGGAGCCCACAGACCCTGGGCAGCCAAGTTCAGTTCCTTCACCCCTGTAGAGGAGCGGGGGGAAAGGGAAGAGGAGAATGGAGGTGAAGGCAGCAGCCTCCTGGCTTCCGAGAAGGAAAGAAACAAACGAGGTCTGTGTCATCCGCTATGGGAGGAGCCTCTGAAAACTCTCCTCGCTCAGAGGGTTGGATAAAAGTTAAAAACCAAACAGGGAAAGGGATCAAAGGGAAAGTTGACACCTGAAGGAGCAGCAAATCTCACACTATGGCACTTCTGTCTCCAAGCACCCTTTGCAACAAAACTGGGGAGTTTGATCCCAAAATAAGGAATAAAAGGAGCGCGGTGGGTTTTGCCTTCAGTCTCTCCTCCTCGCCCTGGGGTGGAGGAGAAAGAAAGCGGTTGTCACTTACTTTGGGTGCACTTTCTCACCTCTTTTTTTATCTCAAAATTGTCAGCAAAGGGGAGGGGAGATGGGGGGGCTCCCTCGTCCCGATTTCTTCACCCGACCTAAAATTTGTGGAGGGGGTAGGTGTTGGCCAGCTCACCACATTCAAACAACACTCCAATGAAGGGGGTTTCGTTGGGAAACTGGGGGTGGCATATAGCCCTAACTTCAAACTCAGCTCCCAAACACCCCCAAAATAGTGGGGGGGCAGTCCTCTCTAAGGTGGCTCTCCTGACATCCACCTGCCCATTTGCAGAGGCTCTGAATCATAGGATCTAACTATGAGAGTTGGAAGGGACCCCGAAAGTCATCTAGTTCAACCCCCTGCAATGCAGGAATCTCAACCTATGGTCGCCCCCCCCCCCCAACAACATCCAATTTGAAACCATACAGAACCTCGCTTAGCTTTGCAAATGTGCCAGCAGTTTTATTGCACACACACACACACAAATGAAAAAAAGAAGGTGAAAACACACGCCCCGGTGGTTTTGAAAATGGGGGAGGGGAGAGACATTCTCTCCCCAATATTTCCTTGGCCCAACTTAACGGTTTAGAGAGCTCGTGCCCACCCCCCTCAAAAAGACCCCCCTCAAAAAGGGGGAAGCAAAAATATACCCCCCCCCAAAAAAAGAAAAATGACACCTCCAAAATGGGGAAGGCAAAAAAAAAACCCAAAAAATAATTCGGGAGAAACCTCTAAAGAGCTGCCTCTGAGGTGCTTCTCCTCAGTGTGAAGTGCGGTGGCAAAAAAATGGGGAGGGGCCCACCCCACCCCACCCACCCGGGGCCCACCCCACCCCACCCCACCCCACTTTCTCCTCAGCCCAGTTAAAAGGGGGAAGATGTGGAAGACACACACGGCCCCTTCCAGGAAGAAGGGCCGGCTCCCCTCACCCCACTCCTCGGCCGGGGAGAAGGGGGCGCCCTCAGCCCCCCCCCGTCCCCCAGGCCAGCGTCCCTCCAGCTAGGACTCCCCCCTCCCTCCGCCGCCCTTGCCCGGGCTTCGCGGAAGCCTCGGCGGGTGGGAGGGAGGGAGCGCGTGGGAGAGGCGGAGTCCCGCGGCGGCTTCCCTCGAGCAGGGGAGGAGCGGGAGAGGCTGCCCGCGGCGCGGAGGCAGGAAGTCGGGGAGGAGGGCGGCAAGGGGGGGGGAGAAGAAGGAGAAGGAGACAGGCTGCCTTTTTAGGGATTCAGGGCAAGCTCATGCATCATAAACTCACTCTCACACACTACAAATTTCCAATAATATTATGAACAAACATTGAAAAGCTCAGGGCCAGTTAAAATAGATACAGTGCTGCCCACCTCAGCAGAAATAAAAAGGTTATCCATTATAAGATAGTGCTCTAAAAATAATGCTAACAACAGTTTGCAGAGGAGTAACTGCGTTTACAGAATGTCCCAGGAGCATGAAATGTTCCCCCCACTGGCTTTTTTTAAAATGTCAACCATTTCCTTTTCTTCCTTTTTTTTGGTAAAGTTTATTGTTATTATTATTTCATTTATAATGTATATAAAACAGAAAGAACAATTATAACAAACAGGCAAAGTTTAAAAGGTGAAAAACAAGGCATCGCAATTGCTCTATTTGTTGTTGTTGTTTAGTCGTTTAGTCATGTCCGACTCTTCGTGACCCCATGGACCATAGAACGCCAGGCACTCCTGTCCTCCACTGCCTCCCGCAGTTTGGTCAAACTCATGTTCGTGGCTTCGAGAACACTGTCCAACCATCTTGTCCTCTGACGTCCCCTTCTCCTAGTGCCCTCAATCTTTCCCAACATCAGGGTCTTTTCCAAGGATTCTTCTCTTCTCATGAGGTGGCCAAAGTATTGGAGCCTCAGCTTCACGATCTGTCCTTCCAGGGAGCACTCAGGGCTGATTTCCTTCAGAATGGATAGGTTTGATCTTCTTGCAGTCCATGGGACTCTCAAGAGTCTCCTCCAGCACCTTGAGAGTGCTCTATTTTGAGAGTGCACCTTGAGAATTGCTCTATTAGCAGTAGCTATTGTTCCTACAAGGAGACTCTTGAGAGTGGACTGCAAGAAGATCAAACCTCTCCATTCTGAAGGAAATCAGCCCTGAGTGCTCACTGGAAGGACAGATCCTGAAGCTGAGGCTCCAATACTTTGGCCACCTCATGAGAAGAGAAGACTCCCTGGAAAAGACCCTGATGTTGGGAAAGATGGAGGGCACTAGGAGAAGGGGACGACAGAGAATGAGATGGTTGGACAGTGTTCTCGAAGCTACGAACATGAGTTTGACCAAGCTGCAGGAGGCAGTGGAAGACAGGAGTGCCTGGCATAAGGTTACCAGACGTCCCCGTTTGCCAGGGACAGTCCCGGGATTTACACATCAGTCCCCTGACAAAATCCGTCTATTTAGTAGGAAGTTGAAAAGTGTCCCCGGATTCATTGAAAAAAATCTGGTAACCTTAGCCTGGCATGCTCTGAGTCAGACACGACTAAACGATAACAACAAATTGTTCCTACAATGGATTATGGGAGACCGGTTCCATGATCAGAACAGCTCATGAATTGGTGGAAAAAGCAATAATAGTGTTCCCCTTCCCTTGGTTGGCTACATCTGTATTTCTATTATTATGTTCCGAATTAACTGTAGAACTGGATGACGGGCCTCCTCAAGGCATAAGGCTACTAAATGGCAAAGAATACAATTTCCCCAGTCGCTGTGGAAAGAAGCAATTGCAGATTTGAAACAGTAAGAAAATGTTCCTTTTTGGGGGGGAAGGGCAATATTATTCATAATACATCCACAGCTCAATACAAGTTCTATTGAGGGCTTACGCCCAGGAAAGTGGGTACAGGGTTTGCTTATTTATTTGCTGCAGGGAAGGGAAGAGGAAACTGTTGCCCTCCAAAATTTGTCACAGCTCCCCCCATCCCTGAACACTGATTATGCTGCCTGAGGCTGATGGGAATTGGAGTTCAACAACAACTGAAAAGCCACAAGTTCACCATGCCTGCTTTGCTAAATTAATGCAGCCGCTCATAACAAAAGTTCTTGGGGCAGTGTGCAAAAGAGGGGGGGGGAGGAACCATACACAACTTTAAAACAGGCCTCTGTGCGTGTTCTTGCAAAGGTTGCATAATAACAGAGCTAGATTATTTGCCCAAATTCACATCTCATTCAGATAATCAACATGCAACTCAAACCTATCCTTTCTGGAAGTTATTATGTAGTACACCTTATGCATATAACGTCAGCTGAACCAAACAGACTTAGTTGTGTAATCTGTCAAGGCAAATACATGTATAAATTGTGATAAGCCTGAATGACAAGGTTATTGGAGGAGGTTATTGCAAGCTGCAGCCGTCAAGCCAATTGGCATATTTAAAACACTGCATTTGGGTGTTCAGATTCACACAGTATACCAAACAATGTCTTTGTCTTTCCTGCATCTGTTTTTCTCTGTGTGAGAAATGATGTTAGGAAAAGGAAGAGAGCTGTGTTTAAATCAAAGTACAGCATTGCATGTGAATTGTGGGTGCAAGAGACAATAAAAAACATTCCTTGTAAAAACAGATTAAATTCAAACCTTGAGCAGGAAGGAAACAAAGATAGAGAGATGTCTCCAGAGGGAAACACAGAGAATGAGATTTACATTTGCACTGACAGTCTGCATCATCAGATACAAATCAACATTTGTATCCAAATGTCCAAATGGCAAAGTTTCAAAGACTCTGAAGCATGTAAGGTGCTCTCCCTTTCACAAAGGTTGCCATATTCCCTTCAGTGGAGGGGGCTTACAATTTTGGTGCACAATGGAGCATTCATGGAGCACTGGACTGGGCCGCAGACCCTCAATAGGAAAGTAGAAAGCTGCCTTATTTGTTGGCAATTTGTCTCGAGAGACAATGGAAGAGTGCACCTTTTGGGGTGAAGTCAAACTGTTGGAAGATTGCAGCACCTGCTGCGGCTGAGGAGACTGATACAGGAGAGACATGTTTTGTTGCAGCTGGGGCAGATGAAGGCGTCCGGTTGTTCTGCTGCAGGTGCACCATGTCATTTTTCTCTCTCTGCGCTCCTCCCAGCGGTCATTCCTCCTCTGGTCACTGCTATGGATGCACAACCTGAATGTCTCCAGGCACTGAAGTCAAATGCAAGATTCCCGCACTGCAGTGTTGATGTTGCCAACCTTCATGTCACATTTACAGATATCTTTGTAGCGCAGACTTGGTCTGCCAAAGGGCCTAGTGTCTGAAGCCAGCTTCCCATAGAGCTGCCTTATACAGAGTCACGATACTGATCCATCTCGTATTGTCAACTGGGCCTGGCAAAGAGCTTTCCGGGGTTTCAGACTTCCAGCCAGTTGGATTGTTCTGTAAAACTGCAGCCACGCCCAGTGGTCCAGGCAACGGTATTTATAAAGTTTCAAACAAAGGATTTCAATTTTCACCAATTATGTACATCATTACCTCATTTTATGTTCAATACACATGCACAATAAGCACTCGCAATTTATGCTGATTCAGGTTTGATTCTCACCAATTTCTGTTACATTGTGTTAGTGTGCATGTTGGGAACCTGTGTTACGTGTAGCCCTTTGCACAGTGTAGCAACTTATGTTCTAGCTTTGAGCTGCATCTTTGTGATTCACATATTAGCTGTATTCCTGCCCCATTGGGGGGGGGGGCAACTTGCAAAATCATCAGTTTCATAAAGTAACGGGTTACCATACCTTCTCTAACAGAAACGCGCTCCAGGATTTCCAGGGGTATACATTATCACATGGTCCCTTTGGCCCACCACCACATTTGGAAAGGAAGAGGGAGGGAGGCCTTCTTTGTTGTGGGTGCCAACATGATAGAGTCCCTGGTTCGTCCAATCATTTGTTGATGCAGCCAGGTTCAAATGCTGCACAAGTCTTGTTCAGAGGACAGAGTGGTTATAGCTGTGGGGAGGATCTGCAAGTAGCGCCATTTGGGAGGACTAGCTTTGCATTCAAAGGGTTCAACTACGGGCATCTGCAGTTTAAAAGATATCGGGTAAGAGATATTCGGAAAAAGCTCTTCCTGAGACCCTGGACCAAAATGCTTGTTTACAATGCTATTGTACTGCCAACCTGACTATATGCTTGTGAAACATGGACCACTTACAAACGCCATCTCCAACTTCTCGAAAGATTCCATCAACGGTGTCTGCAAAAAAATCTTACACATCACTTGGGAAGACAGGCGAACTAATATCAGTGTACTGGATGAAGCAAAGATCACCAATGATTATTCAACATCAACTTCGTTGGACTGGTCATGTTGTGCGGATGCCTGATTATCATCTTCCAAAGCAACTACTCTATTCCGAACTTAAAAATGGAAAGCGTAATGTTGGTGGTCAACAAAAGAGGTTTAAAGACTCTCTCAAGGCAAATCTAAGAAAAATGTAGTATAAACACTGACAACTGGAAAACACTGGCCTGCAAGCGCTTCAGTTGGAGAATAGCCAAAGGTGTCATGGGCTTTGAAAACACTCGAACTTAGGACGCAAGGGAGAAACGTGCTAGGAGGAAGGCACACTTGGCAAACCCACACCATGATCAACTCCTGCCCAGAAACCAATGTCCCAACTGTGAAAGGACGTGTGGATCCACAGAATTGGCCCCCACAGTCACTTACAGACTCATTGTTAAAACCGTGTTTATGGAAGACAATCTTACTTGGCTACAAGTGATCGCCAAAGAAGAAGAAGATCCTAACACCTTCCAAATAGATGTCTGCCATCATGTTTGCTTTCAATTTTCATCATGCTTTTGCTGGTTGCAAGCCTATGCCCACTTACTTGGAATACATTGATCTCAATGATGCTTACTTCTGAGTACACACACCTAGGTTTGCACCATTAGTGAGGGAATTGTGTGTCCTGGTAGTGGTTTATAATGCTGTTTTGTTTCGAATTGCTTGTTTTAATATTGTGTTTTTAGATCAGTAATATTTTATTATTTTAATGCATTTTTATGATTACCCACTTTATACTTCTGAACAGAAAAGTGGGATGTGAAGGTATTAAAATATTTCTTTACAAAACAAGGGCTACCCACTGACTCCCTTACAAAAAGCTGCAGCTCTCATTCCCATTTTGCTCATTTCTATTCTCTAAAGCACTTTCACACTGAATAATCAAATTCAAAAGCTCTTTGAAATTCACAATATTTTTCCCATGGCTCTTTCCTCTCCTCGATTTCATGCATAGCTTTCCTGCAGTTATTTTTTTTCCAGTTCATCAAAGAGCAAGGTGAATTTCTTTTTCTATCCATATAAAGTGAATTATTAATCACAAACTTCATTGTTCATCTTCCTTTTCCTACTTAGCCTTTTCCCTTCATCCATTCTACTGCATTTAATGAATTCATTTTGATTTAGGGGGTCCTTTTTTCTGACACGTGGGAAACTTTCCCAAACTTCACTTGCTACAGCCTTGAGGTCTCATCCTTATTGCTATTTGCAACCTCGAGATGTTCCTCGTTATCAGCATTATTACTGCTCCTCCAGTGCTGTCTCAAGGATCATCTTTTCTGCACCTTGATCCAGGTTATTGCCATACAGAGCAGACTTCAAAAGGAAGGCTGGTGAATTTTATTATTATTATTATTTACTTGCAGCACTGAAATGTTCAGCCTCCTGCCAGGGGAGGAAGTCTCACTCTGATTGCAGAAAGACCTGAGGATTGTTGAACCATATCTAATTTGCATTTACAGATGACGATAATGATTTCAAATTGTTTACATTATGCCCTTTTGAAATGTGTTTTGGGGTGGGGTTATTGGGTTGTCATTTTTATTTTTATTATGTATTTTTACTATGTATTATGTATTTTGTGGTTTTATATCTTGATTTTATTCTGTGAACCGCCCTGAGACCACTGGGTATAGGGCAGTATATAATTTCAAATAATAATAATAATAATAATGCAGTAAAATGGCTGCATACAAATTCAATAAAACAGAGAATACAGTCCAAAGCAATACATCGTGTAACAATAGCAGTTCCAAAGCAGCGCAACAAAACAGCCGCAATGTGTTGATTAAAACCTGAGATAATAGAACAGCTTTTTAGCCACCTGCCTATACAGGTGACCCAGGTGGCGCTGTGGTTAAACCACTGAGCCTAGGGCTTGCTGATCAGAAGGTCGGCAGTTCGAATCCCTGTGACGCCCTCGGCCAATAATGTGAGATGAGCGCGCAACCCCAGAGTCAGTCACGACTGGACCTAATGGTCAGGGGTCCCTTTACCTTTACCTTTACCTATACAGGTGAAACTCAGAAAATCAGAATATCGTCAAAAAGTGCATTTATTTCAGTAATGCAACTTAAAAGGTGAAACCAATATATGTGATAGAGGCATGACATGCAAAGCAAGATATGTTAAGCCTTTATTTCTTGTAATTGTAATTATTTGTCGTTAGGCGGGTCATTTATAGAAGGAATGTAATTAATGAAACGTAATAGTGATATCTATTTTTATTTTTGTATTATTGTAACTATTTGTTTTATTACTGTGGAATTTCCAAAAGAAAGCATTTGTAAAAATTAAAAGAAAAATAAAAAATAATAAGTTGCATTACTGAAATAAATGCACTTTTCGACAATATTCTAATTTTTCGAGTTTCACCTGTATTATGTGAAGCAGGTGCCAGGCAAATGTCATTTTACATGATCTTAAACATTGGCAGTCCAACTTTGGCAAAAAAAACACAACCCCAAACAAATAACTTTTGTTTTCGGATTTTCACTTTTTGAAGGATGGCAGCCCTATCACTGTCTATGTTCACAGGTACACAACCTCTGAACACATAGTACTAGTTACAGGGAGGTAGCCGTGTTGGTCTGACGTAGTCGAAACAAAAAATAAAAAAATTCCTTCCAGTAGCACCTTAGAGACCAACTAAGTTTGTCATTGGTATGAGCTTTCGTGTGCATGCACACTGAACACATAGGTTCAATTTAGTCAGGCCTGGCACACCCATGAGGCAAGGTGAAGCGACTGCCTCAGGTGGCACGATCCACAGGGGCAGCAGATCTGGCCTCCAATGAATGTATTGCTTGCTTCTGCTGCCATCATTGCTGCAGAGGCAGCAACAACCATATGTTAATTTTTAGTTAATTTTGGGGTAGCCACTAAGGAGAAAGATGTTCACACGTCACTAACTCCAAGCATTTCCAGTGGCCAGCAAATGCAGCGCAATGAAAACGCGCTCACTGTCTCTTCCCCGAAAAGTCTGCAACCACATGGCTCAGCCGAACGCAGCAAGACAATGTGGTCATCAGCCCGTGATCACAGCACATCACGTTCCCCATCGCTTATTTAGTTGGGGGCTTGCTTCAGTAGACACATGCAAACGAGGCTGTAACAAGCGTGACACAGATTTCTTGTTTCCGCTCAAGCGGAATGCGGCGGTCTAGACAAAACCGGATAAACCTGGTTCACAGCCACGCTGGACAACCGCAAAACAGCTGTGTCATTTGCCCCAAAGCAGAAAAAGCCACAATTGTGTTTCACGCTTCAAGGTGCTGACTGACATTCTGAGGCCAAGACCAGCTTTCCTTCTCCACTTTGAGAATCATCAGTCATTTTAGTGAGTTTTAACTAACAGAACTGCTCAGACTGCTGAGAGGTTCGGATATGCTGTTGGCGCTAGGGTTTGGAGGCAGCCTCCATTGGCCTCCTTAGCTGGTGAAAGGCAGGACATGCAAACAGAATTTTCTCATCCTGCCTCTCACTTGGGTTGTCTTCTCTGTGCAAAATAAGACTGGCCATGTCAGAGATCCCAGGCCCCACCTGGAAACATTGCTAAGCTCTGGGGATGATCCCAGTGAGGTAAAAAAAAAACTTTAAGATGGTGTCATTATTTAAATCTTGCCATTTCCTCCTTCCTCTTGGGTTTTGCTCTACTTACCACCAGAAGGTCAGGGCAAGAATAGGATGTGTGCCAACACACAGCAAATTATTTCCCCCCAAAATTGGCTCAAATATTGACTTCCTTTGCAGAATAGTTTAGTCTGCTTTCAAGTTACTTAGATGCCACAATGCTCTGCAAATATGGTGGTATCTGAAGCAAGACAGGCATGAGCAATTTTATCCTCTTAAGTCAAGGATGGGGAACCTGGTGTCTTCCAGATGTTGTTGAACTCCAACTCCCATCAGTCTCAAACAGCATGGCCCATGGCCCAGGAGGGCGAGGGCAACATCTGGAGGGCTAGAAATTCCCCATTACTTAGCAGACAAGTTACCAAGTGTTGCTTAAGATCTTTCTAGAGTCTCAACTGAAGAAAGCTGTAGACTACTCAGTATCAGTTTACTGGACAGCATTGTGTGGGCACAGTAGTGGCAGGATGGGAAAATATCACCTTATCCTTTCTATAGAATCATAGAATTGTAGAGTTGGAAGGAACCCCAAGGGTCATCAGGTCCAACCCCCTGCCATGTAGGAATCACAACTAAAGAATCACTGGCAAATAACCATCCAAACACAGTTTTAAAACCTCCACCTTCTGAATCAGCTGCTCACTGCAGTTTGCAGGAAAGCTGTTCCTTCAAAGATATCAGAATCCCATTGCATAGTAATTTGGAGCAGGTCACACATGTGATCTCACACACAAAACCTGGCCCCCTTGACCTTCAGTGCACGTCGGCACCTCTGCTGACCAACCAGGTGTCTATGGGAAACCTGCAAGCAAGGTTCAGGCACAAAAAGCACACTCTCCTGTGATTTCCAGCAGCTGGGATTCAGAAGCATTACTGCCTCTGACAATTAGGGGCAGAGAATTAGCAGTCTCCTCCTCCATGCTTTTGTTTCATCCTCTTTCAAAGTAAGCCAAAGTGGTGCCCTTCACTGCCTCCTGCAGGAGCAAGGCCCCTAGTTTGACTATGCGCTTTGTGAAAAAGCACGTTCTTTTACCTCTCCTGAATCTTCCAGCATTCAGCTTCGCTGGACATCCACGAGTTCTAGAGAGAGGTAAAAAAAACATCTGCTCTCCCCATGCCTTGCAGAATTTTATAACCTATCATTTCCCCTCTTACTCAGCTTTTGTCTAGGCGAAAAAGTCCCAAATTATGTAACCCTTCCTCCTAGGGGATTTCCTCCACCCCCTTGATTGTTTCGGCTTCTGAAGCTTTTCTGACTCTAGAATATTTGAGTCAGACTTGTACGGAGCCAAACCATTTCCCTACCTATCTGAGTTCTATCCACTCTAGCCCTGCCCCAAACGGATGGGAATTGTAGTCTACACGCAGGGCAAGGCTTTTAAACTAGGGGTAAAGGGACCCCTGACCGTTAAGTCCAGTCGCGGACTGGACTCTCGCTTTACTGGCCAAGAGAGCCGGTGTTTGTCCACAGACAGCTTCCGGGTCATGTGGCCAGCATGACTAAGCCTCTTCTGGCGAACCAGAGCAGTGCATGGAAATGCCGTTTATGTTCCCACCAGAGCGGTACCTATTTTATCTACTTGCACTTTGACGTGCTTTCGAACTGCTAGGTTGGCAGGAGCTGGGACCAAGCAACGGGAGCTCACCCCATCAACCTGGCAAGCCCTAGGCTCAGTGGTTTAGACCACAGCACCACCATGCATGCCAGACCAAAAAGTGACATTTATTTTGAGTTCACTCATTTTTCATTTGGAAAAGCAGGAAGGGATTCAGGCCGACAACGCAGCCGTAGAGCTTATTCCCTTTCTTTCCCCCAGAAGAATATTGGATTTTGCATCCATTGATTTACCCTGCTCCTATTTTCAAAGGGTCTGGACTCTGGAGGGTAAATCGACTGCCTTATTCTTTCTGAGTTAAATACATAGGATTGCAGTATTTGACATGTTTTGTATGTGCTGTCTTAGTCAGGCAAGTGCTAATAGCTGTCTTCATTAAGCAGGAGCCAAGCCAAGGAAGTTCTTAAGCAAACAGTAAACGCCCAAGGCAATTTCCTGCTTTTCTAAGCCAAGGGGATTGTACATACTGCCCTAACCATTTTCAGCAGAGAGCATATTTGTATCTACCATAGGAATCTGCTTTCCCAAGGCACTTTCTTCATAGGTATTCATAAAAAAAAACATGGAAATCAGTGAGGCATATCGTGTATTTAATTGACTTGCCAGGTGAGATTCCAGAAGAGGAGGCATGTTAGCCTTTGCACAGCAAAAACAAGGGGTGCTGGGCTGACTTAGAACTTTTCTGCAAGGGAAGCTCAGGTTGTCTGCAGGGCAAAAGTGTAGGGAGTGTTACCTGGAATGACAATGCATGACAATGTGACTGTTCTCTTTTGAAGCTCATCAGCATACGTTAAAGCTACATGTTGTACAGCTAGAGCACATGACTTTCACCCAATGATCTTGGGAATTATAGTTTGTAAAGAGTGCTATGAATTGTACAGTATCTGCTAAATTCAGTCGGACTGGTCGCTGGCTGCAGAGAATCTGGGAGGGTTGTTTCTCCCCACTCTTTCCCATCAAATCATCAAGCATGAATAAATGTTTCTGTAATGGGGAGGTCCCAGAGCTTACCTCTGCTGGTGGAGGACTAGAAGCAATAGAGTGAATTACGGCCACTTCCACTTCCAATGGGTTGCTTAGCAACCCAATTGCTGCCAGCTCATGTAATATACCCAGGAGGAGAAGTAGGTCAATTCTGATGAGACAAATGGGGGGAACTCACTGGAATGCCGGTTTGTTGTGCATGCCTGTGCAATGCAGGGCCCTTCATGCCCTTGGGCAATGGCTTTCAGGGTGGCAGGTGGGTCAACCTACTTCCTTGGTGCAGATGGTAAAGGATTGAACTGAGGCGGAAAGGCCCCACTTGCTGCTATGGTGGACTGGGGAGTTTTCCTCTGCCTTAGGGGTATAGTTAAACCAGAATCGGATGCTAGACTGCAGTGTATCCTAGAATACTCGGACAGATCCATCTTTTACATTCAAGGAGCATATATCTGCCTACAGGTGGAGTTGTGTGGGCTTAGTCTTAGATGGTTTAAGCAAGTAGGGTTACTTGGAAATACGAGGTTGCCTTATACTGAGGCCTCCTCTGGTCTATGTAGCTCAGACAGGGTTTCCCCCCAGTCCTCTGGGACCTTTTGTAAGCAACAACTCCTCCCTTGGAAGCTCTACTCCAGGCATCCCCAAACTTCGGCCCTCCAGATGTTTTGGACTACAATTCCCATCTTCCCTGACCACTGATCCTGCTACCTAGGAATCATGGGAGTTGTAGGCCAAAACATCTGGAGGGCCGCAGTTTGGGGATGCCTGCTCTACTCATTTGGAATGGACTTAGGATAGGCTCAGCGATGAGAGGTAACAGTTATGCTTCCTATAGGTGAAGGAAGACCTAACGTAACATTTTTAAAGCAGTAGGGAGTGGTCTGAAAACACCTTCGCTGTGTTCAAAAAGTAAGAAAGCAACAACACTCCTTTTCTGTCCTGGAATGAGTTCGGGAAATCAAGTCCTAGAAATTTCCATCAAGATTTTGTTTGACATGCAGAAAAGCCAGTTGTGGTGGTGGGCGCCGATTGGCTAGCGCTTGTGGCGGTACCAACACACCTTCTCTCTCAATCCCCATTCAGTTACAAATGCTGGCAAATATTATTTTTAATAAGGTGAAAGAGTAATGTATAAAGGCCGCTCTAATTCCATAGATGCTTCTGTTCCATTGACACCCCCCCCATCTGCCCCACCTTGGTCCCAAGCTCCAGCAATGTCCATGGCCTCACTTCTTGTCCTTCTGGTTCTTGTTTGCTCAGACCAGGTCTCTGCTACAGCCTGTCTCACAGCTGAGCCAAGGTCTGATAAGTTCACAACTGTGATCGTCCATCTTGGCAACAACTGCTACATATGCTGGATCATATATGAGGAATGCCTTGTGGAACTCAGGAGCCATATGGATATAGCCATACAACAGCATTCCCACATGTCAGAGGCAAAGTTGGTTCCAGTTCTGCTCGTGATAAATTAGGCAGAACAGATGGTGGAAAACAAGGCATGTGGGCATGTGTACGAGTGTGCACACACTTAAAAAATGGATTTATGCCTAGTGGAGGCTGGTCCATTTGTGCAACCTCAGTCTCAGACAAATTAATGGAGGAGAGGGCTATTGATGGCTACTAGCCATCCTACAGATGGAGGCAACAATCCTCCTGAATACTAGTTTCTGGAAACCACAGGAGGGGAGAGGTCATGCTCATGCTCATGCTCTGCTCCCTGGTTTCCCATGGGCGTCTGGTTGGCCACTGTGAGAACGGGAAGCTGGACTTGATTGGCTATTGGCCTGATCCAGCCACTTATTCTTATGTTCTTATGTCTGACCTTAACCAGCCCTTGCCTCTGCTTATCCTGGGGGTGTCACTGCCTTAGTCCAAGTGCTACCTTTGTAAAACCCAGCAGGGAGCAGGAGGAGAACCTACTAGAAATAGCTGGTTCTGCCCGTCTTTGGCTGTAGCGCCACCTACTGTTCGTCTCCCTGCCTTCTGCCCTACCAGCCCCAATGGGCACCAGCTGCCCCTGATTATACCCCACCTTTCAATTTCATTTAAGGAATGCCCAGGGCAACTGACACAAGGAGATACAACAGACAACTACCATCAATATAGTAAGACGGTAACGACCAAACGCAGCAGGAGAAGCAGTTAAAAATCAACCCATGTGGGGATGCAGATAAAACAATACACACAATTGCTCACGATCAGGGGCACTGCAGCCCTGGCTTCTCCTTTCCATCTGAGAGTGCAGGGCAAGGAAAACTCCTTTTGAAAGCCTGGCAAGAGAAAAGAGAGAGGGAAAAAAGTTGGGTGATGAGCCAGAACATTGGCTGCAAGCCCCGAGGACAGCTTTGTTGTCCACAGCAAGCAAGCGCATATGCTAACATTTTAGCAAAGTAGAATTGTTTTGGCTGCGGTGGAGAATCTCCTCTCCCCGAAACTAGAAACTGAGAATGCATCAGCCAGCATCCGATTTTCTAAAAATGCTGAGAGTGTAAGCAGCTGCTTGAAAATTCACTTGGCAGGTTCCCATGAGATGCTCACGCATTACGGAACTGGCAACTTCTTTCTTTTAAGAAATGTTACCCCTTTTTTCCTATTATTTCTCATCAAGCCCTCCTCTGCCAATTTCATTTGGCACTTGCCACTTCCCCAAGCAATAGGAAGTTACAGTACAGGGTCAGTTCCCCATGAAAGTGGGAAGGATTGAAGAGTTATAGGCTGGTTCTGTGTTTATATCCAAGTTGAGCAGGAGTGGAGCAAGTAGGTACTAAGGACATTCAGTGCTATTCCAGAACATAAGAAAGGGCTGAGTTGGAGCAGACCGAAGGGACATCTAGTCCTTTCTATTTCCTCCAGTGGCCAACCAGATGCCTGAGAAGTCCACAAGCAGTGTTATTCCTTGAAAGAGAACTACCTGAAAAGGATTTACAGATGCTATTTAACTCCGAGTAGACTTGCTAAATTTAAAACGTATAAGACTGAATCGGTTAAGTGCTAGAGACAATGAGGCTGAGGGTACGTTCTATCATATGTGGTGGACTTGTAAAAAGGATAAAGGAGTATTGGGAAATAATTTATAATGAATTGAAAAAAATGTTTAAAAGTACTCCCACCCACCCCCAAAAAAATTCAGAGACCTTTTTGTTGGGGATAATTCAGATGGAAATTCCCAGGTGTCAAAAAAGGCTATTTATGCATGCCATTACTGCGGCCCATGTTTTGTTAGCCCAAAAATGGAAAATGAATGAGGTCCCAACTAAAGAAGAATGGCCACTTAAAGTGATGGAATTGGATTATGTGCAGCTGGCAGACTTAATTTATAGAATAAAAGAACAAGAAGAATATACATTTCAAGAAGATTGGAAAATGTTTATTGAATATATGGGGGGGGGTAAATTGTGTACACTTGGAAATGTTGGCAGCATTAAGATAAATTCGACAGTGTAAATAAGTTTTGATGGATGTAAAAATGGAATACTGAATGGCTTAGTTTATGTAAAATATGCAGGAATCTGTGGCATGCAAATTGAACCATGGAAGGAGAAGAAGGGAAGTCATTTATATTTTAAGGTTGTTCAAATGAATATTCTAAAATGTAAAATAGAAAAACTTAATAAAAATTATACAAAAAAGGAGAGGAGTCCACAAGCAGGACATGAGGGCAGCAATAGTCCTGTCCTGATGTTGATCCCCAGTAAGTGGGTTCAGAGATATATTTCCTTCTTTCAGAGGTATTATGGTTTTATACATATACACATCATGACCAGTAGCCATTGATAACATTTTTCTCCATAAATTTGTCTGATCCTCTTTTAAAGACATGGTTATACGTATCAGGATCTTGGCTGTCCGTTGTCCTGAAATGGCTCCCAAGCCATTTCATTTGGTGCATTAAACCAATGGATTCAAATGACAAGAAAAGAGATTTTGACTAAACAATATTAAGGACTGTCGGACAGTAAGACTTGTTCAACAATGGAATGAATACCCTTGGAAGGTGACTGACTCTCCCTCACTGGAGGTTTTTCAACAGAGGTTGGATGGCCATCTGCCAATTTTGTTTGCAATTTTATAAAATTCTATCATGTCCCTCTACCCAGTTCTCTCTCTCCCGCACCCCAATCCCTAAACTGAGAAAGCTGAGACAGTGTAGTCTTTCCTCATAAGGACCGTGTTCCTGCCTCCTGGTCATTTTGCTTGTCGTTTTCAGAACCTTTTCCAGTTCGACAATATCCATTTTTGAGGGGAGGGCATAGTTTCTTAACAGCGCTGGGAATTGTAGGTCTGCACCCTTAACAAACTACAGTTCCCAGGATTCTTTGGGACAGGGGGAGACCCACGCTTTAAAAGTGAACCGGGATTCTTTGGGAACTGTAAGCGTGACCTTAGATAGCTCACAACAAAAGCGGCAGCCACCCTGCCATTCTCTAACACAGCACTAGAGGAAGCTAAAGCCACGCGGAACATTGCGGAAGATGCTGAATCGCATGACCTAGATCAGTCCCTTACAAGAGTTCCCTCTAAGCCGGAAAGTAATGGACTATGCAGAACTGGATAAGATGACAGGAAGAATTCGAAACCGATGGGAGGACCAGAGGTTCTTAGAAGATGGGGGGGGGGGAATTGCGAATTATTTGAAAGATAGCTGTAAACAACAGATTACGTAGGACTACAAGAAGTTCTGTAAGGAGGATTATATGAAATATTGCAGGGGAAATTTAGGAAGGACATTGAGCTATGGTGTATTTATAAGTAATAGTGACGATAATGAAATGTAAGACTAAGTGATGAAGAGGGGAAATCTTCAGGCGTGGGTGAGGGAAGTCAAAAAATTGTATAAGATATGAATGAATGTAATAAGAATGTTTGGAAATTATATGCAAAAATAATAAAAAATATATACACAACAAGAGCCTTAATCCTTAAGAAAAAACACTGCAATTATTCTTGTGTGTGCAATCATATGTCTCCAAATGATTGAAAGCAATTGCAGCAGAGGAGTCAAAAAGCGCTGGGAGGGTTTGTGTATGGAGAGAGGGAGAGGGAGAGGGAGAGGGAGAGGGAGAGGGAGAGGGAGAGGGAGAGGGAGAGAGAGAGGGAGAGAGAGAGAGAGAGAGAGAGATCAGCTTCAGAATCTCGAAAATAAAATAGAGATAAAATAAGCACTCTCTGGCCCTTACACCAAACAATCATTCTTCTTAAACTGTGCTGTGATCCACAGGTGAAGGGGAGTATATGAATTTAATCTATTATTATTATTATTATTATTACAGTGGTACCTCGCTAGACGAATGCCCTGCTAGACGAATTTTTCGCTAGACGAATGGGTTTTGCGGTCGGAGGTTGCCTCACAAGACAAATTCGTTTTGTGAAAAATTTGTCTAGTGAATCGTGGTTTCCCGTAGGAATGCATTGAAATTCAGTTAATGCGTTCCTATGGGCAAAAGAATAAATAAATTCAATGCATCCCTATGGGATTTGCAAGACGAATTTTTCGCAAAATGAATTGACTCACAGAATGAATTAAATTCGTCTTGCGAGGCACCACTGTAGTATTATTATTAAATGGCTCGCTGTTTTACATTTATGTTAAGGCAATTCACAAAATATTATAAAACGACTGGCATAGTACAAAAATAGGAAGAACTGAAGGCTGGTTTAAAAACAATGCAAAATGAGCTTCTAAGGCAGGGACCTTTTAATCCAGGTGGGAAAGCTTGCCGAAAGAAAAGTGTCTTCAATTGTTTCTGGAAAGCAGAATTCTGAAAAATGCAACGAGGGGGCAGGGCCTGCTTCTTGCTGGAGCTGGGGTTGGGCTCATTCTCACAGGACAGACGTAGACAATATCTGACTTAATGATGGCATGAATTTCCCTGCTCAGGCATTTGCGAGGGTTCATTTGCATAATATCTGAGTTGGGGGCAGAGTAGTGTTGCCTCCGATGCAGACAATTGTTTTGATCGGACCGCCTGACCCATTTTTTGCAGGGCGCCGCCGAATGCCGCAGGTCAGGGTGCCACATTAACAAGTACCAGGCAGACAGGGAAGGTCACAGCCAAACACAAACATAGGAATAGAGAGTATGGACCACTCAAATGAAGAAAGAATGCATAGGAACCAATCCAGGTTCTGCGATGCTTTCCTGTTCCCAGCATTTCTTAAGGCCTTTGCCTTAAGGCAGCTCTGGGCGGTTGCCAACAGAATATTAAAATACAATAATCTATTAAACATTAAAAGCTTCCCTAAACAGGGCTGCTTTCAGATGTCTCCTAAAAATCTGGTAGATGTTTTTCTCTTTGACATCTGGTGGGAGGGCGTTCCACAGGGTGGGTGCCACTACCGAGAAGGCCCTCTGTCTGGTTCCCTGTAACTTGGCTTCTCGCAGTGAGGGAACCACCAGAAGGCCATCGGCGCTGGACCTCAGTGTCCGGGCAGAACGATGGGGGGTGGAGACGCTCCTTCGGGTATACTGGACTGAAGTCATTTAGGGCTTTAAAGGTCAGCACCAACACTTTGAATTGTGCTTTTGTGATGCTGTTGTGGAGAATGCCAGTGTTTAAATCTCAGACTGTGCTCTGAAAGTATTTAAGAAGTCTTTCATCTTTTTCCCTGTAGCCTTCACAGCTGCTCAACAGACAGACATTCTAATAATAATAATAATAATTTATTATTTATACCCCGCCCATCTGGCTGGGTTTCCCCAGCCACTCTGGGTGGCTTCCAACAGAAAAATAAAACACAGTAATCTATTAAACATTAAAAGCCTCCCTGAACAGGGCTGCCTTCAGATGTCTTCTAAAAGTCTGGTAGTTGTTTTCCTCTTTGACATCTGTTGGGAGGGCGTTCCACAGGGCAGGTGCCACCACCGAGAAGGCCCTCTGCCTTGTTCCCTGCAACTTGGCTTCTCGTAGCGAGGGAGCCGCCAGAAGGCCCTCGGTGCTGGACCTCAGTGTCCGGGCAGAACGATGGGGGTGGAGACGCTCCTTCAGGTATACAGGACCGAGGCCATTTAGGGCTTTAAAGGTCAGCACCAACAGAATGAGGCAGAATGAGGTATAGCTTTCCACAACATGCTGCTGAATTTCGAACCTGTTGTGCCTTCCCCATATCACAGACATGCTTTGTTTCCCTCCATTTCCTGTGGGCTTTCTATTTTAAATCTTTCTCTTTTAAATATTTGCAAGTCTGCTTGTGGTTAGTGTTTGTGGATGTACACATGTGTGTGAGGGGGCACATGCACACATGCGGCACAACTGGAAGTGTGAGGTGCAAAAAATACAATAGATTGTGATGCGCCAATAATGATTAAAAGTAGAACCAAGTACAGTAACCTCTAAAAAAGTAGACTGTATCAAATTGTTTGGAAATGGATTTCGGCACCAAAAAAGAAAAAAGAAAGAAATGGAAGGGGGGAAAGGAAGAAAAGACATAGAAAATATTGCTGTCGTGTAAAAAAGAGGAACCAAGATCTGCAATCTCTATAATCTTTTTTAAAAGGAAGATAAAAGATAAAAGGACCCAGGCTAGATAAGAGTTTCCAGATGCATGTTAAGCTTTATAACTTCTAATTATCTGACATGAGCCCAAATTCTCAGGATCATATCTAGATCAAGATAATGTCCCCTGAAAGTTCTAAGTCATCCAGGAAGAGACAGCAGAAGAGTTCACTTTTATGCCCTGTTATAAGAATTTTAAGGTCTTATATATAAAAAAAATAGATGTTCATAAATGTACCAAGCAAACACATGTACAAATATGTAAACCACATGTCTGAAACACCACAGAAAAGTCCTGAAACAAAGCAAACAAACAATAAAGAATAAGAAAAAATAATTGGTGACACATCAAATTAAATTTACAGCCTATAGTGCATTAAAGGAGAATATTATGAAAATTATGTACAGCAGGGGTCCCCAAACTACGGCCCCCGGGCCGGATGCGGCCCAATCGGCCTTCCAATCCGGCCCGCGACGACCCCCGCCGCCCGCTGCCGCCGCCCGCTCTCACGGCGCGCGGCGCAGCGGCGATCTGAAAAATCGGCAAAAAATCGCCGAAAATCCTTTGTGCGCATGCGTACGGGCCTCTCCCGACCCGGAAGAGGTCATTTCTGGTGCACTTCCGGGTCGGGGGAGGCCCATACGCATGCACACAAGCGATTTTCGCCGATTTTTTTTCCGCCCGTGTGCGTGTGCGCATGCGCACGGGCGAGCACTCCCCCGCCCTCCGGCCCGCTGCGCGCGCACTCCCCTGCAGTCCGGCCCACCGCGCGGTTGGCGCGGCGGGCACCGGCCCGCCGCTCTGTAAGTCTGGGGACCCCTGATGTACAGTATAGGTGGTATTTAACACCGACTAAACTTGTTAAAATGTACAGGATGAAAAATAAGGAATGTTGGAAATGTAAAGAAAAAGAAGGGAGTTTCTATCATATTTGGTGGACTTGCAGTAAAGTAAAAATCTTCTGGGATTTGATTTATAATGAGTTAAAGAAAATGTACAAAAGTGTTGTTGTTTAGTTGTTTAGTCGTGTCCGACTCTTCGTGACCCCATGGACCATAGCACGCCAGGCACTCCTGTCTTGCACTGCCTCCCGCAGTTTGGTCAAACTCATGTTGGTAGCTTCGAGAACACTGTCCAACCATCTCATCCTCTGTCGTCCCCTTCTTCTAGTGCCCTCAATCTTTCCCAACATCAGGGTCTTTTCCAAGGATTCTTCTCTTCTCATGAGGTGGCCAAAGTATTGGAGCCTCAGCTTTACGATTTGTTAAAAAATACCAGCTGCATTTTTACTGAGTACAGTAGGAGAAGAGATCCTTAAGAGAGACCAGAAACTATTTGTGTATGCGGCTTCAGCAGCAAGGACATTATTAGCCCCAAAATGGAAGCAACACGAATTACCAACAATTGAAGAGTGGCAGATGAAGATGATGGAATATGCAGAGCTGGCGAAGCTGACTGGGAAAATCCTAAACCAGTGTGATCAAGCTTTCCAAAAAGACTGGGGTAAATTTACACAATATTTGTAAACACAATTGTAAACACTTAACAACGCTAGCAGGACTGACTTAGGAAGACATATAACGATGATAATTCTACCTTTTTACATATATATCTATATTAAAATTGATTAATTGGAATGATAAAAAGTAAGTAGGAAGAGGTGCGAATGTGGAAACCATAATAAAGAATTAATGTAACCATAAGGCAGGAGGGAAGGAAGTCGACTAGCTCATATGAGCCAATAAATTGGAAAAATGCAGGATGTATTTAAATATTGCAAAATGAAAATTTAATAAAATATTATATAAAAAAGAAAAATAATTGGTGACACATCAATATACACCAATACATTCCTATTTCGCAAGCGGGCGTGATTTATGAATGTTGAGCTTGGGAAATAAAATCTGTGTCATAAATAATTATACAACCTTTGTCACGTCCCCTTTTATCTACCTTTTTCTTTCCTTAACAAAAAGTCGATCTAACCATTTTTTGCAGGGAAGTTGTTGGGTCATGTTCTACACACAGGGGGGAAATGCTATAAATAAGTCAGAAATTAAATTGTCATAACAAAAGGGGAAAAAACCTTATGTAAAAATCACATAGAAAATTTGTTTGCTTTCCGGTGGCATCTGGTGTTGCATGTTTATAACGCATTAAAAGCGTTGTTTCTGACTAATGTAGCTGAGTCTGAAGTCAGCCACATACAACTTTCATATCATGTGAAACGAAGTCTTCCTTGATTAGAAATGCATATAATTTAGTGGGAATTGTTACACATGAAGAGTACGCATGCTCAAATAATACATAATGAAACATTCAAAAGCAAAGCAGAAAGAACAGGATGCACTTACAGGGCAGTCAATATTTCCAAGCTAAATTTATCCCGTTATTCTTTCTAAATGGTTCTGGTACATTAAGCTGGAGCTACGTAGATGCTGTGTTAAGCATACCAATTTCAGCTATAAACTTCACTGTGCGCAGGAATCAATACAGCAGAGATACATCCAAGGAAATATATGGAGTAGAAATTACCCTGAGGTCTTCTAGACTGTTTCTAGATGTTCCCAACGTTGTGCTCGTATGCAGTTGCCACCATGGGCAGGATTTGGATACGAGCCACTGTGTGTGTGACCCAGACTGCAGAGATTTGTTTGCCTCCGCAAGCAGCTGCAGATGTAATAGGCCGTGTTCACGTAATGGGTTTCATATATGCTACCTGCAATTATCACTTGATGGCTGGGTGTCTGAAACAATTATCGCAGATGAGAAGCTACTTGCTTCTTGTTACTGTCTATGATAAATTGTCTTCAGCTCGGGAAGGCAATTTACAGTATTGAAATTTACACTAAAATAATCTCATCCTGCATCAATTGCAAGTCTTCACCCCAGAATGGTCCCCCTTTATCACATGCAAAGCACAAAAGGACAACGACCTACCCACCCCAATGTTGTTTAGTCGTTTAGTCGTGTCCGACTCTTCGTGACCCCATGGACCATAGCACGCCAGGCACTCCTGTCTTGCACTGCCTCCCGCAGTTTGGTCAAACTCATGTTCGTAGCTTCGAGAACACTGTCCAACCATCTTGTCCTCTGACGTCCCCTTCTCCTAGTGCCCTCAATCTTTCCCAACATCAGGGTCTTTTCCAGGGAGTCTTCTCTTCTCATGAGATGGCCAGAGTATTGGAGCCTCAGCTTCAGGATCTGTCCTTCCAGTGATCACTCAGGGCTGATTTCCTTCAGAATGGATAGGTTTGATCTTCTTGCAGTCCATGGGAGTCTCCTCCAGCACCATAATTCAAAAGCATCAATTCTTCGGCGATCAGCCTTCTTTATGGTCCAGCCCAATAGCATACGAATAATAAAAAAAAAGCTCAACAATTCCCCCCAAAAAAGTTCAACAACTTTTTATGTCTGGATTTTTACTTCTTGAAATATAGCAACCCTGAGCGTGCTGACACATACCCCAACGACAACACTAGGCAACAGAATGAAAGAACAATACCCCCCCCATCTCCCTCCCCTCTCTTTTCCTCCCAACTGCAAATGTCTCTGACAAAAGTGTCTCTTACTAAAATCTAACCAAACTGTGAAAAGGACTCTGTGAATTGAAAGTGGAGACAACAAATGTGCCTTTCCCTGTTTATCTGTTTTGTAATACACACACACACACACACACACACAAAATCCTGAATAAGAACTAATTGAAAAGAATAATAAATTCCATGCGCTCTGAGGTTCAGTGTGGTGTGTCTGGCAAGGACCAGGGAGGTCAGGAGACTGTGGGGACTACTTTTTCTCATAAAAAAACTGATGGGAGGCACTGTCTCCTTAGCGTTTTTTTTTTGGCCACCAGACAGCATATAATTTAACAATAAATGGGCATCTATACATTTGGCACCAGCTTGGCTGCAGGAGTTGCCAGGAGGAGGTATGCAAGGTGCCATCCAACCGTCTTAGGGACCCCACTTCTGATTTGTGTAGGGTTTGGTCCTTTGCCTTTTCTTTTCCTGAAGATGTCCCACTGCCCAGGTTCGCACCCCAGAAAGCAAAAACAATGCAGGAGGCAGCAGTTATGAGTTGCCAGTCTCTGCAGCCACAGCAGACGCTGTGATTCTCCAGCGGTTTGTCTTCACCTCCAGAGGCACATTCCATTGTCTCTCAAGAAGACAGATGGATGCCAAGAACAAGGTATACATATAAATATGTATATTCTGAAATCTCACAGATTTGTGTGGTTACATAGTTATACCCTGAACACCAAACCTTCTGTGTTCTCCATTTCGCCCGAGACCAAGTTATTACATTTAAACAAGTGATACTAGATCTCTCTGTTTAGAAAGAGAAATATTTTGGCTGCTTTAATAAGTTGCTTGGTAAAAATGTGTGGTTCAGAATTTCACTGGAACAGATCTTCTGGATTCCTTTAGCATTAGTTCTTGTAAAAAAAAAAAAACCTGTATTATGATGATGATTATTCTCAGCAAAAATGTTTCTGCATAAACCAGTTAAAACTTGAAGGTAACACGTGATTTGATGGCATTTTTAAGAATCTGCCATCAATAAGATTGACTTACGTTTGAGCCAGCTTTCCTTTGATTTCATTCAAATGCCACCCCCTCATAAACACTGTTCTTCTTGGTTTGGGGGCTAAATGCATCCGCAGAAACTCCAATATGTTTCAGAAGACCTAATCTGATCCATCCCTCTCTGGGAAAATCTGCCCACTCACAGACCACCTGTGCAGTAAAACACAGTAAATACCAACGGACCCAAGAACATGTTAAGATGGTTCTCTCAAGCATCGCTTTCTCTCGGCTGACACCTCAAGCAGAAAACTCACCTTTGTGATGCCATCCCTTGTGAGACAGGAAAACATGTCTCTGTCGTTCCTCCTCCAGACTCATTTCTGGGGTCACCAGGCACATATGAGCAGAAGGCAAAGAGCAAAAAGAGTGGCAGGTCACATGGAACTACCTGGTCAGCTAGGCAGGAGGACAGGGAGCACAACTTCCTTGCAAAATGACAGCTCTCCCGTTTCCTTGGAGAAAGCCTTAACCATTCAGCTACTTTCAAATGGCCTTAACATTACGGAGCAGAAAGGTCAAACATCCATAGGAGAGGAAATCAATGGATGGGAGCATCAAAGCCCTTTCTCAGAGGCAGTTTTTTCGTCTGGTACTTAGCCGAGCAAGATTTAATTCTTTGCAAAATGCCAAAAGGGGAGTGGGAGGGGGGAAGGTTTGCTATGGAAGTTGCATCTGTTTCTGTACCCAATCGAGGTTTTTGAGTTGCATTTCTTTTTTTAATCCTATTTTAATCAGCAGACACCCGGCATCCCAGCAGAACCATCACAGGTGATGATTGCCTCTGCCATAATCGAACGCTCAAAATATGTGCCACTTCCATAAACATCATTGCCACTTGGAAATTAAATACCACCCTGAAAGGCCACAGGCTGGAACAGGATGTTAATCTAGTTTATATCAGCATTTCATTTAACTGGGCACTGACCTTCTATAATTACTTGCTCAGAGAAGCAGCAAAGGTGAAGACACATAATAACTTACAGGGCAAATTAGATGGGTCTTCCTTCCTTGGATACAGGCTCAAGGAAGGCAGCTGTCCAATCTTCAGCAAAGATGAGTGCTTCTGTTTGGACTCAGATGCCTTTTTGAAATATGGCACTGTGGTCTAAACCACAGAGCCTAGGGCTTTGCCGATCAGAAGGTCGGAGGTTCGAATCCCCACAACGGAGTGAGCTCCCATTGCTCCTGCCAACCTAGCAGTTCGAAAGCACATCAAAGTGCAAGTAGATAAATAGGTACCGCTCTGGCAGGAAGGTAAACGGTGTTTCCATGCGCTGCTGTGGTTCGCCAGAAGCGGCTTAGTCATGCTGGCCACATGACCCGGAAGCTGTACGCCGGCAGAGGAGTGGTGGGAGGCACCAGCTGGGGAACGCCCAAGGGAGGAAGGCTCAGAGGTAGGGGATTGGTGGTGGGACGAGGATGAGTGGTCAGAGGGATAAGACTGGGAGGAGGTGGTGTTGAAAGCTGAAGAGGTAACAGGACTTGGTGAGCAGGAAGTGTTTGTGGCAGAGGGCAGCAGAGACTCAAAGGCAGAAGCGGAGACTTGAGAGGAAGGGGGCCAAGAGACAGAGAAGAGGCGGGCTACTGAAGAAGCCAGGGAGTCTCCCCCTGCTGCTGTGGCCAGCTCCTCTCCCTCCAGTCTCCCAGAACCAGAAGAGGTGTGAAGAGGGAGGAACCAAGACAGGCATGGCAACATAGTCTCAGATTACTTGGGAAGGGCACGGGGGGGGGGAGACTTAGAGAATTGTAGGAAGACAGGGACCTCATAGAGGCAAGATCTACCAGGATGAGTTGCAGTGCTCACTGGGCCTGGCTTCCTGAATAATGAGTTAACTTTGCTGAAGCTGTGTGATTTATTTCCGACCTGCTCCCGACTCCAGCTCCTGACAAAAATTCTCTGTCGCCCCAATTTATGCTGAGATGCAGCAATAAGCATTTCTCCAGTAATGTTGCAGTTTACATCTTTGAACTTGTTACCAGCATGTTCAATCTCTGAGTGTGGGGTTCTGGGAATGAAGAAGAGGAGATTGAGCATCCATTTGTGAGGTTCCCATGTGCTTGTAGTTGCCAGCTAGAGGCCTGTGCTATGCTCGGTGCTAAAAAAAAAAAGTCGATGCAGGAGAGTGTCAAGAGTATAAAACTGTTGCTCATATATGGGTATTCTACAATCCACATGTTTTAGTTTAACTTCCCCTTAGTGTAAAATGTAGGGGGGGTTGTCAATTGTTTCAAGGACTTCGTAAGAATCGGCCATTGTCATTAATGGCATGACGTTTCCTGCCAGGATACTCCTGTGTTCTGCTGCCAGCTGGAGACATCTGAGTTTACTGCCAAAATATCTTCATAGCCGCTTCACAAACAATAGCTTGATTGCTGCAATGCTTAGATAGCTGCAATTGTAAAATTAAGGGGAAAGGTTTGATAAACTAATGGTCTCACTCTCAGGCATAGCTGTCAAGTTCTCACTTTTTTTAAAGGGAAATTCCCTTATGCTGAATAGGCTTCCTCACGAGAAAAGGGAAAACTTGACAGCTATGCTCTCCGGGCAGATGTGTTGCCCCTTCTGTAAAACTCCTTCACCTGGGAAGATCTCAGGGGTGGGTCACCATGTCATATTTTTGGTGTCTGTAAAAGACAGGTTCATTGTCCCACCTCCCAGACATTATGCTGTAGATCAGGCATGTCAAACATGATCCCTAGCTAGCAGGACCAGTGGTTGGGGAAGATGGGAATTGTAGTCCAAAACATCTGGAGGGCCGCAGGTTTGACATGCCTGCTGTAGATTGTATCTGGCGCTAGTCCTGCTCAGAGAAGACCCCTATTGAGGCATCTGTCCAGTTCTGAACTTCTTGCCCTGCTCCTGAACTCCAGAGTCTTGAGTCCTGAGCTCTGCATCAACAGAGCCTTTGCCATTGCCTGCCTGAATTAACAACCCTTGTTGTTGTTTGCATCCGCCTGTCTTGAGACACAATGGAGTGCACCTCTGGGGGTGAAGTCAAACCGCTGCATTAGCGTCACCAAAATCGCCTCTCTGGGGCACAAGCCTGGCCAAGGATGTATGGAGGTCCTGGGGTGCCCAGGTGATAAGCCCCCACCCCTCTCAGCCTCACTGATGTGGTCCAAAGGAAAGCAGAGCAATAGGTTTGGCACCGTCTTGGCTGCAGGAGTTGCCGGAAGGAGACGTACAAGGTGCCATACATTCATCTTAGGGGCTCCGCTCTGGATTTGTGTAGGGCTGGCTCCTTAGCCTCTTCTTCTCCCAAACATACCCTACAGCAGAGGTTTAGGACTAGAGTTTTCCTAGATGGGCTGCCTTTTCAGGTTGGCAAACCCCATCTGCCCTTCACTTGCCTCTACACCAAGTGCAGAAACTGCCTTCTTGACCATTGGACTCTCTCTCAGTCTCATATACTCTGTCCGCCAGAGCCTGTCTTCACATGCAGAGGAAGCATGTGGTGGTTTGAGACACATCAGCTACCCTCACCTGGTTTAGCCAGCCAGTCAAAGTCGTTCCAGCGGTGTGGCTGCTGGAGAGAGACTTTCTGTTCCTCATCAGGCAATGGCAGCTTACCACCTGCCTTGCCCCACCAAGCATTTCCCAGACTATGACTTTGAGAACAGCAGCAGCAGCAGCAGCTGAGAAGAGAGGAGTTCAGGGATATATATATATATATATATATATATATATATATATATATATTGTATATATTCAGATAGTTTTATAAGTTGTGCTTCTTTGTTTCTCAGTTTGATCCTTTTACATGGTTTTGTATGTTTTGTGGTTATCTTATGCATTTTGATTTGCTGTTACTTTTATTGATTATAGATTGGTAATTCTTTATTGTGGTTGAACTGTTTAATTATTATTTGCTGGTGTTTAATTTTACTGTTTACTATCAGATTCTGATGGATTATAGAATGTTGCTTTGTTTGATATAAGTTGTTTATTTTAAAGTTATTGTGACTTTTATATTGGATCAGATTGTTACTATTAAAGTTTGATGTTTTATTATGTTTTTATGTCTTGGAAGCCGCCCAGAGTGGCTTGGGCAACCCAGCCAGATGGGCGGGATATAAATGAATTATTATTATTATTATTATTATTATTATTATTATTATTATTATTATACAGTGGTACCTCGGTTTAAGTACACAACTGGTTCTGGAAGTCCGTACTTAACCTGAAGCGTACTTAACCTGAAGCGAACTTTCCCATTGAAAGTAATGGAAAGTGGATTAATCCGTTCCAGACGGTCCGCATAGTACTTAAACTGAAGCATACTTAACCTGAAGCGAACTTTCCCATTGAAAGTAATGGAAAGTGGATTAATCAATTCCAGTCGGGTCCACAAAGTACTCAACCTGAAGCGTACTTAACCCGAAGTATGAGTGTAATTGGTTCTGGAAGTCCGTACTTAAACTGAAGCAAACTTTCCCCTTGAACGTAATGGAAAGTGGATTAATCCATTCCAGTCGGGTCCGCGGAGTACTTAAACTGAAAGTACTCAAACTGAAGCGTACTTAAACCGAGGTTTGACTGTACTGGCAGCTTCTAGAAACCAGCGGTTAGTGCTGAGTGCAGGATGGGTCCAAAGGTGGATAAACTACCCAAGAAAGACCAGAGGTACTACCCCATCCTAACACTCCATAATTTAAGAACTCTTTAACCACTTATAAAATACTCTGCTTGCATGCAGGGAGCCTGGGCAGTTTCTATGTGCAATTTGTCCAAAACTTCAGGCAGCTGCTCTCTTTCTAAGCACAGCAGAGGCAAGTGCTTCTGGAGTGTTGGTTCCTTGGGTTTGCTTTGGTGGCTGGACTGGCCATGGACCTAGGAACAGAGGATCGGTTTTGTGCATTGAGTATTTGCTTGGCTGTGTTTGCAAAATAAATTAAGGGCTTCCGTCCTAACGTGCAAAAGTGTTGCAAACTTCTGTTGGGATAGATGTTTGATTTGGCTGCCCCTCTCCTCCTCACACTGGATTGATTCACGCCGGTCACGATCTACAGGTTTTGCTCAAGGTGTCACAAAAGGTGCTCCCAGAGATTTCGACCAATTTATTTGGCATTGCCTGGGAAATTTATGGTCTGCCAATAAATGTTTTTGGGGAAGTCAGATAGCTGATTAAAAAGAAACTTTTGTGCATGGGAGAAGCTGGGAAAAGCGAGACAGGGGAGACAGAGTAGCCTAAGGTTGGTTGGTTTGCTGCCTTGGTGAATTAAAACATTCCCACCCACCTTTGTTTCTTATCATACATTGCGGAGATTAACAACAGTACAATTGCTTAAAATTTTATACCCACTTAGCTGGATGTAAGGCCCACTGAATTCAATAGGACTCATATTTGATTGCACTGTAGATGAACAAGTATTCACTATTCTCATCTTTTAATGTCTGTACTTCACTTCATTCTTCCTCTTTATAACTACAGTATGTCTGTGCCCCAGGCAGGCAGTGGAGAGATCAAAAAGCTCTTGATCATCTCCCCTGGAATGCAAGGAATATTCAGTGATCCCAAATATCTGGTGGTTTAAAATCCAGAGTTAAGGCTATCACGTGTTGGCTCAAGTGCCACAAAGCTGGGAAACAGAAAGCTGTGGCTAATGCCTTAACAGATGAGCCTCGTGGTTGGTAGAGATGGCATGCAATATCACAAGCAGTGCTTGCTAATGGCTAGGGATGCCTGAGAATTCCAACAAAAATGGGAGCAGAAATTGCCAATGTCTGTTTACTCAATCCATGTCCAGCTAGCTGTCATCATGGGACTGGGACACAGCTACAAATCACTTTTGCCTTTCTTGCCTTTTCCAGCTCTGGCACCTTGGTTTCAAGAGAAGAAATTTGTTCCCAGGGAGCCAGGAGCTCATTGCACCTTAGACATACCTACAACTTCTGCCTACTGGGGAGATCACTGTACATATGGCAGAGACTGCAAAACACCAGAAAGCCCCCACCCCCTGCTGGCTTTCTACCTTCAGAATTGTTGTTTGTTTGCTTGCTTTAGTTACCTTCATGAGAGTTTGGGATTTCGTTGGGCAGAGTGGAGTGCCTTGGCCTCCTCTTCCTGCTCAACTCACACTCATTGACTCTTTGGGTGGATCTAAACACGGGGGGGGGGGAATGCTATGAATAAATCAGAAATTAGATCGTTTTAACAAAAGAAAAAAATCCCTATGGAAAATCATGTTTTAAAATGTCCTGCTTTCTGGCGCCATCTGGTGTTCCATGTTTATAGTGCATTCAAATCGCTTTTTCTTTACTAATATAGCTGAGTCCCTCTATCTTATGGAGCCGAACTAGGGTTGCCATATTTCAAACAGTGAAAATCCAGACAGTAAAGTTGTTGAGACTTTTTGGCAAAATTGCAAAAAACAAACAAACTGTTTTTGAGCTATTTTTATGGGAAATTAGCAAAAAAAACACGTCACTGCCAAACACTGCAGCTGCATTCCTTTCTTTCTCTGTCTGTGAACCTGTCTTTATAGCAACCAGCTTCTGGGTTTTTCCTTTCAAGTTCTGGCAGAGACTCTTCCCCCCCCACCACCACCCCATTATATTTTAGTTGAGATTCCTGCATTGCTACGTGACCATCGGGGTACCTCCCAAAGCTGCACATTTATGATTCTATTGCAAGCTATATTAGAACAGAAAATGGAGGGTCACTTCTCTGCAGTCCAGCACAATCTTGTTCATCACATCTAACAAAGCAATTCATTTCCTGCCTCGATTCTTCCTCTCGGTTCATCTCCCCACCATCTCCAATAGCAGGATTGGTTCTGCAAAGTCCATTTTGCTTTAATTGTGATTGAAGATTAGCAGTGATAACATTTCCAAATCCTGCTGCAGATAATAAAAGATTAAAATATGCAAAGTAGACAGAATTTCTGCCTCGTGCATCCTGATTGTGGCAGATATGAAGTTGCAAAACACCCAACGGAATCTGCAGGGAGCTCTAGACCTTGCTGCAGACTTCACAGTGCAGGCTTTCAAATGCCACTTTTCATTTTTTACTTCGAATTTGTTTTCCAGAAGCCGACAGCAATTTTCGCTGTCTCTCATTTTTTATTCTCATGGCCAACTTGCAAATAAGAATAAGCTGAGAAATACTGACTTGAACAACGTAATCCTGAAGATCTATTGCTAAAACCAGACTCCAAGCATGGTGCAATTAAAGATTTTAGCCCAGCCTTGCCTTTTTCCTCTAACGTTTTCCTGTAATGTTAGTTTTCAGCATGCAGGGAGTTTCCAGTGCAGCGTAGCATGACCAGATGTCCTGGCCAACCCCAGCTAAGGAATGCACATGTCTGTAAGTTAAGTCTTTATTGACAAAAGATACACTCACAGCAATTCCCACAGTGCTCCTGTGATGCACATACAAACACGGCAGCTGTTGCGGACTGGCTAGAAGTAGAGGAATGATGGGAGGAACCAGGTGGGGAACCCCCATAAATGAGGGAGAAGACTGGGAGGAGTAGGTGTCGGAAACTGAAGAGCTAACAGGGCTTAGTGAGCTGGGAGAGTTTGTAGCAGAGAGAAGTCCAGAATCAGAGGCAGAAGCTGAAGCAGAGGAGGGAAGCCAAGAAGCAGAGCTGACTCAGGCTGGTGAAGAGTCAAGGTGTCTCCCCCTCCTGCTGCGGCAAACTCTCCTTCCACCTTGTCTCCGAGAACTAGGAGTGGCATGAAAGAGTGGAGGAAAGGTTGACTTTGTGCAGGCGTAGTCTCATATTTATTTGGCTGCAAGTGTCCATGCGGAAGGGCTTGCAAGTACGATTACGCTGAGAACTATTTGGTAGACTGCCTTGGTCAGACCATACCTGGAATACTGTGTCCAATTCTGGGCAGCACAATTTAAGACCTTTCATTGCCTACAGACAGCCACCCAATCTTAAACAACTCCTCACCCACAATAATACAACCACCAGACTTAACATGGACACTGGTACCAGAGCCTGCAATAAACCCAGATGCCAACTTTGCTGCCACATACACCCAGACAACACCATTACTGGCCCCAACAACATCCAACATACCATCTCAGGACTATTTAATTGCTCATCTTCTAACATTGTGTATGCCATCAAATGCCAACAGTGCCCTTCAGCTCTCTATATTGGACAAACAGGCCAAACCCTACGCCAAAGGATAAATGGACATAAATCTGACATCAGGAACCAGAAGACAGAAAAACCAGTAGGAGAACACTTCAATCTCCCAGGACATTCTATACAAGATCTCAAAGTAGCTGTCTTACTACAAAAGAATTTCAGAAATAGACTGGAAAGAGAAGTTGCTGAATTGCAACTTATCACCAAGCTCAAAACCATGGAGGGACCTGGTTTGAACAGAGATATCGGATTTTTATCTCATTATACATGATAAGCGATCTTCAGCCATCTCAACCCTTGCTTTTTCATGCAAAACCATTTGCAGTCGTTTGCGGTCATCAACAGCTATCAGTCAGTCAATCACCCATTTCCACCACCCTTCTGAGTGATCCCCCCTCCCCATCCCCACCCCTCCCCACCCCTTCTCTACATAAGTGCCTGGAAACTTCCATTTCACTGTATCTGAAGAAGTGTGCATGCACACGAAAGCTCATACCAAAATAAAAACTTAGTTGGTCTTTAAGGTGCTACTGAAGGAATTTGAGAGAAGATATGATAGCCATCTTTTTTCTCCTGTTCTGGAAGGTACCTAGTAGGACTCAAACCAATGGATTCAAGTTAGAAGAAAGGAGATTCCGACTAAACATCAGGAAAAACTTTCTCACAGCGGAATGGACTCTCTTGGAAGGTTGTGATCTCTCCTTCCTTGGAAGTTTTAAAGCAGAGGATGGATGGCCATCTGTCATGGATGCTTTAGCTGAGATTCCTGCATTGCAGGAGGTTGGGCTAGATGACCCTGAGGGTCCCTTCCAACTCTACCATTCTATGATTCTATGACCATCTGCTTCGCATTCAGAAGGACCCACATTCAATCCTGCCTGAAATCCTGGCAAGCTACTGCCCATCAGTGCAGAGGAAATAATAAGGCAGCCCCCTCTGTTTCTAGGAAATGAAAGACGCTTGGGGTAGCAGGAGCAGTTTGAGTTGTGAAGCAACGCCGTCAGGAATACTTGCCACAGTTTATGGCCTCTGCCTTGCCTGGCCTGCCTTCTCCTCCTCATTATCATAAGAATTATAATTCCTCCTCATCTTGTAATAATTAAGTCCACCACCACGCAAGAAAGACTCGCACTATGGGTAGCTTTCTGCACACAGAGAAAAACTCCTGTTGACTCTCGAGTCTTGCTTCTTTCTCCCCTTTGGTGATAATGTTAACGAATTCATGTTGTGGGGTGGTTGGCCCTGATGGAATGGAAATCTGCATACAGTAAAGTATGCAGGCTGGAGACTCAAATGTCTCCTGTACGGTAATTGCATTCTAGGCTGCGTTAAAAGCAAAGCTTTATTTCTGAAGATTTCTCCTCTTGGCTTGCATTGTCCTGTTAATAGCATTTGTTCTGGTGCTTGCTACTGAATAAACCTTGCTTTGGCGATTAGAGGAAACCGGATGGCTCAAACAATAAAAGATTAGTCCTGTAACTGCAGCTTTTCCAGATAGGTTTAAAAACTGAGGTCGTCGCCTGTTAGCACTAACTTTAAAAAAATACCCGGGAACATTACGGGTGTTGTCAAATGTATGGCATTCAAATACTGTATCTTGTTGGATTTATTAAAGGTATTTGTACCAGTTTTTCAGGTGAACCTCACAAAGCAGTATTAAAACAATAAGGATAAATTAAAACAATGTAGTAAGACAGCAAACAATAACTGGAGCATGGAAGTAAGATTGAGAGCGTATTGTGGGAGAGGGAAGCAACAGTGACCAGGAAGTTATCATGTACTCTTGGCTGTCTTGGGTTTCATGAAACTGACACAAGGGAAAACTGAGTGTAGTCAGACATACACCCTGGAATTTAGGAAGGCTGATTTCAAAAAGCTTAAGGAAGGGAACTACTGGGTGAGATCCCATGATGAGAAATACAAGTGCCCTACAAGTGTCCCTTTTTTCCAGGGGCAGTCCAGGATTTACAGAAGCCGTCCCGGTTTCTGATTTGATCCCGGAATGTCCCACTTTTCCTTAGGACGGTCCCGATTTTCATTGGAGAAATGTTGGAGGGTGTGGAGTTATGCAACCCCCGAGCCAAGGAGATAAGTAACTATACAACCTTTAGAAGACATCTGAAGGCAGCCCTGTATAGGGAAGGTTTTTTTTTTTAATGTTTAATGTTTTATTATGTTTTTATATATGTTGGAAGCTGCCCAGAGTGGCTGGGGCAAACCAGTTAGATAGGTGGGGCATATTATTATTATTATTATTATTATTATTATTATTATTATTATTATTATTATTAGCATGTCCCTCTTTTCATCGGAGAAATGTTGGAGGGTATGGAAATAATCAAAGAGAAGGGAGTCCAAGATGGACAGGAGTTTCTTAAAGGTGAAATATTGAAGGCACAAAGGCAGACAATTTCAACAAGAAAGAAAAGTGGGAGGCATCTAAAGAAAATCTGAACAATATCCAGAATGTTTTTGTTTTTGTTTAATTGCCACGTAGGTGAAGGCAAAGAACTGCTGCTGGCAAAGAACATGGGTTATGCAGAGTCTGGCACCTAACATCTCGAGAGAGATACAAAGCCTTGATGCCCTGTTGCAATAGCCACTTCCTGATGGGCATTTTTCCAGAAACTCTGAGCAAGAGTAACATTTCACTGTTTGCAGAGGAGGCAATGCCAATTCACAGTCCCTAGGCTGAATCCAGCCCCAAGCTGCCACCCTAGTTTCTCTCTCTCCCACCCACCACGCTTCATGAGACAGAGTTAACAGAGAATGGGGCACATGGCAACTTGGCAAGGCAACCCTTCTTTTATTGACAAGGATGACATTGAAACACAAGCACCAGATTGAAAATACCCAGTTCTTTAAATCCGTAGCCACACTTCTGGTGTGACTGAGGGCTTCATCTGTTCAGAGATCAGTTGCACAGCAACCTAAAACCAACAAACAAATTTAGCATTCATTTGACGTTCATTTATCTCCTACCTTGGTAATTTTTTACCATCTGCAACTGGTTTTAACTGCCCTCTGATGTTTGCTTTTTCATGTTGTCATCTTAAGTATTTTATGACATAATTTTGGTTATTTAAACTCAGTGAAAATTAACTTTTTTAAAAAAAGAAAGAAAGAAAGGCTTGGGTGGAGCAGGTGGGAATGATGAAGACTGAGAAATGGAGGTACGGTAGGAATCTGTGGGGGGAGACTATGGCAATCCCATCCACTATTGCACTCACCTTAGAAGAGCATTTGGAGGTGCAGAGAGAATGTTCAGCTGCCTTGCGAGAGTGTGAAGCAGCTTTGGGAGAGTGCATGTTATCCTGGGGGAGCATTCAGAGGGCTGTTTTTGCAATTTTGACTTCACACGCTATTCCTGGAATGTATCCCCCATATAAGTCAAGAGTCAACTATCTTCTTCTTCTTCTTTTGCGATCACTCGTAGCCGAGTAAGATTGTCTTCCATGAACATGGTCTTAACAGTGTGTCCATACATGACTATGGAGGCCAATTCTGGATCCACACATCCTTCTACAGTGGGGACACAGGTTTCCGAGAGGGAGTTGATCACGGTGAGGATTTGCCAAGCATGCCCTCCTCTTAGCGCATTTCTCCCTTTCGTCCTGAGTTTGAGTGTCTTCAAAGCCCATAACACCTTTGGTAAAAGCTGTTCTCCAACTGGAGTGCTCGCAGGTCAGTTGTCTGTGTGTATGCTACGGTACATTTTTTTAGATTTGCCTTGGGAGAGCCTTCAAACCTATTTTGTTGTCCACCAGCATTACGCTTTCCATTCTAAACTTGGGAATAGAGTACCGTAGTTGCTTTGGAAGATGGTAATCAAGCATCCACACAACACGATCAGTCCAGCGAAGTTGATGTTGAAGAATCATTGCTTCAACACTGGGGATCTTTGCTTCTTCCAGTACACTGACATTACCGTAGTTTGCCTGTCTTCCCAAGTGATATGTACAATTTTTCAGAGACACCATTGATGGAAACTTTCAAGGAGCTGGAGATGGCATTAATAAGTCAACTGCATTTTATATTTTGCTAGGGAGGGCATTCCAAGGTGCTGGTGCCACCACCGAAAAGGTTCCGTACTTAGTGGAAGGCAATCAAACTGCTGGCTTTTGTGACACCTGAACAGGGTCTTTCCACATTAGTCCCTTATAATAATTGGTACTGCAGAGAGGAGTTGGGGAGAGGTACTGATGGATTCTGGTATGCCAATTGAAGCAGAGAGCACTTAACCCTCCATCCCTACCCACACTCCAGCCAAAATTACCTGCTTCAAAAATTTGTAGCTGGCCAGATTAGTACAGCTTTACAGCAACGTCTCTACAGGTATAGGATGCAAGCCAATGAGATGGGTTTGCAGTGTTATTCTGTGCAGGTGTCTCAGAAGTAAGCCCCACAGAGTCCAATGGGTTTTACTCCCAGGTGTGTATAGCACTGCAGCCTTTCCTATGCACTCTTACCTATGAGAACTCAGTGGGAATTAATTCTGAGTAAGCAAGCAAAGGATTGCACTCTTATATAACAATGTACTTCTATTTAAATTGGACATTTATTTGGTTTATTTGGGGAGAAAGCGGGATCATTATGAATAGACTCTTTTCTGTGGTTTCAGAGACACTCTAATTATTTCTGCCAACCAAATGACTGGTCTTTAAAACAACACAACTGTGAAAAGGCTCTGATTTTTTTTCTGGGCTAAGTAAGATTCTTGAAAAGCCATTTCCTTTCTCTAAGATCTTGAGAGCTCAATCCTGGGCAGGAAAAAAGAGAACATGAATCACTGTTAAGCTGCAAATATTTCAGGTTGTTTGACATCAGCCAAATCCCTTCTTCTGCAGTAAACTCTTCCCTACAGGCAGATGGGAGGCTAAGGCAGTTGGAGGGGGCACTCACAAATTACTGCAATTCCACCCCCATACTATTGAGGATCCTCTAGTAGAAAGCAAACAAACAGTCAAACCATTCTGCGGTCGTATACGCATTGGCAGCTTAAAATGCAGTTAGATTGTTCAGTTTGGATCAAAGCTGGTTTAGTTGGAAACTTATCAAAACACAGTATTTCATAAGAAGAAGCAGGATAGACCAGGAGATATGGTTTGTGGCTAGCATAATGTGTTCACTGCTTCCCAGACCTGTGGTGGGTGGGTACCGGGTGCAGAGTAAGTGGGAATGTGTACACTGCCTAAATCTCAGACTCTGTTATAATAAAATAATGCTGGCTGGCATCCGTCTGTCTCAGGAGACAATGGAGGAGTGCGCCTTTGTAGGTGAAGTCAAACTGTTGGAAGGTTACAGTGCCTGCTATGGCGATCGGATACAGGAGAGACATTTTCCCCCCCTTTATCCTTTTTTCTTTTCAAAACCAAAAAGAAACAAAGTACAAGCATCAAATTCAAAATCCATATTCATATTCTAACATAAGCCTATTACCTAAATTACAAAATACATAATTACTCTAGGCTTCCTTTTGCTATATTGAAATACAACGCAGTTAGAAAATCTATATTATAAATAATATTATAGATTCCCACATGCCCCCACTCCCCTTCGTCCATGTGTGTTCTCAGTATTTTACTTCTTCCATCTTGTTGTGTTGCTATAGTTTAATAATTATTCAATTAATTCTATTGTTCTTTTCATGCTTACCCCTGCACAATTTACCCATTATCTATTAATATTTCAATTCTGGAACAATAATTTTTCATGTATTCCTTCACACCATCCCACTCTTTGATTATTCTCTGATTTGAGTGGCCTCTAATAACTGCGGGAGAGACATGTTTTGTTGCAGTTGGGGCAGATGAAGGCGTCCAGTTTGGCTGTTCCAAATGCACCAGGGTGTTTCTTCTCTCTACACTCCTCCCAGAAGTCATTCCTCCTCTGGTGGATGACCTGACTGATTGTCTCCAGATGCTGCACTTGCCTGCAAGGGATTCCCACATGGTGGGATTGATGTTGCCAGCCTTCATGTCACGTTTGCAGACATCTTTGTAGCACAAAGTTGGTCTGCCAACGGGCCTGGTGCCTGAAGCCAGCTCCCTATAGAGCACGTCCTTGGGGATCCTGCCATCTTCCATTCTCTGGACACAACCAAGCCAGCATTGATCGCACATTTGGTAGGTTGTAAAATGGTTTACTTACAAAACTCTTCAAAGGTCAGATTTGTGTGCTTTTCCATAGAGCAGTCAGAAAAAGGTGCACAAGCAGGAGAACGTTGCTTGGTTACAAAATGGTAAAAGTTACTGAACTATTGGTATATGAAAAAGAAATGTTAGTTTCAGGCTCCATTCTTCTCTTAAACAAAAGAGGCTTCTCAGAGGGAGAAGCTGGTTAAAGCAGCTGGAGGGAGGAGCTCACATCTCCTCACACACTGAATTCATATACAGACTGAATATAACAGAAGGCTTGGTTGTCCATTTCTTCCTAAGGTGTGGAAAAGTGACATAGGCTACGCCTGGCAGGACAGCTTGCTTTATGGCATTAACCCCTTTATGTTTGGGAGGAAAAGAGTGTTGGAACACAGCTAGCTTCCTCGCCCGTTCCCCTAGATTCTTTGAGGGATGCTACAATAGTCAAATGTGCAAAACCTGTGTAAGAGGCTGTCATAGATATGCCTTTGTCAGTCACCATGGGACATACTTGGGAGGAAATTAAGTCCCACTAGGTTCTGTGGGGCTTAGTTCCAGGTAAACATGCTGAGGACCGTTGTCCTACACCAGGTCAGGCGTGGGAACATTGCTGTGTGTGGCATTAAAAAAAACCTTTGCTTGCAAATGTATTCATTCTGCTATTAGGCCCAAGCCCAGATTTTCTTGAAATCTCTGCAGTGTTGTGCCAAATTTCATCCAAAACTTTAACTTTCTCAAATAGAAGGAAGTCAAGCAACATGGCATGGTTTCAAAGTAGCGACGCATTTGGTTCAGTGAAGTACAGAGACCTTCACCAACCAGATGTTTTGGAATACAACTCCCATAAGTCCCAGGCAACGTGTTACCTAGGGCTGATGGGAATCATATTCCAAAATCTCTGGAGGGCACCTGATTGATTAAAGCAGCTGTACAGCCTTTGACCTAAAGAGAAAAAGGTCCAAGGTATACATCTTATTGTTGGTAGAGCCTCTCTCAGCCCTCAGATATGTAAACGGGAGCTGAAGGAACAGTAGAATACAGGTTGATTACATTTACAGGACCATGCAGCTGAAGTGCTTTTGATATAGTGTCACATGAATTTATTATATGCACAAGCAAATTGAGACGTGTGGCTTATGCAGTGCTACCATACGGAAATTGCAGGTTTTCCTCCCGGAGGAGAAAATTTGGGATACAGAAATCACCAAACTTTTCACACTTTAAACACAGCTGAATGTCAAAACCCGACACCCTAGGAAATGGTGTTTATGTTGCGTACAAAACTGGCTTCGAGCTGTTATGTCACTATGCAGGAAACAACTTTCTGGCTCAATTAGTGCAAGCATTGGAGGTCTCTCTCTCTGTGCGTTTGTTTACGTATGATGCATGCAGCTCTTTGCAAAATATGTCATCAGGCCTGACCACAGGTCCTGCTACCTAGGGATGGGTGGGAGTTATAGTCCAAAAACAGCTGGAGACCTAAGTTTGTGAAACGCTGATCTAGACCTTTCCATTCAACAGGGATGTGTATGAGGCACTGTGCCAGATGTTTGGCCCTTCCACACTAACTGCAACATCCCCATGCTGCAGAAGGTGCTTCTGAAATTCAGGGGCATGGGTTGCCCAGCCTGTGTTCCAGTCCTCCAGCAACAGATGCCCATTCCTCAAACATGGTGAACCCAATAGTGGGGCTTTCTGCACAATTAATTACCAATGGATGCATCTTTTGATCACCATGCTCTCCTTGGGCACATGGATGTGTTTCTGCTGGCACAGGGGTTTTCCCATCTGTTGGCCCTCTCCCCATTATGCCCTTTCAGCCAGCAGTTCTGGTGGTTTCAATTCCTCTGCTAGGCTCCTTTCTACTATATTTTTTATATGATGCCGCCTTCTGTTCTTGCTATATAGACTTAACATTTTTGGTTTTTTGCAGTCCACCATCATGGAAAGGTCAGAGTATAGATTTCTTAAATCCATCATCCCGCTCAAAATGCCCTTTTATTCAACAGGTGTGCTTTGTTTGGATTTCCAGTTCCCTTTTCTTCTTTATTACCTGCCCCCCCACCCTCCTTTTTACCTTGGGAGTCTGAGCTGGGATTATTTTTGTGCTCCCAATTAAGGAACGTTTGCCTCAGAAATGTTAAGCTAATCGCATAAACTAATCAGGCAGCTTCCGTAAGGAACGACGACTCTGTTCCCACTGCGTGAACACCAGCCCTCTGTGTATTCTTTGCGCAACCGCAGCAACACAGCAGTGGCTAACCCTTTTACACTGCCGATTCAACTTTGTTTTCCACTGGGATTCTCGCTTCAGCTCTTATGCCAGACAGCATCCATGGCATCCCGAGAATTTGTTTAGCTATATTTCAAATCCACAGTGACGCGAACAAATCCACACATAACATAAGCGTGTTTCATGGCTTTCACTTCCCCGTAATCCATTCTTGTAGACTTCTCTGCTGTGCACCTCGCTGTGACAACGGAGTATAAGCCTTAATTTAATGTTGCCACAATGACAGGCAGAGGCCAGTGTATAGTAGGGGGCCCTGCATACTGAAAAGACTTCTGGAATTGCAGCATAAGAGCCTCCTGAGCACTCCACAATGAAGCTGCTTCTAAACTAGTTCTTTTTCTGGAATGCTCATGCTTTGTTCACACAAACATACACCACCCCACCGAGCATCCAGATTACATAATTGAAAGCTTGTTTACATTGCAGTGTTTTGTCCTCCCATGCTTTTTATACCTGACTAGTTGGCCCTGCCACGCGTTGTGGTGGCTCAGTTTGTTAAATGGAGCCTCAGAGTCCCACTTCAGACTCCCCTCACCTTCAGAGTCCCCCTGTTTTTCGTGTGTTATGTTTACATAGGCGCATCCCTGTGTCTCCCCCCACCCTGTTCTGTCCCTCCCCCCCATCCCCCAGTTCATCCGTGTGATTGGGCCCACCCTGTCCCAACCTATGACCTATTCGGCTCCCCCATCCCCCACCCAGGCAGGCCCCTACCTCCACTTGGCCTAGTCTGGAAAGTGGCCTAGTCTGCAAAGCTGAGGTGAGATACTGTGGAGAGGGCAGGTTTCATCCCTGTGTCTCCCACCACCCTGTTCTGACCCATTACCTATCCCTGCCCCCTATTCAGCCCCCCCATCCCCCTACCTCCACTTGGCCTAGTCTGGAAAGCGGCCTAGTCTACTGTGGCCTATTCAGTCTGCTGGGCAATGTTGGGCCTTGTTGCTGCAAAAGGCCTGTTTTCAGTTGGTTGCTGTGGAATTTTGTGATGTCATCTGGTGGTGTGGCTTTGGAGGCAACAGCGTGTGATCTGTCTTTCTATTGGATGCTGTTGGAGTCTTCATGGTGATGTCTAATAGGGGCGCCACTTTTTTGTGTTTAATCATTATTTTAGGTATGAAAGGTGTGGTTTTTTGATAATTTTTTAATGCCAGAACCCTCCCTGATGGGCATGGAATGTTGTGGCCAAATTTGTTGGAATTCAGTTCGGCGGTTACGGAGGAAGGGTGTTATATCCGTGCATGCAGTGGGAACATTTATATATATATAGATACAGTATATGGCAAATTTTGTGGAAAGGCGATGTGCTTAATCAGGCGTTTAAGGGCTTCTGTGCCTTTAGTTTAACACTTCCTGTTTGCAGGTTCAGCCTGCTTTATTGTCTCCTGACAAAGGCCAGAGGAGGACGCTTTAATTACAGTACTGGTTTCTTTTCATTTTGTCCTTTTCATTCTTATTGCAAGTATGAGAAGAAATAATCAAAGCCCCTTTGCCCCAATTCCAGCTTATTTTCTGGGGATTCAGTAGTCTAGGAAGACTCCCATACATGACCAGGTAATACTACCGCAGCCACATATGAATAAGAGAGTGAAAATACAGTGTATGCAAAACACATTGAGAAAGAGCTCACACAGTGAACAGCTGGGCATCTCTTTTCTTCAACTATAATACCAAGTTATTTACTTGCAGAAGTGTAAGCACTGATGTAGAAGAATGAGCCACTTGGAGGATCAAGCTGACAGCTACCTTCATTTGAGGGGAAATCTCTTTTAATATTAATATGTATTAAATTTATCTGCTTGTGGAGAAGAATTTCGCTGTGGATTTTAATGTTATATTTCTAACTTACTGAACTCTTCCCCCAACCCCCGACTTAAAATCCACATTATTTCAATTCAGAGAAATAGCCTGCAGTTCCAAATAACTTGTCTCCCTTCAGCTTGATCAGCCTTGGCTGTTTTAATGAATATTTACTCGCTTGCAGTACAGCTCAAGACTGCTAAGCTGTAAAATACTAGATTACTATTTTCATTTTCTGCATAAAGCTGTTCTCCCCCCCTTCCACATCCTCATTCAGTAATGGAAAAGATAATTAATGTTATGCTGTAATTAAGTTCATTATTATTTTATTGTTTATACCAATATAGCACAAGGATTTGCAGGTTTATTAAGCGGCTGGAAAATTAAAAGAGATAATGGTGTGGGTGGGAATAAAAAGATTGGTATAAATTCAAACATTGTGTTCTCCTGTATTAGTGCCATAGCAATGCAAGATGACCAGTCTATCATAATTCATGTTTGCAAAACGGCTTGTGTTATCACTTGGCATTTGTCTAATCAAGATAGAACCATGTACTTCCACCATATATGTGAAAAGGCAAATTGTCTGTGAAGGATTTAAAGCATGGAGCTTGCAATTTAAAGCATGAAGCTCCCCCTCTCGTTGATGGATCCATTTTCCCAGGGACATTGATGAGTGTAGCTTTGGTGTGCTTCCTCCTGGGTCAGTATTCTTACAAGCTGTTTAGTGAGAATGCTGTCATCTTTGCTCTTGGATACAGACCAAGTAAATGTCAATGAATGTCTTCATAATTTAGGCTGTGACTACTACTGAAACGTGTAGAGATGTCACTGAAGTTTGTTCAGTGGTTGCAACTGGTTTAGAATTTCAGACCCTCCAAGTGTCCCCATTTTCCACAGATAGTCCTGGATTTACAGAAGCCATCCTGGTTTCTGATTTGATCATTGAATGTCCTGCTTTTCCTTAGGATGTACCTATTTTCATTGGAGAAATGATGGAGGGTATGGAGTTATGCGAGCCCGAGCCAAGGAGATAAGTAACTACACAACCTTTAGAAGAGATCTGAAGGTTGCCCTGTATAGGGAAGTGGTTTTTTTTTAATGTTTATAGCTGCTTGCATCCCAAATAACACCAGTCTCAAGGCTTTTCCATTATACAGTCTGAGTTGAGCTGCTGAGGGTGTAGCTAAGTATCGGTGAAAAAGTGGACCCCTGTGAGTACTTTGAGTTTTGTGTGGGGCTGCTGAGCTCACCCACTTTCATGAGCTACTTGATCACAGTGGCACTTTTTCTAAGTGTCTACATAGTGACCTGGTTGGCTGGCATCTGTCTATTTCAGGAGACAATGGAAGAGTGCGCCTTCAGGGCTGAAGTCAAACCGTTGGAGAGTTAGAGCGCCTGCTGTAGCTGTAGAGACCAATACAGGAGAGACATGTTTTGTTGCAGCTGGGACAGATGAAGGCATCCGGTTGTGCTGATGCACCATGGCATTTCTTCTCTCTGTGCTCCTCCTAGTAGCCATTCTTCCTCTGGTCACTGCTGTGGATACAGGACCTCACTGATTATCTCCAGGCACTGTGCTTGACTGTAAGGGATTCCCACATGGTATGCTTGATGTTGCCAGCCTTCAATGTCACGTTTGCAGACCTCTTTGTAACACAGAGTCGGTCTGGTGATCACAAGTAAGGAAAAGTCTAGTTCATGTAGATCCCTTGTCACTTGAGACTGTAGCAATGTTTGGAGTGACATGCCAAAAGTAAAATATAAGCTACATTCAATTTGCTGTAAAGAAGACACTTCATAACTTTGCTGCTGGCTGAAGGGGTTGGAAAGGACATTTCAGAAGTACCATAGCATGAGAATCTGGACATATATCCTGCTTCCGGTATGACAGCCCCCCTTTGAATTGTGGCACCTAAGGCAGCTATTTACTCTGTCTAGGAAAAGTCAAAGTCATAACCCTGTCATATAGCAGTACAGTAGCCAAACTGAAACAGAGGCAGTAAGGCAAATAAGCTAACAATAATTATATATTTATAATTAATAGGGTGCTTTAGTGTGAAATCTTCACACACCTTTCTCATAGCTGCCAAGTTATCCCTTTTTTTAAGGGATTTTCCCTTATGCTCAATAGGCTTCCTCGCGAGAAAAGGGAAAACTTGGCAGCTATGACCTTTCTTGGTAATCTTTACAATAGCTCTTTAAGGTGCTGTGTTATCTGATGAAAATAAGAGGAAAATATCCACAGGAGCTAAAAATACTAGCTTGCTCTTGGAAATTGCCCAACCCATTTCAGACTTCAACTTCATTTTGCTACTGCAGAGAAGAATAGATTTTATTCCTTTCAATTGCTTTACGCCTCTCGATGGGAATCTTTTTATAGCACCTGTGGATGTGATCTTCTTGTTTCATTGTTAGTAAATGCAGCTGTCTTGCTTCTGCAGTATTGCTATCCCCATATTGCAGAAGAGGAACTGAGAGATAGTGACTTGCTTAGTGCTCTTTACTCCACTTTGTTGTTGTTTAGTCGTTCAGTCATGTCCGACTCTTCGTAACTCCACTTACCTGGGAGTAAACCTGTTAAATTAAATAGGACTTCTGACTCGAGACATGGTTAGGACTGCATTTAAAGCCCGTATGAACGAAAGCGGGGTTTTCACTTCTGGATAAACAAGCATAGACATGCAATGCGCAGTGTGCCACTGAGAATTTGTGGGCTGCATATCAGTCTTGGACTTGGGAGATCTGGCTTCTAATAGCCATTCAGCAGCCATGAAAGTGACTTTGCGAATTGTGCCACCCGTCTGTCTTTCACCCTAGACTGTTGCAAGGATTCTATGCCTTTGTACATGGAAACATATACGCTGCCTGTCTTCTCAAGTGATGTGTAAAAATTTTCGGAGACACCGTTGATGGAATCTTTCGAGGAGTTGGAGATGGCGTTTATAAGTGGTCCATGTTTCACAAGCTGCTGTAAGACTGAAGTGCAGAGTGTAGGGTTGCCAGACTCAAGAGAGGACAGGACTTCTTCTGTGCCCTTTAATTGCCCTGCTCTCTTTTGAGTCTGGAAACCTTAAAGAGAAACCAGCAGGCCCTTTGCTTGGAAATTAAACAAAGGGTCTGCTGGTTTCTCTTTAAGGTTTCCAGGCTCAAAAGAGAGCAGGGCAATTAAAGGGCACAGAAGAAGTCCTGTCCTCTATTGAGTATGGCAACCCTAGCAGAGTGTTTTGAGGACCGGGGATACCCGCAGGGAAACCAAAATGCTTCTTTACAAAGCTGTTGTACTATCAGGTATCTACCTACCTGCCTTTCCCTACACTCCCTCTTAGGAGAAGTTTCTGATTTCTTCCCCTCAGTGTGTATGTGGGGGGGGGGGGAGGAGGATACTTTGGCGTGAGGAGGGGACGGCGCGGAGGGCGGAGGCGCGCCATCCATGCCCACAGCGCCCCTCGCTCGAGGCGGGGGTGGGGCGGGGCCGCGCGCTCTCGCTCCCCCGCCGCCGCGCAGTCGCTCGCGGCCATGTTGTAGGCGCCGGGAACGAACTGGAGAGGGAAGGCAGGGAAGAGAGGCAGAGAGAGCGCGCGCGGGCGGGCGCGTGTCTGCATGTGTATATATGTGAGGGCAACGGCGGCGTCGGCGGCGCATCCCATGGTGCAGCGCGCCGGGAGGGGAGGGAGGCCGGCTGAGGGACGGGCGGAGCGGCCTGGGAAGCGCGAGCGGGAGAAGAAGCAGCTTTCTCCTCCTCCTCCTCCTCCTCCGGCTGAGGGAAGCGACCGGCGGAACGACCCGCGGGGGCTTAAAGGCAGGAAGGACGGAAGAAGAGGGAGGCGGGCGAATGGACGCGAGGGGCTCCGCTCGGCTCTTATGATCTTGCCGCCTCAGGGCTTCGCCGGGTGAGTCTCTGCCCCCTTCAGCCGTGAGGGAAGGAGGAGGAGGAAAGGCGGGGGCGGCCAGCTTGGAAGGGAGCATGGATGTGTGTGTGGGGGGGGGGGGAGGAAGCGGTTGTGGGAATGGGGAGAAGGTGGGTGGAGTGGGGGGCTACAAAAGGCGCCCCCTCCTCCCCCCTCCTGAGGGAAGGCAATAGAATAGCATGTAAACGGGGAGTTTTCCATCCCGGAGGGTCTCTTTATGTCACACACAGAGAGATGAAGGGGAGGGTTGTGGGGCAGGGCTCCGCCAGGGGGTGTGTATAGGGTGGGTGGGTGCAAAGGTGAAGTGGCCGTGGCTTTTTGAATGGGAGCTAGAGAGAGAAGTGTGTGTGAGGAGGGGGAAGTGTCCCCCGAGGTGTTGTGATTTTCACGTCAGTCGCTGTGGTTTTGTGTGTTTCCTCTAACAAAAGGGCCCATCCGAGCTCTGCAAACTTCGGGGCTCTTTGATTTCTCTCTCTCTCTCTCTCGGGAATCGTGAAGGAAAGAGAAACCAAGCCCTCTCCCCCCACAAAAAGCAGGGAAGAGGAAACGAGGCTGCCTAAAAATAATAAACCTTTCCTTTGGGTGATCCACACCCCTCCGCCTCCGTGTTTCGTTCCTGACCCGGCCTTTGCCAAGTGTGGAAGAGGGAGGTCCACGGGGTTCGCGAGGAATCCCGTGTAGGCCTTAAGTGCCTCTGGGGCGTGTGAAGGGGTCGCTTGTGGGAAAAGTAAACGAAAAGGGCGGGGCGGCCCTCCAGTCTGGGATGCATCCGTCTCCGAAACACGCTCATAACCTGTAGCATGGAGAGTTGTGAATCGGCGTGTGCATCTTAAGCAACACGGGGAGTGGTGTGTGTGTTTGTGTGAGAGTGGGAAGGCTACAAGGGAAGTTGCTGAGATTTCTTGTGTGAGCATCTTTTGGCCAAATAGTAAATTTTTTCATGTTGCCTGATCCACAGGGGAAAGGGTAGCCTCCGAAAGGGGAAGTGTGTGTGTGTGTGTGTGTGTGTGTGTGTGTGTGTGTGTGTGTGTTTTGTGGTGGTGGTGTGTTATTCACCCAAGGCAGGTTTCTTTTGAAAGATTTTGAGGAGGAAACAATCCAAATCCAGTGTAAATGGACTGAATGACCCTCTCATCTTCATGCTCTCCCCACAATGAGATGGGCACAGCGGCAAAATAATTATAACTCATTTCCAGATCATGTGTATATAGTAAAATTTTGTGCCTTGTTCCTCCCAGCCCATGCTTCTCTTTTTCTAACTTTTAAATATATTGCTGGTTTTTGCATTGATTTGTTCTGGATTAGTATATTGGTCAGTTCTAACATACAAAGCTAGGGATTTTGTGAACTAGGCAGTCTGTAATAGCTGCAATACTTTTTTTTTTTTAATAACTGAAACTACTTTTCTTCCAATGGTATAGGCTTTAATACCAATAGTGGGCTCTTGTACTGCTGATCTGCAGTTGAGTTTCTGGCAATATATGTAGTACCATAATAAAGATATTGGAAGGGAGTTTAAGCTGAAAGCAGAAAGTTTGCCAGTGGATATTTCAGAGTTCATTGTTCATGATGAACATCCGTACTGCAAGCTTTCCACTCCCCCTTCCCACCCCCACATCTGGAAGTAGTTAGCTTTGATTCTTCCCTCCCCACACTCCTTTCTTAAATGACACCCTCTGTGTATGTTAAATGATAGAATTTATAACTTGTCCGCCATTTAAAGGATCAAGGCCAGCAATATCTTATTTAATTTGTTCATCCTTTCAACTTTGTGCTTCACTGAATATTGAGGCGAGAATTATTTCTCCTCTCCTTAATGAGTCTATAGCTGAACTGGGATGTGAACCCAGGTGCCTGAGGTCAATTCTCTTCAGTGTATCATAGTTGCTTTCATTCCAGCTGCAGGGCCCTGATATCACAAGCCTTGGCTTCCCTTTTGCTGACAGAGTCTCATATGAAACTAAGTTACAACACTGCTCTTCATTGTGTATAATTGCACTTCTGTGCTATCAATTTGCTGGTTCAGGGTTCTGTGATACAAGCACTGATCTGTGATGCTGCAGTTCTTTATAACTGAGTAGCATTGTGGGATAGTAGCAGCATCTATCCCACCATGTAGTCAAGGCAGCTTTGCAGCATTTTGAATCATTAAAATGCACCATTTTTCGTGAAAACCAAAGCAGTTATTTAAATGCTTTAAACGGAACATCGGTTAATGTTAAGAGAGGAGATTTGTTCCTCTCCCCAAAAAGTAAAAATGTATTCACTTGCCTTGAAAAGTTCTAAAGGTCTTTATTACTGAGTAGGAGGGATTATGGCATACATGTGGCATTTTCTTAATGCTGTGATTTGACTAACAACTGCACCTGCTGAAATTCTCTCTTCACAACTATTAAATGTTCAAGAGCCCCTGTTGTTGATTGCATCTGGTCACTGTAGTCCTGTTTCCAGGGGTGATGTAATCATATCCTGTTTTTCAAGTAAATGGCATGGTATTAAGAGCATGTTCTCTTGTAAATGATTTCTAGTTTTTGAGGACGAATCAGAAGAGACATCAAAAGCAACAATTCAGTTTGTAGATTCAACAAGTTTCTTGGTGGCAAAGGATGAATCTTTTAATTTGGTTTTGATACTAATATGTGTAAACATTCAAGGAAGTTGGAAATTTCCATAAATATTGTTTACTCCACTATTGCAAGAATCTCAAAGCATCAGTGTGGGTCTTTCAGAATGACAGAAATATTTTGTATGGTGCTGCCTACAGATCGGAGATAATAGGATGTTGCAAATCCGCTCACATCTCTTAAGAACTTTGTATATGCCTTTCATCAAATATAGCAAACAATTTGTAATTTGAGTAATGGTACAGGAAAGTTGCTGGTAACTGCCTTCAGAAGAGTGTTGTGGTAAGATAGTTACTTCAAGAATCAGCAGTGTTGCTTAAAAAAGAAGATGCCTAAAAGGGAGCTGTTAGAACTGAACATTTGCTGTATGCTTGCCATTGTTCAATATTCTTGTAGCTCTGTTACTAACTTTCTTTCAAAAATATAACTAGGAGTTAAGAATCTAAAATAGTAGAGAATCTCGCAGGTTTGCTTTTTGAAATTGTTTGAGATTTTTGAATGTATTATTGATACTACCATCATATACATATGAGAGGTAATGAAAATTGGTGTAGGGTATTGGTGAAGAGACATGAACTTACATTGTACTTTGGAAGGCAACATTTGAGTAGGGTTATCCTATGGTTTATTGAACATGGGATCTCTTGCCCAACCATGGTTTCCTGTTGTGTGAATGAGCTATGCTGAGCCAGGGTCTCATGCTGTTCTTCTTCCATGAGCAAATGGAAAAGATTAGAGGTTTTCAATTTTAAGCAAGCTGTAGTTCTGGGTTAAGGCTGATATCTGGCAATAGTGGTTTATTTAAACTCTAGTAAGTGAGAACCAAACCAGGATCAAACAAAGCTTTCCATTCCTGGCCTGTTCAATAATTTTTTAATAAGCTGCAGGACAGAGGTTGGATGCACTGTGGATTGCACTGAGATTGTTTAAAATTGGATAACTGAAGTTTCCTATTTTTACCTCCTGGTGTACAAAAGTGTGTGTGTGTTGGGGAAACATGAGGTTAGCCACAACTTACTCATGTGGCTCTTGTTATGTCTGAACTATGCAATTGGGTTCAAATATCCACCAGATGCTCTTGTTCTTTCATTATTGTCTAAGCACATCAGAACATCAAAGGATGCACTTCAGTGTAAGCATGTGTATAGTGTATAGTGATGCACATTGGGGCACACACACACGTGTGTGTGTGTACAGTGTTTTTTTCTAAAAAAAAATGTTTACAGGTACTCTCATTTTCCTACTCATATTGAAATGCTGCCCCTCAATGAGGCCAAACTTAGATTCATAAAATGTTTAGGGGTATGCTTACCCCTGCGTACCCCCAGAAAAAACCACTTTGTGTGTGTGTGTGTGTGTGTGTGTGTGTGTATGCGTGCGCACACACTCATGGGGTCTGTACTGGTGGTGACTGACCAGGAAAGAGATCTTTGGGTTGTTGTGGATAGCATGGTGAACATGTTGACCCAGTGTGCAACAACTGTGAAAAAGGTGAATGCCATGGTAGGGATAATTGGGAAAAGAACTGAAAATAAAACTTGCCATATAATGCTATTGTATAAATCTGTGGTGTGACTGTGTGCAATTGAGATTTCCTCACCTCAAAGATATTGCAGAGCTTGAGAATGTTGAGAAAAGGGCAACCAAAATGATCAAGGGAATGGAGGAACCCCCCTGTGTGTGGAAAGATTGCAGCATTTGAGGGTTTTTAGTTTTGCTGAGTGAGAGAATACTTGATAAAGGTGTATAAAATTGTGCATGGTGTCAAAAACGTGGATAGAGAAAAGCTTCCCCCCCCCCTCATAATGCTAGAACTTGGTGCCATCCAGTGAAGCTGGATGTTGGGCTGACGTACAAAAGAAACTACTCCTTCACACAGCATGTAGTTAGTGATGGCTTTAAAATACTGTAGGATTGTGAGGAGACTGCTGATGCATTCATGTTCAGCTTGAGGACATAACATGGGCATTTGGCTTGCTGCTATGAGAACAGGTTGCAATGATGTTAGATGGAGGAGCAAGTGTGTGAGCCTAAAATGTTGTTCCTGATGTTCCAGAGTTGTGTGTGTGTGTGTGTGTGTGTGATGTGGGGAAAGTATTGTCTGAACATTTGCTATGTGGGCTTAGCAAACCATTGTTCCTTTGCTCTTATCTGAAATAAGGAACATTTTAGAGGGTGGTTGTGAGGATTTCTGAGCTAATGTATGAGATGCACCTTAAACAGTTAAAACATACTCTAAAATGCTAATTATTCTTATATGCATAAATAAAAAAGTATTCTGTTCTTACTACATTCCTGTGAAGAACTTTCTAAGTTACTTTTTTCAGCAGAAACATGCTCCAATCTGTTGAGGTGGCCTTAATTTATCATTTTAGTTTTAATGTTCAATGAAGAAGCAGGAGGTTTAAATTCTGTTGTTACTTTCCTCATCTACTCTGAGTAGAATTTGTCAAAGTAGTTCCAACACTGAATGTAGAACTGAGCTGAAATTTCTCTAAAGGCATTTTTCTGTACGAAAAAGGCTTCTCTTCAGAATTTTCTTCTTTTTTTGTGGTGCCTGCCATTCCCCCTTTCCACCCCACATGCTCCATAATAATAATAATAGGTCTGAAGATTTTGGAGGGTGCAAAATGATGGTTAGGCTGCCAACACATTTGATGATGCTGTCATTTGCAATGGCATCACATTAAACCTAAGGGAAAAGAAGCTTTGCTACCACTGCTTATGATGAGCCCCTCAAGCCTGAGAAAATACTGAAAAATGTCTCTTCCTCATAGAGAAATTTGGTGAAATGGTGCTCACTCTCCTTCGTTTCTGTACTCACATATTGAGTGGAGAATTTCAAAAGGCCTTTTGCACACAGCTGCAATTGGAAGCATATTTGTGTTTTCTTTCTGGTGGGCAACTCACATATTGACGTTTTTCACAATCATAAAGTTGCCGTAGAAATCGTTCAGGGTTGGTTGTTGTTTTTTGTTTTGTTTTGTGTGTGTGTGTGTGTGTGTGTGTGTGTGTGTGTGTGTGTATTTGAATAGCTTCCCATCCTTTCACTGGTACAAGGTTCAGACTAGTTTAGTCAGCAAGAATCCTTAAGACAAGTGGCTTTGAAAGACCAAAGCTAAAGACCTTGCCATGCTTCTCTTTTCTGTATAATGTTGTATTTGGATAACCCCTGTAAGTTTTCCCTTTCTAGGAATGAGGAGTTGTCTTAAAATCTTTTGCATTGGCAACAGAAAAAAAGATAGGAACACATCAATCTTCCTAGCTAGGCAATAACTGCCTTCTCTGTTCCTTGGTTAAGGGGAGGAGCAGGGGATGTTGTACCAGATTTCAGTCCTGTCAGTTCAAATATTAAACTGAAAGGTTGGGTTGAACTGATACAAGCTGTTGGAGGGGAAAGAAGCAAGCCACTACCTGCTAGCTTTCTCTTCTTTTTGGGAAACCTTTTGTTTTGATCCTCTGGATTGCAATCAAGGCAAGAAAAGTCTCAGTGCCCTGCTCCCCTTTGCTTTTGACAGATTCCAGAAATTCCTGCTGGGGCATTGCAGGGGATTGGACTAGATAACTCTTGGGGTCCCTTCCAACTCCACAATTCTATGATTCTGTGATTCTATGATTGCTCTGTAGGTAGAGGGATGATGCTGATCCTTCTGGTCTGGTTTGTTCACTTTAGTCATCTTTGCTTTATGTGTCCTGTTTAGTGTGTTTTTTCCCCCTTCTGATTTTGCCATACTGTTCTGGACTTTGGTGTTTGATGCTGATGTAGCATGCCATATGGATGGACAGTGGCTTTTTCCTTTCAAGTATAGATTTTTCCTTGTACCTCCTTCGATGGATGCTGCCAGTGACGCAGGCCCAGGGTGTGTGTGCAAAAATTGTGTCTCTCCGCCCTGGCTCGGAGTGACCAGGAGCCCGCCCACACATCCATACACTCCCTGGGCCACTCCTCTGCTGCTCTGGGTGGCCAGGCAAGGTGTGCAAGGCTGCTCTGGGTGCCTCAGTGGAAGAAACCAGTTGCCAGCACGGGCCATCACAGCAGCCCTGTGCCCCCTCTATCCTGTGGCTCACACCCTATTTCCATAGCAGGGGCCAATCTGGCCAACCTCTAGGTATGCCCCTGATTAATATACAAAGTCCTGAGCCACAGTACCTTGAAGACTATCTGCAAGCTATGGAAATAGGTTGTGAGCCACAGGATAGAGGCCAGATGCTTGAATGAAGGAATGAATACCGGGTATGTACTGCTGATCACATATCCTTAAACAATTGCGATGGGTATGCATAATAAAAGCAGTGTAATAGTGGATGTTGATTCCATGGGTTAACTTCTTTGTTCCGCTATGATGCTCATGGGGCAAGTGCTACCTCTCAGCCAGATCTATTTCAGAGAATTTATTTAATATCCCACCTTTTTGTCTGACAATAGGCTTCCAAGGCAGCTGACAATAAGCTTTAAGAAAAAAAGTTGTTGTGACTTACAAAGGGTTTTGGATTGACAGAAAAGTATGTGCCCATCAGGCCTTGCTGCTTTGTGGTTCATCGTCTGTTCTGCAGATTTATGAGGTTAAAGTATTATAATTCCATATAATCTATTCCATGTTACTTGTAGAAGTGGGATATAAATGTGATAAAGCATGAACAATAAGTGATTTACCAGTAACCTCTCAGGATGTCTTGTCAGATCCTGTGAATTTTAAGAAAAGGGAAGTTGATAACACACAGCATCTCTGCAAGTGAACTTGTTAAACTTATCCAGAACAAAACTTAATCAACAAGAAATGTAGTGGCTTCCTTATCTAGCAATTTGCCCGTGATTGAAGTCACTTTCACTTGGGTCCTTTGAGTACTGTTTCCTCTAATCCCTGAAAGATAACACCTACATGATAGCATCCCTAAGAGATCCCCAGAGGGTGAGGCACAAAGGTAAGGGTTGGTGTCAAACTTTTAAGAAAGATTATGAATGGAAATGGGTGAATTGCTTATGTGATGTTTTTAAAGCCTCAGGACCATATGTGCATTTTACCTTTCTGATGTCAATAATATGTGAAGTTATGAACTGTAATTTTGGTAGAAGTTTAGCTGAGGTTTGGCATGGACTATTTCAGTGGCACATTTGTAACTTATTTTTAACAGTCTGAGCTCTTGAGATAGGGTGATGAATGCTTTTAAACATGCACAACTCAGTTCAGTAAAGTAGGCCCAATATGAGGGCCCTATGTTATGAAATGTAAGGCTGTTGATTTATCTGAAACCACTGCTTTAGTGCCTTGCTACCTTTTTATTATTTAGCTTAACACTGGAGGATGGATGGGGCAGAAAAAAAGACATGTGTGTTTTTTTTAACCTTCTCCTGATATTTAATTATTTTTATGGTCTAGAAAGACCTTTGTTTTCCCAAATGAGTGTTGCGGGATATTTTAAAACTCTGAATATTGTTGGTGTTCAAGCTGGGGCTTGTGCATTTGTATGCTTTTCTTGAATTGAGCAAGTGTAGCATATGTTGCACAGTTCTTACATAACTAGAATTCACTTGGAAGTCCAAGGGTTACATTCGGCTTTTCCCCGCCCCTCTGTCCTTCCAACCAGTTTTCGCTTTTAAGAGCTGAAGCAGCCCCATCGTTGCCAGATGAACTGACTTAAGCCAGCCACTGCATGTGGAACTGTTTTCTCCCAGTGAACATAGGGAGGAAGGTTGTGTGTGAGGAGGTTTGGTTTATCTGCAGATTAAGAGCGGGGAGGGAAGTGGGCCACAAGTGGGACTTTTTGGGAAGTTAGGATTGCAGTGTGTGTGTTTTGTGTGAGACAGAGAGAGGTGGGAAGAAGAGAGATGACATAAGTGTATGGCATTGGGATTTAGAGTGTGTGAAACTTTGGGAAGAATCATAGGAAAGGACAGGGGACACCATAGTATTTCTGTCTGAAAATGTGCATATTTCCCCTTTAATTCCACTGTGTATTCTCCTTGCAGTCTGCTCAGTTTCTTTCCACATACAAATTGACTCTTGGTAATTTCCTAGTGAATTTTTCTGCCTTGTATCTTATATTTTAGGTTAAGTGTTGCGTTTAGCAAAGAATACAGTACTGCAAATTGCTTGTATGTGTTGCATTAGAAACTGAAATAGGCAATAAGCCCTGAAGCCCTGGTCTCGCTCAACTTTGATGCTGAACAAAGAGTAGTTTTTATTGGTTCAGTCCCTGCAGTTGCCCTACCATTCTTGAGAACCAGTAAAAGGAAATGGGAGGATATTATAATGAGGACTGCGACAGTAAATGTTAATGAGGGTCTTGTTAATTAACTGCACATCATGATAATTTTAGGAATAGGTTTCTGAACAGCTAGAGGGCATGGTTAGGCACGAGGCCAGAAGTAACCGAGGTCAATACTGGAAACATAACTGAAAGTGATGAGTCATAAGGCATTTTTGTGGGTAGTGAAAGTTAGGTAGTTGGGAAGTGTGTGCAGATAGCAAGAATAACAAACACAAGACTGCAATAGATTTTGGGTCTTAACAGATCTCAAGCATTCAAAATGTTCCATGAAGCTCCATGAAGTCAGAGTTTTACAGTCAACCAGTGGTCAAAATAATTACTGATCTTCCCTAGAAATCTTGACTGCAGTCAGTCCAGAAATTATTGTTGTTTAAATCTCTTAATACACCTCTTCCCTCTCCCCTTTTGGCAAAGTATTGTTGTGCCCTGTCACCTGCAAGTACTTTTCATGCTTGGGAGCCTTAAAGACTTATGTGGTTTTGTGTATTGCACTGCTTGGGGGCTGTTGTGTCAAAAACAAAGCATTATATTGGGCATATGTGAGTTTTCTCATTTACTTAACACAGTTGATGAGGGGTTTTCTAAGCTGTGGTATGTAAATGACTTTGAGCACCCTAAAGCAGGCATCCCCAAACTTTGGCCCTCCAGATGTTTTGGACTACAATTCCCATCATCCCTGACCACTGGTCCTGTTAGCTAGGGATCATGGGAGTTGTAGGCCAAAACATCTTGAGGGCCGCAGTTTGGGGATGCCTGCCCTAAAGTGATAATATAAATGCTAAATATGAAATAATATTTTCTCACAATTTCCTGTCCCCTCTATCTTTCTTTTTACTGTTCTGTAGTAAAGCAGACTACAGTTTCATCATTATTGGCTAATGTAAGGCTGGAATGCTAATAGAGCATGCCTTAGTGTGGCTTCCCTACTGTAAACAAAAATCTTTGCCATATACTGGATTTCAATGAACTGTCTCGTACTGAAGGACTCCTGGATACAAATGACCTCTCTACTGATTCTTTCTAGGATAAAAAGTAGCAAAAAGTATAGCAGATGCTTAGATGTACAGTACAGTATAAGAAATGGCTCTTCAGTACTTGTGTGCTAAATGTGATACAGTGAAACCTCATGTTATGAACTGTCCCCCTTGTGAACACTGCGAGTTACAAGCTCCGTTAACCCAGAAGTAGATGCTCCCAGTTGTGACCTTTGCCCCAGAATGTGCGCGGAAGTCATGCGCTCGCAGCATGGCAGCAGCGGGAGGCACCATTAGCGAAAGCACGCCTCATGTTATGAGCAGTTTCGGGTTGAGAACGGACCTCTGGAACAAATTAAATTCGTAACTGGAGGTACCACTGTAATGATGTTTAAGTTGGAAGCAAATTCTTACTGGACATTGAAAAGGGGTAGGAGGAAGGTACCGTATTTCTCTGGAAATACCTCAGAGGTGGCATTTGCACAGTGTTTGAAACTGAGATATAAGAGCTAGGAGCCAAATGGCACCTTCAACTTAGGTTTCACATGCCACAACAATATGTCTAGACACATTTACAAAGCAAATGAAGACAAGATGGGGCATTTAGCTGAAGATGGAATAAATACTGTGCACAAAAGATGAGTTCTTTTAAATCGAAGAAGCAATCAAGTGGAAAAATCAGCCTAGAAGAGATGTGACTGCAGTTTCATTCTAGCAGAAGTAAAAACCAAACCTCTTACTCAGAGTGGGTAGTTTGTCAAAACCCATCTTTTATAAATTTGTGAATAACTTTGCATAGAGAATTTATTTGGTTCTATTCATAGTTTTTGGTATTTGGAGGGTTGTAACCAGCCATAGAAAAATTGGTTGTACAGAGAGCACAGTTGCACTTAAGTTTAGGCATGTATTGGACAGTCACAACCAGTGAACATGGCTGAGTAAGGATTTGAACCTGGATCTCCCAGGTCCTAGTTCTACAGACACTAACCACTACACCACACTGACTATCACTGAGGTGAGCTTTTTCTTTCCATTTACAAAGTCACAGCTTCTGTGATAGGTGGACCTGCCAGGGAGAGACTGTCTCACTCTGTCCATTCATGCGTACATAACATTATTATTTTCAAAGTTCTAATATTTTTATTTCCGTAGTGCAAAATACTTCCCTGTAAATTCCCTGGGTGATGCTCTACTATTTCAAGATCCTTGGTTTCTCTGAAGGTTTGCCCCTACCTCAAATTATCATTTCAGCTGTAGTGTGTTAACTCCATGAGTATGGATGAGAGGAAATCTGTGGGAAATGTTTACACTTAAAAAAAGCACAAGAATACAAAAAACAAAAAGCCTACCATTCTATATTGATAACTTAGATTTAGCAACCTTGATGGGAGAAAGTGAGGAGGAATTAAAGAACCTTTTAATGAGGGTGAAAGAGGAGAGCGCAAAAATATGGTCTGAAGCTCAACATCAAAAAAACTAAGATAATGGCCACTGGTCCCATCACCTCCTGGCAAATAGAAGGGGAAGAAATGGAGGCAGTGAGAGATTTTACTTTCTTGGGTTCCATAATCACTGCAGATCACAAAATTAAAAGACACCTGCTTCTTGGGAGCAAAGCAGTGACAAACCTAGACAGCATCTTAAAAACCAGAGACATCACCTTGCCAACAAAGGTCCGTATGGTTAAAGCTATGGTTTTCCCAGTAGTGATGTATGGCAGTGAGAGCTGGACCATAAAGAAGGCTATTCGCCAAAGAATTGATGCTTTTGAATTATGGTGCTGGAGGAGACTCTTGAGAGTCCCATGGACTGCAAGAAGATCAAACCTATCCATTCTGAAGGAAATCAGCCCTGAGTGCCCTGAGACTTTGGCCACCTCATGAGAAGAGAAGACTCCCTGGAAAAGACCCTGATGTTGGGAAGGATTGAGGGCACTAGTAGAAGGGGACGACAGAGGACGAAATGGTTGGACAGTGTTCTCGAGGCTACGAACATGAGTCTGACCAAGTTGCAGGAGGCAGTGGAAGACAGGAGTGGCTGATGTGCTCTGGTCCATGGGGTCGTGAAGAGTCGGACATGACTAAATGACTAAAGAACAACAACAACAAGATTTAGCATGAAAACCCTCAAAGGTGGTTTATAGAAACCCTAACATAACACGTATTTTGACATTTGAAATGGGGTTTCCCCAAGAAAAGGCACTTTTTTCATTTCTCACTTCCAGTAAAAATGCAAGTAAGACCGACAACTTGTAGTTTGAATTATAAAACGTTTATAATTATATAAATTATAAAATTGGTCATACTGGCACCCCTTGCACTTAAAAGATCATAAAATTCCATAAAATACCCTCCTATTTCTAAAATACTCTATTTTATAGAATATGCACCAGTTTAAAGGATGTTTCCACACAGCAGTTCTGTTTCTCCAAAGAGACTTTTTTTGAACAGCCAGCTCTCCCCTTCTGCTCCAACCACATCATGTCTTTCGTAGCTGAAAGAAAACCAGCCAGATCTCCCCTCAGGTGACCGCAGTTTTCAGCTTGGCCACAAGGGGGTGTTCCTGTGTTGCAAAAAGCGACTGACAACTGGCTAATTTCGAATGCTGCATTTATATGCTTGTGTGAATCTGAAAGCCATTCTAATTCAGAAAATATCCAACTTGCAATTCCGGATTCATTCAAAATAAAAAGTAATGTAGTTATCATTGATGTATTTTGTTGTGGATATCAATATGATAGATCTTATCAATATTACCTGTACTGTAATTTGTTGCAGTTTGCTCCTTGATAGCTTTTATGATGCATTTCATTTTGCATTTTCAATATGTCAAGGAATATAATATACCTGACTAATTATATTTATTATTACAGGTTTCAAGACCCTTCTTTTTCGTAGAAAGCATCTACTGCTAAGAACTGGAAAATCTGCTTAAGGTAGATATTATGTGTTCTTTTCCATCTTTTTTTATGAATATGGGCATTCTACAAAGTATGTGAGTGAATTATGAGCCCTCAAAGACCATACAGTGCATGCATCTATTTCTACCTGGATTTCCTAGAAAATTATGTCCTAAAGGAAACAGCAGCATGCCACATAGCAATCAGCAATACAATATCTGATATAGCATGTTAAAGTCTGCACTGTAGCATAACAAGCACAGCATTGTGAATGCATTTGCTTTCTATACTTCGCACATTGTTAATGAATGTAGTCTTTTTGTTTTGGTGTTGGTAAATGGTGTAAGGATTTTAGGCATTGCAGAGTTTTTCATGTCTGTCTGAAGAGAAGTTCCTCAAAAGCTTGCCCTTGTCATGAACTGAGATTAGTGCTACCAGAATGTGTAATCTCAGCTGCCTTTTGATCAGCACCCAAGGTCCTGAAACTGTGGGAAGAATATTCTTATACTTACCCCATGACTTTGATTGCAGTGGAGTTGCTTTAATGCTGTGCCAAATTTTACCTTGTGAGTTATGTGGAAATTCCTACCAGAAAATTTTCATCCATATTTAGGCTGTATATCTGGGTGTTGTTGTTTAGTCGTTTAGTCGTGTCCGACTCTTCGTGACCCCATAGACCATAGCACGCCAGGCACTCCTGTCTTGCACTACCTCCCGCAGTTTGGTCAAACTCATGTTCGTAGCTTCGAGAACAATGTCCAACCATCTCATCCTCTGTCGTCCCCTTCTCCTTGTGCCCTCCATCTTTCCCAACATCAGGGTCTTTTCCAAGGATTCTTCTCTTCTCATGAGGTGGCCAAAGTATTGGAGCCTCAGCTTCACGATCTGTCCTTCCAGTGAGCACTCAGGGCTGATTTCCTTTAGAATTGATAGGTTTTATCTTCTTGCAGTCCATGGGACTCTCAAGAGTCTCCTCCAGCACCATATTTCAAAAGCATCAATTCTTTGGCGATCAGCCTTCTTTATGGTCCAGCTCTCACTTCCATACATCACTACTGGGAAAACCATAGCTTTAACTATACGGACCTTTGTAGGCAAGGTGATGTCTCTGCTTTTTAAGATGCTGTCTAGGTTTGTCATTGCTTTTCTCCCAAGAAGCAGGCGTCTTTTGATTTCGTGACTGCTTTCAACATCTGCAGTGATCAAGGAGCCCAAGAAAGTAAAATCTCTCACTGCCTCCATTTCTTCCCGTATATCTGGGTACTGTGTAGTAACCTCCTAGTGAGGCAAGTTGAAGCTTCTCAGTTTGTTTTCTTCTGAAGTGAGAAGCATTTTTCACTCCTGCTTAATCCTAAGAATACACTTAAGGAGCCTACGGGACTGTGTTTGTTGCAGTTCCATCACTGCATTGCACAAGGTCAAAACTGAGCATATAATTTTGTGTTGTGAGATTCTCAATTTTTAGTTTTATCTAAGTAAGTTTCTAGTCCTTAGACTTCAAAGAGATGTACAGTGGTGCCTCGACTTACGAATTTAATCTGTTCCAAAGGCACCTTCGTAGGTTGAAAAAATTGTAAGTCGAAAAGCGCCATTGGAAACGCGATTTCCCATAGGAATGCATTGGAAACGGAAAAATTCGTAAGTTGAAGCAACCCCATCAAAAAAATGGTAAGTCGAAAAAACCCTATCTAAAACCGCCACGGTTTCCTTTCGGATGTCGAGACATTCGTAAGTGTGCGGCCATTTGCCCCATTCGTAAGTCGAAAAATTCGGTTGTCAGGTTGTTCGTAAGTCGAGGTACCACTGTAGTTAGTTGCTTGGTTAACATCTCAGAAGCCGGATGATGAGCTCAGTAGAATTTCTTCAAGTTGTAGGATTCACTTTTTTAGGAGCAGTAAGGTAAGTTATACTCCTGATGTCTTGTGTTTAAGGGAACAATCCCTAAACCACTTGCATTGTTTTGGATTTCTAAAACAAGATATGATGGATACATGTAGTAGTTTGTGCTTTTGTGATAGCATGGTATTGAAGAAGAGAAAATGTATAAAAGATCACCCAGAGCATGTTTTTGTTTACTTCCTTTAGATTGCAGACCTGGAAACCTGTCCCCAGCTTTTAGCCTTTTGTGCTGTACTTGTGCCCAGCATCAATTTATGGCAGCCTGGTGACCCACCCACAAGGATTTTATGACTCACTGGTTTATCCTTTTCTCTAAATTCAGAACTGCTGAGTTATATTTTAAATTTGCAAGACACTCAGAAAATGAGCTGGGATATAACTTGCATTGTAACATGGGTTTTGTGTTTGTATGTCTGTCTGTCTCTTTTGTACCTAGCACAATGCACATACAATATATTTATGTTCTGTTTCGTTTGAGATTACTGTTGGAGAGCGCTCAAAACAATGATGTCATCTAGAAATGTGCTTTATTTGGTCTTTTCCGTGAACTGCAGCCTCCTGTTCTCTTGACTACTCCAAACGTAACAGATTAAGTGAGTCATCAGCCAACAGTGTAATCACTAGTTTGTTGGGTAAATAACTTTCAGAGTGCAGTGCAGCATCTCCTTGGATAAAACTTTGTGACAGATATTCCTTTTGTGGGTTCTATTCGTGACCACACTGTTAAAATTTAGGAAAGCAAAGACATACATGGCAAAAAACCCCATGCTGAATAGTTAAAAAGAAAGTGTGTCAACAGTTCTTTAACCACACACGTACACAAACCAGATAATGTCTCAATATTATTTGGATCATTCAGTGTTAAAGTGGTGACCTTTCATCATATGCTTGCTTGCTTTGTTCTTTGGGGCTTATTCTAAAAACTGCATGAAGCCATGCATAGGATTGCAGTCTTAAGAAAAAAGGAGGTACACCAAGGCTGCCCACCTATTGAACAGGACTGTATTCTTGAGAGTTTCTTGAATTAGTATGTATTGATCACTGGATGAACAAGTCCCAATTCCTTCATTTTCCTTTTTGTCCAGTCACTTACCTTAATAAGGTGGGAATTGTTTGGAATGAATGAGAGGAGAGTTGAAAAGCTTTGTGCACACTTACAACATATCATAAAATATTGCCCTTAAGTATCTTTCTGTGGTGTTGAACTTGCAAAGATAGCTCTGCTTTGTGCTATTTTTGCACATGTAAATCAACACTTGAAAACTATACTACCTTGCTACTTGCAAGTATTGAGGTGTAAATTGAGTGTTGAGAGGAACAGATCTTGTGGAAAGGTTGGTAGGACTGGATAGTTGGTTTAAGACTACATATTGGAAGTCTGGCAGACATCCACTGACACAACGTAATCTGTGCAGTGAGGATTGAAGCTTTGTAGAAAGTGCACAGGATTACTTCCAGCACTACTTAGTAATCCAAAGAACAGCAAGCTATTCTGTTCAGAGTAGTGCTACTCTGCTGCATATTACTGCATATTGCTGCACATTACACATTACAGCTGCTGGCTGTATTTGGATATTACCTGGGAACTCTGACTTAATAGCTAACAAAGCAGGATAGTTAGGGTGTAGGGAGAAGCAAGGGAGGAGCATGTTCCCTTGGTGCTCACCATGGCTTAATAATACAGTACAGGAGTGACCAACCTTTTGGGACCTCCAGGCACATTAGCCCATTGAAGAAACTGTTGCAGGCACCACATATACAGCAGCCAAGCATAGATGGCAACCTGCTCTGTTGGAGGCAGTAGAGTACTTCCAAGTAACCGTAATTTCAGCATGGGCAGGGGTGTGGAGGGAACTCCAAAGGCACCAGGGAAGACTTCTGCAGGCACATTATGAAGCTGCAGATGAACATCTGCTCATGATGTCTGGACTGGAGCCTGTTCCTGGGCCACTTTCCCAGATTGTACACTGCTTCCTTCAGTAAGCTAAGCTGTGTATGAAGGGTTGATAAATATGAATTATGGAACCTTTTTATTTTTAAACTCTGAGGTTTAGATTACTATTTGTATCATGCGGTGACATCTTGATCAGCTTTCTCATGATGATGTATGCCTGTTAGCATCCTAATAGCATTTACACATAATAGCATTAATATCCCCGTGAACACATGACAGCATTAATTTTCCCATCCTTTGAAAATATTTTAAAATGCTTTTACATGCCACATGCAAAATTGCTCATTGAAGTTGTAGCAATCAAGTGATGAGCATCTATGTGGGTACAGAGCCAAGGAATGTGTTCCAGAGCACTGCAACTCACTTTGATACTAATCTGTGAGGTATAACAGGGATGGCTTATTTGTAGTCCACCAAATTTCCAACATGTCTGATGATTAGCCATACTGGTTGGGGTTGATAGGAACTGGAGTCCACAAACTGGAGTCCACAAAGCCTGGAGAAGAGAAGGTTAATATGATAGCCATGTTCAAATATATAAAAGGATGTTATATAGAGGAGGGTGAAATGTTGTTTTCTGCTGCTCCAGAGAAGCGGACACGGAGCAATGGATTCAAACTACAAGAAAGAAGATTCCACCTAAACATTAGGAAGAACTTCCTGACAGTAAGAGCTGTTCGACAGTGGAATTTGCTGCCAAGAAGTGTGGTGGAGTCTCCTTCTTTGGAGGTCTTTAAGCAGAGGCTTGACAGCCATATGTCAAGAATGCTTTGATGGTGTTTCCTGCTTGGCAGGGGGTTGGACTGGATGGCCCTTGTGGTCTCTTCCAACTCTGATTCTATGATTCTGGAAGTCACCTGATGTATATCTACATAAAACAGACAACCTAGCATTGGTGAATCTCATTTTTAATTTGACAGTTTTAAGTTCAACAATGTGTATACAATATATGGGACATTCTAATTGTAGAGGACTGAATTTTAACCAAATAGCATTTGTCATTGACAAAAATCTGCAGTAATGTCCTTCCTGCTGAAGTTTGTAAAGAAGAAAAGTGAAGGAGGAAATGTTATATTTCCTTGTTCTAGCTTTTCTTCCCCTGAGAAGCAACACATTTTTTTACACACAGCTGGGCTCAGCTGCACCTTCGTACTGCCTCTTTAAGCTTTAGTTGGGAATTAACTCTTCACACCTAGGATTGCATGATGGAGCCAACTTTTTCCTAATTAGTGGTTAGCAAGGACTGTTTGCTGAAATAATTAATGAAATCAAACTTCATAGCAGTTATTAAATTCCATGCTGGGCTGATAAATGAGAAGCATACAGAATTTATGCAGACCTGGCGTAAAACAAAAAGTGCCCTCAAAAATTTATTGGATTGTGTGAGTTGATTTGATCATTGCTCTGTATGCCTTATAAACACATTGGGTGATTGGTCCTTATTGTGTACTTCAAAGTCCTTTATGTGTAAGCTACCCAAGAAGACAATTTGGCTTCTGCTGACTTTCTTCTACCGATACCTATCATGCCTCCTAAAATTAATCTCCAGCTTTCTTCATATAGACCAGGGGTCCCCAGACTATGGCCCCCGGGCCGGATGCGGCCCAATTGGCCTCCCAATCCGGCCCGCGACGACCCCCGCCGCCCGCTGCCGCCGCCCACTCTTGCGATGCGCTGCGCGGCGGCGCGCTTCCAGATCTGAAAAAAATTGCCGAAAATCGTTTCTGCGCATGCGTATGGGCCTCTCCCGACCCAGAAGAGGTCATTTCCGGTGCACTTCCGGGTCGGGGAAGGCCCATACGCATGCGCACAAACAATTTTCGGCGATTTTTCCGGCCTGGAAGCGTGCCACCGCGCCAGTAAATGGGTGTGCGCATGCGCACTGGCGCGCACTCCCCCACCCTCCGGCCCACTGTGCGCGCACTCCCCCGCCCTCCGGCCCGCCGCACGATCGGCGCGGCGGGCACCGGCCCGAAGGCGGGTAAGTCTGGGGACCCCTGATATAGACTGCCTTGCTTCTTTATTACTATCAAGGAACCTACATGTTTCACTTTAAAGGATGGAGATGAACCTGGATGAATAGTTGGGTTTTATGTTATGCCTGAGCACAACCTGAAACATGCATAGTGCTTAACAGAGCCTCATTTGAACATCTGGCACCCTTTCCTGGCCAGGTGCAAACCCCATGGCTTCACTATCCGTCAACCTTTCTTTTCTCTTTCCCAGTGCTCTGTTTACCTCTAGTCTAATTACTGTAGTTGTGAAGACCTCTATAGTTAGCACACTATTTTGTGATTCTTTGGTTCACCTAATGCAGGTATTGCTCTAATATGAATTTTGGAATTATTCTTATAGGCCTATGTGACTACCTGTTCTGCTTATTCACAAGTAAAATACATAAATGGTACAATGCTACCTCAGAGCTATAAAAGGGATCTTTCTTGTAAAACAAAAGAAGCATTAGGAACAGAGTGGTGACAACAACAACAACAACAAATACAACAACAACTTTATACCCTGCCCTTACCGGTTTGAAAACCGGGCTCATGGTGGCTAACAGCAAATATGTAACATTAATTAAAAGCAACTTTAAAAACAGCTTAAAATGCAACACAAATGTAGCATCCATGTCAATAAAATTCAAAAAATTCAGGGTTATTTTTTTTAAAAAAAACCCAGTTCAGTAAACGTCAAGTGATCGCCAGGGCTAACTGGCCAAGTTGGTCCTGCTAGGGCCAGCAAGGAGACCAGGGAAGACTTTAAATGTGGGGTCCCATAAGAGTTTCTTCATAGAAAAAGGAAAGGGAAAAGGGAATGGAGGATCAGGCTAATTCAAATTGAAGGCCAGGCGGAATAGCTCCATCTTAAACCACTGAGCCTAGGGCTTGCTGATCAGAAGGTTGGCGGTTTGAATCCCTGTGACGGGGTGAGCTCCCTTTGCTTGGTCCCAGCTCCTGCCAACCTAGCAGTTCGAAAGCACGTCAAAATGCAAGTAGATAAATGGGAATCGCTACAGCGGGAAGGTAAACGGCGTTTCCATGTGCTGCTCTGGTTTGCCAGAAGCGGCTTTGTCATGCTGGCCACATGACCTGGAAGCTGTACGCCGGCTCCCTCGGCCAATAATGCGAGATGAGCGCGCAACCCCAGAGTCGGTCACGACTGGGCCTAATGGTCAGGGGTCCCTTTACCTTTACCTTTTACAGGCCCTGCGGAAGGAGATCAAGTCCTGCTGTTATGTGTTCATATAACCATGTCTAAATTTGTTGATGTCCAGATTTTGACGCTAATCCAAAGTAAGTGATAATTGTTTGAGTAGCAAGCATGATTTTGGGTAACAATATTGAACTAAGATCTGCCAGTGTAGCCTAACTTGCACTACCAAGTGTCTTGCTTCTGTCTGGTAGTGTTCTCACTTAGTGTGCAACATAAGAAGGGCATGCTCAAACTTTGGAGAACAGGTGCAACTGGGCAGTTTCTGGGATTCTTTTTCATTAATATATTGCGTTTCTATTTATCTTCCTAAGTCCTCTCTCTGCCTGTTTTTTTATAGCTTATCAAAGTATTATAGTTGGAGTTTTCAATGCTGTTAAGGAAACTTGCCAAGGCTCTTCTAGTGAACCTCTGATGTTACACAATTATTTTAGAATGAAGAAAACTCCCCAAATGCCTTTCTTTTTGAAAGGCTCAAATTGAACCAAAAGAATTCTTTCCTCTTTGAATGGGTAGCATTTTCTGAATGGGACAGATCCCCAGATTATGTGGGGCATATGTGTGTTGTGCATGACTAAGCATGATGCACAGATGAAGCCTACTGCAGACAAGGTCTTTATTTTATTAAAACCAGCACATTACACTGGAAACAACACTATCTCTGGTAAATGCATGTGTCTGTATCCTTAGGCTTATCAGTCTGGACAGATTAGCTATTAGGTTTTACTTTTGCTCTTGAGCGGAAAATAACCCCAAAGCTTTGTTCTGTTATAGACTGTGGTGTTCTGGAATCGTCTTGCTGAAATAGTCCACACAAGTGTTAAAAGCTCTGATGTGGTAGGTAATAGAACTGTTGACAGATCTTCAAGTCTAACATTGTGAATGGGGATAACTAAACGATGATATTTTTATGAGCCTAGATTTATCTTTGTAAGTACAGTACTATTAACGATAGCAGGATTGTGGCTACCATTACAAGTGGAGGTAATACATCCACTTACAAAGGAAAGGCTCCTTTCATTTCTGCTGATTAATCTAATCTTTAATTTTACACAAGAAAGTCAGACCTTATGGCTAACGTACAGAAAAAAAGTGACTATTGCTTCGGAATGTAGGTGAGGAAACATTATCTGCAAATGTTTCTCAACACTACCTATGGAAAGCTAATGTGTCCAGCAGCTCCCCTATGGTATTGTGTTTCTTTTGTGCAGAAGATCATGTGTTGATGAGCATTCAGATATGATTCGCCATCTGCATTCTGAAGTGGTATAGTACCAGAGGACTGCACCATGGGATTTCCCCCCCCCCCTCCTGAAGGTGATCAGTAGAGCTAAGAGCTAAATATGTTGTTCAGTGATTATGAGAGAACCATGTATTTGTTCCAGGACAGATTTTGGAAGATGTTCCTGGTGATGGAAGTAAGCTTGAAAGATGGTTTACAGTGCATGGGGAACTTGTTGCAGGTGAAAATATACACACTGTACAAATCATATTTATTGTTTCTTGAAAAGCCACTTCCTCAGATTTGGGTGACAAACTTCTTGGTACCTCAGTTTATGAACACAATTGGTTCCGGAAGTCTGTTCATAAACTGAAGCGTTCATAAACTGAAGCGAACTTTCCCATTGAAAGTAATGGAAAGTGAATTAATCTGTTCCAGTTAAACAGTTAAATGGAGTTGTCTGAGACACAAAACATGCCTTTTTGGCATGTTTGGTTGTTGCTTCTCTCTGTTGTCGAGGTCTGTTGTCCTGACCTTGCAGGAGTTCCAAAAACATTTGCAGGAGTTACGGAAACAAATCTGTTTTTTTAGGCTAGATTTTAGTTGAGTTTAAAAAAGGGATGCACATAGTTGAATATATTTGTGGATATGGTAAATTTTAATGGAAATTTGTGTAACTTATTGGTTAGTTGCTATGCTGATGTTTCTGCAAGCTTGTCTGCTGTAGGCCACTCAGAATTTACTAACTATTGGAGGGGATAGAAATTGTAAAATGAACACAGTAGTAGAACCATACAGTCCCAGTTCTGGTTTTGCCAAACTTGTATTTGATTGCAGTTGTTATGTAACTTAAAATTTGTCATGTTGTGGGTGGAGGGAAAAGGGGAACATGTCTCTTATGCTCAAGGTCATGGGTCGGCAAACTAAGGCCCACGGGATGGATGAGGCCCGCCAGGCTCGTAAATCCGGCCCGTGAACCCTGCCGCCTGCTCGGTCAGTCCCCGCACGTTGAGCTAAACCAGTGCAGTGTTTCCTGGAAAATAAGCTGCAGATGCCTCGCTGCGCAGGGACTGACTTCTGCAATGCTGGCATGGCTTCGGATTGGCTGCAGGAAGTTCCTGCAGCCAATCCGAAGCTTCGTCACCCATGCGCTGAGGTGAACCCAGCGCGGCCATGGACAGAGAGGGAGGTGGGCGGGTGGCAGGTCATGGGCATTGTGACGGGCGTGTTGCGGGGCTTCAGCCGGAGCTTGGCGCGCCTGCTGGCCCCCGCCTGGCGTCCGGCTTGGCGCTGCTGCTGTTGCTGGTGCGCTCGGCAGCTGCGCTGGAGCAGCTGGAGGACGAGCTGCGTGCTGCCTGCCCAGTGCTCCGCATGCGCCTCGGACGACAGGCTGCAGTGCGTGATGCACGATGCCTGGAAACTCCACGGGGACAGGTCAATGGAGCGTTGTTGCTCATCAACAACGCCGGTGAGCAGGCAGTGCCGAGACGCACTCCTGAGCGCGTGCAGAGTGCGTTCCTCCTCCAGGTCCGGAGGTGGCTGCGGGACCGGCTTGCAGGGTGGCTTCCTGCAGGGGCTGCTCTGCTTCCTTAGAAATGCCAGATCCCCAGGCAAAGGACTAAGGCAGGGTTTTAGGCGGATATAACACTAGGGACATAACCCACACATTAATAAATCTTTCTCCCAAGATCTGACAAAAGCTGCATCCTACAGATTTCTCTCCCTCCCCCCTTTCCTACCCACTACTCCCTTTAATAGCTAAAACTTTGAATCTGCTATTTATAGTTATTTTTGCCCCAGTGCATCAACTCAAAGCTGCCAGGTACTCGGAGGTTAATTTCACTGTGTGAAATTATCTTTATTTGGAAAGATAAAGTGTAGTCAGTGCATGGTGGGATTTTGGGGTAGGGGTGCAATTTCTTTTCTTCTGGGAAAGGGATTTCTTTGAACCAGGAGAAAGCCCAGGTGCCAGATCGTATTCTCCTCCCCTTCCCACACTTCCAAAATTTTAATTTTGATGGGTTCATTCTCTTTCACTCCCCCCCCCCCACTTTCCCTCCCCAGTTTCTCTGATATACTCATAAGACCACTCTGCTTTTTAAGGAATACAAGACATTTTCATTTGGGGTTTTTAACATATTGTGACTGTCACTTCTCAATCCAGCTAGTCAATCTATTTTCAAAGGGGGTCCCCTTTCTTGTCTACTGAATTTCCTTCCACGATCGGATCGGATATGTCTAACCGCGTGCGTGTCTGACTTATTGTTTTTCCTGTTTTTTGTGCACTATAAATACAATATGTGCAGTGTGCATAGGAATTTGTTCATCTTTTTTTTCAAAATATAGTCTGGCCCCCCACAAGTTCTGAGGGAGAGTGAACTGGCCTGCTGAAAAAGTTTGAGGACCCCTGCTCAAGGCCACATTTTCAATTCCTGGCATTTCAATTGGAAGGGAAGGAAAGGCCTTTGCCTGAGACCATGCAAAGCCCCAATCAGTTGGCAGGCAATAGTGGTTTGTATGGGCCAATAGACTGACTCGATAATATAGCAGGTTTGTAAGGGAAGATGAACCACAAGAAAAAAGTGGGCAGGAGTTGCAATAAAACCAAACTGAACAAATTATGCTGTTGGGTCTGGTTCAGTTTTAACCTTCAAACAAGATAAGATTTTTTTGGGAGTAGACTTCTGGATTAGGTCGTGCTCTCTCTGCTCCTTCTGTGTTTATGCTGCATTCCTCCATTTATCACTGTATGTGACCACCTCTAACCTGGGTTATAAAGAGGTTTCATAAATGCCTAAATTTCATGTTGGAATTGATATCAGGTTGTCAAAGAATGCTAACAGATTTCATCATGGTTAGAATTTGTGCAAGGGATGGCTGTGTTTGCACATTACTATAAGCCATAGTTTTCTGGCTTGTCCTTTTTCTGCCCAATCATTGCTTTTTTGCTACTGCTCTGGTGCAAGCAGGACAGACAATCCAGGAAGCCTGAGCTGGTAATTGTGGTGTCTTTGTCCCTAGCAGCTTTAGGTTGGTTTGCAAGTTGTGGTTTCTTATGGAAGCCTTGATCCCTGGCTTGGATGTAACAGAAAACCAAGGATTCATTTGCTCTGATTGCATGATTTTTGGAAAATGAGAAATATGCAAGACTTCCATCAAGTGAAAAATGATTCATGGAATGCATGGATTTTTGTTAACAGCCCAGAATTTAGGCAAATGTAGGAAGGTGTATGAACTTTATACTGTTCTCATTTGATTTCCCCCCCCCAGCAGATTTTTGACTGTTTTGATTAAGGTTGAAGGTACACACGGAACTGAATTTACAAGAGCATAAGGCATATGCTCTTATAACCATACACCCTTGGTACTGGAGACAGAAGAAGGGGTGGAGCTCTAAACTTCTCAGGATTCAGCTTTATGTTTCCCCCCATTATGTCAACAGATAATCCTCTTTGGTATGGGCAATACTAGATTTCCTAAGAATAAGCAGTTTTATAATGAGAGGCTAAAATGTTTCTCAAGTAATTGTTCAGACTTTTTCTGGTTTCACTCTTTCCCCTCTTATCATTAAAGGTGTGTAGTTGTTTTTCAAGGAAGGGTGTGTTTTGGTTTTTGCCTACTGTGAAATTTGAGAGCTCTTGAGTGTTTAGAGATTTGACAGTAGAGGCACAGAGCGGTAGACATAGCTGCAAGCAACCTTGCAGCAAGGGAATCAGACATAACTTTCCACTGGAGGATTTCAAACACCACAAGGGCAAATGCAGGTTCTTGGATTTTTAAATTGTGCAAGTAATGGTATGTACTTCATGTATTGTTTGGATGAATTTGGTGGTTGGTTGGTTAGTGGGTATACAGACAATTCTGGTAACTGCAGAAGGTAGAGAACTTTTGGCTGTGTACTGATAATAGCATGTTTTGCTTGCTTCTCAAATACTGTATGCAATAACTTTGTCTCAACATTCCCCTGTGGTAACAAATGTACTCTAGAGACTTGGTGGTGGCAGTATAAAGAGTATCCATATTGTTTTCTCTTTTTCTTTGTCCATAATGGTGACTTAAGTTTGGATTTTGTAGCAATTCAGGCTGAAATTCTCCAAAAGCTGAAACTGCCTTCAAAAGCACAGCCAAATCTAATGAGGGGTTTGTGTGTGTGTTCCTCTGGTATGATTCTTGCCTGTTTCAGTGCCTGGCATGTAGTGTTTAAAGTTTTCCCCTTTTTTAAAGAGATGGGATGAACCCTGGTACTTACCGTATTTTTCCGTGTATAACACCCCCCCCCCCCCGGTGTATAAGACGACCCCTATTTTTTGGGTCTCAAAACTAAGGAAATTGTCCATGGTTCTGAAGCTTCTTTTGAGGAGGATTGCCCAGTTGTTGAGCTTGGGGGGGGGATTACCCAGAATTGTTCAGATTGCCAACAATCGCTCATCCGCTAGCGGCTTATAGATACCAAAAAACAAAAGTTAGTTACATTATAAAGAAAAAACATCAGCCTAGTTTCAGGGGCAATGGAATTATTAAATTGGAATTACATTATTAGTATTCATTAATTTAGAATACTCATTCCACTTTTCAGCAAGGATGGGCTTTCACATAGGCATCTTTCATCCTTGAAAAAAATGAACACACTCACTCAGTACTCTCCCCAGTGTATAGGGAGGTTCTGGTTGTTTTAGAGGCAACCCCTCCATTGAAGCTCCTCTTCTCCCTTCCTTCCATATCAAAAAAAATATAAGATGTCAAGGCCAGAAGGACAGGGCTGCTCCTGCCACAACAGTTATTTCCTCAGACAGCTGACTTGATGACATTTGATGGAATTGTCTTTCTTCTTTCCCAGTCTCAGTTTTTAGTTCAACTCTCTTGTCTTTGGCAAAGAACAGTTCCTCCTTGACACCCCCCCCCCACATTTCTGGAGCAGAACTGATAATATCTAGGCCAGGAGGACAGGGCTGTTACCACACAGTTATTTCTGCAGGCACTTCTAATGTACCCTTCCAGACAACACGAGAAACTATGTTATGATAATATTGTATTCGTTGGATGTGCTGTAAAGTGGTAAATCTGGTTTTGGAGTGTTTAGACATACTTACGGATTGTGTTCTGAATGCTGTAATCAGAATTGGGGGAATGGTAAGATAGGCGTAAGGGCAATCTTTTTTGAACTCTAACATCAAAATGTTTTCCTTCCCATTCTTAAGACTTGATTGCCTTATTCTGTCCTCTTGCTCTCTGTACATGTTCTGAAAAATGTAAGTTTATTTTTTTTTCTTAACTGCTCAAGCAACTTATTGGGCTAGGCTTGCAGAAGACTGGCATTTGGAGTAACCGGTTAGCAGATGGTTGTAATGTGTGCAAGGACATCCAGTGGTGTACAAGCATGCATGGTAGTCTAATTGCCTTGTATTTTTCTGTTAACTTTTTTTGGCAACAGAAAAAACTTTTTATCAGAAGCAATGTGAAGTGATAATTATTCCTGTCTTAATTGTATGCTTTTTGTAGTTTTATCTAAACACAATGGAATTACTGAGAGCTTATAAGCATTTTACCTTCAAGTCGGCAATTCCTTCTGGTGAGGGGGGTATTTAGGTCAAGGTTACTGAAAAAAAATCAGAGTTTATATTGGTTTAATTACATCTTAATCTAGGGGAAATTGCTACCTGTGTATTCTGATAATACAAGTATAGAGACTAAAAAAGTATATATTTGTATGTGACAGTTGATGCATTTTGGCCAGCTGCCTTCAACTAAATAAAAAGAAATTAGATAGCAGAGGTTGCCCATGAAGCTTGTTCTGCCATCTGTATAGTACTTGGATTTCAATCTGGAGAATATCTGTATGCAATCTCCCCAGAACCCAATTGATGTATAAATATCCCCAGTAGCACAGTGAAAGAGGCAGGAGGAAGGTAGATATCCCCCAGTCCTCCTAAAACTGGTTGTACAACTGTACCATTATCTAGCAAGTTCAAGAAGCATGCACATAAATGTTTAAAACTTGGCATGCATCTGCTTGTACTTGGCATACATCTTTTAAAAATTGGATGCAAATGCTTAATTTGTTTGTTACATTAGAAGAAATTGTTTGCTAGTATGACATATTACATTACCAAACAGAGCTGGTTAAACTCGGGTCAAGTGCTCTTCATTGCTCAATTTTTTAAAATGCCAACTTCTGTATTTTTATTTGATTGCTTCAAATGTTTTTGCTTTCAGTACAGCTTAGTTTTAAGGAAAAACCATTTTAACTTGTGAATACAATTTAAAACTTGCATATGAAATGGGAGTTTCACGAACTTCATCATTATGAAGTGTTTTGCAGTTCTATATTCAATTGGAAGTCAATCCATTGAACTAAGAGTGACTTTATTCTGAATAAACATAGACAGGATTGGAGTGCATGTGATCTAGTGTAAAGACATTTCTATGTTAAGGCAAGGCTAGCTAATGTGATGGCCTTCTGATGTTGTGGGCTATAATTGGCATCTTCCCCAGTCCAAAAATCTCTGGAGAGTGCCATGTTGGCTATCCCTGTGTTAAGGAGAACTGCTTGGCATTGGACCAGCCATCTCCTCTAATTTGTGGTCATTTTGGACTGCATATGGCAAAGTGAGTTCAAGCTATGCTTTAAGGGCTTCTGCCCAAAGGCAAAAAAACTACTATTGTAGGGTGGTAGGTACTAGTGTAATTTTTGGTCTTGTGCCAGAAACACAACACTAGCATATACCAGGTAATCATAACTTGCACCAGTCACATCAAAGTATGCATTTGGACACCCTGCTTCAGCCTTTTGGTGTAAATCCAAATACATAAGTGGGTGAACACGGTCTATATCGTCAGGAATTTACTACAATCTCCCCATGTGGCTGGGTGATGTGGAGCTATTTAAATTTAGCAAAAGCTACATCTGAGTCTTACACCGAATTAGTTGAGAAAATGGGCTACAAAACTTAATGAAGGCAGATAAATGTTTGTAACAATTACCATTTCTATCAGCAATAGTAAATATCCAAAGTAAGCAAATGTTGATAAAAGAAAATTTCTGAATCAAAACTACATGTGTAAATTCATTCCAGATCACATTTACTAAAACATCCTTTCTTTTTTAAAAAAGAATGCTCTGCTTTGTATGTTCAGTATTGGGAACCATTCGCTGGGAAATGACACAACTTGGATTTACTAGCCTTTGAGCATTTAACCACAAATCTCAGTATAGCTCATAGAAAACATTACCTGCTAGTCAAAATGGAACTTATCCATTATTATTTATTGGGAACTACTGAATCTTGCTTCATTCTGTATCTCATGCAGTCAGCTTGGGCTTTAAGCAACCTAAATAATCTGTTGTCACTTGCAAATTTGACTACCCCACTGCTCACTCATGATACCACAGCATTTTGATCACTGCTTGCTTCCCTCCATTGTATTAAATACCTGGGAACTAGTGATTGGGGATCATCCCTGTTCTGAGCACCAAGTTCTCATACGTCACGCTCATACTCCTCACCTGCTTGAGTTCTGAAAATGTTTTGAGACTTGACTTTGTGTTCCGTTTGCTCACCTTACTTGCATACAATAAAAAAAAAATCTTGTGCATGGACATTTGTTTCCTCTTTTTGTGGTGGCCCCTTTGCAGTCCCCTGCTTGGTCTGATGATTAGTTCAAATTCAATGTGGGAAAGGTAGTTTCCCTACTGGTGGAAAGTGGGGTGCTGCTTAGCAAGTGGGGTGCTACTTACCTATAGCAAGATGAAACAATGCTGGTTTCATAATCTCCATCTAGCTCTTAAGAAATCTTTGATACTAGGGACACCAATCAGTTGTCTTAGAACTATCTTGTACTGTCCTTGCCTGCTCAAGAAGTAATTTAGAGTTGCTTCTTTTTATATAAATGCATTGGTGGAATGTCTGTTGCATTCTTGCCCCACTATGTTGGCTTATTTAAGGCAGAAAGCAAAATCTTCAGTGCCAGATATTCCTTCTTTGCTCATATCTGGAGATTGACCTTGTTGCAAATGGCTTGTTTTGCTTGACATTGTGTTTATATCAGATATTGGTGCCTTTAAAAACATTTCTGAGCACCATCATTGTGAATGATTTATAACTCTACTATAAACTTGCTTAGGTGGACTCTTATGGACAGGTATGCAAAGAACTGTATCTGTTTCTTAGTGGGGGAATTTTGCTTTTGATTTGTATCGGCTGATGAAACTCTCTGATCACAGTATGTTAACGTCAAGTTCTCTGCAGGGTACAACAGTAATTGCTTATCAGGTTTTCTTTTATCAGGAGCCTTCTTCTAAGATGTCTGAAAAAGCAGACCCTTCAGGAGTTTTACTAGTCTTCTTCTGGCTCCACCACCAGGTGCATGAGTAAAAACCCACTCTAAAGGTCTGCTTGGGAACAGCATTCATCACAAAAACTGCTTGCTGTTTTGTGTATAACTAACAGCTGCAATTTTATTTGCAGGTAGGTAGCCATGTTGGTCTGACGCAGTCGAAACAAAATAAAAAAAATTACTTCCAGTAGCACCTTAGAGACCAACTAAGTTTGTCATTGGTATGAGCTTTTGTTTCAGCTGCAATTTTCAAAGTCATAAAGGCATATTGATGTAGAGAGGTCATACTTGTAAAACACAGATCTGGAGAATCATTGTAACACTAAAATAGTTAAGCTTAGCATTCCCTTTGCATTAGCAAACTATAAATCAACTGCATTATTTATTTTTTGCCTTGCTCATTAGGCAGAATTGCACCCCCATATGTATGTATTTGTGTGAGTGAGTGAGAAAGAGAGAAAGAGAATATTTTGAACAGAAGCTGTGAGGGCTATTGAAATAAAATGTTTGGGCATCAAACATGCACTTATTGTATGCAGTCTGGCATAAATTTATATGTATGTGAAATGCTTGCTGATTGATGGACATCTCTAGCTGTGGAAGTTTACAATGCTTACTCATAATTATAGCAGACTGTATCAGCATAAAAGGCATACGGTAGTTTATTTCTCTCAACAGTTTTCCAAGTTGAATGGATCAGGGATGTGGTGGCCATAGCTTTGCCTACATTTCTCATCAAAACCTACTCACTCCCATGTTGAAGCATCATTGTATAGCTTAGGCAGAATTAACAATTTTTGCTGTGTGCTCACATGTTGGTAGCAAGCCACTTCGTTATGTTGTGCAACATGATCATATCACAGCATAGGATGCACTTAGCTTTATCTCTCTAGAAACGTAGCAGGAACTTGCTGGGCAGTTTATGTGCACAAGCAAGAACATGCCTTCTAGGGTTTCATCATGCATTTTGTTTTCTAAATATTTGTTAAGACTGTGGGAGAGAATAGTTTTACATTCAAGTGATTTAATTCCACAAAATTCAGTTGCATCTATTTTCTGTTAAATATTATAATGTGATACTGGTAGCTCTTGTTTCCCCCCTCTCAACTTCCTTTCAATATTCTAAGCTGAGACATGAATATTAAGGATGAAAAGCATTGAACTCAGATTTTCTTATGTGCTGACTTTGGAGGATGTGGACACCATAGAACTCAATCTTGTTTCACTGCTTGAAAACTCTATTCCTGTCAGGCTATCTAGTCAACTGGGATAATATGACATTTAAAATTGCATCACAACAGTTGTTTAAAACCTGGACATTTTAAGTGGTGGCACACTGAGATCATCTTTCTAGGAATGAAAATCCCCAAAGCTGGTTAAAGTGAATTTAGCTTTCATACTTTATCAAATAAAAGCCAATTTAGACTGCTGGGAGACATTAGTGGTCAATCTTTGTAGGAAGTTCCATATCATTAGCATGAAAATTCTTCCTCATCTCATTTATATTTTAAGGGGCCTTCCTGTCTCAGTTTCACAGCATTATTTTACAGAAACCTGTTGACCTTAAAGAAATCCCTTTGTGGAACTGCCTATCCCATTTCACTCTCCAGTAGCTCTGACTCCTCGCTTGATTAGGAGTTTAACAATCTCGGTCTCCACATCCTATCATAGAACCTTTTCTTCTAGCATGTCTTTGAGAATGAGTTCCTCAAACTTCAATGGCTCATACATACACAGTTTTGACCCATTATAAAGGTCACTGCCCTTGTATAGTTGGCTCTAGGGCAGGGATGAAGAACATGTGGTCCTCTGCCCCCAAATTGTCCTATGGTTTTTTGTTCTCTGAATCTAATGTCAACCGTGCCATCACAGCATACTCAGAAATGTTGTTGTACATGGTTCACTACCTGGTTCCCACTTTCCAGCAGAGAGAATTCTAGTTGCAGGTGATAAGTCAGAAGCCATTCCACATGGTCATGTCTAGTAGAACCTTCTAAACTATTTAGCAAAAAGACCATTGGGTGCAATGGAACTCCATGTCCCAAGATTTTGTTGACTCCTGTGGGAAAGATGAGCACAAGAGCAGTCTCCTCTCCTGTAGTTTCCAGCAGCTCATATTCAGTAGCATACTGCCCTCAGCCTTGGAGGCAGAGCATGGCTGTCATTGTAAGTACCCACTAACAGCCTTTATCTACATGAATTAATCTATTTTTTCCTTATTCTTTTTCTGTACTTCTGGACATATATCTGCAAGTTCTTTAGTATTTTGATTGCCAGTTTTTAATGCTGTTCCTGTTCTTATTTTCTAATACTGCATCCTTTACTCAAACACTTAAAAAATTTATTACAAACATCTTTATCCAACTTGCTCTTTTTTCATGTCTTGAGTTTATCCTGTATGCCTATACAATGCTGGTTTCATAATCTCCATCTAACTCTAAGAAATCTTTGATACTAGGGACACCAATCAGTTGTTCTAGAACTGTCTCGTAGCTGTCATTGCCTGCTCAAGAAGTAATTTGTTCATAATTAAGAAGAAATATGACTAGCATCTTGTTGTTGTTTAGTCGTTTAGTCGTGTCCGACTCTTCGTGACCCCATGGACCATAGCACGCCAGGCACTCCTGTCTTGCACTGCCTCCCGCAGTTTGGTCAAACTCATGTTCGTAGCTTCGAGAACACTGTCCAACTATCTCGTCCTCTGTCGTCCCCTTCTCCTAGTGCCCTCAATCTTTCCCAACATCAGGGTCTTTTCCAAGGATTCTTCTCTTCTCATGAGGTGGCCAAAGTATTGGAGCCTCAGCTTCACAATCTGTCCTTCCAGTGAGCACTCAGGGCTGATTTCCTTCAGAATGGATGACTAGCATCTTACTTTTTTATTAATGCTAAAAAATTGCATCTCTGCAGAAATGTAACAGACATCTGCTGGGAATTAAAAATAACTTTTAACGTTCTATATATTAATACACATTCAGAGAGTAAGAAGCTACTCTGATATTGCAAGATGGGGAGAGAGATCTTTGTATAAAGAGGATTGATAATTTTTCATTTTAGCCAAGGGTTGACACCTTATTTAACAGTATTTAACAGTTATGTCACAAACAATAAAGAAGTACAGAGCATTGTATGGAAGAGAAAAGTTTACAAATTTTTTGTTTGCTGTTAGAAGTTATGAAGTTCCAGTTTACATTTTGAGTCATTGCAACATTAGGTATTTACTTACTCATTTTCAGTTCCAGATTTAGGGCATTGGTTTGTTTTGCATTTGCATGAATTAGCTTTTCTGGTTTTCAGTGACCTTTGAGAGGAACAAGTTCTAAATATACTAAGGTACTTCACTGAGAAAGATGTCCTGCCTTTGTAAAGAAAAAATATAGCTGCATCTCCTTCAGTGAAAGCTCCTGCTAGCTTCCAGGAGGGGCTTGCTTCTGTTCTTTGTCACTCTTTAAAAAGTGATTGATTCAAAATGAATGTTAGGGTGTGAGGCTATCAAGTGAACAGAATGGGCTTACTGGTACACGCACAAAATATTGGAGTAGAAGAGATTCAAAAGGCTGATTGCTGTGGCTGTTCTTCTTTTAGGATTTATTGCAGCCGCAGCCAGATTTAGCAAAAGACGTTTACCCATCTGGCAGCCTAGAATTGTCTCGTCAGCTGAAGCTAATGGACTTAGTGATGGATGCCTTTTGTTTGCGCTGCCTGACTTTTGAGTGAAAGGAGACAAAAGAAGCTCCACTGGCTTCACTGTACTGTGTGATAAGCTCGTGACCAAAGGCTGCTGCACTATGTTCTCTGTGACATGGGGATGGGGGGGAGAACAAATATTAATTGACAACTTAAGTGTTTTGGATCTAAGAATGCTGAAGCTGTACTGAATATACCGAATTCTAGCAGGCTTTGTAAGCAAAAACCTACATGGAAAGACTATACTGTGGTAAGTATTATGTAAGATGATTCTGTTTCAGCAGTTTAATGTGTGCATTGGATGCAGTTGCTGCTATGCCCTGATTCTGAATATTTTTAGTCTTTTGTTGTATGTAATCTGAAAACCCATTTGTATCAGTTAGGTTAATAGTTAGGACCTTTGTGATTATTCTGCATTTTGTCTCTTAAGATGGGTGTTCATGAAGCTAAATTACATGCATTGAAAATTCATCAAGTCCATTTTCAATGAGCAAACATGTCCCCTCCCCCATTTTTCATTACAGAATACTGTAAAAATATATCTGGAACAAAATTAAACTTCGTTAGTTTGATTGGGATGATGCAATATCCTTTCTTAGTATGCGGGATGGTTAAACATGGGTCTGTTGATATGGTGACCGACAGCTCTGTGTGTGTATGTGTGTGCATTAAAGTACACCTGATCAAGAGCACATTGGCAAAGTATGATCATAAGAAATAACAAGTAGCCGATTGATTTTCCTAATACATAAAGCTGTGTGGTGCTGAAACATTTGTTTCCTCAGCTCAGTTTTATCAAAGAATGTCACAAGAGCTAGTTTCAATTTCTTCACATTTTTATTTTGTATTGTAAACCAATTATCTTCACTGATTTAAAGATATTGAGCATATAGCAATTTCAGAGTGGCATTGAGTTTTCATAAAAGTAGTGAGACAATTGTGACTATAAATCAGCTTTTTTCCATTACTCACAACATTTGGATGTCACACTAAAACAGGAGTAGCTAACTTGTGGCCCTCCCATATGTTTGGCTGCCATCTTCTCTCACCAACCCCAGCAGGCATAGCTAATAGTTAGGGATTGTGGAATTTGTAGTCTGGAAAAAGTGGCTAGGACTTAATCCTTGAGTTTAAAGTCCCACTTCCCTGATAACTGGAAGAACATGCTCTACGTTGCTTAGATATAGAAGTGTCTTTGTACGTATTAAAAGTTTAAGTGTTTAGAATTTCCCATCTACCAGCATTGGCTGCAAGGGTGATGATTTTTTTTTAAATAAAATGTGTTTATTGCCTTTGGATTAAAAATGCCCTAGAGGTGTATTTGATGAAGGCCTGTATAATTGGTGACTCACCAGTCAGAATACAACACACCAGCCGTGTCTGGTGGTTGCTGTTTGCTTGACAAGCCCTCAGCTCTTGCTGACCTAGGCAAGGGGTGGTGTGTGTGTGTGGTCACGTGTTTTAGGTAAGGAAAATGTCATTGATTCCTCCACTTCCCACAACATATACAGTGGAACCTCGGTTTATGAACACCTCGGTTTATGAATTTTCGGTTTATGAACGCCGCGGACCCATCTGGAACGGATTAATTCACTTTCCATTACTTTCAACGGGAAAGTTCGCTTCAGTTTATGAACGCTTCAGTTTATGAACAGACTTCCGGAACCAATTACACCCATGCTTCGGGTTAAGTATACTTCAGGTTGAGTACTCCGCGGACCCGTCTGGAACGGATTAATCCACTTTCCATTACTTTCAATGGGAAAGTTCGCTTCAGTTTATGAACGCTTCAGTTTAGGTACTCTGTGGACCGTTTGGAACGGATTAATCCACTTTCCATTACTTTCAATGGGAAAGTTCGCTTCAGTTTATGAACACTTCAGTTTATGAACAGACTTCTGGAACCAATTGTGTTCATAAACCGAGGTACCACTGTATGTATCATTTATTAGCTAACTTTCTTTGACTTCCAAGATATATTTGTAACCAAATAGTTGTACCAATATTTGATTGGTGATTAAAACTTGCTTCTTGCTGTTGGGAGAAAGTCGGTGTCATTATGCTGTTAATACACATAAATTGATTGGTCTGCACAGTGCATTATGGGAAAGATACACTTCAGCCATCATTTTAAATGTTGATTATGCTTTAATGGTTCTACACTAAATATATTCATTTGACTCTTAATGGACACCCAAAACCATTCAGGCTGAATGTGTTATTCTTATCAGTGCTCTGACAAAAAAGCATACACTTAACATTTCTAGATGTTTCACTGTAACTTCAGGAATCCCTGTAAGCAGATGGCTTATATACAAACAGTGCACACTTCATTCATGCTACCTGGAATTCCTTTGTTAGATTATAGTCTTTGCAGGCTGTAGACTTTGGAGTCCTTCTGTAGAGTGGATTCTCCACCTTTCATGTGAAAAGTGGAACAGCTGATGTCTCTTGAAAAGCATCAGCAACCATTAGCCAGACTGTTAGGGAGGACAAAATATTTACCATGTTAGTTCTTCAGATTGACATTTTTCATCATCCCTTGTTCTTATTTTCCTCTTTGGTCATTTTAAATTGCATGATTTTTCTTCTTCTTTTCTTTTTCTTCTTTTGTGAAGCCCCATAATTCTTTACCACTAACTGGAGCAATAATAAAGAAAAAAGTTGTCTTGGGAATATTTAGCTAGAGGTGTGGTGTAGTGGTTAAGAGCAGTAGACTCGTAATCTGGGAAGCCGGGTTCACGTCTCCGCTCCTCCACATGCAGCTGCTGGGTGACCTTGGGCTAGTCACACTTCTTTGAAGTCTCTCAGCCCCACTCACCTCACAGGGTGTCTGTTGTGGGGGAGGAGGGGAAAGGAGATTGTTAGCCACTTTGAGACTCTTTCGGGTAGTGATAAGGCGGGATATCAAATCCAAACTCCTCCTCTTCTTCTTCTTCTTCTTCTTCTTCTTCTTTCTTCTTCTTCTTCTTCTTCTTCTTCTTCTTCTTCTTCTTCTTCTTCTTCTTCTAAATCAATGGTCTATCTTAGAAGAAGGATTTGCAATTTCTCTCCTGAATGAATCCATTTTTAAAAAAAGTTTATATTTTAACCTACAGAAGAAAACAATAGGATTATTGTACGAAATTTGGATACATGATGCTGATGAGTGCATCCATTAAATACACAGTTTATTACTTATTTCATTTGTATCCAGGCCTGTTGAACAAATCAGTCTTTGCCTGTCAGTAAAAGGAAAGCAGAAAGCAGGGCAGCATAACATCACATGGATGGGAGTTCCACAATCTGGGAGCAAGCTACTAAGAAGGTGCTCTCTTGTGTCCTCACTAAACATGCCTGTGAATGTGACAGGACAGAGAGAAAGACTTCCCCAGAAGATCTTAAAGCCTGGGCTCCCATAGGAAGATACACACCCTGAGTTGCTTTGGGTTCATTAATGGAGGTGGTGAATTGCGATGAAAAAGTGAATAGGAGGTGGGGGCATTCCTACTTGATATACCACTTGGTATTTGCTACAGTGGCTTGGAGGTTTTTTGTTTTGTTTTGTTTTTTAGCAAGTAGTATGTAAATTTTGTAAAATAATAAAAAGAGAAACCAAAATAAAATCATGCATATTTGAATTGGCTATGAAGCCCAATGAGTTTTGTGTGTGTGCTTTTAGTTGAACTGTCAGATTGAAAAATGTTACAAGATCATTCAGACTCTGAATTGTGAGGGTTGACTAATAAGCGGAAGAATAAAGTATTTATGAGAGTGTACCAAATGCCGGCCTGGACTGAGAGATGGCTTTTACCTGGTGGGCAGAATATTTAGAAAGTGTTCTTTTGAAGCAGATTACCCACCAGACTCTGTGTACTCTTACGATTAATTTAGTGCTGGTATATGGAGCAAGAGAGGCTACTTGGGAGTCAGATCCTCTATGGTCCAACTGAATGGGCTTCAGTTTTTGTCATTAGCTTATTGCATCCTGCTAAGAAGTGAAAACAGAGCTGACTTTTCTATCCAAGAGTTTGCCAAGAGTGTTTCCAATTGTCAGATCACTGTAGTCACTTCACGTCTCAGGTTTTTCCACTCAGGCCTAGGTACTTTTATAAGAGGGATGTGATGGTAGGACTGCCCAGGAGCAAATAACATGCAATGTACTTCTCAGTCTGTTCTGTCTCAAAGAAAGGTAGGGATGTATTCTACTTTGTCAAAAGTGTGTAATTTCCCAGTACCACCCTGCAACTGGAAGCCCGAGTGAAGAATTAGGCACAGATGATGGCTTGTCCAAAACATAATAAACTCTGATTATAAATATTAATTTAATTTCCATAAAGAATGAAAGAAATCTAAAGTTACACTGGGGGGGGGAGGGGACAGATTCTCTAAGTAGTTCATGTTGTTGCTTAGTCGATTAGTCGTGTCCGACTCTTCGTGACCCCATGGACCATAGCACGCCAGGCACTCCTGTCTTGCACTTGTTATATCCTGCCAATATTTTCAGTAACTTGTATGTTAAAGAGAAGCATCTTTCTTCAGTTGGCATACAGAGAACATGTGCTGTCCTAGCAACACATAAAACACATTAAGGAGAGTGGGAAAACTATTGGGCAAACCTGTTCTTTGTCTCTGGAGATTCAGGAGAGTGATTGGGTGACAACAATAATGCATCATATAGGATATTGACTGGGCCAGGTTTTGCATGGGTCACAATGGCAAACACAATTTTACCTCCCATAAATGACATTGAGAAGTGTACAGTTGAGATCTTCTGTTCCCACTTGTCAGATTTCCCACATGGATTGGTAAAGTGCAGCTCACATACTTACTGGCTTTTGAGATTATGTAGACAGGAATCTGGGCAGAAAGATGGCATTATGAAGAGAACTAGTGTTGGATTACTGTTATAACTGAGACCATGCATGATTCAGTATATTGAACATGATAGAAACAGCTCTGTAGAGACAGCTAGAAACAACTGTAGTTCATTGAGGCCACCACTTGTTTACTGGCAGCACATTCTGAATCTTAGCAGGTATTGAAAAGAAAATATTATGAGTCCCTTTCTGATTGGATGGTATAAACCTTAAATAAACTTAAACTGACGCATTCCACTGTTTCACTTGGCTGAGTAAAGGTACCTCCCAATACTGTTTTGTAGCTTGTCAACCACAGTTGGTGTTTCTCATATGCAAGACAGAGTTGAGGTCTATCTATTAGGCAAATTATTGCTAATTTAAGGAGTTGTGGAATGCAGAATTGACATAGAAATGTTTGTTCTTTTTAAAAAGTCTTCCTCCATTAGTACGAAAGACATTCAGAGCCACTTAGTCTTAAAAATTATTCTAAAAATACACAACACAGTAATTGGTCCAGATATAAGACTGAACCAAGGTTTACCTCACCTGGGCCAGTTCACTCCAGCGGAGATCTCTCCGTGGGCTGGATTGCACAATTTCCGGCGTCTGCGCAGACGTGATTTTTGGTGCTGTGGAAGCAAGTCTCCGCGCCGCACTGCACCGGTTTAGTGCAGCAGCGGGGACTCGCCAAGCGGGCAGCTCGGTTTGGGGGTGGCTTGTGGGCTAGTTAAATGACCCCCACGGGCTGCTTGTGGTTCATGGGCCTTAGGTTGCCTACCCCTGGTTTAGAGTGACATGCCTGAGCAGCAGTAAACTTTGAGTTTATACACTATCCCTCTCATTTTCTTCTATAGTACTGTACATCCGCAAAGTTTGGAAACATTTCCTGGTTTGAACGAACTAGAGTTAATCATTACAGTCATAGCTCTGGTTGAGTATGCTGCGGATTGCGTTCTTTCGGGTTGCGTACTCGACGGACCTGCACAGAAGCGTTCTGCACGCTTCATGCGTGCACAGAAGCGCTCTATCGGTGCTTTGCGCATGCGCTAAAGCACCGCTTGGGTTGAGTACTTTTCGGGGTGCGAACGGCACCCCGGAACGGATTGGGTACTCAACCCGAGGTTCCACTGTACACTCAAACAGGGAACTCTGGTCAGTTAAACCAGAGTTTGATCTGGGCTTGTTTCAATGAAGTATTGTTTTACTAACCACAGGGTGAAGTATGGATGGTTAAGAACAGGAATCTGCAGCTGCACTGGAAGAGGAGAGAGCAGAAGGAAATGCACATTCAGAAGGCTAGTTAACTAAATACTAAACTTTGGTTTTAGCATTGTCTCTGAACGTGGGACAATTAGCACCTTTATCTTTTCCAAAAAAATCTTCTATCAGTTCAATCAAGTTATATATCAAGAACAGCTCCAGAATTCAGACCTGATTAAGTACAGCTTGAGTACCACCACAAAATGCCTTTTCACAAGTCAACACCCTCTTTTTATTGGACTTGCTTTGTTTTGATGCAGGAGTGTGCACATTTTAGCACTGTACAGATTTTCCCTTTAAATATTTTTATGCTGACCCTAGAACACAGCACAACTAACATATGGTTATCCATTGCTGTTTGGGAGACTGTCTTTATTTTATTTTTGTTACATAAATAAAAAACAGTTTTAAATGTCAAAAAGAGGACAACTACAACAAGAGAAAATGATTAAAAATACAATACAAGGGGAAAGTATACAATACAGTGGAACTACAAATACTTCATATATCTTATGGGAGAAAGCACCTCAAAGCTAAAATTGTAAAATGTCATGCAAATATGAGAGAGCCTATACCAACAATCATGGGTGATTGCTGTCCTGAACTGTTTCCCAAAATTGAGCTGTGAGAGTAGAGGGTAAAATGTGGAAGACTTCTTGAATGAATGAAATTGTGTACAAATCCTTTAAAATGACCCGTCTACCCTATTAAATGAGTGCAGGACTGGTTATTGGGCATGGCTGTTACACAGGAATATAAGAAGCTGCCTTATAAAACCGGTCAGTCTAGTTTAGTAGTAGGATTTCAGGCAGGAGGTCTCTCTGAAACTTAGAGATACCAGGAACTGAATCTGGGACATCCTGCATGCAAAGCAGATGCTCTAGAACTGAGCTATGACCCTTCCCCTTGTTGTGTAAGAACACAAGAGCATGATTGCTTGGTCATCCCAATTTAGTCCAATCTGCTTCAGGCAGCCAGGCAGCCAGATGTTTCCGAAAGCTGTCAAGCATAGCATGAGGATAGCAGTGAAGACTAGCATGTTTATTATAGAATGACCTTTTGTGGACTATAATCAAATGCATGAAGGGTTATCACATGTGTGGTTACATGTACGTATGTATGTTGAGAGGACAATGTAGAAAATGCAGTCTGAGACTATTCACACTGTGACCATATATAGCAGCAGTCCCTTGATTTGATCTCATATTTATAGTGAGATCAAAGCACATTGTATTTATTCAAATTGTTTGTTGTTTAGTTGTTCAGTTGTGTCTGACTCTTCGTGACCTCATGGACCAGAGCACGCCAGGCACTCCTGTCTTCCACTGCCTCCCGCAGTTTGGTCAGACTCATGTTGGTGGCTTCGAGAACACTATCCCACCATCTCGTCCTCTGTCGTCCCCTTCTCCTTGTGCCCTCCCTCTTTCCCAACATCAGGGTCTTTTCCAGGGAGTCTTCTCCTCTCATGAGGTGGCCAAAGGCTCCTCCAGCACCATAGTTCAAAAGCATCAATTCTTCAGCGATCAGCCTTCTTTATGGTCCAGCTCTCACTTCCATACATCACTACTGGGAAAACCATAGCTTTAACTATACGGACCTTTGTTGGCAAGGTGATGTCTCTGCTTTTTAAGATGCTGTCTAGGTTTGTCATTGCTTTTCTCCCAAGAAGCAGGCGTCTTTTAATTTTGTGACTGCTGTCACCATCTGCAGTGATCATGGAACCCAACAAAGTAAATCTCTCACTGCCTCCATTTCTTCCCCTTCTATTTGCCAGGAGGTGATGGGACCAGTGGTCCCACCCATTAGGAATGCTGTAATTGAATTTATTGAAAAGTGATGGTAGTTTATATTAATATTATTTATATTAATTTATATTAATTTATATTAATTTGTCTAATCTCATTGAGTAATCTACATTGCTATAGTGAATTTGTGATCTAATTAATGCAAGTTGTGAAGAAGTAACTGTGCAAAGCAGCTGTGATATATTCTCTGGGAGACCATGTACAATATTCATGTAAGCCATAGTTTGGCTCAGTGTGACATGCAAACCAGGGCAGCATGGAATTGTTCATTTTGTAATGTCTGTTGCAATATTTACTTTGAAATTGTGCATATCTTTAAAAAAATATGCCAGTGTGCAATAGCTTTGGATACATTAGCTTCCTGCTTTGTCTATATCCATTGTGTGTATCTTGGGTGAGGTGGTATGGTGTTCACATACAAAGAATCCACCCCTTCTCATTTGCTGAAGTAAATCCTTGTGGGTGCCGTTGCTGACCAGATATAGCTAATTCCCCCCCCCCCCCGTTCCTATAACACTTTTTTCACAGAAGCGTGTCAGGACATGAGCTGCCTTTCCTTTCTAATGTCTGTTCTGAAGATTGCTCAGGCTTACATGCTTTTTTCATAAGGGAATTTTCAAATAATGAAACAGAATTTTTGTAACACCCTTTACTTTTTTAAAAAAGAGAACTGGGTTAAAATTTTTAGTGCTGCAAACATCCCCAGATTATAATTCATTGATGTGACAGATCCAAGATAGCACGCTGCTTAGCAAAAATAAATCCGTGGGTGCATCCACCTATACTAGAATACTGTAAGGCTTCTGCTGTCTTAAGGAGGCTGTATATACCAATAACTGTTGATTATGGAAACTATTGCTGGAGGCAACTTAAGGCTTTCCATTCCTAAAGTTTGTGTTGCTCTTTCCTGCCTGCTTTTTGTTTTCTCATATTTAAGGGCTTCTCTCATTACATCAGCCTGACTTGCTAGTGAGCAGATGGTTTAGTGAGCATTTTTCTTGGTGGAATTGTTACCCTTGAGCTTTTCTGTGTTCTCCCCTGAGTGTTGCCTGGTTTTGTAAGACAAAATCCTGTGGCACCCTTAAAAGACAAACCAGTCTCTTCTAAATTCATAATGAACTAGCTAAGCCCCGAACACTTGAAGTGGTGGTGTGGAAGTCAGAAATGTGCAGTTTAATAATTTATCTTGTTATCTTTCTCTCTAGGCCTGTGTTTATGGTAGGTTTTTCCTTGGTACTAGTTTGACCATATTGCCACAATAAGTAGGAATACTGCATATATAGCTATAGCGCCCTTCATTTGAAGATTACGGGCTGGTTTACAATATAAGGACACAATAATACATAGCATAATAACAAAACAATAACACACACACCCCAGTTTAATCAGTCACTTAGCGAAGTTTAATGATGATCAACCGTGTGCGGCTTTCAGATTGTTGTAATACTGTTAGTATTTTAAACAGATGTCATCATTTACTTTATTGTACCTTATTTGTTTGAATACAGTGGTGCCTCGGGTTACAGACGCTTCAGGTTACAGACGCTTCAGGTTACAGACTCTGCTAACCCAGAAATAGTATCTCGGGTTAAGAACTTTGCTTCAGGATGAGAACAGAAATTGCGCTGTGGTGGCAGCGGGAGGCCCCTTTAGCTAAAGTGGTACCTCAGGTTAAGAACAGTTTCAGGTTAATAACGGACCTCCAGAAAGAATTAACCTGCGGTACCACTGTATATAATTTTACTGTTATAATGATTTTAATAAAATTAAAGCGTTTTAAAAAATGAACCACATAAGAGACAACCCCTATTTTTCTGGCACCCATCTCCCTCCAAAATAAATGCACATATTTTGTCCTCTTTTTTTGCCTTGAGGAAGTTTTGGGGGAAGTCTATTAGAATTATGTCTACATCTATACATGTGCTGTAATATGCACTAAATTCTTTTTCATCCTATCTCCCAGAACTACAGTCTAGCTAAAGTCCAAGGCTCTGCAGGGAGGGCTGGGAAACAGATGGCCCTCCAGATGCCATCAATAATTATGATGATGATAATGATAATAATAGTAGTTTATTATTTGTACCCCGCCCATCTGACTGGGTTGCCCCAGCCACTCTGGGCAGCTTCCAGCATATAGAAAAACATAACAAAACATTAAACCTTAAAAAAACTTCTCAATACAGGACTGCCTTCAGATGTCTTCTAAAGGTTATATAGTTACTCATCTCCTTGACATCTGTTGGGAGTGCGCTCCACAGGGTGGGCACCACTACCAAAAAGGCCCTTGACCTGGTTCCCCGTAGCTTCAATTCTTGCAGTATGGGAACTGCCAGAAGGCCCTCAGTGCCAGGCTGAACAATGGAGGTGGAGACCCCATTTGTGTTTGGTGTCAAACTCCCATCAACCCCAGCCAGCATGGCCAACGGTCAGGGATGATGGGAGTTGCAGTTCGAATGATAGAACCTCCCTTCCCATGCTATAAAGGAGAACTGCTTTTGAAATTGACAAATGGGTCAATTGTTCAAAGAAGCAAATGCATTCAAAAATGTTTTGGAGCCTTTTTGGCTCCTGGCTGCTTTTCTAGTCACTACAACTTAACTAACATGTTATATTAGTAAATATTGTGTAACTGCATTTTGAGAGTTGTTATTTCTGGCTGCTAATGTGGTTTTCAGCAATAACTATATTCTTAGAGGCAGATCTCAATTTGTGTTTGAAATAAGCTGTAGGCTGAGCTGGGAAGCTTTCAGTTGTTTGTGTAATTATTTAATTTAATTGTTTTTCATTAAAGTTTTATTAGTTTTTACAACATGAAACATTGATTATAAGCCCAACTAAATATATAAAATTAGCATTTTTTGTTGATATGTATTTCTCCATGCTTTCTAACCTTTGATATATCCATGCCAGCTTTTAATGATGATCAAGCTCTTCTCTTGGGGTGATTGGTGAGATGTTGGGGATTAGCAGCTGGAATTCCTGCTGCTAATGTAACTTCAAAATTGGCCTTAAAAGTTGCAGAAAAGCTGGCTCAATTTATCAGTTTAGATAATCTACCAAACCATAGGTAGCAACTATATTTCCTATCACAATTGCCGATTATGGCTTCCTAGCTAGTTGTATGCATGGTTTGTCAGTTCAGATATCATAGGGTAGACTAGTGATGGGAATAGACTTTTGAGATTGAAATATGACCATTTCCAACTTAAGTAGCTCAAGAGAATGGCATTGTAAATTAAAAGATTGCACTGAATGTTATTTACACTAACATATATTTCTTTTTAATTATTGCAGATATTTCCAGACTTTCTTTTTCAGCAGGTAAGGTATTGTTTTAATAATAAATGTTGGATTTTATAATGATATAATTCTAAAATATGGCCAAGTAAGATGCCTGTAATTTTTTGTATTCCTTTGTGATCATTAATGTATTTTGTAAGCTACCGGTATATAGTTATGGGGGTCAAGAAGTCAGAATTGTTGTATACAGAAGTGTGTAAAAGTGCATAGGGATTTGCTGCTCTGTTTTAAATACTGTACAGTTGTGAAAATAAGGCAAAAGACCCCTGGACGGTTAAGTACAGTCAAAGGCAACAGTGGGGTACGGTGCTCATCTTGCTTCAGGCCAAGGAAGCCTGTGTTTGTCCCCAGACAGCGGTCCAGGTCATGTGGCCAGCATGACTACACAGCTTTTGGCACAACAGAACACCGTGACAGAAGCCAGAGCACATGGAAACACCGCTTACCTTCCCACCACAGCAGTGCCTATTTATCTACTTGCGCTGGTGTGCTTTAGAACTGCTAGGTTGGCAGAATCTGGGACAGAGCAACAAGAGCTTGCCCCGTTGCGCAGATTCGAACTGCCAACCTTCCGATCAGGAAGCCCAAGAGGCTTAGTGGTTTAAACCACAGCACCACCCACATCCCGGTGAAAATAAGAAGAGGTGTTGATGAGTCAGGATTTTAGGGTAAGGCTTGTAGGAATCAACTACCTTTTGGTACTTATTTTTAAAGTAAGACATTCAGTGTGGTGAGTATGGAGATGGTATGGAGTATAGAGGAATAGCTAACCTCCTTAATTAATTTATATTTTTCAGTAGACTTATATCTATTAAATCACACACAAAAGAACCTGATCCATGCATTTATTTATTTGCTGCCACCACCACAAATGACTAGATTGTCAGTGGACTCTGACTTTTACACTAATGGCTGGTGGTTTCCTCAGTCTATCTGTGAAAGCCATCATTTCTCTAGTAGGTGCATTTTGAATTTGGAAAGCTGAACTGAAAACTCGTATGTTTATGTGGGAAATACAGAAGGCTACATGAAAGGCAGTGTGACCTTCTGCAAACAGAACTCCCTGTGTTTATATAAAATAAAGAACACACTGTTTTTATTATTACTGAACCACGCACTGTTACCTACTAACAATCTCTGAAGTCCTAATGAAACCATAGCCTTTTCAGGAACTGTGACCCTAAACACTCCTTAATAGAATGCATTGACAATTTTAGCTGCCTGCCATATTATTTATACTGATGTATATGCTTACATCAGTATAAATAAAAAATCCACCACAGCGCGGCTGGCGCTGTGGGTTAAGCCACTGAGCCTAGGGCTTGCCAGTCAGAAGGTCGGCGGTTCAAATCCCCGCCATGGGGTGAGCTCTCGTTGCTCGGTCCCAGCTCCTGCGAACCTAGCAGTTCGAAAGCACGTCAAAGTGCAAGTAGATACAGCGGGAAGGTAAACACCGTTTCCGTGTGCTGCTCTGGTTCGCCAGAAGCGGCTTTGTCATGCTGGTCACATGACCTGGAAGCTGTACGCCGGCTCCCTCAGCCAATAATGTGAGATGAGCGCCGCAACCCCAGAGTCGGTTACGAATGTACCTAATGGTACGGGGTCCCTTTACCTTTATATGCTTACAGGACAATCTTTAAGGAGGTTCTTGCCTCTTAGTGCTGCAATATGTGACCTTGTGTTTTGGTTCATGTGAGGGACAGGGGATATCGCGAAGTCCCTCCCCTCCTGAGTTCAAGCCCGTCCCCGAGCAAAGGGGAAAGCAGGGAGAGTTCCGATTCCAGTGGGGAAGCAGGAAGTCGTGTCCGAGGCTCAGGCAAGGTAGAGGAGCCAGGGTCCCAGGTGGGACAGGAAGGGGCAAGCAAGGGGGGAAGACCCATCCCTCCAACTCCAGAATTACGCAGGAAGAGGAGGGGCAAGAGGATGGGTCTGCCAAAGCTTTTGTGTTGGAGAAAGACGCGCCAAAAGCCATTAGGAGGTTCTGAAACCGACTGACAACATCGCTCCGTGTAAATAGCAATGACTTGAGCACTGTAAATACGCAGCACCAATAAAAGAATAAAATGCAGAGCTGCGTAGCGTCGTTACTCTGAAGTAGTCCACTCCGGCCACTGTGACAGCAACCTCCTAATCATTTTTGGGCTACTTCGGAGTTGCCGGGATGAGCACGTCCGAGGCGGAGAAGTGGCGGCAGATCGCTGAGCAAGCCCAGCTAGAACTGCAACAGCTGTCGCTGCAGGCGCAGGGAGAATTGAAGGCAGCTAAAGAGGAGACTAAGAAGGTCCAGGACGACCGGCTACAACTTGCGGAACAGGTGAGAGAGCTCCAGGAAAAAGAGCAGCATTTAAGGGCGGTGGCGGTAGACCTCCAAAACAAGCTGGATGCAGAGAAAAACAAGGCGGGAGGGGCTCCCCAAGTCCAAGTGCTGCCAGGAAGGAGAGCAGGGACCCTTGTAAGCAAGTTCAATGGAGACCCGAAGGAGTTTCAGGGCTTTGAGACTGAGATCGTGTATGCTCTTGAGCTGCACCAGAATGAGTTCCCCGATGATGAGCACAGAGTAGCGTTTATTGTGGAACATCTCACCGGAGCAGCCAGGGAGTGGCTAAGACCATTAATCGCAACCAAGAATCCTTGCATGAAAAATGTCCAACAATTTCTAGAAGGTTTGAGGACGATGTATTCGTCCGATAGTCATTTGGACCAGACTAAGGAGGAACTGCATAATTTACGCCAAGGAAATATGACAGTTCGCGCATATTGGGCGAAATTCACCATGCTGGTGCACAGACTGGGGTGGGTTTTGGATTCGCCTCCCATGCAAGCTGCGTTTTACTTGGGTTTGAGCGAGGAGGTGAAGGATGAACTCTCGAGAGGTCCAAAGCCCAGTACTATGGATCAGCTGAGCAAAGCAGCTCTGGCGGTGGGGGTGAGGCAGGAATCCCGGTGGAACGACAAGCAAGCGACGCGCGCAAAGCGGGCTTGGTTCCCACGGTCGCAGGAGAAGCCACTCCCTCAACAACCCTTTCAGGCCACGCCTGGAGCCAGCCAGGACCAGGAGCCCATGCAGATTGATAGCGCGCGCGCGCGGGCTTTTCAAACCCCAGCGGCGCCAAGACGCAAGGAGGGAAGGGGCGGGAATTGCTTTCTCTGCAACTCACCCCAGCATCTCGTCAGAGACTGCCCACATCGCAGGGAGTGGCAAGGAAAGGCGGGAACGGTGGTGCCCTCCCCCACTGACGCAGCACCACAGCAGGGAAACGGGAAAGCCTGGCTGCAGGAGACAAGGGGCAGCAGCCAGGCACAGTCAGCAGACAACAGCCCCAGCCCGCCCACCCGCACAGAGAGGTGCAGAGCCAGCCCACCCCTCCCAGAGCGGGAGTGGTTCTAGAAGTGACGCTAACGCTCCCAAATGGCTATCCCCTGACGGTCCTCGCCTTAATTGACAGTGGGGCGTCCGCCAACTTCTTCTCGAGAAGCTTTGCAGAAGAGCACCAAATCCAGCTTTTGCAGTTGGATTTTCCTCTGCACGTAGCAACCATTGACGGCAGGGAGCTGCTGGGAGGGGCCATCACACATCAAACCCCCCCCATGAGAATGACGGTGGGAAGGCACTCAGAGACACTGGCGTTCAACGTCACCACCATCTCAGACCCCCCCATCGTCTTGGGCATGAGCTGGCTGGCGCGCCACGACCCCTCCATCAGTTGGCACCAGAGGTGCATCACGTTTGGGTCAGACTTTTGTCTGGAACATTGCATGCAGCACCAACCAGGGGAGGGGCCTCCGATAGCCACGGTGGCCACCATGCATATCAAAGGGGGTGAGGCAATACCCAAGCAGTACTGGGACCTGCAGGAGGTCTTCAGCGAAGCGGAGTCCGACCACCTACCCCCGCACAGGCCTTTTGACTGCCAGATCAACCTGGTGCCAGGGGCGACGATACCCCCAGCCAAGCTGTACGCCATGTCAGACCAGGAGCTGGAGGATCTGCGCGCTTTCATCGACAAGAACCTCAAGCGGGGGTTCATAAGGGAAAGCAAGGCAGCAGGGGGCAGCCCGGTCTTCTGGGTGGACAAGAAAGACACGCAACAGCGCCGTCTTGTGGTGGACTTTAGACGGCTGAATTCGGTGACAGAGCCCGTGGCTTTCCCCATGCCCAGAGTGGATGATCTCCTGACAGCGGCACGCAGGGGCAAGATTTTCACCAAGCTGGACCTAAGGGGGGCGTACAACTTGATCAGGATCCGGGAAGGAGATGAATGGAAAACCACGATGTTCACGCCTCTGGGCTCTTTTGAATATCTGGTGATGCCCTTCGGTTTGCAAGGGGGCTCAGCATGCTTCCAGGCCTTCATGCACCACGTCCTGGGGTCCCTCCTCTTCAGGAAATGCTTGGTCTTCCTAGATGACATCCTTATCTACTCGAATGACCCAGTGCAGCATGTGAAAGATGTCAGAGAGGTGTTGCAACGCCTGAAGGAGAACCACCTGTATGTGAAGCTGGAGAAGTGCAAGTTTCACACCAAAGAGGTGGACTTCCTGGGCTACAAGCTGTCAGACAAGGGGCTGGCGATGGACAAGGACAAGGTGCAGGCCATCCTGGACTGGCACAGCCCCAGGACGCGCAAAGATGCCCAACGCCTACTAGGCTTCGCTAACTTCTACAGGAAGTTCATCAAGAACTTCTCTCGCGTTACGGCTCCCATCACGGACTGCCTGAGAGGCAAGCAGAAGTTCAAGTGGACACCAGAGGCGCAAGCAGCGTTCGAAAGCCTCAAGAGAGTGTTCGCCTCAGACCAAAACCTGTTCCATGTGGTGCAGGACGCGCCCCTACGCATTGAGACAGATGCTTCTGAAAAAGCTGTGGGCGCAATTTTGTTGCAACTGGACGCCAACAGGGAGTGGAGACCCTGTGCCTTCTTCTCCAGGAAGCTGACACAGCCTGAACGCAACTACACAGTGTTTGATAGGGAACTTCTTGCGATCTACGCTGCGTTCCAGCACTGGCGACACTTCCTGGTGGGCGCGAAGCACCCCATCCAGGTGTGCACAGACCACAAGAACCTGGAGTTCTGGAGAACTGCCAGGGTGCTCAACCAGCGGCAGATACGGTGGGCAGAGTTCTTCTCGAACTTCAACTTCTCCATCCACTACATCCCGGGGGAGCAGAATGTCAGGGCGGATGCCCTCTCCCGCAAGCCAGAGTACATGGAGGAGGAGGCGCCACCAGCCCCAAGGCACATTTTCCCCCCGTCGGCATGGTCCTGCGGAGCAGCTGTGGTGAGCGAGGCAGAACTCACAGCACTGACGGCAGCGGATGAATTTGCCAACCGCATCTTCAGAGAACTGAGAGGGGGGAGGGAGCAGGCAAAAGACTTTGCAGAACGCAGAGGGCTGCTTTTCTACAAGGGTGCGCTGTACCTACCCACCACCCAGCTTCGACGTACGGTCCTCAAGCAGATGCACGACAACCCTACAGCGGGGCATTTTGGAAGGGACAAAACCGCTCACCTAGTCATGAGACACTTCTGGTGGCCAGGGGTGCGGGAAGATGTTCGAGACTATGTAAGGGGCTGTACCACCTGCCAGCGGGCGAAGGTGGTCAGAGCAGCGCCACCAGGGTTGCTGGAGCCCTTAGCCACACCACACAGGCCGTGGGAAGTGGTGTCCATGGACTTCATCACAGATCTGCCTTCGTCCAGGGGTAAGACTGCAGTGTTGGTGGTGGTGGACCTTATGTCCAAAATGTGTCACTTTATACCGTGTGCCAGGGCAGTCTCGGCAGAAGAGACAGCCAAACTGTTTGTTGATCACATTTTCAGACTGCATGGATTACCTTTAAGGGTTATTTCGGATCGTGGCCGCCAATTTGTTTCCAGGTTCTGGCGGCGGCTCATGAACCTCCTGCAGGTGGAGGTCAGCTTGTCGACGGCTAGACACCCGCAGACCAACGGACAAGCGGAGAGGGTCAACGCCATTCTGCAGCAGTACCTGAGATGCTACGTCAGCCAGCGGCAAACGGACTGGGTGGATCGCTTGCCACTAGCAGAATTTGCCTACAACAATGCAGTGCACGTCTCCACAGGGGTGTCGCCCTTTAAGGCCAATTACGGGCGCGACCTCAGATCTTTCCCAGAGAGGGAGAGGGAGGAGGAGGAGGAGGAGGGCCCACAGGCTGAGGATTGGGCAGAGGAACTGGAGACGGTGCACCAGCAGCTCAGAGACCACTTGGAGAGGGCCAAGGAAGCGTACAAAAAGGGGGCAGATCGCCACAGGCGACAAGGGGAGGTCATCAGGGTGGGGGACAAGGTGTGGTTGTCCTCGGAGGGCCTTCCCACCAGAGGGAGGTGCAAAAAGCTGGCACCCAAAAGGCTGGGCCCCTTCACGGTCACGCAACAGGTAAACCCGGTGGCATACAGGCTGGCACTGCCAGAGGACATGAGGGTGCATCCAGTGTTTCATAGATCGCTGCTGTCGCCGTACAGGGAAAGCAGCAGGCTCCGAGACAGCGAACAAACCCCCGAGGGAGGGGGGGAGAGGGAAGGCAGGGAGCAACTCAATGAGGCCACGGCCATCCTGGATTCAAGGTGGGGGGTGGGGGGACTGGAGTACCTCATGGCATGGGAGGATGCTCCACCGTCCCAGAATGAATGGGTCCCAGCCACTCAGATACAGGAGGAATTCTTGGTGGAAGAATTTCACGCCCTCTTTCCCCACAGACCCAAGCCCTGGCACATGGAAAGGGAGGGGGAGGAGGAGGAGGCACGGGAGAGCAGCTCACCATGGCGCTGGGAAGCGGAGTTTGAGGAACCAGAGGATGAGGTATGGGTGTCACCGAGATCCACCCAGTCAGAGGAAGGAGCAGATTGGCAGAACGTTTTTACCCCCACCAGCTCTGACGCCACGGACTTTTTGGGATTCCCGTCCGCCCAGGCGGAAGGGGGGGGCTCGCAGGACTGGGGGGAGGTATTCACACCAACGGGCTCGGAGAGCACTGAGTTCTTAGGCTTCCAGTCGTCACCGACACATGGGGGGGGCCTGGGGAGGGGTGAAGGAGAGCTTGGGAGGGGGGTGGATGTGAGGGACAGGGGATATCGCGAAGTCCCTCCCCTCCTGAGTTCAAGCCCGTCCCCGAGCAAAGGGGAAAGCAGGGAGAGTTCCGATTCCAGTGGGGAAGCAGGAAGTCGTGTCCGAGGCTCAGGCAAGGTAGAGGAGCCAGGGTCCCAGGTGGGACAGGAAGGGGCAAGCAAGGGGGGAAGACCCATCCCTCCAACTCCAGAATTACGCAGGAAGAGGAGGGGCAAGAGGATGGGTCTGCCAAAGCTTTTGTGTTGGAGAAAGACGCGCCAAAAGCCATTAGGAGGTTCTGAAACCGACTGACAACATCGCTCCGTGTAAATAGCAATGACTTGAGCACTGTAAATACGCAGCACCAATAAAAGAATAAAATGCAGAGCTGCGTAGCGTCGTTACTCTGAAGTAGTCCACTCCGGCCACTGTGACAGTTCAGGTGACTTTTTTTTACTTCTGCTTATCCCTCCCTCACAACTACTTGGAACAGAATTTTGTTTTTATTATGCAGAATAGGCATCAAGGCAAATTGAAGATTTGAAAAGCAACACTTTAAAACAACAACAACCACCACCAACAGAATATACCTCATAGCACTTTTTTAACACTATGCAGTAACTGTCAGGAATCTTCTTCAACTCTTTTGTGTGTCTGTCTTTTCCGTGCTGCTGAACATTTCCATTACAATGCACCTCCACTCTATGGGGAAGCATTGTAGCAGTGGACTTTTCCAGTGCTCCTTGGTTATAGTGTGCAGCTAACAATCGGATTAAATATAGATTCTGTTGTTCTTGTAGTTGCTGGAAGATAAAGGTCATTGTGAACATTTCCTTTCCTTTTTGATTTCATAGTTAAACCTTTTTGTGGGGATGATTAAGTGTGTGCTGTTGAATTCCTTACTTGATTAGGTAGTTTGTTAAACCATCACATAAGGGAGTTATCCTACATTTCTCTAATTTCTATCATAGCTTTGAAGTCTTTGCCACTTACTTTGCTCTTGCTTTTTTAATTGAGGCCAAGAATATGAGACTTGAGGATTTGAGAGTGCAAATCACTTGAGGCGTCTGAGGACAATTTGTTAAATTTTTATCACTTTAGAGCTGGATTGAAGGCTGTGCTCCAGCACTTTATTTGTATGTAAAGTCCTCTAGGCCAGACATCTTGTAGCATGTACATAAATAAATGTTTTAATTGATTTTTTAATTTAAAAAAATTGAGCATCTATTTCTGTAGATGTAGTTGATGTTTGAGATATGATGGATAAATTCATTAAATCCCATGGTTGACTTTGCTTCTCTCATCATCGCCGTGTTTTTCCCTTTCTCCCCCTTTCCCCCCCATTTCCATCCATTATTAAATTGTTTTGTGCAGTATTAAGAGAGAGGTTGAAGTATTATGGTTTCTGATTTCAATTGAATACATATCAATGCTACTAGTACTTCAATATGTGTATGGATCATTGATATATGAAATATTGGGAAATTTAATTTAATTGGTAAATTAAAAAATGCAGTGTTGTGTTACCTCAGGTAAGTCTCAAATAGATTTGATGCAGATGTAGCATAGCATTGTTGCCATTTAGCAATGAGAACCTGAATGAATCTACTTGGCTGTGCTATACTGTTCAATGCAAAGGGATCAGTTCACCGCTGCACAAGTTGATAGACAGGAAGCCTGAGAAATGCATTTTCTTAGCATGTGTTTTTTTTGGTAAGACTTGAAAATAAGCATCTAATTCTACTTTAGCAAGTTCGGTATATAGAACTTATGCACCCTGCACTGCTCTCTTTCTCTAAGCCACCAGCATTATATATGTGTGGAATTTCTGTTCCCCCATTCATCCTGTTGTAGTTTACTCTTCTGATTCCCTCCCTCAACAGTAGATGACCTATAGTATTATATCCTGTGGTTGCCTGGCAACATCATAGTATGCACTTATGACCATAGACTTACAAGAGTAGACTGACACACAATGCCCAGATTCAGAGTTGACTTGGAATTTTAATTCGATGCTTGTATCTTCTTTTGACTTTTGAAAAGCAAATCTATGGAGGCAAAGGCTTCTGTGTTGAACATTCAGTTGAGTGCTAGATTTGGGGTGGGAAGAATTCTGAAGCGTCAATTTAATTACTTTTACAGCAGCCTTTCGGTCGGAGTTTTGTTTTGTTTTTTGTTTTGCTACCCATAACAGAAAGTGTTCCTATACAGGTGAGGGTGAGTGTAATAGATTCTACTATAGTGTTTATAAGCTTTGAGGGTCACACTGCTTTTTTTTAAAAAAAGAGAAAAGCAGGTGGGTGGATTGCAGAAATGATTGCAGTAGTACAGGTGAAAGTGTTTGATTTTTGCATTAACCCACCACCACCACACAGGGAGTGCTCTCTCTCTCTCTCTCTCTCTCTCTCTCTCTCTCTCTCACACACACACACACACACACACACACACTCTTAAAAACACATTTCTGAAAGGCTGGATAAAAACAATGGATAACATTTCAGGGTTTCCGTAAAGCAGCTTACTCTTACCCACACCTTTTATCGCCCTGCAGTATGGCCGCAATAATGATGGCGCCTTATCTCTGCTGCCACCTTTTTTTCTTTTATAGTTTTGGGTGGGGGAGCATTAATATTGGCTATTGTAAAGGTAAAGGGACCCCTGAGCATTAGGTCTAGTCGTGACTGACTCTAGGGTTGCGGCGCTCATCTCGCGTTATTGCCCGAGGGAGCCGGCGTACAGCTTCCAGGTCATGTGGCCATCATGACAAAGCCACTTCTGGCGAGCCAGAGCAGCACACGGAAATGCTGTTTACCTTCCCGCTGTAGCTGTACCTATTTATTTACTTGCACTTTTGACGTGCTTTTGAACTGCTAGGTTGGCAGGAGCTAGAACCGAGCAACGAGAGCTCACCCCATGGCGGGGATTCGAATCACCGACCTTCTGATCAGCAAGCCCTAGGCTCTGTGGTTGAACCCACAGTGCCACCCTGTTGGCTACTATAAAGTTAGCTTAAAGATGCAAAAATATTATTTGCATGCTTAATTTTGCTGACAACCTCTCAGCTGGCTGTCTCTTTGTTTATTGATGACTGATAAGGTACTGTATAGTCATTAGACTGTTGAACCAGGACTGTTGAGACCCAGCTTCAGATCTTAGACGTAAACCTCTCACCCAATTTACTTGGGCTTCTCACTCACTAGAATGTTGCACTGAGCTCATTGGTGAAAAGCTGGGATATAAGTGTAATAAACACTGATATTCCTGTCATAAACTTTAAAATTTAGCTGATAATTTCCTGAAAGTATGTATTTTTTATAACTGGCATTTCCATTTTATTTTTCCTTGTGCTATCTTCATCATTCCTTTTAAATCATATGACTAGGTTTTGGGCCTGCATGTGCAGATCCACTTCCGTCCATTATAATTTTTTACTGAACATCATTTAGGTGTTTGGGCACCTCTAAATATTGTACATTTGTTTTCCTTCTGTTTTGAAATAAACCATGCAAAGTCATCTGCATTTAATAAAAGGGTCTCTCTTTTTTGAAGGAGGAAAAAGGTAATTTCTGTATGTGGCTTTCATCTTATGGAAGAACATCCACATCTAGTTTAAAAGAAATTAATTTACCAATTTTGAGGGAGATTTCTGTCTGCTAGACAGAGCTACCCAAGCTGAACACTTGCATGGACAGCTGTTTGCAATCTTGTGCTTGTGAAAAGTGCCTTAGGGATATTCACTGATAACAAGCAGTTAATGGCAGGGTTCTATGTTTCATCCTGATTATTGGTTTTTGGCACCATGCTAGGGGGCATTAGTTGGTTGCTGATGTTTACATGCAAGAATACCATCTACTACCGGTATATAACACTTTGTAAATGCTGCTAAGATCTGACCATGGTTGAGATATGACACCACAACTCAGGATAGAACAGTCAGGAAAGCCATAATACATGGGTAGGCAAACTAAGGCCTGGGGGGCAGATCCAGCCCGCGGATGGTCCAAGAATCAGCGTGTTTTTACATGAGTAGAATGTGTCCTTTTATTTAAAATGCATCTCTGGGTTATTTGTGGGGCCTGCCTGGTGTTTTTTACATGAGTAGAATGTGTGCTTTTATTTGAAATGCATCTCTGGGTTATTGTGGGGCATAGGAATTCGTTTGCTGCCCCCCCCCCCCAAAAAAATATTCTGTCTCCCCACAAGGTCTGAGGGACAGTGGACTGGCTCCCTGCTGAAAAAGTTTGCTGACCCCTGCCATAATACTAATAGCTATCTTTTAAAAACCAACAACAACAATAAGAACAACAACACACAAACTTTTGACAGTTTTATGATGTGCATTACAAATCTAGACTTTCCATTATTTTAGTTTTCAATTTGCTGCTTTTTAGAGCATAAATTGTATTTATTTTTTAAAAGGTTTTCTATGCATCACATGTACATTATCTAGTTATATAGACTTTAAAGTTGCTCTTATCTGAGGCCCTTCTTTGTGTGCCCCCTCCACGAGAGGTCTGGTGGGTAGCAACGTGAGAAAGAAGGAAGAAGAAGAAAGCATCACCACGCCCCAGAAAAGTCTTGCAGCTATTTGAAAACCATCCAAAATGACTTCTGGTGGTAATTGCAAAGGTTACCATCAGTTTGGCTCTCTTTTTTGAAGCGTTGCAAGATTCATTAAATGATGTTCATTACAGCATCCAAGACCAGGGCAGTCACCACAGTTGTCGTTTGAGCTCAGGTGAATCTTTGTGTGGCTAGGGCAGCCACTAGGCAAGACCTTGCCTGGATTCCCCATGGCTGCTTCAGAGGCTCCTTCTGCCTGCAAGCTGGAGAATATGGAGTATGCCTGCCTGTGGAATAAAATCACTGTTTTGGTGTCTGTTCCCAGTCTGATTAGCACAGAATTATTACCTCTAAGAGAACCGCAAGGGGTTGTGGTTATTCTGGATGTCAGCCATTTTTGGCAGGGAACCTGAAATGTTGCGGTAAACTGTAGCTTTTCTCTAGCACCTGCTGGCTTTTTGTTTGTTTTGTATTATTGTTACAGCAAGAATAGGTGTGGAAATATTAGTACACACTGTTAACATGTCTCTGTCTGACAAAACATATCTGAATTAAATTTGTGATATCCAACAGCAAATTGTGAACTTTTCTTCCCCTTTGAAAGTTCTCTTATCCTTTTACACTTACTAAGAAATAGGTTTCATTAAAGACACCGGGGCTTGCTTCTGAGTAAACTTGTCAACTACTGCTAGTAAATGGACTAAAACAGGTATGTTTACATGATTTTTAATCCAACATATCAGCAGTGAAGCAGTGAATATTTGGTTCATTGCTGACCCCTCTTTATTCTCCATTTTAAGCTAGCTTCACACAGCAGCTGAGGGAAAAGATTCCTGTGGGAGAAAATGGAATTTATGATCATAATAGCATAAATGTAGGTGCAGGGATACCGCCAGATGCACCTGCTACAGATCTTAATTGTGTTTAATTAAAAATAAATGAAATTGAATGTTTTTTTTAAAAAAGAAATAGTGGTGAAAAGCTAAAGATGTCTGCCCTTTTCAAAGGAAGCCTCCTCTTAATTTACACTTTTGTCTGATTTCCTGCAACCATCACAAGGCTCTGTTATAGAAGCTTTTGCTCTGATGGGTTTTGTGAGTCCTCAAATTTCTGCTCTTAGAGATTTAATGAGGGAGAGGTGGGTGGATGCTTTACCATCTGTTAATGATTCTGCTTGGTGAAGATATTTTACCTCGGGGCCTGGTTACTGACAAGAGGCCAGAACCCAGAATGGCTCTGTAATCAGTTGTCTACTGTCTACCTCAATTCTGCTGGGCATATTCAGTAACTGAGCTGGTGAGACACCAGCTGTTGTCATCCACTTTTAAAGGGTTTATGAGGTCCCCCTATTAAAACAGTTGCAAAATGCTTCTCAAGTTTCATTTGAGAACCCAATTTGTCTTTGAAAGTCCAAAATACAGAACATGGTAATTTAGTCATTTACCTGTGCTAAGAATGGATCATGGTTTGTGACCTGTGAGGATTTGACTTGTGCCTTGTGCTGCACAGAACAAACATGATTAATCTGCTTGCCATGATTCAGTTAAACAGTGCAGGTATCACGAAAAGAGAGGAAATGAAGGTGAGGCTCTCTGTTGTTATCGGGATTCACCTCATATGTACGGTAGTCTTTAATAAAAATTGGGTACCAATTTTTATTTTTTCCTCTTTTCTCCAAGCAGAAATTGCACAGAACCTGTTTTCCATGTCTCCAGTCCTAATACAGTACAGTGGTACCTCGGGTTACAGACGCTTCAGGTTACAGACTCTGCTAACCCAGAAATAGTACCTTGGGTTAAGAACTTTGCTTTAGGATGAGAACAGAAATCGCGTGGCAGCAGCAGGAGGCCCCATTAGCTAAAGTGGTACCTCAGGTTAAGAACAGTTTCAGGTTAAGAACGGACCTCCAGAACGAATTAAGTTCTTAACCCAAGGTACCACTGTATTCCTTTTGTGGATCATGGTCAGTAAATATATGTCTGAGGTTTTGAAAATGTGCTGAACTTTTAACAGTGAATTAAGTATTTAACCATTCACTGTTGAATACTTCATTCTGGTGATCCACAAGTTAGAATCACGAGTGGCTTAACTTTTCAAGTGTCATTATGCATTTCCTTCTAAAGCATTAATCTTTCATTAATGAATAGGCATACTGTGGTGAAAGGATGATGGACTTTTTCAGTCAGGATGAAGTAGGAGAAGCACAGTGGTAGGCTTAATCACATTTGAAAATGTAAAATGGAGTGCCTGCTGTATTTTTTTTTAAAGGATCAGTATGGGATAACTTGGTAGCAAAATCTAGAAGTGTGTAAAATTCAGACACTTTGGGATGGTTTCAGACTGTGGGAAAATGTTTAAAAGGGGTGAAGGCAGTGAAGATGTCCTTTTGCTCCAAAGGCAAAGCTCAACATGGGACACTACCTTTTTTGTGTAAATTGTGGGTAAGAGGCTGAGGCTGTAAAAGCTTGCCTTTTGCAGTATCAGCTAGCTTTGGTAGTACTGTGGATATGAGGGAAATGTGATGAAGTGATGTAAAGAATGGCAAGAGAGAGGCCAGCTACAGGGTGCTTTAGTAATGGTGTCTTAGAAGGCAGAGATACCTTCACAGAGGAAGGAGGAGAGATCAAGGAATGCAGGGAATAACTGTAGCATTGCTCAGACTGTAATTTCACACTCTGTTTTGAGACAGGATGGCTGCAGTTCAAAAGAGCAATAAACCTGTAACCTTCCTACCTTGGTCAAGTTTAGTGTTGGAATACAAGGTTGTGGGGGCATGGAATTGGGGCATGAATTGAGGGGCCATCAATACTTTTGTAATGCCCCCCCCCCTGCTCAAAGGGCCTATCCTGGGCCTTTGTTAGCTCCAGAAACCAGAAATGTATTTGCATTATGAACAGCTTTACTGCCATTAACCCTCTTTTTTGAACAGGACATGTTCATTGTTTTGCAGAGAACAAATGCTTCAGATTATTAAGCTAGTGTTTTCCTGATGTGCTTCTATACGTATCCTCCGGCAGGCAACCTTTCTCAACCGTGGGTGCCCATATGTTGTTAAACTACAACTCCCATCATGCTTGATCACTAGTCCTGCTAGCCAGGGATTATGGGGGTTGTAGTCCAACAGCATCTGGAAACCCAGTGTTGAGAGAGACTCCCCTAAGGTGTATAAACATGTATCTTAATACAATACAAAATTCTGTAAAAGTAAAGGGACCCCTGACCATTGGGTCCAGTCGCGGACGACTCTGGGGTTGCGGCGCTCATCTCGGTTTACTGGCCGAGGGAGCCGGCGCACAGCTTCCGGGTCATGTGGCCAGCATGACTAATCTGCTTCTGGCGAACCAGAGCAGCACACAGAAACGCCGTTTACCTTCCCGCCGGACTGGTACCTATTTATCTACTTGCACTTGGATGTGCTTTCAGATTGCTAGGTTGGCAGGAGCAGGGACTAGGCAATGGGAGCTCACCCCGTCGCAGGGATTCAAATCACCAACCTTCTGATCGACAAGCCCTAGGCTCAGTGGTTTAACCCACAGCCCCTCAAAATACAACTTCAAAACAAATATTAACAAATGATTAAAAGCTTGGTGAAATAATAATGCATAATTCAACTTGAATCTATCTCACATAAATTTTGTGAGGATAGAGTGCAAGAGTACCATGTGTGCCACCTTGGATTCCTCTGGGGGAAAGCTTGGGATGCCAAAGTGATGAGTATGAGTTTTCTGAGCAGGCATTAATATTACGTCACAAGCTTTTGTTTTTTGTTTTAAATCAATTGAGTGATTGTTGCTTACCATAAAATACAACAACTGGTGGAATGTGGTAATGATGCTTAACATATAGTGTATGTCGAATGGATAGAGCATGTCACATAAATAATTTTGGTAATCCTTACAACTGCTCTGTAACATAGCTTAATATTATCCCCATCTTGCAATGTGAGTGAAGCACTGAGGCTTGGAGAATAGTGGCTTGTCTAAAGGCCACCTAGGGAGGGTTGGGGAACATGGAGGGTAACTGGATGGAGTGAAGGAAGGAGAAGCAGCAAGAATGGAATTCATATGAATAACTTTGTGTGGTGCTCTGGATTAGGAAAATTGATCAATGCTTCTCTGAAGTCTGCTCATAAAGGAAAAATGATTGCAGCCTCAGAGGAGTAGATCTGCTATATTTATCATTCATGCAAGTTATTTAAGGAAGCATGTGGTGTCTTAGTTCAGTTTTTTTCTTCACCTTTTCTATAAACCAAAAAGTGAGACACTTTGACTTCATTTGATTAAGGAGAAATTTATTCCGTAGCTTTGAGATTTTGTATTGCTATCAGTGACAGTAAAGCTGATGCCAATGTCTAGATCAGGCTTCCTCAACCTCGGCCCTCAATATGTTTTTGTCCTACAACTCCCATGATCCCTAGCTAGCAGACCAGGGGGCAGAGATGATGGGAATTGTATTCTCAAAACCGCCGAGGTTGAGGAAGCCTGGTCTAGATCTTAACCCATTAAAACCCTTACCTAAAAAACAAATGTCTGAGATCCCCTTTTTCTTGACCCCAGTCCAGCACCCTTTCAATCCACTTCCTTCATTCTTAATGAATTGTACATGTCATGCTGTGGTGGGTCATGGTCAATATTTGTTTGAATGGTTTTTATTTACTTTTTAATATTTTTAGGTCTTTCTTTGTGTTTCATTTGTGTATTCCTTATTTATTGTAAGCTCTGCCAAGAGAACTTCATTACAAATGTTATACATACTGGTAAATAAATAAATAAATGCTGTAAATTGAAGATTTTAAATTTCAATGAACCACATATATAGTAGGGAGAGCCTTGTAATTAAATTCTTTTCAAGGTGTAAGAAGCATTCTGTTTACCAGTTGCATTTTTTTAGTGTGTGGATTCCATCTGCTTTTCTTTCTAGATATTTGGTCTTCCCTGTAGTATGTATGGTTGTCAAAAAGGAGCCTTTTGGAGCCTCATAGAGAGGTGAGAGGGTAAAGTTCTGAATGTATGAAGGATTAAGGAACTTCAGGTTATCACTTGCTGCCTGGAATGCAAGGGAAATGGTTCTTTTTCAGAGGTGCTTCTGGAATTAAGGGTATTACCTTTCCAGAGGTCTGATAATCTGTGCTGAAGGGGGAATATAAAAAACAGCTCTCAGTTAAAACGTGTGAGAGGAAAGATTCAGTTCATAAAGTGAGACACTAACCTTGATGTTTGGCTTGTATGAAGACAAAATATAAGGTGGCAGTTGCATCTTCGTGTGCATGTAACTTACTCAGGTCAGACATAACATTCAACTATAGCTTAGTGTTATGAGAATGAACATGGGTGATCTACAGGTTTGGGTTCTCCGTTCTCGTTCACATATGGGGGAGGATGTTTTAAAGCTTCTGGATGTGGTTTCAGACAAACCACCGTCTTCCATTTCCTCTGAGTGGATGAAACACTGGTTTGTTCAAACCACAATTGGTTTAATCAGACCAGGATATTACACCACATTTTGGTTCTAGAGGCTCATAATTGTGTAAAACAGGCATCCCCAAACTTCGGCCCTCCAGATGTTTTGGACTACAATTCCCATCATCCCTGACCACTGGTCCTCTTAACTAGGGATCATGGGAGTTGTAGCCCAAAACATCTGGAGGGCCGCAGTTTGGGGATGCCTGGTGTAAAAGAAAACATTTCAATATGTGCAGCTTTCCCTACCTGATAAGCTTTTAACTAATATTATGGACAAATATAGGGACATGGGTGGCACTGTGGGTTAAACCACAAAACCTAGGGCTTACCGATCACAAAGTCGGCAGTTTGAATCCCTGCGATGGGGTGAGCTCCCATTGCTCGGTCCCTGCTCCTGCCAACCTAGCAGTTCGAAAGCATGAAGTGCAAGTAGATAAATAGGTACCGCTCCGGCAGGAACGTAAACAGTGTTTCTGTGTGCTGCTCTGGTTCACCAGGAGCGGATTAGTCATGCTGACCACATGACCCAGAAGCTGTACGCCGGCTCCCTCGGCCAGTAAAGCGAGATGAGTCGTCCGCGACTGGACCTAATGGTCAGGGGTTACCTTTATCTATGGGCAAATATACGAAACTGCCTTATACTGAGTCACTGGCCAGTCTCGTCCAGTACTGTCTACTTTGGCTGCCAAAAGTTGTCCAAGGTATATGAGTCCTCTCATTCTTTTGCATCTGGTCATCTTATAGATGCCTTATATTTTGTGCGGTAGTAGAAACTACTGTGCCTATACTGCTGCACTTGTTCTGTTCTTGAAAATTGATGCTGAGAGGATTTTTGTTCATTGTTCATCCTACTTTCCTGCCCTGACTATAAGCATAAGGAGATGTCATTTTATGTTGGGGACTCTTTAGACTTTGAAGGAGCTTTGGTCATTATGCTTGAGCAGTGGGGCAGAACTAATGGTTCAATTGTGCTCTAATTTTTTATTTTAAACTGTATTGGAACCTAGTTTTCTAAGTTCTTTTCAAAAGGGCTGAACAGAGCTTGTTGTAGACATGTCCAGCTGTTCTTGTTGTGAAACTAGTAGCAGTGACGTGCACCAAGAACAATGTGCACATGTTTCCCATGTATTTGTTGCAGGTATTAGGTGTCTGCTTCAAGTTCCAAGGAATGCCTCCTTTTGCGTCCCTGTGGATTGCTCTCACAGGCAGGCATGGGAGCAGGATCTCAGACACAGATCATAAATTAGGTGTTAGCAGGTTAGTATAATGAATATGATCCTTCATGTAACCTCGTCCCAAACTGCTGAGGACTTTAAAGATCATGACTAGTGCTTTGAAATTAAACCCAGAAATGCACTGGCAACCAGTGCAATATGTTACAACCCCAACCCACCTCCAGACATCAGTTCAGCATTTCACACAGCCTTCTGGAGCAAATAGGTGGAAAAGAGGAGTAGAGCTGTACAGTATGTCATCCACATGTTGATGACATTATTGTTAAATTTGGAACTATTCCTTTTTAAAAAAAAAGAAAAAAAGAAAAAACTTCATGAAAATTAACTTGGATGCTGAATGCTAGCCTCATTTAACAAAAATGAAATAAGAAGAAACATACAAAAAACCCACATCCCACTCTTTTTCTATGGTGTTCCCAATATACACAGTTTTACTTAAATGTGTGGTTCCTCGGAATGTAACCCCCGCATCAATGGGTAGCTGCCTGTACCTGACATCTCCATTTCAGTTAAGCAGAGCACAGTTTGCAGCCACATCCAATGTAGTGGCACAGGCAGCCATATTTGCTATGCTGGCTATGAGCTTGACTATGACTCGGAACAATATTGGTTTAGCAGTGGAGTTGGTCATGCTTGCTTGCACTTAAATGGAAATCGATATGCTGCTTCCTGACTTGGTGGTTTTGAAAAGCTACGCAAAACAGTATTCTTCAGGGCTAAAGGAGTAATTAATTAATAAAACAGAACACCTGTGTATATCACAACCTGCTCCATGTTAAATAGAAAGCATTTTCACATTCTGGGAAGGACTCATGAGCCCAGGCACATTGTGGGAGAATGCATTTGGCTAGTAAACAAAGCTGTTTAAATCCAGCAGTTGCTAAAACACTTTCTTGGTTTGTGTGTCACTGTGTGAGTGGAAGAGGCAAAATATATATACCACGTTCTGTGTTGTTTGCTGCAATGTGTGTATGTATAAATAGCCAGTTTATCATTGATATTCTGTGCGCCTGTGTGTGTGTGCTGAAGGAAACAGAATCTGTTTTCAGTTAACCTTTTGTGGTTGGAGTATAATATGCGCAGAACACCCGTATGTATTGACCTTTGCTGAATGCTAGCTTCAAGACGTTTTAAACAATGGCCATACTTGGTGTATAATTTGGGTCACCTTTTTTCATCCATTGTGTGTGCGTGTCTATGTGTGTTTTGAGGTATCTTTTCCATTTTTCTAGTAATCCTTTCTTGTAGATAAATTTTGAGAATATTTTAGAACATACACAGTTTACAGTACTTGGAAAGTATGAAGTTTGTAATTGGGTTGTCTTTAAATGAAAGATGATTAGAGGTTACATCTCATTGTTTAGTGCAACCCCTCCCCCCTCCCCCAATTATTCTTGTTTCATCAGAATAGCTATTTAAAATCAAATGTCAGTGTAGGTAGATAGGATGCCAGAGGCATGGATTTAAAGCTAAACTGGTTGCAGGAGCGGATCTACAGCTATGACCTGGGTCAGGCTTGATTTGCAGCTTAGTCAGTTTTAGAATCTGCTGTCAGTTTTGTAAACAGGAATCTGCTGGCTGAACTGAACAGAAGGGTGAGATTAGCATATTAATAAGGTTGTTGCTAATCGCCTCGCCTCCCTCCCCTCTCCCTCTCTTCCTCCTCCGCCTCTCCTGAATGAATCTAGGAATACAGACGCACACAGTCACATTGCTGGCTGGTTGCATTCTGTTTGGTAGCTTGTCCAGGGAAAAGGATGATCTGTGCTTTAAATTGTTGAGGCATGCGAAGACTCCGAAACTGAAATGCATTCTTCACGCTGTCGGAATATATTACTTGAGCAGCACTAAGGAATGGGGTGGTGTGGAGGTGGGTCTTTTCTTGCTTCTACCTTTGCAGTCAAACCTGAAAGACGCTAAATGTAAGGAAGGTTAGTAGTTGATTTTTCCTGCTTGTGACTACACTCAAGCGGCTGGCTTCCCAGCCCCCCTGCGGGAGCAAATACTACTGGAGACCTGAATTGGAACATTGTATGCTGGAGCCTGGTGTGATCTCTATACGATTGTGTGTATGTTGTTCTTGGAATTGGCAGGGCAACAGGCCCCGAAACAAGCAGGTGTCATCTATATGGAGAAAAGCGGCTGTAGTCCATTCCCAATATGCTGGGCTAAAGGTACACCAAACTTAAATATTATATATTTTCTGACTTTTGATTCATTCATCAAAATCAAAGGGGGAAATTAAGTTGGTTGTTAGAGAAGGACTGGCATGAAATTGAAAACACAGTGGCTGTATTCTGGCCATGTAATTTTGATGTGGAAGCAGTCAGCTGTGGTGTTTTACCTGACAACCATAAACATTTTACTCTGTAAAGGCAGGGAAACAAATGGTATGGGCATTATTGGTTTTGAATAGTCAGTACTTTTCAGTTTTGATGATCTATTTGAAATGGAGAATTCATCTACTTCAGTTGCCTGCATGTTTTTTATTTATTTAAATCTTTTATCAAATGTTATTAATTATATTTCAGGATAGATTATGCAAATTTAGACTAATTTTCGGTGGCTAAAACAGGGTGGAAATTTGATGAGTGTGAACAGGATAGAATTTTTATGCAGAACTGCTGCATAGTTACCTTTTAAAAAAGCTGTGGTAAACGTGACAGGGAAGTGCTTTATAGCTGGCACAGTCAGACAGGATCTGACTTGAAATTCAGGTTGAGCAATAAAACAGTTCCAAGTATAGAACTCTCCCTACTGGGTGTATTTTTAGTGGGTTTTAAAGGCAGCAACATTATTTGCACCCTTGCCCTTTTAGTGCACTGTCCTGTAAGGTCCAGCTGCCTGTACTGTACAGTTTAAGGTAAAATTATAAAGGACAAAATAGCCCTCCCCCCACAAAAAGGTTTAATTTTGTAATGAAAAGTAGTGCAAGATGACCTCTTTCTTTATGGTGGTAGTGATGTGATTCACCTGAACAAGTGACCTATAGTATCCAGCTGGGCTATGACCCTGCTCCCTGCCAAAGGGTAGCAGGAGTATTGCAATGCTCAGTTCATTACACGACTGGAGGCAGTTTGTGACCGCTACTCTGTGAAGGAAGGTTTTTAATCTGCTGTCACATAATGAGTTGTCAGCTGTGCCATAGCTTATGGTGGAGCACTGAATCTGGTTTTAACCTCGTGACGTCTCCTGTCCAAGATAGCAGATCTGAGAGACAGCTACCTGAGAACTTGGTTTTCCATTGCCAGTCAATGTGTCTTACTTACCCTCCTTTTCCTCAGAGAAGTTGCATATATTCTCCTCCCCCCCCCTTTACCCCACAAAGGTGTTGTGAAGAATGATTATTATGAGAGATTTTAATCCAGGCCTCCTGAGTCCTATGCCACACTTGCTGTCATGGGTAGCAGATTGTTTTATTTTATCAGGGGTAGCCATCCCCCTCCAGTTGTTGGGGATTCCCATCAGCCTCAGCCAGCATCGTCAGTGTTTGAGAGTTCAGAGCCCAAGGACAGGTGGAGGGTGCCATGTTGGGTTAGATGAACCACTGATTGGACAGTATATATGACAGCTTCTTAGGTACTTATCTCCAAACTAGTTGTGAAACCTTCCCAGTGAAATATAAGTCCAAAATTCTTGAATAGTTTCCTCTGGATACGTGCAATGCATTTCCTTGGAATTTTCTTTAGAATTCTCCTACTATGTGCACCTTCGTCTTAGTGAGCTGTAAACATAAAGTGAAGCACAGCATTTTTGTTACTTTTGGATCCCAACTCAATATTTCCTGTTTTATGAAGGGCATATTTGTTAAGTTAAATAAGGCAATGGTAACTTACAATTTTGAAGGCACAAATACACTGAATGCTGTTCGCTTATATAAAATTAATGCTACATGTATTTTTGATGAGATTTTTTAAAAATAGTTTCACATAAAGGATACACTTGGAGCCTTGTGTCAGGCTTACATTAGAATGTAGGGATATTCAGTTAGATTACAGAGGAGTTAGTCCCTTAGCTGCTTTTATATATTCTTCATCTGTTGAATAAAACTCAAGGGTAAAGATGCTGCTCTTCATGTCTGCAATGTCTAGTTTAATATCAAACCTTCTAAATTTTATCAGTACTGGATACTTCAGGGATAATATCCAGGAAGCCATAGGATACTTACAGAGTTACATAAGTCTCGCAGGCACTTTGCAAGTTATAGGTATCAGATACCCTGAAGCCAGACATTGATGGGCCTAGACACTGTTTAGGATAAGAAGAATACAGATTATTAGTCCTATTCTTTACTATCATTGTGATCTCATTTCAGAGTAACTTTGTAACTGTTAACTCAACTTTTAACTGAAGCAGTGGACATGGTTAACTTCAAGCCATTCTGTCCAGGTGTTGGTAGACAATGTGTGTCTTAGGGACGGGGACGGGATGACATACACACATACAAGCTCTCTGTTTGAACTCTCCATGTGTCTTAAAGGGACCCCTGACTGTTAGGTTCAGTCACGGACGACTCTGGGGTTGCGGCGGTCACGTCACTCTACAGGCTGAGGGAGCCGGCGTTTGTCCTCAGACAGCTTCCAGGTCATGTAGCCAGCATGACTAAGCTGCTTCTGGCAAACCAGAGTAGCACACGGAAACGCCATTTACCTTCCCACCGGAGCGGTACGTATTTATCTACTTGCACTTTGACATGCTCTCGAACTGCTAGGTTGGCAGGTGCAGGGACTGAGCAACAGGAGCTCACTCCGTCGTGGGGATTCGAACCGCCGACCTTCTGATCAGCAAGCCCTAGGCTCCGTGGTTTAGACCACCCTTTAATTAATACACTGTTCAGCTGACATCCAATTACTCCTTACTACCCATGTTTGTGGATCTAGACATACCTTATGACTTCATACACCTGCTGACGTCTTATAAGTAAGAAGAAAATTAGTTTTCTACTTCAAAATGTGCATGGAAGTATTTATTGGGCAATTTTTACCTCTCTAAAATATGTTGGACAGGGATCTACATTTTTTGGCCACCAGCTTGTTTCCAGTTGGCTGGAGGCAAGCACTTTTGCCCAACAGCCAAGAATTCCCACCAAACTTACTGGAGGGGAAGGTAGATAAGAAGCATTCCAGATTCAGTTTGACCCCACCCCCATTCCGTTACCTGAGGGAAACATAAGTGGTGAAAATTGCAGGCTTTAGGCAGTGCACAGTTTCCTTTCCCCAGTTCTCTCACATGCAGAAAAGACTGGGCAAGGAGAGTGAAAGTTTCAGCGGATGCTGGGAAATGGGGCTCAGAGCTTTCCTCTGAACCTTTGACCTGGGGAGAGGGTGGGAATTAATCCAGGCTGAGCCTGAGTCACTTCTCTGTTTCAAAGGAGGAAGGTCTGTTGCTCATTACTCTCACCAGTGTGGGCAGTTGCACACTTGTCATGGAGAGCATGGCAAGTGTTTGGAGACAAGTAAGTGGAGGTTTGGAAGGATTGCACCAGAACTGGGGGAGCCCAGCAGATGTGTTAGACTGAGGTTGCTCTTCTGGTCTAGAGCTGTTTGTTTCCCAATTCCTCTTCAGGAGAACTGGTGCAGTGTGCCTCCTTGCTTGCATATATTTCCTCAGGGTCATTCTTGCTGCCTTGTTCCTGTGGCTAGGCTCCAGTTTCCCACCTTTGAAAGTAGAAATGTGTCCTTGGCCTTTGAATGGCTAAGGTTGGATTCACATGTGTTAGTAACATGTCAGAGTTCATGGTCTTCATTCTTTTTTTCTGAGGCAGTCATTCTGCCTCTCACTTCCCTCCCGCCCCCCAAATGTAGACAAGTGAACATAAGAACTGGATCAGATCAAAGGCTCATCTACTCCATCATTGTGTTTCCCCATTGACCAAACAGACGACTCTCTCCTGCTGTGAGTGCCCACAGGCCCTGTCCCTGCCTCCTTCCACCTGGTCTAGGGCGGGGCCTGGAAGGCCTCATAAAGGACTGCTGCCGCTGCTCTGCTGCTGGTGCTGCCCAGGACTCTCTCCTGCTGTGAGTGCCCACAGGCCCTGTCCCTGCCTCTTTCCACCTGGTCTAGGGCGGGGCCTGGAAGGCCTCATAAAGGACTGCTGCCGCTGCTCTGCTGCTGGTGCTGCCCAGGACTCTCTCCTGCTGTGAGTGCCCACAGGCCCTGTCCCTACCTCTCTCCACCTGGTCTAGGGCGGGGCCTGGAAGGCCTCATAAAGGACTGCTGCCGCTGCTCTGCTGCTGGTGCTGCCCAGGACTCTCTCCTGCTGTGAGTGCCCACAGGCCCTGTCCCTGCCTCCTTCCACCTGGTCTAGGGCGGGGCCTGGAAAGCCTCATAAAGGACTGCTGCCGCTGCTCTGCTGCTGGTGCTGCCCAGGACTCTCTCCTGCTGTGAGTGCCCACAGGCCCTGTCCCTGCCTCCTTCCACCTGGTCTAGGGCGGGGCCTGGAAGGCCTCATAAAGGACTGCTGCCGCTGCTCTGCTGCTGGTGCTGCCCAGGACTCTCTCCTGCTGTGAGTGCCCACAGGCCCTGTCCCTGCCTCTTTCCACCTGGTCTAGGGCGGGGCCTGGAAGGCCTCATAAAGGACTGCTGCCGCTGCTCTGCTGCTGGTGCTGCCCAGGACTCTCTCCTGCTGTGAGTGCCCACAGGCCCTGTCCCTACCTCTCTCCACCTGGTTTAGGGCGGGGCCTGGAAGGCCTCATAAAGGACTGCTGCCGCTGCTCTGCTGCTGGTGCTGCCCAGGACTCTCTCCTGCTGTGAGTGCCCACAGGCCCTGTCCCTGCCTCCTTCCACCTGGTCTAGGGCGGGGCCTGGAAGGCCTCATAAAGGACTGCTGCCGCTGCTCTGCTGCTGGTGCTGCCCAGGACTCTCTCCTGCTGTGAGTGCCCACAGGCCCTGTCCCTGCCTCCTTCCACCTGGTTTAGGGCGGGGCCTGGAAGGCCTCATAAAGGACTGCTGCCGCCGCTCTGCTGCTGGTGCTGCCCAGGGGAACTTGAAACAGCACAGAGTCCTTTTTAAAATGCTTTTTAAAGAATTTTTAATGTTTTTATCTTCTTTGGGGTGGTAGGTGGGAGGGATTTTTAGTTGGGTGTGGGAATCTGTTAAATTTTAGTGTATTTGTAATTTTTATTGTTTTTGGTTTTATTGTTTTATTGTGTTTGGGGTGGTAGGTGGGAGGGATTTTTAGTTGGGGGTGGGAATCTGTTAAATTTTAGTGTATTTGTAATTTTTATTGTTTTTGGTTTTATTGTTTTATTGTCTTTTTTGTGTTCTTCTTTTGTTGAGTTCTTTGCTGTTTTTTACAGAGGTTTTATTTTGTTTTTAAGGGGAGGGGTCAGGGCTGCCCGGGAGGGGGTCCCAGCAAGCAAAATGGCTGGGGCAGATTCCACAGGGGTGTGTGCACTGGAACAACCGATCTCAGTGGTCACGGGTAGGAGGAGGAGTTACGCTAAGACCAGACCATGTCATTACCGAGGAGGCAGACTTAGTCGTTGTCTGAGGACTATCCCTGCCTCCAGGTCTGGTCCTGACCGGACGGATATTGGAATCAGCAAGGGATACCCACATGACCTGAAGGTGCTGCTGTGCAATGCCAGGTCGATGATGAATAAGACCACCGCCATTCACGACCTGATTGTGGATGGAGGATTTGACCTGGCATGTGTGACAGAGACCTGGTTGGAGGAAGCCGATGGGCCCGTTCTTGGCGCTGCTTGCCCACCAGGTTTCTCTTATGCACAGCAACCCAGGCCATCTGGGCGGGGAGGGGGGGTTGCAGTGATTTTTAGGAAGTCATTAGTTTGCACCAGGCGTCCTATTGGGAAGACCCAGTTCTCTGAGTGCATGTTCTGGAAGTTGGGCAATAGAGGCAGTACAGGATTCCTTTTGGTGTACCGACCTCCCCGCTGCACCAAGGATTCCCTGCCCGAGCTGCTTCAGGTCGTGTCGGATGTGCTCCTGGAGACACCTAGCTTGGTTGTCTTAGGGGATTTTAACATCCATGCCGACACGACCTTACAAGGAGCCGCTCGGGACTTCGTGGAAAGCATGGCCACCATGGGGCTGTCCCTGAATAAGTCTGGCCCAACTCATAGCCGCGGACATGCCTTGGACTTGGTGTTTACCTCTATGGATGTTGGTGATCTGACATTAAGTAAAAGCGAAACAAAAGAAGTGCCATGGTCAGATCACTTTCTGGTGCAACTGGACTTCTCCGCAACCCTTTCCCTCTGCAGGGAGGTGGGACCGATTCGGATGGTCCGCCCCCGCTACTTAATGGATCCAATTGGCTTCCAAAGAGTGGTAGGGGATGTTTTATCCCATGTCGATGGCCTTTCAGCTGATTCCCTGGTGGCCCGCTGGAATGCGGAGTTAACCAGCGCTATTGACTGTCTGGCTCCGAAGCGCCCTCTCAGATTGCATGGAGCCCGGACAGCCCCGTGGTTTTCCCCGGCGCTGAGGGCAATGAAACAGTCGTTGAGACGGCTAGAGCGCCGGTGGCGGAAAACTCATTTTGAATCAGACCGGACACGGGCTAGAGCTCAACTTCGAGCCTACCAAGTGGCAATGGCGACGGCGAAGAGGACCTTCTTCACCGTCTCCATCGCATCTGCAGAAAACAGCAGCAGGAGACTCTTCCAGGTGGTTCGCAATTTAGCGGAACCACCTGCTCCATCCGGGCCCAGTACGGGCCACATGATCTCCTGCAATGATTTTGCAAAGTTTTTTGCAGATAAAGTCGCTCAGATTCGGGAAGAGGTAGACTCCACCGTGGGAGCAGGGCCGGGGCGGGGGAGTGCTAGAGTCCTGTCTAGTCAAGTTTTGTGGGATCAATTTCAATCTGTTACCTCCGAGGATGTGGACAGGCTGCTTAGACGAATGAAACCAACCACCTGTCTCCTTGATCCTTGCCCATCCTGGCTTATAAAAGCTAGCCAGGAAGGGCTGGGCGATGGGCTTCGCGGGTTGGTAAATGCTTCTCTCCATGAGGGAGCCTTCCCAGACCCGCTGAAAGAGGCGGTTATTAAACCGCTTCTTAAAAAACCATCTTTAGATCCGGCCAATATGGCCAACTATCGCCCAGTCTCAAATCTTCCATTCTTGGGCAAGGTGATTGAGCGAGTGGTTGCGGAACAACTCCAGGCACGCCTGGAAGAAGCGGACCATTTGGATCCCTTCCAGTCAGGATTCAGGCCTCATCATGGGACTGAAACTGCCTTGGTCGCACTGGTCGATGATCTCCGGCGGGCTAGGGACAAAGGTAAGAGCTGTTTCCTTGTTCTGCTGGATCTCTCAGCGGCTTTTGACACCATCGACCATAACATCCTTCTGGACCGTCTAGAGGGCTTGGGAGCTGGGGGCACTGTCATGCAGTGGTTCCGCTCCTTCCTCCTGGGCCGTGTTCAGAAAGTGGTGGTGGGGGATGAGTGTTCAGACCCCTGGGCGCTCACTTGTGGGGTGCCTCAGGGTTCTGTCCTCTCCCCCATGCTTTTTAACATCTATATGCAGCCACTGGGAGAGATCATCAGGGGGTTTGGGCTGGGTGTCCATCAGTATGCTGATGATACCCAGCTCTACCTCTCTTTTAAATCAGAACCAGTGAAGGCGGTGAAGGTCCTGTGTGAGTGCTTGGAGGCGGTTGGAGGATGGATGGCGGCTAACAGATTGAGATTGAATCCTGACAAGACAGAAGTACTGTTTGTGGGGGACAGGAGGCGGGCGGGTGTGGAGGACTCCCTGGTCCTGAATGGGGTAACTGTGCCCCTGAAAGACCAGGTGCGCAGCCTGGGAGTCATTTTAGACTCACAGCTGTCCATGGAGGCACAGGTCAACTCCGTGTCCAGGGCAGCTGTTTATCAGCTCCATCTGGTACGCAGGCTGAGTCCCTACCTGCCCACTGACTGTCTCTCCAGAGTGGTGCATGCTCTAGTTATCTCTCGCTTGGACTACTGCAATGCGCTCTACGTGGGGCTACCTTTGAAGGTGACCCGGAAACTACAACTAATCCAGAATGCGGCAGCTAGACTGGTGACTGGGAGCGGCCGCCGAGATCACATAACACCGGTCCTAAAAGACCTACATTGGCTCCCAGTACGTTTCCGAGCACAATTCAAAGTGTTGGTGTTGACCTTTAAAGCCCTAAACGGCCTCGGTCCGGTATACCTGAAGGAGCGTCTCCACCCCCATCGTTCTGCCCGGACACTGAGGTCCAGCTCCGAGGGCCTTCTGGCGGTTCCCTCATTACGAGAAGCCAAGTTACAGGGAACCAGGCAGAGGGCCTTCTCGGTAGTGGCACCCACCCTGTGGAATGCCCTCCCACTAGAGGTCAAAGAGAACAATTACCAGACCTTTAGAAGGCATCTCAAGGCAGCCCTGTTTAGGGAAGCTTTTAATGTTTGATGGATTTCTGTATTTTAGAATTTCTGTTTTTTTTTGGAAGCCGCCCAGAGTGGCTGGGGGAACCCGGCCAGATGGGCGGGGTATAAATAATAAATTATTATTATTATTATTATTATTGCCCACTTACATTCCCTTATGGTATTCGTCATCGTGACTAGTATCCATTCCTAGCCTTATGCTTCATGAATTTGTCCAAATGCCTTTTAAAGCTGTCCCAAGTTTGTGGCCATTACTGTATCTTGTGGGAGTAAATTCCAGTGTTTAACTGTACATTGTGTGAAGAAGTGTTTCCTTTGGGCTGTCCTGAAGCATGCAGTTTCATTGAAGCATGTAGTTTCATTAAGTTACTGTGAATTGTGTGTTATGAGAGGTGTGGGTGGGGAAAACCTCCCCTGAAACACTTTCTCCAGATCATTTCTAGCATGTTTCCTGCTTCTTTTTCAAACTAAAAAGCACCAAATGCACCAAACCTTTCTGCATAGGGGAACTGCTCAGACCCTAGATAATTTTAGTTTCCCTTTTCTGAATCTTTCCATAGCTGCCAAGTTTTCCCTTTTCTCGCGAGGAAGCCTATTCAGCATAAGGGAAAGTCCCTTAAAATAAGGGATAACTTGGCAGCTATGTCTTTCCTAGCTTTACAATAGAGGTGTGTTGATGAGGGGATATTTTTAAATTTCTGGTAACTTACAGAGCAGTGGTGGCTGAAGAGATGCCTTGTGGATGGATGTTTCTGGACTGCAACTCACATCGTTCCTGGCCATTGGCCGTACTGGCTGTGTCTGATGGGAGTTGCATTTGGATGTGGGTAAGAAACGACTAACTTGGCGTAAAACCTGCAAATAATCCCTTACTGGTTTATTATGGCATAAACTGACTTAGATAAGAATATACTTCAGCAAATATATATATATATATATTGCATTGTACATCCTGCCAAGCACATATCAACACAAGAGACAAATAACTATTTTAAAGGTTGTGTGTGTGTGTGAAGTAATTATTTCTGAAATAGTCTGTTTTCAGTGTTCCCCAGAGAGAAGATGCAGTGAGAGTTTCTTATTTGCAATTGAATAGCGACTAGTCTTTATCTGATAAATATGCATGCAGTGCTTGTGGGCTTAACCTTAGGGAACAAAACTGGATCTGGCCAGCTCTGATAATGGTTAAATAGCTGCATATGGAAGCAAGGTAGTAAAACAATGACATATTTGAATAATAACATTCTTAACTGTTGTAAAATTAAGTGTGCTATTAACCATCTCCTGTCACTACGTGCCACAGACCATACAGTTATGTATGTCAGCTACTGCCTAGGAAACATTGTCTGAAAATCTGCTTATCTTTATCTTCTTCATGTTGACATTCCATATATCAGTGGCATTTCTCCTTCTTGAAAAGAACCCTGTGCAAAAGAACCCTTTGTGAATTCAGGGACTCTGTACAATCCTTCTCACTTTCTCTCTTGCTTTAAAAAGAGGAAAAGCTACTATCTTCTCAGTGACCTGATTGTAATTAGTACTCTGGGGTTTATGTGGCTGGTACATTGTTGCTATAATCGGCTAAGCAATCCTTCCTTTTCTGTACAAAATAACCTCGACAGTGTTGCCAAATTCAACTTTTTCACACCAGTATAGCCTCATGCAACTTCACACTGAAGCAGCCTTTTTCCTGTTGAGAGCTGCTCTGGAATCAAGACACCTTTCTGATTTACTTACTGTGTTCAGAGTAGAGTGCCTTATTCCTGATGGTGGTTATAACGGACTTGAACTTGGACCTGTGAAAGATGCAGGTTCAAATACTTGATAAGTGATGAAGTTGTTAAGTGTCTCTCAGCATGCTAGCTTCTTTTAAATCTCACTTTTCACTTATGTAAAATGGAATCTCTTATACAGCTATTTCAGGGATAAGACAGAACTATTGTAATCTACTTTTGAAAAGTGCTATAGAAATCATCCTGAAGAGATGATCCCACATAAGAGATGACCTGAAAGTCTTTTGAGATGTTTGTGAGTGTAGTGTAGTGTTTTATTGCATTACATGCTTGAATATCTGAAAACCCAAGAAAAAGTGTTTTCATACATAATCTGAGCAGCATCTAAAGCTTTCTTTCTCTGTTGGCCTTTTCATGTCTGGAATAAATGAGCAGACTTCTACATACAAACCACCTTTATGTATAGAATGCTTGTGGAATTACTTTATAATGGAAATATTTCAGTCAAATCTGAATAGATTTAGGAGGGATTTAATGAGTAACCTTAAACAGGGGTTTACCTTTCCAATAAACTGCTTTCTGCATTGCTTTTGGAAACCAGGGTGAGCTCTTTTTGACTACCTGAAAAGGTGGAGTTCCCCTGAGAGAATTTTTAATGTGATGCCAGGCTGATTTGCTGTGATGTTACGAACCAACTAAAACATAAATAATTTGCGGTCATTCAATGTTTTATCTTTAGCTTAAGAGTAAATTGGAAAAGATGATGGCAAAAGCTGTTGCAGAGAATGTAGCAGTAAAAATTAACCAAATTTAACCAATACTGGTTAAAATATGTATTTTTTTAAAACGAACAATCATTTAGTTCTCAGACTTGAAAGTAATACATTCTTTCAAAATAAGAATATTTTAGACTAAGTGCATCATTCTTCACACTGTTATTTTGACACCTGCTGCTTCCATTAAAATACCAGTAAGTAAATGCTTAAATGTGGTTCTGATGCCCTAATTTACACAATCATTATCCTGGAGTGACAGCCCCATAATTCACTCCTGATTTGTTTATGTATTCAAGGGGTCGATCAACAGTTGGATTTCAGAAAAGTTGACCAGTGCCATAACCAACCTCCCTAGCACCATTAATAAGTTATCACTGGTATGAAGTCTTTGCTGGGGGCTGCACTTTCATGCCACCCTTCTCTGGTTTTCTGGTGCTATCCTGATATTTTGGACTACAGCTTTCATCAGCTCTGGCCTGGATTTCTTATGCATATTTAAAAGATTTGCATATTTTCATGTTCAGGGGCTGAACATGCTTCACCGTGTTAGGCTGTATACAAGGGGCCAATGAGAAACTGCATAGGTGCCGTTCTGCCTGACCTGCTGTCACACAAAGTTTTTGAGCAAGCAAACATTTCATAATTGAACATTATTTGGAATACCTATCAATGTTAATTATTAACTGCCAAGTTCTAGGTAGTCCTAATGCGGAACAAGAGCCACTCATTGGTTTGGAATTATAATAGTAGTGGATGTCTTATATGTATAGATGCTGAGCATTTAAATGGACAGGGTCCTTCTTCTTTTGGGAGAACCCCCAAGGTTTAGGAAGAGCTTGCTTTTAAAGGAATTGAGCTCTAGTTCCTCAGAATAAAGTCCCTCTTCTTTTGGGAGAACCCCCAAGGTTTAGGAAGAGCTTGCTTTTTAAAGGAATTGAGCTCTAGTTCCTCAGAATATATGGGAAAACTTACTGAATTTGCACATGTATTTGAAGGAAGCAAGGGGAGTGTAGAGGTGCAGGACTAGGGAATATCAATCACTGGAAACAGGAATGGGCTTGAATACATGCACATACCTTGGACAGGTGAAAAAGACAGCCGTGCAAGTTTAAACACTGAGGCTGAAAAGTAAGAGTCTATAACAAGCTGTTCAGTATCTAAGCAAGATAAGCTTGGAAAGTAATATTCTGTATTTTAATACAGTGGAAGTTCAGCAGGGGAAGCTTGGGAGAATAAAGGCTGTCATGAACTTTTTTTGCCATGAACCAATACATTTGTTGTTGGAAGATTAGTACAGATTTCCTGTAAACTAATACTGATGATCACAGCCCCCCAGTAAAGCAGAAAGAAGATGAAGTGCATCAAGCAATTGTAGGAATTTGGGAAATGCGGGAAGGCAAAAAAAAAAAGGTGGCTATTATGGAGGAGACTGACCAACTAATATGCTAAAAAAGCAAGCAGAAAGCTTTGTAAGGCCAGCTAGATTCCTAGCAAAATGAGAGGGGAACAGATGGAAGAAAAAGGCCTACAGCTTTATAACAGTCTTAAGATAGATAGCAAGAGATATTTTGCAAGTGGAATAAGATGCCTAATTAGACAAAAATATAGAGAGAATGGTTTAAAGTAATGTTAGGTTTAAAAGCATTATTTGAAATCATGACTGTTCATTTTAACTTGTGATAAATGTAAGAAAGTGATGTAACAAAACTGCAGAATTACAATATAAAAATTGCAAAAATTGCTCAGTTTCTTTTATTTTCAGTTGTGTGGGTTTCCCCCACTCTGTTCATGCAAATCAGTTTCTGTTCTAATGTTTAGACAACTAATGTCTTTAAAAAGCAAAAGTGCACTTTTTCATGTAATCTTTTCTAATGAACAGAATCCATGAAGCCAGCTGGATGGGATGTGCTGCTTGTATTGGTGGGATTAATGTGATCAGAATAAGCGGTTTTCTCAGAGTTACATTTGCCTCCGTCTGCTCATCTAATTTCTTCCATTTGTCGAAGTCTTGTTATATAGAAACAATCTATCTTTATCTCTTAGTATTGTGCCTCCTTGCATCTAGTCTGTGTGCCTCATTTGTCTTCAGCTTTATAGAATCATTTGGTTGAAAGGGACTTTTTCAAAGGCCATTAAATTTGTTCATCTCTGGAAGGCAGGGAAATCTATGAACTATCCCCTGCCTATCAATCCATATAGTTTGGACATCAACTTTGGGTCCTAAGCAAAGACTGCATGTGGGCAAGCCCCTGTGCCAACATGGTTGCAGAGTAGTTGGCACTGGATGAAAGCAAGCGAGATGCTTCCAGGCACAATATGAAGAGGATTTCATAAGAGTACGAGATTGATAGGAATACCGATGAATGATGGTCAGGACTGTAAAATATCAGCACATTTGGTACCCCAAAACATTTTTTCCTTCAGTTTGTTGCTTGCACCCATCATGAAGTCCAATCACTAGTGCTCTTGGGTTAATACAAAAGGCAACCAAATTTTTACTTAAAAGGTGTTAAGCTATGGAATGTTTAGCTATGGAATGTTTCAACAATTACATCTACAGAGGTAGCAGCAGAAAATATATAAGTTTTTCTTTACTGTGAGCTGTTTTTATTGCTGTGCAACCAGCAAACCTCAGTGGCAGTGATAGGGAACCTTTTGCTTTCCCAGTAGTTTCTGGATTATAGTTCCCTTTGTCCCTGACCATTTGGTATGCTGGCTAGGGCTGATGGGATTTGGAGTTCAGCACCTTTGGGAGGTCACTACACTTGGAACAGCTGTACTATAGCAATGCTTGCTTTTAGGATTGAAAATATTGACTCTTAGTGTTATAATAGAATACTTTAAAATATTTGTTATTGTTCAGAAGTTATTGACCTAACTTCAGTTTTCAGGCACAGATCTTCAGGATAAGTATAAGAAAGTGTTTGCATGTCCAGACTTCTTTGCTTGTTGTCTGGGAGTATTTAGAGCAAGCTGGATGGCCCTAGGTATCACTATTGTCTATTTGACCTTTCTAAAGATAGTTTAGTACGGTATCTTTAGGGTAGGGGCTGAATTAGACACTTTAGTGTCTGAGCACCACCTTAGCTTCTGTTAAAACTCATAAAAACCTTGAGCCAGATATTGAAGCCCCCCCCCCCCCAAAAAAAACCTTGGTGTTTTAAGCTCACTCAGGTGTTAACTATTTGCATGCTGTTTCTGTGTTTTTTGTTTTTAATTGTTTAATTATTGATTTATTATTCTTTGAATATTCACCACCTTGAGTGCTTGGTTTAGAAAGGTGTCAGGCAGAATGGAAAATATTGCAATAAATCTGGTATCGAGCAAGTTGTTTTAAGTACCTGTGAACTTATAAAAATATATTTATTAACTGCTTTGTATATTTTTCTTCTTGGGCCTAAAATAATAACCAGTTGACAGAACAAACGAATAGAATTGTCATATTAAAACTGGATATTAATAGCAGAAAGCATAATGGGCAGAATCCTTTCAGTTCCGTCTTGGTTTACACAGCATTTGGTAAACTCCAGAGGTAACTACTTATATAAATGGATTACACATTTTGAAATAAATCTCAAGGCCATCAGAGGCCCATCTGAGTTTATCATATAGCATTACAACCAAGCTGCATTTTATTTTCACAATATTCTTCAGTTGTTACTCAATTAAAGCTCCTAAGGAAATCCCCAATAGTTGTTTAAACTTATCATTGGCATGTAAAATAGGCTTTGTGAGTATCTGCTGTCCTTAAAACAACAACAAAATTTCTTATTCCTTGTGCTTCAAATCATACAGTTCCTCTGAGACCTAAGCAACAGTTTTGTCCAAACTAAAAGTTAATGCCATGTGCCACCTCAAGGAACTGTAAATTCAGGATTAAATGTAAATCCAGCCTTCCTCCATTTTTAGTTGGCATTTTTTTCTCTGAGAGGCTGTTTTTCTCAGATTTGGTGATAGAGACCCATTATACTAACACAAAGTGCAGTCCATAAAGGACTCAAAAACACCCACAGAAATTAATGGGAGCTGTGTAAAATAAACGCTGTTCAAAAATCATGTATGAAAAATATAACCCTGTGGAATGTCTTTGCACTTGCTGCCATGCCTCTTAAGTAATAGACACAGGTTTGCACATATTTTGTTCACATTTCACAGTAGCCATGCCCTGCCAGTTCAGGAGGGGCATTGCTTGGGTATTTGGTAGAAGATGCTGTTGGGTCCAGTTGCACGGGTGGAATTCTGTATGTGGTTTCAGACTAACAACTTTAGAGGTAGCCATGCCAGCAGGGGAACATGAAAGGCTATATATTCAGAACTCTTTTGTTCTTCTTCCTTTCCCATGTGGCTGCATCTTTGAATTGTTTTAGGATTTACTCCTTTTTAGTCCTATCTGATAGTCAACCACCCCAACTTAATTATTGGATAAGAACAATATTGTAAGGGAAGCTTGTGTGGTTGAAATATACAGTATTTTAATCATTGGTTAGATCAGGGATAGGCAACATGGTGCCCTCAACTTCCACCATGGGCTTCAACTTCCATCATCCCTGACCATTGGTTAAGGATGTGTGCTGTCATCCTGAATATCTGGAAGGCACCCAATTTGTCTACCCCAGGGCTAGATAACGTCGTGTATGAATTACATGTTCTTCAATTATGACATTCTCCTTTATGGCAAAAAATTATTATGAAATTCCTGAAAACCATTTCTGTCTTGTAAAGAGAAAACCACATAGGTATAAAGATAGCCAGACCAAAATATTGAACTCCACAATGCTTCTCTGCTTCTAAGCAATTATAAATTATGTAGTGTGAAAGGCATGTTGACTGTATGACCAGAGGTTTGGGTTGATGTTCCTAGAAACATGTAAAGTTTCTCTTTAGCTAGTCATATATTCTACTAACTCGCAGTTTCTGCAGGAGATAAATAAATTATGAAACTGGGAATTTTATTTTAAAAAGGTCAGCCTTCTATTTTTCCCTTTTAGTGATTTAAATTAATTTAACCATTAGTCCTTTCTTCTCATACACGTGAATGCTATTTAAGTGAATAATGTTTGAGGAGGACTATTGAAATTGTTGCTTCCCAGATGTTATTTTCCAGTATTGATAGCACAAGTCCACTTGCTTAGATGTTGAAGGACAATGAAGTAGAAAAGGAGACAAATAGAATGGCTTGGGGTTTACATACTTCAGGGAGAACTTTCTTACACTCTCTTTACAGGTAGGTAGCCGTGTTGGTCTGGATCGAAGTAAAATAAAAAAATTCCTTCAGTAGCACCTTAAAGACCAACTAAGTTTTTATTTTGGTATGAGCTTTCGTGTGCATGCACACTTCTTCAGATACTCTCTTATTACCTTTAAGTTTACACTCTCTTATTACACTCTCTTATTACCTTTAAGTGGTTCTCAAAGGGTGTGGTGCACCACACTGGTATGGCAGGAGGGAAGGCAAGTCTGGCGGGGGGAAGATTCAAGGACAATCAAAGAAGCATTTAAACATTTCAGTACAGTACAGTACAGTACAGTATAGTATAGTATAAAGATAATTTTTATTTGCAGATTATGGATAGACATATTTTCAAAATGAGAGCAAGAGAAAGATCAGAAAAGAGTCTTCTTTGTGTTGATGAGGAGATGAAAGTTTGTTTGTCTCAAATTAGGCCTAATATAAATGACATTACCCAGCAAAAGCAAGCGCACACCTCTCACAGAGTTTGTATATATAAGGTACATATGTAAAAGGCTCATTTGGAATTGTATTTGGGGAATTGTTAATGTTCTTACACAGCTGCATTGTTTTATACTTTCTGGATGTCTGTATTATAAAGTAGCTATGTTCTGTGTTATAAACCAAGCACTGCTGGGACTTGTTTCTTTTTGTTTTCCAATGTATTTCTTATCAATTAAAAATTCAGTGTGGCACGAGCAAATTTTTATTCTCAAAGTGTAGCCCAAAGAAAAAAGTTTGAGAACTACTGCTTTATGACATACAGAGTGGCTGTTTTTAGTGGCTGTTTTGCATCTGTGGAACCTTTTTGCCCTAGAGGTTTTCTTGAATCTGAGACCATATACTTTGCTTGAAGGTCTTGTGTGTAGGTTAAATTTTCAATTACAGTAGTCTGGTTGGAAGGTGTTGGGCAATAGCAATAGTAGGTTTTAAATAGCATGTTTTACTTTTCTCATCTTGGTTATGTTGTGTGTGAAAACTGTTGTGCACCCTGAGCCATAGGCAGGGTGGTATGAGCTAGAAATCCAAAATAATTTTTACTTAACTTTAGCGAAACTAGTATGCTTTGCGCTTGCCCAGCAAGCAGATGGTTTAATCCTGGTCTGTTGGGCAAGTGCAAACTATAGTTGGCTGGTTTTGATGAAATGGCACTCTGTGATACTGAATGACTTTCATTCATTCAGCCTTTATACTTCCCCTCATCAAGTCTGGATTTCATTGTTGTTCAGGATATAAAGTTAAGGCAAAAAAAACAAAACAATAACAGAACAATAGATGCAATATTTTTGTTGCGGTTTAACAAAACATAATGTGAGGAAAGGTATATGCCTAGATCTTGCTTGATTTGGATATTGTGGTGCAGAGTGAGCAAATATATGGCCAGTGAGCAGTACCTAGCAATAAATACAAGCGATTGCTGAACAGCCATCCTTAGATTTCATTTCCCCTTGGCACATGCAGAATATTCATCCTTTTTAGCACGTCACTATGCTTATATTTATCTCAGGTATGGAAAAGATAGCTGTTTGAGGCAGATCTTTTGTGTGTGAGCATACACAGTCTGAATACTGAACTGTAGTGTCTTAGATACTTGCCAGTATTTATTAACATTATTTATCTCCTTTATTAATTCTATTTGTTTTGTGCAAGTGCAATATTACCACCCTAATGATGAAGTCCTAACATTTGACTTAAAACGTATCATTTTAAGAAGCCTTCCTGCTGGGTGTTTTCTCTCTCTCCTCTATTATATTACATTGTGTGAGTATATGAAAAAGTGTGCTAACGACCAGTGAGGCTCTCCCAATTTTATTCAAGATTTGGAAAATGGCAAGCAACCTTGAACTTCCCTTTAGTGAACGGAGGCAACTGGGGTCTCTGCCCAGTTATGCCACCCCTTGCCTGCTGAGCTGTTAGCCTCTCACCCTTTTCTGAACACCCTCCCTTGTGGAGTGTTCTCTCAGCCTCCTCTCTCTCCCCTCTCCTTGGGAGTCCTGTTGGCAGCCACTGCCACAGCTCCTGGTCTCTGAACCCCTCACATCAAAGAGGGTGCCCCCTCCCTAGCCAGCCCCCAAGGTACAATTCGCCTGGGCTGGGGAGCTTGTAGCCAGGGCTGCTGCAACAAACAGCAGTGCAAGCCTTTGGGAGGCAGAGACACGAGAGGGCATCAGGAGGGAGGGAAGGAAAGAGGGACAGAGGGCAGTGTTGCCTGTGGCTCCCCTGGCCATCATTCAAGGCACCCCATGGTGCCATGGCAAACTGGTTGAAAACCACTGGCATAAGCTTTCAGGTATTCCCTCACCATTGTCTGCCTCTACTTGTTTGGTGAATAATTTATTATTGGTGAACCCTAGAGTGCAATGTTCTGAACACTGAGGAGAGAAGAGAGCGCATGTCCTATATAACATTATAAAAAATTGAGTGCATTTGTAATGGGAAACATTTGAAAGGGATTGGGTTGAGGGGGGGGAACTATTAAATAATGAGATTCCAGAGATCTTGACACTAGAGTTAAACCCTGACCTGAAAAATCCAATGGGATCTCTTCTTCCCTATATATAGCTCCATAAAAACTGCTAGTCACGCCAAGTCATCTCTGTAAACACAGTTGTTAGATGGTTTATTTTGAGCTTTTTAACGCTAAGGAACAGTGCATGGAAACATGGAAATGCCTTTTTTATTTTAAGGACAGCCTTTTAGCTTGTGTGTGTGTGTGTGTGTGTGTGTGTGTGTGTGTGTGTGTTTGAAAGCTCTGGAGTACATTCAGTAACTTTAGCTGATTAATCTTTTTAGCACTGTGTTAGCTGGGGCTTTCAGGACTTCATTGTGGTTTAGAAACACAGGTTTCTGATTCCTATTGTAGTGCCATTTCTTGATTTTTCAGTTTTAGGGAGCCGTTTAGGGAGGTGTTTCCGTGCACTGCTCTGGTTTGCCAGAAGCGGTTTAGTCATGCTGGCCACATGACCTGGAAGCTGTACGCCGCCTCGTCCAATAATGCGAGATGAGTGCCGCAACCCCAGAGTCAGCACCTTTACTAGTGGATATATGTACAATAGTGCTCCTTTGGATTTTCCAGTGTCCTCTTAAAATTCTCAGTGGGTTTTTTAGTATCTATTTGCATTTATATGGGTTTTAAGGAGGTTTTCAATCATAGTTGGCATTACTCATGTGTTGATGATGGACCATCATTTTAACTCATTCTTAGGTTGTCATTTGTATGAAATACTGTATTATGAGGCTATTACAGGGCACTTTATGAGGAAGTCAAGACTGAACATATTTGTCTTTTACAGAAAGATTCTGAAATCTTCTTTATGTTTTTGTCTTGTTGCAGTAGTATTGTAGAAATGCATTTCTTTAGAAGCGTGAATTGATCATTCGTTTCTGAGTCACACCTCCTTCCATTGCCCATACCAGTGTTTGTTTGTTTTTAGTATTTTAAAAAATCAAGGAATGTTCCAGTAAAATGTGTTGAAATTCAAGGAGAACTAGGTTGCTGTTGTCTGCCCCCAAATTTCATGGTTTGTGACAGATTGTGTGAGAGGGGACACTGCTGTGATAGGAAATCCAGACTGCCTTAATTGCTAACAATGAATTAAAGGCATAGAAGCCTTCTCTGAGTTAGGAATTAGCATGCCTGTGAGTAACTTATGTAGACTGTGGTTTTCTGATGTCTGTTACAGCTAGCTCATTTCAGAATCATTCACTCTTATCTTAGTGGTTCTTTTCAGAAACTATTAGTCATACTTTTCCCTTTATTGTCTCCTAACTCACTTGGAAATGACCCCATAGACCTGTGGGGACTGTGTTCATTAATGACAATTCTTTAGTCATACATTTCTGATCAGAGGGGAAAGGCCAATGTGCATTGTCCTCCTAGTTGGGATCACTGTGTGGGATGCTTGGTGAAGCTAGATTTTTGCAAAGTAATATAGCATGATTTTAGAATCACAGAATTGGAGAGTTGGAAGACATTTTGAGGATCCACTTGTCCAACCCCTGCAATGCAGGAATCTCAGCTAAGGCATCCATGGCTGATTGCCATTGAACTTTTGCTTTTAAAAAATGGAGAATCCACCACCTTCCAAGTGAGTCCATTCCACTGCTGAACAGCTCTCACTGTAAGAAAGTTCTTCTTGATCTTGAGTTGGAATCTCCCTTCTTGAAACGTGAATCCATTGGTTTAGGTCCTACCCTCTGGAGAAGGAGAAAACAAGCTTGCTCCATTTCCCATGTGAGCCCTCCTTTTCCCATGTGAGCCCTTTAGATGTTTGAAGATGGCTATCATCTCTCCTCTTTTTCAGGCTAAACACACCCAACTCCTTCAACCGTTCCTTATAAGGCTTGATTTCCAGACCCTTGATCAACTTGGTTTCCGTCCTCTGCACACGTTCCAGCTTGTCAATATCCTTTTAAATTGTGGTGCCCAGAACTGGACACAGTACTCTAGGTGTGGTTTAACCAAAGCAGAATAGAGCAGGACTATTACTTCCCTTAACCAGGACACTATACTTCTGTTGTTGAAGCCTATAATATAACATTATCATTTTTTGCTGCTGCATCACACTGTTACCTCATGTTAAGCTTGTGGTCCTCCATCCTTTTTACATGTACTACGGACAAACCAAACGTCCCCCATCTTATATTTGTGCAGCTGGTGCTTTCTGCTGAAGTGTAGAAACCAACATTTGTCCCTATTGAATTTCATAGTATTGTTTGGGGGACAGTTCTTCAATCTGCTAAGGTCATCTTGGATCCCAATTCTGTCTTCTGCCTATCTCTTGAAAACAGCTTGCTTTTGAAAATATTGTATAGATTAACTGGAAGGTTTTTCTGTTTGTTATTTGTAGGATATGGTATATTGAAAGCATTTAACTACTGACCCTTTGTGTTTACTGTTCAAATAGGGGTTGCTCTTTGATATCTCTGAAGAATTCAGTATTTTTAAAAAAGTGAACAAAGGGGGGGAATAAAAAAATTCCTTCAGTAGCACCTTAAAGACCAACTAAGTTTATATTTTGGTATGAGCTTTCGTGTGCATGCACACTTCTTCAGATACACTAGAAACAGAAGTGTCAGACCCTATATATATACAGAGGGTGGTGGGGGTGGGTGGGAATGGGTGATGGGCTGATGGGAGTGGTAAACCTGTAGATGGCTGTTAATGGCTGCTGATGGCTGCAATTAGTCCGGGGGGGGAGGGGAAGCAAGGGCTGGGGTGCTAAAGAAAGCTTGATCATGCATAATGAGATAAGAATCCGATGTCTCTATTCATCCCAGGTGCTTCCATGGTTTTAAGCTTGGTAATGATTTCCAATTCAGCAACTTCTCTTTCCAGTCTGTTCCTGAAATTTCTCTGTAATAAAACAGCTGCTTTGAGATCTTGTATAGAATGTCCTGGGAGATTGAAGTGTTCTCCTACTGGTTTTTCAGTCTTATGGTTCCTGATGTCAGATTTATGTCCATTTATCCTTTGGCGTAGGGTTTGGCCTGTTTGTCCAATATAGAGAGCTGAAGGGCACCGTTGGCATTTGATACCTACCTGTAACTAAAGGGGGGGAATGTTGCATTTTTTTGTACCATGTTCATCTCCTTGGACTATATTTAATGTGTGTGGTGTATGGTTCTAATGTCAGTTTCTCCGTAACAGTGTGTGTGTTCTTAATATGTCTTGTCTTGCCCGTGTAGGTAAATAATGTGAAATATATACAAATTGTGTGACTCTCACCCAGTGCATATGTCACAGCCAAAACCTGTTTGCTGTAATTCCTAGTCGTACTTCCTAGCTTACTGCATTAATACCTTACTTTCATTAATATCTGAATCAGACAAGCAACTGGTTATTAGAAATCATGAAATGAAGGAAAGGGCTCTAACACAGTGGTAAAGCATCTGCATTGCCTACAGAAGCACCCAGGTTCAATTTCTGCTTTCTCTAGGCATGGTTGGTTACTACCACTGCCTGAAACTTTTGGAGAGCTGCTTTCCTATCAGGGTTGACCATACTGAGCTAGAGGACCAGTGGTCTGATTCGGTATAAGGCAGTTGCCTATGTTTCTGAGTAATCAGATTGGGAGAAAGGAGTTGATGCATAGCTCCAATGGACCAAATCATAGGCTGGCCGCAACCAGACCACTAAAAACTGCAATTTTATTTCTCAATAAAAGTAAGCAAGCTGAGCAGCTGAATGGAGATTTAGAACTCAGAATCTGGATGCAGGTTTAAGTGCTAGGAAACACCACTTTTGGCCAGTGGTAATGCTTCAAACTTGGCATAGTTTTCCTGTATGGAGTGACAGTGTATTTTTCTGCTGCTTACTGACGTTGCATGCATGCATGATTATCAGTGAAGATCTAAGATTATAAATAGGTTAAATTGAAGTACAGTACAAGCCTCTATTTTAAGTGTCTGATGTGTGTTTGGATTTAAAAAGGCATTTTTACCAAGTTACATCAGCAATCTGTTTGCTGTTTTTCAGAGAATGTCTTCAAATACATGTATGAAAAAGTAGTGTTGCTTTAATCCCCCAGTTTTTGTTTTCTGTAGCTATAGTTTGATTTTTCTTCCAGTTCTCAAAGGTTTAAAATCTTCTTTTCAAATATTAATTATAAGCTGTTAAGATTTCAGCTTGTTTTTTAGCTTGAAAATGTAGTGAAGTTATTTAACAAAGAGGATCAACAGTAACAGGTTTCTAAGGGTTATGACCTTTTTCCTTTTGCATGCAGAGAAGCACTTCTTAAAATGAGCATGCATATTTATTCCTGCAGTTCCTAAAGCCACTTGGAAATAGATGTGACAAATAGGCACCGGTGGTAATAATTTGTATCCTTATTTATTAAGCTATCGCTTTTGTCAGTTTTCATGCTGTCTAATTGATGGCCACTTTCTGCCTCTGCAAGGGCCTTGATAACGCGCAAATGATATTTTTTGTCATCCTGACATGGCAAGGCAAGAAAATTGGTTGGATGTAGATAGCCAGTGTAAGTAGGGGAACGAAAAATTCAGTAACTAGTATTGGATGTGCTGTCCATTTAAAGCACTACTCTCAAGAATCCTGGAAAATGTAGTTTAGCCTCACAGAGCTAAAATTCCCCCCACCAACAAATTACAGTTCCCAGGATCTTTTTGTTGGGAAAATGTGCTTTAAATGTATATTGTGTTTGCGGCCTCTGAGGCAGGAAACACCCATTTCCTGTGTTGCAAGATCCTACGGATGGGAATGTCCACCAAAAATATTGGGTGACATCATGACTTGATGGGAATTTTGACTTGTTTGGATGCTAGAACCTGTGTGCCTGCAGTTTTACCATCCTATCCCCACCAGTTTCCACCCCCAGAAATCAGTACAATATTTTTGTAAAGCTTTATGTTTCTCATGATGTGTTCCTTTGTAATGACTACATAGCAGATTGTAAAATATTAGTTCAAATAAAAATGAAATTAAATGAAAGTCTCAAGTGCATCACATTGGGGCACACAAACTGGCCTTTTTTGTTTATTCAAAAGTTCTCTGTACTGAATCCCCAAATTATATATTTAAAACTTTTCTGGATTTAGACGCAAGCCATTGGATTTTAGACATTGCTGTGCATGAACACACATTTCTTCTTATCAAGCCATAATTAGCCCCTCTGGATCACAGCCACTGCTGATAGGTTGAACACAGGGTGGTGCTTAAAATGGTGCTTTGTCCATCAGAACAGAAATAGGCTATCACAACATAAGATGCATAGAAGGCGGTACGAAGATGTAAATCAAAAGAAAACTTGAATCAGTTTTAAATTGATGGCTTATGTATGAGAAATGGTAAAGAAACTGTTAACAAATCAGAAGTGGTTAATCCTTTAACAGAGGATGAGGATTAGAAGCAAATATCACCTGAAAATAGAAATTGGTGCCAACTCTTTGGGGAGCAGCTAGAATAGCTCTGTAGATGATATGAGATGATGAGGAAACTAGGTTAACCTCAGTAAAAAAAGAATTATCCATGCTTGGCCTGTGAGATTCCTCTTCAGTTGGAGGTATGCTGATTGATTGTCAATTTGAGGAGTTAACTGTTAGCTATCTGTGAAATCATTAGTACATGTTTATACATGAATCTAGTCAGCGAGTGGCGCTGTGGTCTAAACCACCGAGCTGCTTGGGCTTGCTGATTGGAAGGTCGGCGGTTTGAATCCATGCGATGGGGGTGAGCTCCTGTTGCTTTGTCCCAGTTTTCTGCCAACCTAGCAGTTCGAAAGCACACCAGTGCAAGTAGATAATTAGGTTCCGCTGCGGCGGGAAGTTAATCGGCGTTTCTGTGCCAGAGGCGGTTTAGTCATGCTGGCCACATGACCCAGAAATTATTATTTATACCCCGCCCATCTGGCTGGGTTTCCCCGGCCACTCTGGGCGGCTTCCAACAAATAACAAAATACATTAAAATATCACAGATTAAAAATTTCCCTAAACAGGGCTGCCTTTAGGTGTTTTCTAAATGTCAGATAGTTGTTTATCTCCTTGACCTCCGATGGGAGGGCGTTCCACAGGGTGGGCGCCACTACTGAGAAGGAAAACTGTCTGCTGATAAACGCCGGCTCCCTCGGCCTGAAGCGGGATGAGTGCCGCACCCCATAGTCGCCTTTGACCTTTTTACCTTTAAAGTGTTTGGCCAGCGATGTCAACATTATTTATATGTTCATTTCTCAAAAGTCTTCCTGAGTCCTAAAACTGAGTTCTTAGAATGTATGTTTAGTGAATAATGTACATGTAGCAGATAATCCGCCCTCCAAGTAATGCTTAGCCAAGGTGTTATGTGTGTCAGTGAAACAGCCTACTTTAGCAATAAGAACAGCAAAAATACTGAAATGAATGTGCCTGAATTAATACAGTTTTAAATCAGTTTGAGAGTTGAATGAATTTAATAATGGATTTGTGCTGTTGTGGTCTTGTTAAACTTGCCTTCAGTCTAAGTTTAAGCAAGTGCTTCACATTCATTGCACATTGGTGACTTTGGCTGGTCAACTGAAGAAGTTAAAATTTATTTAAAAATGTATAGAATAAGGAATAAAAACCCTATGTTGTGGGTGGGGAACCTGTAATTACCTTAGGCAGCTACTGCTTTCTTATTTTTCCAGTGACCTTAACCTTCCCCCCCACTTGAGAAAATTTGACTTTTGTAAATTAAAGTATTAAGTAAAAAATGGAAACCAAAATCAAATTTATGACATTAAATGTGAATGGTTTGCACAGTCACTTTAAAAGGTTAAGATTTTTTAACAGCTCCTGACAATATGGGTATCTTGTCTCTTCAATAAGCACAAAGTAAAAAAAAAGAAGAAGTAATATTTGAAGGCTGTTTGGTGGGGATGGAATTTCCATGCAGCAGCTAGAAAAAGTTAGAAGAGCCATGATTGAAGTTCTAATATAAATAACTTAATATCAGTTAATTGCCCAGGAAACAGAAAGTTGATTCTGGTTTTGAAATGAAAGAACCAGGGGTGGGTGGGAATACTAACCCAATTTTTCCATACAAGCACAAGATAGATAATCTTCGTTTTTCTGTTGGATATTTCAGTCTCAAAACTCTAGCCATTTCTAAGAAATAGTATTATATTTTACTTGCCTGCTCGCCTAACATGAACAGATAGATTTTTATTTGAAATAGATTTATTTATTATATTTTTATTTGAAATATAAATATTTCCCACATTATCTTGATCAAGTAAGGGGAGTTTGAAGGTAGACTATCAGAGGAATCTCCCCTGAACTCGGGCAACTGAATTTTGATATCTTTGCTGTGCTAACATATTGTGTTGCATTACCCTGACTAGTATCAACAGCATGAGACCAGCCCAGTTTTAAGGTTTAGATCAGACACCTGAGATGGTACTGTAAATCGCTTGGAGGTTTTGGTGATTAAGCAGTATATAAATTCTATTAAGTAAGAATACTGACTTCAGTAGTGGGAGGAAGTGGTACATAATGGCATGGGGCGGGTGTAGTTGTTAATGCCCTGGGCAAGCAGATGAGTGGCAAGTTGTTTTCCTGGTACAATATGTTTCTTTAGTGATTTCTTATATGACTTCTATTAAAATTATATATACTAGGATACTTGGTGACTGCATTCTGCAGGAGAGACTGTCCTTGGAGTTGCTAAAATACCTGTGTGGCTTCACCACACTTTAAGAAGGATATTGACAAGCTGGAACATGTGCAGAGAAGAATGACCAAGATGATAAAGGGTCTGGAAACCAAGCATTTATGAGGAACAGTTGAGGGAGCTGGGTATGTTTAACCTGGAAAAGAAGAGACTGAGCGTAGATATGATAGCCATCTTCAAATATCTAGAGGGCTGTCTAATGGAAGATGGAGCAAACTTGTTTTCTCCTGCTTCAGAGGGTAAGACCCAAACCAATGGATGCAAATTACAAGAAAGGAGATTCTGACTAAACACCAGGAAGAATTTTCTGACAGCAAGAACTGTTCAGCAGTGGACCAGACTCCCTTGGAATGTGGTGGACTCTCCTTCCTTGGAGGTTTTTAAGCAGAAGTTGGACGGTCCTCTGTCATGGATCCCTTTATTGAGATTTCTCGTTTGCAGGGGGTTGGACTAGGTGAACCTTGGGATCCCTTCCAGCTGTACAATTCTATTATTCTATGTTTTTTGGACTAGCATTTCTTTTGACATATGACAGACACCCGCTAGAAACAATTAAGATGCTTTTGTTTTCAGAGGCTTTCCCAACTGGCTGGGGAACAATTGTTTTTATTTTGTATTATACATCTCAGCATTGAGTGTTTATATTTATATATATATTTTAAAAAAGTCTTTGGTTAGTTTTTAAAAGTTTTAAAGCTCATTTTTAGGTATTTCATTTCATTATTGCCTTGAAATTTATATGAAAGGTGATTAATAAATTAATAAAACCATAATAAAACTAGGGATATTGTATTTGTAACACCCTCCCCCATCCTTTCCTGCTTGTGTTATCTGTAAATATGGCACAATAAATATTGACAATATTTAATTTCACAACTGTGAAGATGGGGCAAATTGCTTCCTTGTACTGTATACATCTCATGTTGTAACACACTGTTTCTTCAGTCTTGGGTCCCCAATTGTGGCCTACAACTTGCATAATCCCCAGCCTGCTTTGACAATGGTCTGGGAAGATGGACATTGCAGTCCAACGATATTTGGGGACCCATGGTTGAAGAACACTTCGGTAATGTGCATGTGTTACATCCTGTTCGCTTCTACTTGGAACAGCTTGGCAGGGGGTTGGACTGGATGGCCCTTGTGGTCTCTTCCAACTCTATGATTCATTTGTAATAGTAGAAACATGGTTTCTTTCTTAGAAGGAGTTATTCCCCAAATGTGTTGTAGCATACTTGTATACCTTATTGCAGGGAAAAGAGAGGATGAGCTATATGCAAGTCACAGGACTGCTTAGTTTGTTATGACCCAAAATAGGATGGCTCAAAGTATCTGCATTGCTCTCTCTTACCTCCTGTCCTGGTGGCTTAGCAAGAAAATTTTGCCTTAACAATTCATTGCATTTTAGCAAGCACTTTCAGCAAATGTGACTCATGGAAAGGGTGCAGGCAGAAGAAAGCAAAGGTTGTATTTATTCAGATGAGCATATCCTGTCTTAATTATGCTTGAAGTGGCACTACTGAGAACATTTAGAGTTGATATGAATTAGGCCTTAGTAATGATCATTGCCTTCCACTTCTGAAGTCACTTTGGGGTTTACAGCTGCTGTTCTAACATTTCCTGGAAGGCTGTAAAATGTGATACTAGTGTAATATAGCCCTGCATGGGCTATTAATCTAGTGTATTACATTGGATGTAGCTTTTAGGCAAAGAGTTCTGCAAGCATACTTAGACCTTCACTGCTGTAAAGGTGACTGTGGAAAGACTACTTTAGAAATATGCTGATGCTAGAAAGTTAGAGCTAGTTTTTCAAACAGGATTTTGACTAAGGGAGCAGGAAATAATGCAAAAAAGCGATGAAAAGTTGTTCACTTTTGCATAACTAGTTTCAGCAGTGTCTACAGGATCTTGGTGCTCTAAAGATCTACAAACTAGATTGCATTTGATTATTTACCTCTGCTCTAACAAATGGCCTTAAAAGTCCAGAAACAGATTATCATGTGCCAATTTTCCGTTGCAGGGGTGGGACACAAAGAAGAATAAACTTCCTACTAGAAAGGGGCAGAGCTGCTTTACTATTTTGTGCTGTTTATTCCTGTGCTTTGTAGCTTCCGTTTCTCAAACAGTTGGATGCTTAAAGAAGACTTGCATAGAATGGTAGGGTTGGAAGGGATCTCAAAGGTCATCTTGTCCAGCTCCCTGCAATGCTGGAATCCTGCCCACAGCTGTCCCTGGGTTGGGCTCGAACCACCAGCCTTCTGGTTAACAGCCATACACACTTTGTGGGGCCAGTTTCATTTTGGAGGCAATAGGAAGGTGATTTTTTATGCTAGTGTGATCTATAAATACAAGTGATTTTAAAAAATTTACTGCACAGGGTGTTAAATGTTTTTTAATGGGAATTTTCCCCCTCTATACATTTGAATAGATTATTTTTAATGGTTTGTGTCTTTTGGAGGTGCTTTTCCTTAGGAAAATGAACACCAATTATTCCAAGGTATTGACTAACTGTAGAATTTGTTTACGTATCACTTATAAAGTCTGAAATGCTACTTTTTTCCTTCCTCCCATTTCAGAATATGACCGATACCTAGCATCTAGCAAAACCATGGCAGCAGCTTACCTAGACCCAAACTTGAATCACACACCAAGCTCAAGCACAAAGACGCACCTCAGTTCAGGGGTGGAGCGTTCTCCTGGGACGATGGAACGAGTCCTAAAGGTTTTCCATTATTTTGAAAGTAACAGTGAGCCAACAACATGGGCCAGTATTATACGTCATGGGGATGCTACAGATGTTTGGGTAAGCTGAGTTAACATTTTGAAGTTCTTTAGAGATGGTTTTTTGAAGGTCATTCTCAGAATGTGAAGCGAATAACTTCAGGCTGAGGACACAGATGTTGAAGTGTTTACTTGAAGGTCTTTATTCAGCACATGCTGTGAGTCATTCCAGGCAAAGCTTTGATTTCTAGAATTTTTCTTGAGGAATATGTCTACTCAGAAGTAAATCCTGTTGAATTCAGTGTTGGGTTACTGCCAGGTAAGTGGGGTTAGGTTTGTAGCTTTAGCTGACCTATTTAATGTCTTTGCTTAAAAAAAAATTTCCCCCATGAACCATATTACAACCATTCATATTTATTTGTACCTGCAATATTTTTTGTTTTAAGCTACTGACATGATTAAATAATATATAAAATAATATTTTTCTTGGTTAAACAGGCTAACCAAGACTTTATGGTATGCCATGGTATACTAATTTTGGTATGGTATGCCAATTTTTATTTTAGTTGTTTGCAGACAAATACACTATTTTTCACAAAAACTAAAGTATTGCTCTTGGGCTAACTTAAAAAAAAATAGGATGGAATAGAAAAGACGTCAAACACAGGTAGTAGCATTTTACATTTCAAATGACCTTTTGTCTCAGAATTTTAAATATTCCATTGGTTCACTTGAAAGAGAGCACACATTCTGGTTTCATGCTGCAATAGGAAGGGATTTACATAGTTCAGATGTAATGCTTTTTTCTTCTTGAAGGAATTCACTTAGAAAATGCTGTGTGTTTGAAAGATACATTTTTCAACCTTCCTTTTAAATCTGAGACTTACAGCTCCAAGAGAACCTAAGCAAATGAGGCACTTACTTAATTTTGATTTCTGAAATTATTGTGGCCCATCCTGTGAGCTTGTTTTAGATACCTGAGGCTCTTTTACAGCTCATAATTTTTGCCATAACAGGCAAGGCATCCCAGGGGGTACTAAAGCGTCTGTTTCGTACACTCCTATGCATTTTGCTCGCATCACACTAAAAATATGCCTACCTCTCATTGAGGTGCTCAAACTGTGTCTGGGCTGCACCACTTCACACTACTAATAGGGCAGAATGTTCCTACATACCCACTTCAGATTGCTGTACAACTCCCTTTAGCCCCAGTCCATGGTTGGAAATGATGGAAATTGTAGATCAGCAACATCTGGATAGTCAGCTATCCTGGCCTGGAGCTGTGGTTGGGCCTAGCAGTATGTTTGAAAAGGAGACAGTGGCTTGTTTGCCCCAAACAAACCCTTAGCTGTAAGCTGTAAGCCGAGAACAAAACCAAGGTTTATTTGAAGAGAAGCAAACCACAGTCCTGGACATCCAGAGATAATGCTAAGCCAAACCATGGCATAACTCCCAGCAGCATGACAGTAGCAGGAGTTGGGGAGGAGCAAAACACCAGCAATTTTAGCCCCATGCGTCATGATGCAGTATTGCTAATTTTGCTTTAAGCTAAAATTGAGTTTAACTGTGCTTTAAGGTGCCATGCAAACCAGGCCACCAAGTAGTGGGTCTATGTTTATAAGGCAACAACGGGTGGCAGGATTGCCCTAAAGCTTTGAAAAAATGGAAGGGGGTATTTTTTGAATTAAGCCAAATCAGCAACCAAATCCCCCATTTAGACCTGACTTTAGCACTCCTTTCGTTTGGAAGTAGTAACGATCATGGAATTCAATATAGAGGATCACTAGCAATGCTACTGACTGCGGCATGCCCCTTCTGTGTCCACAAATAAGGAATGGTACTGAAAAAAATGGGGACCTAGCATTACCTGAACATGTAAACCAACATGGGCAAGTCATTGAGGGTAAAACAAAATGAGACAGTTTTGATGATACTTTGTTCCCCTTCATTAGTTATATCAATAAATCTCATGAGGCCAGCAGCATGCCCTAGGCCAGGCATCCCCAAACTGCGGCCCTCCAGATTTTTTGGCCTACAACTCCCATGATCCCTAGCTAACAGGATCAGTGGGCGGGGAAGATGGGAATTGTAGCCCAAAATATCTAGGGCCGAAGTTTGGGGATGCCTGCCCTAGGCCAACAGCATGCCAAACAGCAGTGGATAGCTACCTTCAGTAATGAGAATGATGACAGTAGAACTCTTCCACTGTAATGCTCATGTCTTTTATTCACCAGACAAATTGTTCTTTTCATTTTGTTCGTTTGTTTTGGTTTTATATATACATTTTGTGGTATTAAGTGGAATTTTCTAAGGTATCTCCACAAACATTCCAAAAAGGTTTTTAAAAAGAATGAGAAAAAGAATGGGGAAGTGGCTTCGGGAATTGAGGTAACCTACTGTTGACACATGTTCTTCAGGTGAAAGCTACCATATAGCAGTCGCACTCTCAGACACAGACTCTCAGATTGCTGGTGGATATGAATTATTCTTTCTGAGCTCGCTATTTTGAGCTAACTGCTGGTTAATAGCTATGCAGTTGTTTACGTGATCACTTAAAGTAAATGAAACAAGTGCCCTAGGAGGCTTCTTAATATTTTCCGCTTCTTTTAGGCTATGATCCGGTGATCATATCAGTTACTTCACCAAGCATGTAATTTTAACCCCCAGTTGGGTTTATCTTAAAAATTATAGTTTGAAAGATTACTTTGTTTCCTTCATTAGTTGTTTGTAAACCTCGCCAGTGTGAGTGGTTTTTGTTTTTATTATTTTTAAATTGACATGTTCATTAATAATCCACACTAGTTTTGCCCACCCTCCCTTTTTTTAATTAAAAAAATGGTTGTCCATTTGCAATTCTTAAGTTACATCTGCTTTTCTTTCTTTTTTCATTGTTAACAAAACGGTCCTACTTGGCGAGGTTTCTGAAAAGAAGTCTGTATGTTCTGTGGACATTCTTTGTGCCAAGTTCAGAAAGCATAGGGAAAAAATGAATGAATTGCATTCCATGGCTGCTTCTATTCATTCATCGATTGGGGGAGGGAGACTTGGAAGTGTGCCCATAGTGGGACAGTCAGGCTCACACTTAGCTATGCATAAATAGATAATTAGGGTCCAATGCCTGAAATTTGTGCTGACCCACATAGCTCTAGTTATGGGCAATTGTGCATTGGAACATTGGGAAAACTTGCACTGAAACAACACTATTTGGCAGCAAGCAAGTGGATAACTTCTTCTGTGTTTACCATATTGTGCTCAAGGTTTTCAGGCTAGAAGAAATTTTGTGTGGAATTGATAGACGTACAAATATAAGCGCTGCAGTTCAGCTTCTTAGTTCAGTGGCACACTAGTCTTGCTGGTTGTCTCCTGAGTGTAGAGCTAGACTGTGACAGGAATTAGTCTGATAAAAAAAGAAACCACCACTGTCTTAATGTATCCAGTGAAAGGCAAACAGAAGGCATGGTTCTGTTCAGTATGAAAATCTGAAGCAACTCATAATAAACACAAATGCTTGTTATGCTATTTGATTTTATGTAGAAAATGTGAATTCTTAAAATTTATGCTCTGGAGACTATTTTCCTTACATTTATACCCCATTTATACCCAAGGCAGCATGCAAGTGGTTCGTAGGTGATCACCCATCCAGGCACTGTCTGGACACAGGCCTGCTTCTGTTCCGCAAGGTGGTGTCCTCATGTGTCTTCTGACCATATCATGCTTATTCAAGAAAGCCATATGTGAATTTTAAGAAGAAGAAAAACCAAATCATTACATTTTTTCTCTTTTTTAGGGCATAATCCAGAAGATAGTAGATAGTCACAAAGTAAAAAATGTAGCCTGTTACGGTTTACGGCTCAGTCACTTGCAGTCAGAGGAAGTTCATTGGCTTCATCCAGACATGGGAGTGTCCAACGTGAGGGAGAAATTTGAACTATCCCACGCGCCAGAGGAATGGAAGTAAGGCAAAAACCTAGAAGCGTTCCTATTCATTAAATGCATGATACTTTGAAAACTATGTTGTGTACTGCTCCATTGTTCCATAGGGGTGGAAGACAGCAGTTAAATTAACGAGCAGATATGTTTTTGCTTAGGAAATGAGAAAGTAAATGATGCAGTGAAATCATGTATTTCGGTGGAAACCCATTCCAATTGTGGGGGGCAGGGGGGGAGGCCTGCTAGGTACAGGAAAGCAAAATAAAAAATAATGTGAACATGAAAAATGTAAATACAGGAAGAGTAGAACAGTGGCTGGCTAGCTTAAATGAAGTCTGTCCCAAATGGCTTATCTGCTGCCCTAGCAGTCTGAGGTGGGGAAGGATGGAATTGCTTCTTTGTTGTGCATTAATCCTGTTGACTAGGCAAGGAGGAGAGGCTATAAAAGACAGTTCAGGAGCTGGATGTTGGGGGAAACAGTTACCCACTATGGAAAAAAAGAGTGGTGAGAGGCCCTAGAGACAGACATGTAGGGTCTAATTCAACTCCCATCATACCTAGCTAACAGGACCAGTGGTCAGGGATGATGGGAGTTGTAGTCCCAAAACATCTGGAGGGCCAAGTTTGCCTATGCCTGGTCTAATTGGTATAAGGAAGAGAGTTAAGTGCACTCCCTTAGAAGCACCATGGCACAGCTTGGAAAAGGCAGGGGGAAGAGGATAGTGGGTATGAAACAGGAAAGACAACTGCCCAGTGCTTGAGAGAAAATGGTCGGAGCACAATTTGGAGATAGTCTGCTGCAAGTTCTTTAGTTGTGGTGAGCTGTGCCCTGCAGGTCCTTGGAGCATATAAGTAGTTTAAATATATGTAAAAGATTATTTATTTGTGGGGAGGTGTGTGTGGGGGGGGGGAAATGCTGAAAATCCACTGCAAGCACAGTGTTGCTAGACTGGTTCAGAGTAGTAAGTACACTCTATGGCTGCAGAACCCTGGTTTTGCTTGTCCCTGTAAACACTGGCTATAGACTGAGAATGAAAGATCTTTTGACTATCTCTGACACTGTGGCTCCAAATAGACCAACAGGGCAAGTTGCAAAACATTTATGAATGTTCTGGAACTGCACCCACACATTCAGTGTGGAACGCTTGGCAATTAAGATTTCTGTAACTTCATTTCCTGCCTTCTCTGGGACTTAGCAGGTTGACAGGCATGGGACATTTGTGGAAACTATCATTCCTGTTAGAAGCACTGCTGAGTTACTGTGGATCCTTGAGCAAGAGGGCTCTCTTAATTATTGTGGCAGAGTTGCAGGGAACTCTTTGTGCGTTCTCCCTACTCTGCTCCAGGTTCTTTAGGTCCTCATTAAGTTACAGCAAATATGGCAGTACTGTTTTTTTCTAGGCTCTGTAATGGACCCGCTTTGGTGTCTAGCCCTTCTGATGATAGTCACATCACTGCTAGTTTGCAAAAGTAGTGACTCTTCTCTTGTAATGAGTGACTCACCCACAACTACAAGCAAGGAGCTGCCATGCACTAGAAAAATGCCTTCTATTTTTACAGTGTGATTTGGCTCTCTGTGGCTTTGCATTCAGTTTGACAGCCTATAAACATTTTTTTCTGGTAATGCTGAGTGCATTGCAACAAATCAAGTGCAACATGGGTATGAACTATCTTGGGATAGACTTGCTTGTCTTAACACTTCACATTAAATTAAAAGGTTTTTTAAAAATTTTGAGTGAATAAAATGTAGCATTCATTTTTCACATTAACATTTCTATTTCAGTGTTCTGTAGTGAACATGTGATTCTTTTTTCACCAAGTAAATTATCATAAAATCATACAAAATTATACCTTTGACATTTTTTAAAAGTATACTTATATTCAGTGTGACTGTAATTTATGCTGAAAAAATTAGTTCTGAAACGTAAAAGTGCCAGTTTCATTTATAGTATTCACTGGTACTCTCATGTCTTAATGCATTGCAGAACAAAGATACAGTAATAACCTTTAAAAGCAAAGTTAGATAATTGTTCTGATGTTTAGGTGATCAGGTCATATAAAATCCCTCATGAAAGCATCATGAGTTGGTATAAATTATTCATAATCTTTCCAGAGTGTAATTTCATGCTTTATCAAAGATGTGCAGCCTGCCTTGCTCTCTTAATCTGTGGAGGTTTGTTGGGAATAATGAAACCACTGCTGTCATATTTTTTTAATACATGAAACACAGCATTTAGTATCGGATGACAGTGCTTGTAAAAATATTTAGATTAGTGGGGTAGAAGAAGAATTCTGGAAGGGGGCTTGAATCTAATAGCTTTCTACTGTGTAATAATATATAAATGAGGATTCTCCTTAAATAGCTTTAACTTTTAAAAAAATGTAAAAAAGGAGGCTTCTGTCAGCACGAATGAGAAGTGGTGACAACTTAATTCTGGTATTCATATTTGTGACACTTTTTCCAGAGCTTTTCTATAGTAAAAGACCCAGAGACGGAATAATCAAGCAGTGGTTAACAGAGAACTAGATCTGCAGCAGACCAATGAAATGTGCAAGTCACTCTTGCAGCTGCTTTCTGTTCATGTTCTTCATTCATGGCCGCAACTTTATTTAGCACATAGACAACTTGCTGCCGAGAGCAAATGTGTTCTGCTCTACTGCTGGTGCTGACAACATGTAAAGCCCACAATTTGGGCTTCTGATTCTTGGGACTCGCTCAGTGTCCTCATTTTGAGAAGTGCAGTAATGGAATATGAATAAATATGGGGTTTTTTTATAAAAAAAAGAAAGGGTGGGATAAAAATCAAATTAGTAATAATAAAGATGATTAATAGTAATGTTGTGGTCTAAAAGACTGATTTCTGAATTCTATCCCAGGGACTTCTGGGGCTTCTCTAAAGTTTATCAGGAATTTTTCAATGAGAAAGATCAGTAATACCAGAAAACATGTCTGCCATTGTTATCAGTGAGTAGCTGCAAGGGAGTTTTGTATGACTTCTGTGCTGCATTCTCCATCTACAAGAGACAATGGCCAAAAGACCTGGTGAACGCTCTGCATGGATTAGAGAGTTCTAGGATACAGTGACCTTGACAATGTGCAGGGCATCCTTTGCAGACAAGTCAATGTAGAAAGGCTTCCCTGGAGATACAGAGTTTGAAAACCATTGGTCTAGAAGCTCAGTCAGCCATCCTGTCAAAATGAATATGGTTTTTGCTTTCTTGGAAGTTGCCTGAAAAAACCATTCAGCTCATCTTGACAGAACTTCTGACAGACAATTGACATGAACAACATTAAGCAAATTATAGTTCTGCAGAATGAGGATGATGAGAACCAAAAGTAGCTCATTGCCAGGAGTCTGTCTTAGGTTGCTCTTATACATCCTGCTGCAAGAAGTCTCAGAGCAGCATCAGAGCACTGATCCCCTTGAGTGTGGCACCTCTTTTTAACTTCAGTGGACCATTGCAGACCTGGATCAAAGCTCACTTGCACTTCTCCCAGCCTGAAACTGCACTACCAGCATGGCATTTAAATTGAAATGAAAACATAATGCAAATAGCCGTCTCCATGCTTACGTGCTGCATAGGATAACATTTTTCTTCCAAAGAGAAGTTGAAACTATTACCGGTATTTTTAGTGGAATGGTTCCTTTAAAAAAAAAAGTTTCCAATAAGCACAAAGGATGCTAGTGAAATTGGTGTTATTGCTCCCTGACTGTTCATTGTGATAACATTTTCTTATTTAGCAAAACTTTATGCTGAAGATTTGTTTGCATGGTGTATTAGGCAAGTCTCATCAACCTTTTCATTTTGAAAGGTATAAAGGCTGATATTTGAAATCTTACAATAATTTTCATCTCCAGTTTTTAAATCACTGGAACTTATTTTGCATTATCACGGGGCAGAGAAGTTAGAATTTTAAAGTCTAAAGCAGTTGGAGTGGTAAAATTGTGTTTACTTCTAAAACTGCAGAATAGTTTTAGTTTTAAAACTGCAGAAGAATCTGCCTGTTGTAAAAAGCTTTCTAGAAATAACTGGTGACATTTTTCAAAAGAAAAAGAAGCTGCAAACAACTTGCAAGAGATCTCGATTTAGGCAGCCTGTGTAGAAGCCCAGGATTTAAAAGCTCTTGTTTAAGCTGATGATTATCTTCAGGTATAACTGAATTGTTTTAATATGGTGATAACGATGCTTTCATAGGCTGTGACTTGGAAGTTAGATTCATGTTGACACAGCGTGGAGAGTGGGATGATAATCACAGTAACAAACACATTTAGAATTGAAAGGCGGTGATTTCTTTGTGATATCAGATAGGAAGAGGTTTACTGTGACATTTTTTTGCTTGTGAGGACAAAGTGACTTGTTGGCACTTCTGTTTCCTTATAATTTGTGCCATTAAAATATAGATACAGGAAGAAGCTGACAGTATTTTTTGGCAGAGAATGAAACATGATGGATGCAGAATAATTTTATAGTAATTAACTCATATTTGGATCAAATTTAATGCTATTGTAGGGAAGATATAATAGTTCTAAAGGAGGGTAGCACTTGTAAAGCATATTAGATGTGGGCCAATGTCTAAAAGAGCTGCATATTTTGGACAGAGATATTGCCAGTTTTTCACAGCAGCTGCTGGCATTCCTGAAGAGAAGAGTTCCATTTTATATTGAGAAGCTTGTTTGGATCTTGTCCTTAGCCTTCTGCACAGATCATGAACCAGTTATGTCATAATGGTGAATTACTGAAGGCCAGTAATTCAGTTTGTGTGTCAATAAGAAATTGGAATTGTATGAATGGTGATTGCTGTGAAGTTCAGTGGTTTCAACAGCACCTTGCATAAGCATATCATTTCATGCAATTTTAAAATTCCCACCCGTCTCTCTTTAAAAATCAAGCATTGTTTCCCTGTTGCTTTTTGATGTGCATATGAATTCTCACATATTTGGCTCTCATTGCAAGTCTTAATTTCATCTGTCTTGTTTTACCTCCAGGATATGTAGAATATATGCCTACTGGTAGGGAGTGTTTTGTTTTGTTTTGTTTTGATTTCATGTAAGTTGCTCTGAGAGCCTTTTTGGATGAAGAGTGGAGTACAAATGCTCTAAATAAATAAAATAAAATATAAATATTATACAGAACGGTTAGAGATTTTTAAAAAGTTATGTGATGATCACTCATAACTTACAAAACACAAAGCATATAATTTTTCTGCATTTTCTATCCTTGTAGATATGAACTTCGAATCCGATACTTACCGAAAGGATTTCTGAACCAGTTTACTGAAGATAAGCCAACGTTAAATTTTTTCTATCAGCAGGTAAACACATACAGCTTTGTTTAAACTTGTTTTGGGAGTTGTGAAAGTCTGCTTTGTTTATATAAGTAGCATGTTGATGCAAGCACAGAAAAATGGTGGTGGTATATGTTATTTGAAAGCACACATCAGAATTGGAGGGAAAGGGTGAGTCTCTTTTCTCAGTTTAAAGTGACAGTTAATGTCTCCCCAGGGACGCAGGTGGTGCTGTGGGTTAAACCACTGAGCCTAGGGCTTGCTGATCAGAAGGTCAGCGGTTCAAATCCCTGTGACGGGGTGAGCTCCCATTGCTTGGTCCCAGCTCCTGCCGTCCCAGCTTGGTCCCAGCTCCAGCAGTTCGAAAGCACGTCAGAGTGCAAGTAGATAAATAGGTACCGCTACAGCAGGAAGGTAAACAGCGTTTCCGTGTGCTGCTCTGGTTCGCCAGAAGTGGCTTTGTCATGCTGGCCACATGACCTAGAAGCTGCACACCGGCTCCCTCAGCCAATAACGCGAGATGAGCGCAGCAACCCCAGATCGGTCACGACTGGAACTAATGGTCAGGTGTCCCTTTACCTTTAATGTCTCCCCAGTCAAGAAAACCAGTTTAAGGCACCAGTTTTCATAGTATGAGTGGAGTTTGATAATTTTGCACATAGCAGTGATTAGGTTTCCCCTCTGTGCACCGACCCCAGTTTATACATATGCTGCATTGGGATAGATTCAGAAATACTTTTGTGTAAGACACACTTGCAGTGTGGTATAAGTACCCTGGGATATTTCACCCTGGTTAAATTCTGCCTTTCCATGAATAATGCCCAAGGCTGTGGCAAGAAGACATGTTTTGAAAGAGTTTTTCAGATCCTGGGTCTGACCAGTGCCTGGATGGAATTCTGCTGTAGAAGAAAGATGGCATACTTCCCCCAATAAATTCCAGCTGTTATACACAAATTTCAGCTGTTCTATAACTATCTATACATCAATTCTTCTAGAGAGTCACACAAATCTGTGTAATAAATGTGGTACTTCCTCCCCCAAATAAAATAATAATAAAAATGCCCCACCCATCTGGCTGGGTTTCCCCAGATTAAAAACAGATTAAAAAAACATAGGGATATCTCATAAAGCTTTAAAGAAAAAGGGCTGCCTTCTTTCTTGCTATAAACTTCCTTTCAAAATCCAATTAACTTAAACCAGCTAACCATCTTCAAACCCTCATCTACTTGGAACGCTTCTAATAATTTTCTCTGTGACCAGGAAAACTGTGTATTCTGCAGTTCCATGCAAGTGCAGCTACAGTTCAATGGAAATACAGCAAAAAGCACAGGGCTTGGTTGCTGTGGGCACAATTCATTCATGGTCCTGAAAAATCTTGGCTTTTAGTCACCACAACTGTGAAGATAAGCTTGAAAAGTGAGTGGGCAAAGTCTGGTGGAATCTCAGAAAGTAGAAAGGAGCTGACTAAGAATTTGTTAGTTCTTTAGCTAGTGAAGACAGCAGAGTTTCACTGTGCAGCGTACTCCCCCTTTTCTTCACAATGATTGACAGATTTACTGTAAAATCAAAAGTGGGAATCAGTTATGCAAAATAAGTAGAGGTGTGCAAATTTGCTTAAATTGCATATACAATATAAGAGCTGCAGAATGCATTGTTGGTACAGGATTTGTTGTACTCTTTTGACAGAGATTTCTTTAGAATTATCTAAATTTATGTCAGTAACCTAATTAAAAAGTTACAGCCAGGGATTTATATGTAGCAGAGTAGTGGTAGAACATATGTTCGGGCTCTGGCAGCGGCGGCCTGGGCTCTGATTTGGGTTCTGGCTCAACAACTTTTTTGTCCAGATTTTTACCCCTTGAAATATAGCAGCCCTATATTAATGCTACATATTGGTGTAAATAATTTAAGTTCGTCGAACAGAAGTTATCTTTTTTTTCTGTGATAAGGGTGACAAATAATAACAGCATTAAAAAATTCTTTCCAGTAGCACCTTAGAGACCAACTAAATCTGTCATTGGTATGAGCTTTCGTGTGCACGCACACTTCTTCAGATACACACCTGTAACTAAAATAATAACAGCAATTGTGAGGGGGTGGAAGGCTTAATTCAGCGATTTGTTTCCAGTGGACAGTGTTGCATAATTTGTATTGGAGTATTATGATGACAAGATGGGTGTAAAATTGCTCTGGGGAGCTCTAGTTTGGATGCATATAGAGCTTGTGCTTGCCAAGGCGGTGATGTGATAGTGTCACAGATCTCTGGTCCGTTCACTGTTCAGTAGACTTGCTCCCAGGCTACTCTAAAGCATTACTGAGTGTGCTAGTATTTGCCATGCTCACGGTGCTCTTGCCAGTCTGTATGTTTTCCTTCTGCCAGCAAATCACTGATTTTTTTCTTTAAGCACTGCCTGGTTAGTGCCTTGCCTCATGAATTAATTGAATCATTTTTTGAATACAGAAATGCCAGCAAAAGTTGATTTTCAGGAGGACTGGAGGAAGCTTTTTGGACTTGTTTTTCATGGCCAGAGATCCTTCAAGTTTAAGTTCAAGCCCTTTAAGTTATTGTTTTTGTTAATAATATTATCCATTTCATTTCTATACTGTTTTATCTTTTAAAGAAAAGATATCAAAGTGGTTTACAACCTACATTAAAACATTGAATAAAACAATACTGAAGGAAGTCAAAGTATATTTTCAAGGCAACATAATTAGCAGGAATCTAAAACATTATCTTAAAGATTTCAAAATAAAACATTACAAAGGTGGTCAACTACAAAATGCACATTTAACACAGCAAAGTTAAAAAATATTTTATCTTAAACATTCCAAAAGAAAACATTGCTAAAGAAAGTCAACTATAAAACGCACATTTAAAACAGGAATATTAGCAAGAAAATAAAATATTAGAATAAAATGTTATCATAAGCATAGAACGTATCTGCTGATGTTGCTGCCAATCTTGCCAGTGGTGGTTCATGGAGGATGGCAGCTGTGGAAGCTCTGGCTCAAGATCCTGGGTCTGAGCTAAAAGACAGTCAAGATGGTCTCTGGCCTCTTCTTCAGCCTCAGCTTTTGTAGCTGGAGTCAATCAGAGGCCCACCCTCCCAGGCCAGGTGAAATAAGACAAGCAAGGCAAGGGAGCAGGTCTTCCAGGACGTCGAGCCCAAGATGTTTATGGGCCCTCAACTCTTTCACGAAGTCAGGAGTGGTCATAGGAAGAGCACTGTGACCATTGGGTTGATAGTGCAGGTTAGGTATTCTATTTAGACATTAGCTTCTTAAATTGCTTAGGGGATTTTGTTTGGAGGTGTTGCTTTATTGGTATTATTATTATTATTTGTATCTTTATTATGATTTATGTGGAAATTGTTCAATTTGGCACTGTACTTTTTGATGTTTTATTTATTGTTTATGATTACTTTTGTTACGTTTGGAAATATGCAATTCCCCCTCCCCCATGTTGTAAGCCACCTTGAGCTTGGTTTTAACTATAGAAAGGCAGTATACAAATTATATTATGTATGTATGCATGTATGTAAATTAATTTTTAACAAATAAGTCATAGTAGGCTACCAAGGGTTTGCTGTACTGCTCTGGAGCCCATTACCACATGTTAAATCTCTGCCAGACATTCCTGTGGATTTATTTCTTTGTATCATACAATTTATATACCACTTGATTATAAAAAGGCAAAAACCTCAAAGCAGTAGATGTGATGACGGTGATGTAAACTCTCATTGCTGCCACCACAGAATAGACCTCAAAGTGGCCTATAGTCTGACATAGTCTGACATGTATCTTCCTCAGTTTGTGTTCTGCTTTTGTATTTTCTGCTGCTTCCAAGCTCTCTAATATAACAGGAAGCAGCTGAGGCTCTAGTCAATGGAAGATACATGTAGGAGTGGTCATCTGTCTCTTGGGACATTTTTCTATTCCAGAGACCAACTAGTACAATGACAGACAGTTAGCTAGGTCAAAAAGAAACTCTTTTAAGAGCAGTCAGGAAAAATGATGCAGACCCATCAGTCTCTGGTGGTAGATAATCCTTACTGTTCTCTGAGCCATGCAAATCTTTGAAGTCTTGTAAACCTATATCTTACGAGGTGGTGATCTTTCCATGTGGCAAGATATATTTACAAAACATTCCAGCTTCCCCCTCCCGGTAAAATTAAAATTAGTAAGAGTACGCCTGATTAAGTGATCATTTGCACTAAAGACTAGCATTGCTTCCAATATTATAAAGGTTCCCAAGTGTATAGTTTGATTTTGCCAACAAAATAGGAAGTGGGAGCATATACAAAGACAGCTGGGGGATCTGTCCACCATGACAGAAGGGGTAATTTTAAAGTCATTCTGCCTTGCACAATGCCCTGTTGGCAAGCAGTTCCCTTCCCCCAGTCACTAATGTCCTTATTATTACCATAGAAATAAGGGAGCCTGTGTAATTAGTGCAGGATGTCAAAGATCAACTTGCATTAATGTAGCAACTGTGACCTTTTTGATAAGGCAGAGCAGCAGCTGAGGGCAGATGGCAGCTGAGTGTTACCTAGTGCAAAGCTTTGCTTTTAAAAGCTGGAAAGAAAGAAAAAAAGACCAGTGTGTATTTTCTTTGGAGCATGAAAGTCTTGTTTAATGATTTGTCTGTTGTAAAGCTGGCCAAAAGGGAAGGGAGCACTTATATAAATGAAGTAGAGTAGTAACCACTTTTTGCAGTTCAACATTGTAGAAGCCATGATGATTCCACAGGATAAGAAACTTAGAACAAATGGGATGCAGAGGGTTTCATCCTCCGACAGCCTACTTTACTTCTTTTACAGATGCAGAGAAGGGACAGAGTGCTCTATCAGTCGTTAGCTACTTTGCTTGCCAGCATGCAATTCCTTATCTACTATGGCTACCAGGCAAGTTCTGAAACACAAGGCTGCTTTAAATAATGGCTTATTTAGAGGTCACATTCTGTGCATGGGTTCAACAGTGGCTTGAAATCCATGCTTTTATATACCTAAGTCAGTTGTCTTCATTGCTGACAGTGCTTGTAAGGAAACCTTGAAAATATACTAGACTGAATAATGTTTTGTTGTGGGCTGGTAGAGGGGAGGGTAGAGGAAGCTCTGTTCCTTCCCTAGTAACCCTCTGGATTTTCATTGGGCACAGAAAATGACATTCACTTGGACCAGCTTTACATGTCTTTGTTTCTACAGTAACATTCTGGGGACTGTTTTAAATGCTACACTTACCATGGAGATTAGCACCCCCATGGTGAGTTGAACTACCAACCTGCACATGCACACCTGCTTTCTCCATCTGTCTCATGATGGACAACTTTGTACATGTGAGTTCAGAAAGCAGACATCTGAAGAAAACATAACATTTAACTCTGCACTGTTAGCATCCCTATGCCCAGGTAGAGGATGGCCCAATAGATGGGAAACAATCTCAGATTAATGTTTTGCACCCAATCCCGAGACTCATCTTGGTGCCTTTGGATCGCTTGCTGTTTAATTAATGCATTATTGGTTTCATACTGTGAAAGCTGGACATTAGGAACCTGTTCAGATCCTTTCCTATCCCTGAAGCCACACCAATAAACCCGCTACCTCCCTTTGCACTCAGGGCTCCTCAGTTTCACCCTCTCCTGTTTATGTGCACCTCCTAATTAAGGCATGTAAGGTTGAATGTAACCTCATCCATGCCTTGCCCCGATTTACACTTTTTTGGGGGGGATTGTATCTTTTTGCTGCACAAAGATTAAAACCTTGATTATTCCATGTATTGTCTAATAGCAATCTTCTCATCTGAATTAAATTCCCAGGCTATGGTGAATGTTTCTTTCTGAGATTTTGTTGCTGTAAGGGCTGGGGGTGGGGAGATCTGGCTAAATGAAGCACATGCCTTCTAAAACATAGCAGCTGCTGTATAAGGCAATACAGTCCGTAATAAATTTATTCTTAACTCATGCACCAGAGTAAGCCTACACTGTTTGGAATGTCCAAACGTATGAGCTCTTCATTCCTCTCATCTTGACTGTGTATCGTGCCAGTCTGATGTGCCAGAGAACTTGACTGCTGGTGGGTTTTACAATTGTTCCTTAATGTTTTGAAGTTTGGGAAGTGACTAGTCAGCAAGTTATTCAAGAAGTGCACACAACCAGTGTTCTGTCTCAACAAAAATAAGGATCCTACTGAGAGAGCAGACTTGCTGTATTTTTGCTTTTTTGTTTCCCAATAAGCGTTTAGCCTGTGAAAAGGTTGCTGCTATTGGGGCTCCTGGCTTAAGCTCAACTCTGTGTTTACTCATAATAAGTCCCACTGAGTTAAATGGGGCTTTCCCTGTGTGTGCTGCATTTCAAACTTGAATCACTTTCTCTGGTTCATCACCCCTTCCCCTGGTGTGAAAAACATGTATGAGCTTGAAGAGAAACTCTCAAATGGTTGATCTCAACCTGCTTTTAATTCTAATTAATTCCTGTTGGAGTAAAATTCCAAACTGGTGTGGGATTCTTCTCATTGAGTCTGGGACTACATCTTGGGCAACAAACGGGTTTCCTAATCTCATCTTTTCCTCCTGCTGTGCAAAAGTGGAGGAGGGATAGATTTGCAGGGGAGACAGTGAGTAGTGAGGTGTGTGAGAGTGTAGGGAAAGAGCTGTCTGTTGCACTGTCTCAGATTCACCCTCCCTAAGATTGCTTTTCTGCCAGCTGGTATTCTTGAACAAGTTCTGGAAAAGAATTCAAAGAGGACCTGGAGAAGAAAGCATGCAGGTACAGGACAGATTAAGCACCTTTAGCCCACTTGACTCTTCTCCCTTCCAAATGCCATCAGCTGCTTTAAATGACAACAATAAACAGGGATTTGGAAATCCTGTTTGAGCTTTTGAATTTGCAGTTCTTGCCGTTTACTGCTCTGAGGCAGTGTCTGCAAACTTGCAGTTTCACCAGTTCCTGTGGCTGCCTTCTGCCATAATGTCTGCATGGTGAAATAAAGGTTTTGGGGAGGAGTCACCAGCTCTCTCAGAATCAAGCTACTAAATTCACAGATTATGATGTGCAATTTTTTGAAACTGAGAACCAACCAAGCGTCCTTAGGGACTGTTTTCCAGTGTGAAGGTTCAGATTCCAAAGCTGGGCCATAGTTAATGTATTTGCTCAAGCACCTCCAATGACAAAAGAAGAAGAAAACATGTGCATGATCTCACATAGTCTTCCCCAACCTGGTGCACGCCAATTGTTTTGGACTACAACTCCCATCATGCTGTCCATGCTGGCTATGGCTGACGTGAATTGTAGTCCAGCAACACCTGAAGGTTCACCTTCTTAGAACCCTCACCCTGTGTTTCTTCATGAATCAGTGTTCAGGTGAGGCTTCCCCCAAGTGCAAGGAATTTGCTGCATTTTTGCACTAGGAGTGATGCTGTCACCACCTGATACAATAATGCTGCACAATTGCTAGCTCAAATCGGACAGAGATTGATTTGAGAAGTTAAGGCCAAAGCAGTAAATTATGCAATTATATAATTATATAAATTATTAGATCACGGTCTGCAGTTTCTTGAAGATGGACTTCTGGCAAGTGATGGGCTGCACCTCACAAAAGTTGGGAGGAATGTTTTTGTCATGAAACTTAAAAACCTCATCAGGAAGGCTTTAAACTGACTTATGTGGGGGAGGGAGACAGTAGTCCTGAAGATAGGAGTCTATCAAGTTCTGAAGATGATCATCCAAATGTCAAGGACCAAATGGAGCAAAAAGCATGCAGACCTAGTGGTGGGAGGAAGATATCCTTAAATAAGAGACATGGGGGAATGATCAATGGTCTTCAATGTCTGTATACTAATGCACAGAGCATGGGAAATAAACAAGATGAACTTGAGCTCTTGGTACAGCAAACTAAATACGACATAAAATAGGCATCACTGAAACCTGGTGGGATGAGTCTCATGACTGGAATGTAATAATAGAGGGATACAATCTATTTCAGAGAAATAGACCAAACAGGAAAGGAGGAGGAGTAGCGTTATATGTCAGGGATGTGTATACCTGTGAAGAGATCCAGGATTTAAAACTTCAAAGCCAAGTTGAGAGTATCTGGGTCAAAATTAAGGGAGAGAAAAATAACAGTGATCGCACTGTGGGAGTTTACTATAGAGCCCCAAGCCAAACTGAGGACACAGATGAAGCCTTCCTGGAACAGATGACCAGGCATTTAAAAGGAGGTGAGATAGTAGTAATGGGGGATTTCAACTATCCTGACATTTGTTGGGTGTCAAACTCAGCCAAGAGCATAAGGTCGAACAGATTCCTCACTGGCCTTGCAGACAATTTCATTGTCCAGAAAGTGGGAGAACCAACAAGAGGATCAGCCATTTTAGATCTGGTCCTAACCAATAGTGATGACCTGGTTAGTGGGGTAGAAGTGGCAGGATCATTAGGTGGGAGTGATCATGCTCTTCTGGAGTTTATTGTTCAGCGGAAAGGAGCAACCAAGCATAGTAAGACTCAAATCCTAGACTTTAAGAAAGCCGACTTCAGAAAACTTAGGGAAACGCTGGGTGAGATCCCATGGACAGACTTACTAAAAGGGAAGGGAGTTCATGATGGTTGGGAGTTTGTTAAAAGGGAGGTATTAAAAGCACAACTTCAGGCAATACCAATGAGACGGAAACATGGAAGGTGCCTAAAGAAGCCAGGGTGGCTATCTAAAGAACTTTTGACTGAGTTAAGATTTAAAAGGGATATGTACAAAACATGGAAAAGGGGAGAAATCACCAGAGAGGAATTCAAACATATAGCCAGCACATGTAGAGACAAAGTCAGAAAAGCTAAAGCACAGAATGAACTCAGGCTCGCCAGAGAGGTTAAAAGCAACAAAAAGGGCTTTTATGGGTATGTCCGTAGCAAAAGGAAGAACAAGGAAACAGTGGGGTCACTTAGAGGAGAAGATGGTGAAATGCAAACAGGGGACAGAGAAAGGGCAGAACTCAATGCCTTCTTTGCCTCAGTCTTCTCCAAAAAAGAAAACAACGCCCGACCTGAAGAACATGGAGCAGATGATTCAGCAGGGGAAACACAGCCCAGAATAAGTAAGGAGGTAGTACAAGAATACTTGGCTAGTTTAGATGTATTCAAGTCTCCAGGGCCAGATGAACTACATCCAAGAGTATTAAAAGAACTGGCAGAGCTGATTTCAGAACCACTGGCAATAATCTTTGAAAATTCCTGGAGAACAGGCGAAGTTCCAGCAGACTGGAGGAGGGCAAATGTTGCCCCTATTTTCAAAAAGGGGGAAAGAGAGGACCCAATTACCGCCCAGTCAGCCTGACATCAATACCAGGAAAGATTCTAGAGCAGATCATTAAGCAAACAGTCTGTGAGCACCTAGAACACGGGTGTCAAACACAAGGCCCGCGGGCCAAATCCGGCCTGCCAGACCTCGTCATGTGGCCCGTGTAGCCAGGGCCGGCGCCTCCATTTAGGATGCGGGAGGCAATCCTCCTCTGAGGCCGCCGCTGCTCAGCGGGAAGGAAGGGGCGCCGCCCAGAGGCGCCCGCAGCTTCTGATTGGCTGCAGGATATTCCCCTTCCAGCACGGCTTCTGATTGGCTACAGGAATCTCCTGCAGCCAATCAGAAGCTGCGGGCTCCTCTGGGCGCCGCCCCTTCCTTCCCGCTGAGTGGCCAAGAGCGGGAAGGAAGCGGCAGCGGCATGGAGACTGCCTTCACTGCCCATGCAAGGTAAAAAAAAGGAAGCCCCTTTTCTTTCTTCCCCCTTCCCCGAAGCTGCTGGCGCGTGTGTGTGCGTGTGTCAGGCCCCATTTCTTCGGGTTCAAGGGGGTTCATTCACAAGGGGGGGGGAGGATAAGGATGAGAAATGGCGGCAACGGTGCGCCTCAGCCGGTTCTCAATCTTTATCTTGAACACACTCCACGTCCACGCACACCCTCTCCAGTCTGGCAAAACTAATTGGAAGTGTTTACCAGCCTCCAATTTTCTCCTTTGGTTGTTAGCAGAGCCCTGACTTCAGTGTCCCCTTGCAGTTTTCTGTTGCTGGCCATAGAACACGCGGTGGCCTTTGGGGTATTTTTTTTTTTTTTGAGGGGGTGTTCCATCCTCCTGGCTGAGGAGCTTCCATCCTCCTGGCTGAGGAGCTTCCATCCTCCTGGCTGAGTTACAAAAGCATGGATGATGGTCTCCAAATCTTAGTACTGTACTGCAACTTGTATTGTTTAATGGTGGTTTTACGCAGACTTTTGTACTGGTGCCTGAACCCTTCTCTCCTGTACTGTAAGTACATATGATGTATGTGCGGGGGAGGGGGGTCTGCTTATTAGGGGAGGTCTGCTTATTATTCTGCTTAAAAGTCTGAGCGGTAAACTTTGGATATACTGACCACTTCCGTGTCACTTTACAGTGGTATAGGGACCATAAACTACAATCAAATATGTTTCTGCTTTCAGAGCTAGTTATTACTTACATTATTACAAAAAGCAGTAATAATTGAATGCAGTGACAATAATTTATGATAATAAAGAGTGGACACATAGTCCTACAGATACAACCAGCCCTTTGAGGGTGACCAAACTGCTGATGCGGCCCCCGATGAATTTGAGTTTGACACCCCTGACCTAGAAAGAAACTCTGTGATCACTAAAAGTCAGCATGGGTTTCTGAAAAATAAGTCATGTCAGACTAATCTGATCTCATTTTTTGACAGAATTACAAGCCTGGTAGATGAAGGGAACGCTGTGGATGTAGCCTATCTTGATTTCAGCAAGGCCTTTGACAAGGTGCCCCATGATATTCTTGTAAAGAAGCTGGTAAAATGCGGGCTAGACAATGCTACCATTCAGTGGATTTGTAACTGGCTGACTGACCGAACCCAAAGGGTGCTAATCAATGGCTCCTCCTCATCCTGGAGAGTAGTGACTAGTGGGGTGCCACAGGGTTCTGTCTTGGGCCCAGTCTTATTCAACATCTTTATCAATGACTTAGATGATGGGCCTGAGGGCATCCTGAGCAAGTTTGCAGACGACACCAAATTGGGAGGGGTGGCTAATACCCCAGAGGACAGGATCACACTTCAAAATGACCTTAACAGATTAGACAACTGGGCCAAAGCAAACAAGATGAATTTTAACAAGGAGAAATGGAAGGTACTACACTTGGGCAAAAAAAAATGAAAGGCACAAATACAGGATGGGTGACACCTGGCTTGAGAGCAGTACATGTGAAAAGGATTTAGGAGTCTTGGTAGACCACAAACTTAACATGAGTCAGCAGTGTGATGCAGCAGCTAAAAAAGCCAATGCAATTCTGGGCTGCATCAATAGGAGTATAGCATCTAGATCAAGGGAAGTACTAGTACCACTGTATTCTGCTCTGGTCAGACCTCACCTGGAGTACTATGTCCAGTTCTGGGCACCACAGTTCAAGAAGGATACTGACAACCTGGAACGTGTCCAGAAGAGGGCAACCAAAATGGTCAAAGGCCTGGAAACGATGCCTTATGAGGAACGGCTTAGGGAGCTGGGTATGTTTAGCCTGGAGAAGAGAAGGTTAAGGGGTGATATGATAGCCATGTTCAAATATATAAAAGGATGTCATATAGAGGAGGGAGAAAGATTGTTTTCTGCTGCTCCAGAGAAGCGGACACGGAGCAATGGATTCAAACTTCAAGAAAGAAGATTCCACCTAAACATTAGGAAGAACTTCCTGACAGTAAGAGCTGTTCGACAGTGGAATTTGCTACCAAGGAGTGTGGTGGAGTCTCCTTCTTTGGAGGTCTTTAAGCAGAGGCTTGACAGGCATATGTCAAGAATGCTTTGATGGTGTTTCCTGCTTGGCAGGGGGTTGGACTGGATGGCCCTTGTGGTCTCTTCCAACTCTGATTCTATGATTCTATGCAGAGATGCAGCAAGCAGCTTCTTCTGAGTGTATCATTCCAGATTCTCTCACAACATCCTATTGTGCCCTAGCACAGAGTTTGGGAATTTCTGCTATAGCATCTCTGGCAAATTGAAGCTTCAGCTTACCCATCTTTCATGGACTTCATGAATGTTCTATATTTAACCTTAGTCAATGGAATAAAGTTTAGCACACAGCAATAGTCTTTGGGGCACGGAGTGCTCTTATCTTCTGAGCAGCAAACTGCTGCTGTAGTGGCAGCAGGGTGATTAGTGAACATCACAGTTACGAACAGTATTCCTGAAGGAATTGCGCTGGCTGCCAGCTTACTCCCAGGCTAGGTTCACAGTTCCGGTATTTGTGTACAAAGCCTTATACAGCTTGGGACCAGATTGTTTCACCACCTACATACCCAACTGATCGCTGCAGGAGAGGGCACCCTATGGATCCCATGCTACCAGGAGGTACCTTTTGCACATTGTCAGAATTAGACCTTTGGTGTGGCATTTTCTACACTTTGGCACTTTCCTACACTTTGGCACTCCTTCCCACTGCATATCGAACAGGTGCCTTTTATATGAGTTCCTTGGCACCTGTCAAAGACCTTCTTATAAAAAAAGTTTGCAGATTTTTATCCCAGTTGGTATACAGAGCCATCTTTCCTATTGGGCTGACTGGTGCGTTGCACCAGGGCACCGGCCTCTGAGCGGCCTCTGAGGGGCGCCCCAGCAAGTGGGGGAGCTGCGCAGAGCAAGCGCCCCTCACTGCCCACGTGGAGGCGAGGCCGGGGTCCGGCTCCTCCATGGCATCTCCTCCCTGCCGGAGGAGCCCCCTCCAGCCCTGCTGGCAGCGCAGCCCTTGCCTGCCTCCACCATGCCGTACCGCGGCTGGAGCCCCCTCCCTGCCGGCGCTCCGGCATCGCTCTGAATTTACGTTGGCCGGATCTCGCAGAGAAGGCGGTGCAGGGGCGCTCCCTCCCCCGGTTTTATTAAGGGCCCTTAATATAAGTTACCTGCTAAAGGCCACTGAAAAATGCTAAATCCTTGTTTGTGATACCTTCTCTAGAAAGCCTTAATTTCTGGGTACTGTACTGCTGTGCATTGTTGCGCAGCAACAATGAAGAAGAAACAAAGAGTTTATTCTCCAAAGAGATGGAAATCTAAAGGACCAAAAATAGAGCACAGTATAATAGGAAATGGTTGCAACCTGCTTGGCTGAAACCAGCATGTGCTCATTCACCCACCAGTGTTTGATTTCTGATTAAGAAATTATTGTGTGTATGGTTACCTGCTGCCTTAATCTTTTTCTAAAAAAGTTTCCTTTTTGGAGTTTATTTTTTGGGGAGATTCAGGGATTTGGAGGGTGAGGAGAGAAACTGTGATGCTGCAGTAAACTGCAGTTAGATAAATGTATAGGACATAGCAGCATGCTAGGGCAGTTGGCTTTATATTCCACTAAGAGGTAGCAATCTTACTGTTCCTTTCCATGTGTGTTAAGGGGGGAATTGTTTCCTGGATGTGTAGTAGCCAGAGAAGAATTCAGAGTTGTGATCTAGGTGTATTTGGTTGGTTGGTTTGATGCACTTCATCACCAAGGCTAGAGCACTTTAGAGCTTTTGACTACACCAAGGCTAGAGCACTTTAGAGCTTTCTCCTTGACTGAACATCTTGTATTCAAAATGCTTTTTCGATAGGGTACAGTTGTACAGTGTTTACTTTTATTTTTACTTCTTTGCAATCTCTTAAGATTGGAAATAGTGTTTCTGGGGCTTGTGTGTGACCTTTTTCATGCACTGCTAACTCAAAGCAAGCCCAAGAACATTTCCTAAAACAACGCTTTTCTGCACTTCTTAAAATTCCTAGTCGTTCAAGATCAAATACAACATTAGACATCATGGTGGGGAGGAAAGCATGAGTAGTCAAGAGAGAGACTGAAACATGATTGAGTAATGAACCCCAAAGAGAACCTGAGCATACATGTGAAATATGGGGGGCAGAGGCATATACCGTGTTTCTCCGAAAATAAGCCATACCCCGAAAATAAGCCATAGTGATAGGCAGTTTAACCTTGTAGGTTAAACTGTACCATACTTAATAATAATAAAAAAGACATCCCCTGAAAATAAGCCACCGTGTTGTTGTTTTTGAGGAAAAATAAATATAAGACGGTGTCTTATTTTTGGAAAAACGCGGTAGCAGTCATGGTTGTGTTCTCATGGTCATTGAGAGCAGCAGATAAGTTTGCATGGACTATTACACCAGGAAGTCAGGCATGGAAAGGAATAGATTGCCTGAGGAAGAAGAGGTATTTGTGGCTAGGTGGCCAACCTGTAGCAAGGTTGCCTTAAGTGGCACAGGACATGGAGACGGTGACACTTTTGTAACAGGAGCAGGAGAGCGCGTGGTCCTGTCTGTGCATGAGTTGGACCTTCCCTTTTGCTTGCCTCTCCTCTTGTCTGTTCCCTGAGACAAACCACTCCGAAGTGGTCAAGGGATGCTGACGTTTTCATTCTAGTATGAATTAGTGTGGCACTCTTTTATACTTTGCATTCCATCTGTGGCTCATGTGCCAAAAAGGCTATCACCTTGGTTTTGGAAGTGAATAGTAAATATTTTAAGAGACACGAGCAATGGAAGTACAAGTCATATATGAATCAGACACAGATTTAGGGGGAAATGACCAGTTTGCCCGCACTAGGTGCTGAGCCAAAAGGGCACTGTAGGGAGCACTGCAACAGTGATGTAGAATGGAGAGGAAGAGGCGGGAGGGGCACTGAATTTTTGGGCTACCCAAGGGCACTGCTGAAATTTGAGAGCCCAAAGTCCGCCACTGTAGGAAGAGGTCCATAGATAGTGCTTTCTTATTGACACCTGAGTACGTTTCTGTCCCTTGCAATTTAAGGAGAAGCCTTCTGTGATTATTTAAAAACCTAAGTGAAGCACAAAGTGCATTTTCCCACAATGTCAAACATTTAGTATAAAAAAGCTACAGTACAGAAAAAGGGAGCCGTGGGTTGGTTAGAATGTTTCAGACTAGGGCCTGGGAGACCAGAATTCGAATCCCCACTATGCCAGGGGTGACCTTGGGCCAGTCATTGCCTCTCAGCCTAACCTACCTTATAGGGTTGTTGTGAGGAAGAATTAGGAGGGGGAGAACTATGTATGCCGCCTTGAACTCCTTGGAGGAAAGGAGGATATAAAAGGCATAAATAAAATGTATTCTACTGGACTGTGTTTTTTGCCCATGGCACTCCTATTTGGCTTTTTACTTTGCTTCATCTTTCTGATTAGGAGGGAATATACAGCACAAGGTGTCTAAATGTTTGGCTGAAGGTTTCATGTACTATGATTCTGACTATGAAAACTATTCTTGAATACCAACCAGTGAATATTATTAAAAAGAAGTAAGAAAGAAAATGTTGTTGTACATGAACACACATTGATTGTCCATATTATTTTGGGAAGTTGAGTTTTCCATTGAAGTGAGTGATTTAATAGTGAGGAACGGTGGTGCAATGGGCAATTCTTGAATTTGGTGAAAAGAACCATATAATTCAAGGGAAAATATTACATTAATTAAAATCAGCATGTTGATCTGATTAATGTAAAAGACTCTTTTTGTAAAGCAGCTTTGCAAGGGTTTTAAATTAATATCCTAGCTTCCTAGGGAAGTATTTCATTATAAAATTAATGTAATTGAACAGCAGTTCTAATTAGTAGATATTAAGCTCACAATCATTTTTGGGAATCAAGCAAATATCCAGCAATGTGCAGAAAAAACACCAAGCTTTCAGTGTAATTCTGTTAAGCTCTGATTTGTTATCTATAAACTTTAAGCATTTTAAAGATGAAAAGCCCTATTAGGCCTAAGTATTCATAAAAATTAAGTTTTTGTGTAGGTTATCTCTGCTTACCCAGCTATTCACAATGTTGGCTATTATTAATCATTCTTCCTTCTAACAGAGCTGTTTAAATGTCCAATGGTAGATATGTGCTAATGTTAATTATTGCCATTAAAATATACATCTCAGTCAAGGAGGTCTGAAATTCATTTGAGGATAAATTATATTTTTAATTACCAACCTTTATTTATTTATTTATTTGCTTTGAGGGGGGATTGGATGACTATAATTTTATCTGTTCATGGCCCCCAGAATGGGTGGAGAGTTAGCTCCAGGACTCTCCTTGGAAAATCCTGGTCATGGTTTGTTTCACAAACTGAGGTAATTATGAGTTCTCCCACATGAAACAAACCATGGGTTGTGTCCTCAGAGTTGGTTTGCTTTTCCAGATGCTCTTGCCTCATGTCTTTGTAGACTGGCAAGCATCTGAGGTGACGTGGTGTCCAAGCAAGCCATGATTAAAGAAAGGTGTTGGGGTCACAAATAACACCAGGCCATTCTTGCAGCAAAGGAAAGTCAATACTGAACCATGGTTTCAGAATACAGTTTGTCAGTACACAATTAAAAGTTAAGCTGCTGAGCAGGGTACACACCTACCACCAAGCCATAGTTTAATAAATCATAGTTGAGTTAACCTTGGCTTAGTATTATGAGCAAACCAGGCCATTGCTTAGATGAGCATCTATCTTCTCCTTCAAGTGATTTTTTTTTGTGTGGTTCAACTTTTACAGCCTCCCTGATGCCTGTAGTAAAGCTTTGGGGAGCATGTATGCAGTAAATTCATTATCTATCAAAGTATTTGCATACCACATTTCATTGAGAATTCTAGGGCAGTTTACAACAATTTCCATAAAAACAATGCAACAAAACAAGAAAAAATAAAAATCCACCATAGAAAATACCACATCACTTCAGGCAATTTTACATTTTGGTGGTATGTGATTGGAAGGCAAGCAAGAGTGATACACAGTCCCTCTTTTTGCTTTTTCTTGGTTAATGTTTAAAATCGGGAGTCTCATGTCTTGCCAGTTGTGCATGTGTACATGCACAGTACAGTCAAACCTCTGGATACGAATGCTGTGGGTTGTGTACAACATGGGTTACGAATGCGTTGAACCCAGAAGTAGCGGAATGGGTTACTTCCGGGTTCGGTGGTTCGCACATGCACAGAAGTGTTGAATCACAGCGTACTGCTCATGTTGCAAACGGGGCTCTGGAACGGATCCAGTTCGCAGCCAGAGGTACCACTGTATCCCTCTTTGGATGTTGCACAAGAAACTAGAATTCTTTTCCTCACCCTACTCCTCAACCCCCCCCCCCCCCCACCTTTTAATGAACAAATCTGCTCTTCATTACTAATGGAAAAGATTGCTTGGCGCTTGAGAATAATTTACCTCCAAAGCAGACTGATGAAATTTGCTTGGAAAAGTATTGAAATTTGCAGTGAACATGACATTTGAATGAAAGTATATTTGTCATTTATACTGTTCTTGTATATGACACATTCCTCTTTGTTTTACTTTAGGTGAAAAATGACTATATGGTAGAAATAGCAGACCAGGTGGACCAGGAAATTGCCTTGAAGCTAGGTTGCCTTGAAATCAGGTAAAGCAATATTTTTACATATTTATTATTCAAACTTTTATAGGGTGAGCAACTTCCCTTATTCTTGATACCCTGATTGATATGAAAGTAGGGTTTTCTTTAAGGGTTTGCTTAAAAGTCTTTTAGAACCTATAGTGTTTGGTGTATTACAATTGTAATGCTTTTAAATTTACAGATTTCCCTTTCCCAAACTCCCAATTAGTGGCATTTTTATGTCACGTCTGCTCAGTTCACACAAATTTAACTCAAATGGTTAGAAATTAGCCAGAGTATTGAAAGTAAGGCAAGACAAATGCATTTACTGTGGGAGAATCTTTCTTCTAGGTATTCTAGTAAATCTATTACATTCCTCATGTTGCTGTGTATGTATCTACCTGGGAGGAAGCCAGTTTGATCTTTATGTATAGTTTTATTTAGTAAAATTTTTTCAATCTGTTGGCTAGAATGCCAGTGAATACTTTGTAATCACTGTTCAGCAGTGATATAAATTCATTTAATTATTCAATAAATTATTCTATTCTATTCTATTGGCCTATAGTTTTTAATTAGCGTCAGGTCTTGTCCTTGTTTTGGTATCAATACGACAAAGGCTTCTTCCCATGATCCCAGTATTATTTCACATTTTAAAATTCTGTTCATTACCAAATTCATTGGTGTTATTAAGATTTCCTCTAATTTTGTATAATATGCTGCTGTCAAACCATCTGTTCCAGGTGTTTTTCCTACTTTTGCTTTCGTAACTGCTTGGTGCACATCCCTTGTTGCAGTTGGCTGATTTAATTGTTCCCTTTTCTCTGCTCCTATTGTCTGGACCAGGCATCCCCAAACTGCGGCCCTCCAGATGTTTTGGCCTACAACTCCCATGATCCCTATGTAATGGTCGGTGGCTCTCACTTGCCTGTCCCAGCCAATCTCCTGGCTTGAGCAGCTTGTGGGAAACACACAACTCGGCACTTCTCTTGTGAGCCGTAGTCAAAACAATTTCCCGGTAGTTCGCTGCCACCACCCTTTCTCACTTGCACCTGGCCAGAGAGCCCAAAAGGGAAAGTTCTCCGCCTTGTTACAAGGTTGCAAGCCTCTGACTACTCTTAATAAAGCAGGCAGAAATTCAACTGGTTTGGTTTCGTTACTCAAACCCAGGCACACTCACTTGTGCAGCCCAACACTCAGTATACGACCAAATGGTCAAGGGACCGGACTAGTTGCCCCACCCTGAACAATACTCAAGGTCCAAACCAAAATATACCTTTTCAAGGCTTTATTAAAAAGTGTAAAACATACAACTTAAAAATAGCAGTGCACATTTCTCGTGAGGTTACAGAGATCGCAAATAATAAACATAAGCATACAAATTGCTCTAACTAAAGGATACATACGGTTACGCAGATATAACTTGTTGCAAAGCTTTCAGAAGGCGCAGCCCGCAGGCCCCCCTTCTCCTCTCACAGCTTCATACTCGCAGAAGCTCTGGCAAAATTGCAAGTGGCAAAATGCAAAGTTCTAATGCTAGAACTCCCAAGTTATGGGGAAAGGGTCAGGTGGGGTTCCGTTTTCCCACCAATGGAAATGAGGCTCCAATTAGCAGTTTACCAATGATTTCTGGTGTAGCCCATTTGTCTTCACCTGTCTTACTTCACACTCTGATCTAATACTAGCAGATAGTAAGGCAGTTCTCTCATTCCCTCCCAACTCATCAGGGTCAAGCCGACCCCAGGTGGACAGGATAGAGTGATTAAACCCCCTCCCATCCGTACCATAAGGAAATAGGGAACACCGGTGTTTCTTCTTCAGCCAAAGGCAATTACCACATTCCTTTGCAGGCAGCTAATTGGGGCTAGCAGAGAGGGACTTAGCAAGTTTTGTTAAAGGCCCAGCCTGCTCTTGCTGTCTCTCCCAGCATCCAAGGATTCAGAGTTGTTCATACTATAACTCCCATGCCATATCCATGACACCCTAGCTAACAGGACCAGTGGTCAGGGAAGATGGGAATTGTAGTCCAAAACATCTGGAGGGCCGAAGTTTGGGATGCCTGGTCTGGACAATACTGTGGGAGAATGTTTCATCATCCCACATTTTCAAATCGTGAAGAGTTGAATTAGGAACATTGCCATTGCCCCTTCCTTAACTTATTGTGCAATACTTGTAAAGTGTAAAAAAAATTATAGAGAAAAATAGAGAAACTGAGAGAAGTGAATCCAAACACAGTTTTTACTCTTGTAACCAGGAATATTTAGAGTTCGTCAGAAAAAAAAAGACTTTCTGTCATTTGTCTTAATGTCTCTGATCTGAAACTGATTTTTTTGCCTTTCTGTTGCATTTCTGCCACCCTCCTGAGCCTGAAGCTCTGTCGAGGGGATATTGTGTGCCCTAGATCTGAGCAATGGGCTTTGGAGACTGTCAGGCATCCAAATTGCTTTGTTGGCCTTTTTAAAGAGTGGAATACTGGCAAAGATGTTGTGGTCCCTTTTCATTAGCTGTCTCTTAATAAATTATCCAGGTGCCAGGCCAGAGCTGCAAATCTTCTTTCTTTCACAAATACACATTCTCACTCTTGCGAGCACAGAGTCATGCCTCTTGTATTTTATAATCGGTTGCTGAGAATCACAAGTGGGAAGAGCACTGTTGTACTCATTTCCTGCTTACAGGTTTCCCATAAGCATCTGGTTGGCTACTGTGGGAGCAAGGGTGGTTTCTTATATTCTTAAAGCAGCAAGGACTTATTAAATTGAGATTATAGTGCCAGTTATGGAGCCCCTCCTGTTCAGTATGCCCCACATAGGTTATGGGACCCTTCCTTTTCTCAGGGATCAGCCACAGCTCAGGGAGCCTTTATCTGGAGTCTCGTTTTCTCCATGGCCCACTCTATAAACAGTCTTTATATATAGCTCTGACTCTGCGCCGAGGGGTCAGAATATTCAGATTTGTCTCCACCTTCAGTGGGGTTGTCTTTGGAATCAAACTAAGTCTCTGGCTATCCCCACAGTGGAAGTACAGCAGGGATGTGTGGAATGGGGCTGGCTTTCCTACCATCCAGGGAATTTCCTTTGCAACGGAGACACCACCACCCTCTTCTGCCAACAGCACGCCTTCTAAGTGTCTGGTGCTGCCTGCCTTCTGAGCTTCATAGCTATACATTTGGTTTGGTTAGACATCTACAGAGCCAAGCTATATTTTTGTCTCCAGATACGTGTGTGCATATTATAGAATTGTGGAAATGTAGGGAAGGGCTGCAGCTCAGTGGGACAGTGCATACAGTACTTTGCATACGAAAGGTCCAGGTTTAATCCCTGCCACCCTCAGAAAGGGCTGGGGAGCTGCTCTGTATGCATTTCCCCCTACCACTGTCACACTAAGTGTATGTCTCCTCTTCAGCTTAATGCTGAGAAACTGAGCAGAAGCCCAATATCACACCAGGAAGGCTCTAGAACATGCATGAGGGCTGGAGCCATGAAGGGCTCAGCCTAAGCCCAGCCCAACTCAGTCCTGCTGGGATACTAACTCTAAACAGCATTTTGTGGTCTCCTCCTATTTTACAAAGCACAATAATTTTTTAGCATGTTAATAAACTCCTCCGGAGTATAAAGAGAGAGAGACGAGAGATTTCGGAACAATAGCTGATGAAAATTTCCCAAGCGTATCACTGTTGTTCAAGGTCGTTTTGTTGAGACAGTTGCTTTAGTTCTGCTATTGTCTTGCACAGCAAGACTCAGACAAAGTAACAATCAATAAGAAATTAGTGGTAAATCAAGCGACAGAGTAATAGGGAGAGAAAAGCAAATGTTGAGCAGTAATTTTGAATTATACCATTATTGCAAATGCTCTTGCTGGCCAAGAATAATGATAGCTGGTACACGGCAGTTCAGCACTGTCAAAATTGCAAGTTTAAGGAAATGTTTGGGTGGAAAGGTGGCTAAGGATTTAAATTTTCATCACAAGCATATAATATGATTTGAGACAAGGAACTTTATCTTTTTGAATCACAAGGCCTTGTGATTGCAGATGTATAACAAAACAAAGTGAAAAGCCCAACAATAAATTGAGTAAGGTTTCCAGTGGTCAGAGGCTGGACATTCAGCACTTTGAAGAGCCGTATATATTGAAGTGCTGGCTTGAGTTAATTTGATAGGATTTGGAAGCGCCAATATGCCTCTCCCATAACTCAGGGATTCAGCTGCAGGAGGATGGTGCTATGTTTTTCCACTATACATGCAGCTTAGATCAATGTATTGTACAACAAAAGTAGAATGGTTAAAATTCTTAGAAAAAAATTAATAGAATAAGTTTATTGTCTTAAAGGTTACTACATATTCTAGTTACTTCATGGAAAGCATATTCTGTTGTTCGATGTTATGGCAATAAAAGTTGGGTCACAGATGCCTGTAAGTCACAAACAGAGGGCACCTGTAGCAGTGCTTTGGGTTTGTCCTGGGGTTAATGATGGGCACAGTTGTGATATCACACCTTGAAAATGCTCCTCAGGTGATTGGGGTATGGTAAGTGTGTAAGCTGTGATTCTCTTAATCTGCGAGAGGATTTAGTAGCATTATTATGACAAATTTAGCTCTTTCATGTTTATAGTTTAAACAGCAGTAGATTTCTATTAGTCAAGTTGCTGAGATATTATTATACTGTATGTGCTATGGCTTATCTTGTGCTTGCCCAGACAAGTATTTACTCAAGGTGTTTTTGTTTTATGTGTGTGCTGATTTCAGGAGATCATACTGGGAGATGAGAGGCAACGCATTAGATAAGAAGTCAAACTATGAAGTATTAGAGTAAGTATATCATTTCAGTTCCAGGCCTGAGTTGTCTCTTGCTTAGGAGAAAGAGGATAAGTTCCATTAGAAGCTGCATTACTGCCACTCTTCACAGGGAGGCCATGATACGAAGTCTGCTGTTATTGCTTTAATTAAGATAAAATGGGAAATCGTAAAACCTAATAAATTTCAGACCTCTGAACCTATTGAGGAGGCAAGAGCTCATCAGCTTCTGTCTGACCAAGACAAATTGGATTCTTCATAGTTTAAACCTGCTGATACGCAGTATCATAGTGGTTTCAATCATCTGCATTCTGTTAATGCATCTGGGATCAGCCAGTCTAGTCCTACAGATTTAGCAGTGCTTTGTATAAAATGGATTTTCTGTTTGTGATTAGATTAATCAGTCACGGGTCTAAATTACTTAGAGTCTTTAATTACTTAGCAGATTCTAGAATTATATACCGGTAATTGGTAGCTTTGTTTTCCCTTTCTTTCCTTTCCCTTGTACTAAGTTACAATGAAGTTAGCAAAATCACAAATTTCCCAGCATGTGCTACAAACTTGAGTTAAAAGCTGGAATATTGACCTAGGCAAACTGTGAAAATGTGGCTTCTAGCCAAATTAAAGGGCAGTTTTGTTTTCATGAACTTAGTGGCAGGTGCATTAGCTGGTTTTCTAGGAAATGAAAAGACTTCCCTATTAAAGCCCCAATAGAAAGCAGAAAGGCATGATAGGGAATAAGTGTAAAACAGATGGGCAACATTCAGCTTCAATGCTATTTGAGGGTTTGGAGGACCTGTTATGAAAGCAGAAGGCAATGACAATTGCAATGTTAGAAGTGCTATATAAATGGAAGAACCGCAAACCTTTCAGAGTCTGTAGAGTTACCGGTAGGTATGCCTTCAGTGTCCACTGTTCTGTCCTACCAATATATAAACTGATTATTCCTTAACAAGCTCATTTTGAAATTGATATCTAACTTAAGAGGGTGACTGGAGGAGAGAGGGGGGGTTGTTGTTTTTGTTTGTTAGTTGGTTTTTTGGGGGGGGGGCTTAATATTGTAAACCACCTTGTGATCCTTGGATGAAGGACAGTATAGAAACTTAGTAAATAATAATAGCAGCATCAGCAACAACAACTGACCTGTCTGCTTGACATTGATACCAGGAAAGGTCCTAGAGTAGGTAATTAAACAGTACATCTCTGAACACTTGGAAAAGGATGCTGTGATTTCTAATAGTCAGCATGGGTTTCTGAAAAGCAGGTAATGCCAGATAAATCTAATTTCTTTTTTGATGGTGGATCAGGGTAATGCATTGGACACAGTGTATCTTGATTTCAGTAAGTCTTTTGACAAAGTCCCCCATATTCTTGCAGAGAAGCTGGGAAAATGTGGACTGGACTAGGTAACTGTTAGGTGGATTTGTAGCTGGTTGACTGACCAAACACAAAGAGTGCTCACTAACGGTTTCTCATCATCCTGGGAAAAGTGACAAGTGGGGTGCTGCAGGGTTCTGTCCTGTGGCCGTTGTTGTTCAACACCTTTATAAACACCTTGGATGAAGGAATTAAGGGGATGCTCATCAAATTTGCAGGCCACATCAAACTTAGAGAGGTAGCTAATGCTGTAGAAGCAGAATCGAGATTCAAGATGCCCATAACAGATTGGAGAACTAGAGTAGATCAGGCCAGTCGCCCATCTAGTCCAGCATCCTGTTCTCACAGGCCAACCAAAAACAAATAATATTTGTTTGTTAAATATTTATTTGTTACGTTTTATCAGTGAGCTCCTGCAGTAAACCAAGCTTCTATCATAGCCAGCCAGATATCTCTACAAGCAGAGCTTGAAGACTGTTAAGGATGATGCAAAAACTGTTATAAAACTGTAAAATGTTGTTCACACCAATACACGGAAACCATGTACTGTAATAACATTAAGGTGGCAGTAATGTGAAATATTTTCTTTGTAAATATTTCCAAGATGTGCAGTGCAGTCCCTCTTGGAGTGCTCTTGCATGTCATGTAGACTGTCGGATTTATCTAATCCTACATAGAAAGATAAACTGCATGCAGTTTGCATCTGAGAAGAAATACATCAAAGGACTTAATATTTATGAATGTTTTATCACGTTCTTCCCCAGTTTAGCATCCCTGCAGACACTTGTGCTTGTAGCTGCAAAAGAGAATGTTCTGCTGCTGTTAATCTTATATGTTTTGGGGGAAGATTTTTTAGCAGGGTCTTTTTTCTTTTCTTTTTTAAAGAGGCCTACAATCAAATGCAAATGATTCCACTAAATGGTAGCTAGCTTTGTGCATCTGACATCTCTGAATATAACCTCTATAGAAATGAGTCCACATCCAGTTGTGCATTAGGTAGTGATCCCTGACACATCTCAAGTTTGGGGCCGCTATTCAGAATAAAATTAGGCAAAAGGAGGCACCCTTTCCCAAGTGTCAAAGGGAGAGGGGGAGATATATGTGTCAGTATATGTGTGTGTGAACATATGAATGATAAAGAGGAACCTTCCCTTAGCACACACACACACACACACACACAAACTGAGGGAAGGTCCCCTTTTATAATTCATGTGTTCACACACACACACACACACACACACACACACACACACACACCCAGTACAATTGCCAGTTAAATGATTGCTGATGAACTTGCACATTATTTTTCACATTTCAAGATTAGCAGATTGGGCTAGTGTCACAAAGCTTCAAATACACTGTTAGTCACCAAATAATAAAAGTTTGTTTTGCCTGTTACCACTACAAGTGTATTTGTCTTATAGATACAGTAAATAAGGAAATTGTTAAATGTTTTGGAACTGAAAAGGGGGTTTGTTTTGTTTTCGTAGTATTCTGCTTCCCAACTTCAAGTTTATAAAAGAACTGTTTAAAATGATATATAAACAATGTTGAAAAGGTTTTTTTATTGTTGACAGTTTTTTAATGAATTCTTCCTTGAGTTGTTTATTTGCATGCATGTGTGCACCCACAGACACCCACACCCACCCACCCACCCACCCACACCTGCATATTTCCTCATGATTTTATTGTTGATTTACATGAACAAGGCACATAAATCCCAAAATCTGTATTAGGGTAATGTATTTGTTTGATCAATCACAAAATCCTGTACAAGTACAACACTTCTCAAAAACATGACTAACTATTGCTTTGATTATTTCAGGAAAGATGTGGGCTTAAAAAGATTTTTTCCGAAGAGTTTGTTGGATTCAGTAAAGGTATGTTCTATTCAGATGGTGGAAGTAGTTGGATGGTGTGTGTTGATCATTCCATCTCCTGCCCCTCAAAGTGTACATTTATATATTTATTTAGTACTGCCCATTTCATGGCGTTTCAAAACACATGAAAATGACCCAAGGGAATGTGGTGCTTTACTCAGTACAAGAAAAAAAGACATGTGGTAGGCATATTGAACAAATTCCTGACTTGTTTTGCTGTCAGTTTCATCTCTCAGGAGGTGTAGGAGGGAATAAAGGGACCTGCTATTCTTTATCTATCTGATTCTTACCAACTGGCCAACTGGCAAGTACACTTTGGGGTGAAAATGACTGTGTTACCCTGGAATTTGTGATAACAATGTATGTGTAAACTGGACATAGCTGGACAGGTAACCTGGATTTTTGGAAAGCAGATTTGAGGAATTTCTAGCAATGACTAGAAATTCTGAGGGAGAAAAGAACTCAAGAGGGATGGGATATAGGGAAGTGTGGAATACTGAAGGCACAATGGCAAACTATTCCAGTTAGGAGGAAAAACAAAAGATATCTAAATAAGCCTATGTGGCTGCACAGAGAGCTAATGCTGATGAGCCGAGATTTTGGAAAGCATATGTACAGGAGGCAGAAGGATGAGTACAATGAGTAGCTTACATTTGTAAGGATGGTATCAGGAAGGCTAAAATCCAGAAAGAGCTGAGACTTGAGAAGGGGCTTCTTTGGTTATGTTTCGATAAAGTAGAAGGACAAAGAAGCGGGTAGGTCTTCTGTTTAATGAATTAATAACCAAAGATGAAGAGAGTGTAGAATTTTCTATTTCAACTCTGTCTTCTCCAACAAGATGAATTGTGTTCAACCTCAGGATAGGTAAGGAAGCTGTTAGAGAGCACCTAGCTACGTTGAAGGAGTTCAAGTTTCCAGGGCCGGATGAATTGCCTCCAAGGGTGTTGGAGTAGCTCGCAGACGTTTCAGAACCAGTGACTATTAATTGAAAATTCTTGGAGATCACATGAGTTGCCAGAAGACTGGAGGTGGGCGATTGCTATCCCTTTATTCAAAAAAGGAAAAAAATCAGGTCTGGGAAACTCAAAGTTAATTAGCCTGATGTCAATACCGAGCAAAATTCTATACAGTAATAGATTATTAAGCGTTCAGTTTGTGAGCCCCAAGGAAAAGAGTGTATGGATTACTAGGAGCTTGAATGGGTTTATTTAATTTGTTCCTCCCAGTTCTGTACAATTTCCGAATATCACAGGCTTCTGGGCAATGACTACTTGAGGGTAGAGTAAATATTCTGAATGTGAATGTATGAGACTGAGAGGAAGCTGCCTAATGTTTTTTCTTCACTTAATATTGGTTTAGAAAATAAGATCAAACCCCAAACAATAACAGTTGGTTCAAGTGCATCATAATACTCAGATTGCCTTCTGACATTATGGAGTAATTAAATTTGTTTCAACTTTTTTTCTGCAACAGCACCTGTTAAAGAGAGTTACATTGTTTTTCTTTATAAGATGCAAGGTGGCAAACAGCTGTACGTTATTCATGCTTCACAAAGCTTCTTTCTGCTTCAGAATTGTGAATGTTTGTTTCTCCTCCCCCACCTCAAAGTTTATTGGGCAGATGTTTCCAACCTTGTGGTGATGGATGCAATTTAATATTCACTCTTGCCGGCAGGACCTTACAGTGACGTCTGTTTCATTACCTAGGCCAAAAACCTACGAAAAATGATCCAGCAAACGTTTCGACAGTATGCCAACCTCAATAGAGAAGAAAGTATTTTGAAATTCTTCGAGATCCTCTCACCAGTATACAGATTTGACAAGGAATGCTTCAAGTGTGCTCTGGGTGTAAGTATGCTACATCCAAGTGCTAGGGCATAATACAAAATAATCAGGGTTATTTGTAGGCAGGTCACGGTTTATTAAACTATGGCAAGCAGCTTAACTATCATTTATTGACAATGGTTAAAGGTTGCTTGTTGACCAAGGCATGTTGTTGTTGCATGAACATTAGTGTTAACCATGGTTTAGTGTTATGGGTGAACCTGGACGTTCTCCTTATGGAACTGTCACTACCCAAAAGGTACACAACCGTAACGGAAGAGTGTCAGAATAATTCAAATACATTTCAAGGCTTGGCTACTTTTTCTTGCTGGTGTTTTTCTCTACTCTCTGTTGTAATATACCAAGGTTTAAGGGACTATCTGCCAGATACGTTAATTGTGGTTCACTATTATGTTCAATCCAGGATAGAGGTTTCAATCCAGGACAGAGGTGACAATGGTGGTTTTTTAGGGGGCAGGGGAGGGAGAACAAGAGTTTGGTAAATGTGTTTGTTATATCCAGCTAATCACCAACCATATAATACAGTTAAACACATTTTTAAGAATCATTCGAGGATTGAAGACTGCACTCAGTTTCTATGAGTCACATTACCGCTGTGTCTAAAATTGAACTCGCCCCTACCGGCTTTTTTTTTAAATGAGTTATTTTACATAATACCAGGAAACAATGATAAACCTGTAAAGATGGAAGTTGTGTAGTAAATTTGATGGTATTTACCCAATTTCTTTTGTCAACGTTCTTTCCAAAACATCACCACCTCTGTTAATATAAAAGTCAAGCTGGATAATTTCGGTCGAGCTGGCCATTGGTCCAGAAGAAGGAATCAGCTACCTTACAGACAAGGGTTCCAATGTAAGTCTGCTTATCCACCAACTGTATTAACATGCCTTGGAGTAGGGGGTGTAAATGAATGTTGAGGTGGAGGTTAATCTCAAGTTAGATTTTCAAGGAAAACTCTGCTACTCCCATCTGTTTCACCCCTTAAAAACAAACAAACCAGTCAGTCTGCATTCTGTGCTCAGCCCTTATTGGACTGTTTATAGGGATTCTCCCTAAATATGTTGTACTTCTGCAAATCTTGGGCTTCTCCTTGGTTATCTCTTTCTTGTACTTGATGAGTTAGCTATGTAAGCATCCTCCCCTGAAGACTGGAAATAGAATATGATATTGCTGCTCGTCATACCATAACTTCTGCATTTTTGGTAGGCTTAAATTGAATCCTAGGGTTTTTCTTTCCATTATATTGTGTTCCCCACCAACCCCAAACAAGGCTTCTTAGATTTCAGGAAACGTGACTTACAGAAAGCAAAACAAACAAATGCTGTGCTGATTATGCTTCCCTCCACCCTCCTCTCCTCATAGGAGATCTCAAGTCAGTTTCCATTTGGGCTCTCTGCCAATAGTTCATACTGCTCCATAGTGCTCTAGGCCAAGAGTTGCCATCCCTTTGCTCTCTTCCCTTTCCCTGGGCAGAGCTTGTGACATTGCTCTGAGGCTCTATTAAAAATGAAAGGAAGCTGGCAGAATATGATAAACTTCAGGAGGATAGTGGTAAGTGGTTAAGGATGGTTGGGTGATCTATAGTACTTGCTGTTGCTGATGCTTTCACTTTACCCCATACTTTTCTGTAGCTTACCCACCTGGCAGACTTCCATCAAGTTCAGACCATTCAGTATTCAGCTAGTGAAGATAAGGACAGGAAAGGAGTGCTACAAATGAAAATTGCTGGAGCACCAGAGGTAGGCGGGTTACTGTTGAGTTTTCTGTTGCATGGTCAGGCAATGAGACCTAATTCCTTATTGTACTTTATCAATACTTCATGAACAGAGATGGGTGTCTCTCCCAGGACAATGTAAAAATTTGGATAATTGGCTCAGGCTTATTTGTCCTGAGACTGCAGCCCTCTGCATTAATAATGCTAAGAATGATTTATAGTAGAGTCCTAGCTGCAGTGAGGTACCTGCCGTAGTGCTATTCTTTCAGGCTTATTGGATCCAGAGTGGCTGAGATTATGTCTGCCTTGCCAGTTGTACTGGACCACATGCCCATGATACAATTCTGCTGTTCCTTTTGCAGTAACCCATGGTGATGGTTGCAGTGGAAAGTCATTACTGCCCTCTGTGGGTGCTCCTTAATATAGTGTGTTTGACAGAAACTGCTATCCTTTGGAGTGTGTGAGCACTACATATTTGTGGTTAGACAGGTCAATGTGGGAAACCATGTATGGAGTTTTGAACCTGAGAATGACTCTTCCCTGACCTAGCTGTTACATTGGACATAATCATGAAAACAGTGGACAAGAGCAAGAACACACAATTGATAAGCAAGTATTCTAGGGTTAAATAAGAGACATTCAATTTTTAGTTAGAACCCAAACTGCATGCACTTCTTTGGTTATTCGTTGTTACTTTATTCCAGATAACAATTGCCAATCAAGTTTGACCTCTGTTTGTTTATTATTTGGTTCACACAATTTATATCCCACACCTTCAGCATTAATGTGGTTACAGGTAGGTAGCCGTGTTGGTCTGGGTCGAAGTAAAATAAAAAAATTCCTTCAGTAGCACCTTAAAGACCAACTAAGTTTTTATTTTGGTATGAGCTTTCGTGTGCATGCATCTGAAGAAGTGTGCATGAAGAAGTGTGCATGCACACGAAAGCTCATACCAAAATAAAAACTTAGTTGGTCTTTAAGGTGCTACTGAAGGAATTTTTTTATTTTACTTCAGCATTAATTTATATTGGCGCAGGTAACAAGTAGCAATAAAAATAAAAATACAGTTTATAAATTACAGACAACCCCAATTTGTGTGTGTGTGTATGTGTGTGTGCATTCCAGGTCATCACACACGACGGCAGCACACATATAGCCTGCCACTTCTGGGTCACACATTCTTTGAATGTGCACAAAATGGGGGTTGTCTGTAATGCAATAAAGCATACCGTAGAAACTAAGACAACACTGTGAAACATAATTTCAGCAATCTATTCAAATAGATAGTAAAATCAAAACTGCTCCAAGTTTGTTTGTTTTTAAAGAAAAGCAGCAAAATTACCTTTTTCTAAAAGCCCTGAGAAAACAGGAATGTGTTTGCTTGGTGCCTAAAAGATAGTTAAGTAGTCACTGCACTGGGCCTCCCTATGGCATTCCAAAGGTGAGGAGCTGTCAATGAAAAACCTTTCTTATCAAAAGGTGAATTGTTTCTGAATTCTCCTCCCACTGCCTCATGAATATTGCTGATACCTAGTATGTTTTGGGCTCATTCCAAATAATTACAGTCCTAATCTTATACATTGAGAGATACAGGATACAGATGAGAGAGATGGGACTTGTTGGCAGCTGAAAAAATATGCTGCTTTATTCATGCAAACTGGCATTAGAAAGTGCCATTTGTCATTGTGGTCGTGCCAGCTCGCATCTTAACATCCTCCATGTTGCCACTCCCATGTGAAAGGCTTTAGAGTGTAACAACTGGGACCTTTTTAATCATTTACTCACTTTCCCCCCTATTTTCTGTTTTTAAGTTGCATGCTCTGCTCTGACATAACAGCTCAGCTGTTCTACTAAATGTTTGTGTCTGCAAATAATGCCTCTTTGTTTGTTGCCCTGTTTTCTCGCTCTCTTTCTCTCTAGCCTCTGACAGTGACAGCACCATCCTTAACCATTGCAGAGAACATGGCAGACTTGATAGATGGCTATTGCCGGCTGGTGAACGGTGCTACACAGTCCTTCATCATCAGACCTCAGAAAGGTGAGATGATTTTTTTGTAGATAACTTGTATTATGTCTAGTGAGGTTTGGTGTCATTTAGCTTGGTGGGAGGGGGGGAATCCTAGCCTGGAGAACTTTTCTCTTGTTTACTAGGGGAAATCCGTGTGGTTTCTGCAGCCAGGGGATATACAACTAATAGCAAAAAGTTAACGAGCGTCTGAGATGGCATTTCCAACAGCTACTCTTATATAAGTAATTTTATAGATGGCAAAACCATAACTTAGTCATATTCCAAAACTGTTGGTGAGTTTGTATTCTAAATTAGTAGTAAAATATATCTTGCTTGCACACAAACTTAACTATCTCTCCCATCATACTTTGTTTGGATCATGTATGTTCTATAGGAAGACAGCCTTCCTTTTTAGACACTCATATTATGCATTCAGTCATACATGTTTTTATTATTTATTCTATTCTTCCTCTATGGAGATCAGGGTGGCACCTATGGTTCTTTCCCCCCTTTAATATTCACAACAATCTTGTGAAGTAGGTTAGGCTGAGACATAATGAGCAGCCTAACTTCACTTGATGTAGCATGATGGATTTTAATTTGCACCTCTCCAATTCTGATGTTTTTGGTTACATGAGCTTTGGCATGCTCTAAGAAATTTTAGACTCAAACACTGAGATTTGAAAACCCCTGTTAGAATAATAGAATCATATTTTATTTTGGAAATGTGAATTATTCAGCAAAAAAGAAATACATAAATCTAAATTTTAAATTAAAAATATATTTAAAAATAATAACTTTTGATTATTAATATTAGTGCAAAAATAAAATAGTTGTTTAAATGTAGCCAAGTCCAGGAACTGCTTTTGCCTTGTTGCACTGAGCACAAAAGAGGTTGTCTGCAGAGAGTCTAGCTTATTTTGTAATGACTGCTTATACTTCAGTACCCTATATCTGATAGACAGATAATCTATAATCAAATTTAAATTGCAGATACTACTGAGCGAGGGAACTTATTCAAGTCTGATTTTGATATCTTAACACTAATAGTGTAGAATAATGCAGGCATGATTTAGGGGCTTTTTCATTGATGACTTGAATTTTTGTTACAGGTAGGTAGCCGTGTTGGTCTGAGTCGAAGCAAAATAAAAAAATTCCTTCAGTAGCACCTTAAAGACCAACTAAGTTTATATTTTGGTATGAGCTTTCGTGTGCATGCACACTTCTTCAGATATTAATTTTTTTTGTAATATTTTACTTTCAGTTTCTAGTCTCTTACTTCCTGTATATTGGACTTCTGCAGATGTTCTAAAAATTGCTTGGGAAAGTGAAAGAATAGTTAGAAGTTGACCCAAAGGGTAAAAATTCAGTTGCTCAGAAAACAGTGAGCAGATTTCCTATAGTTTTGACCCTTCTGACACAATAGTAGTGTGTCAGAGTTTTTCTGAAGACTTTCCCTTTCCACATGTATCCGGAGTTTCATTATAAGATCCTTGTACCTCATCAGTGAGGGGCATTTGGAAGCTTTATGTAAGGCTTTTAGGGAAAATGTGATATTATAAAACTTCCTCCTAGGATTTGAAGATAGAATCAGCTTTAATTAGCAGTTTTCCTACTTGTGAAATTTATTTTATGCATATACTTTAAGAGCATGTGACAATCGACTGTCTATTTTCCTCTTCATGCAGAAGGTGAAAGAGCTTTACCGTCAATACCAAAGTAAGTCTTAATATTTTATTTTCAGAAGTTAAATAGTACTTTGACATATATTAATTTGGGGGTTGTACAGCTAAAGACATTAAATGAAGTTAAACAGCTATTGTTTGGTTCCATTCATTTTTATTCACCATGTAACTGAAACACACCTGGATAACTCTTGTAGCATCATAAGGATGGCAGGTGGCATTGTGGGTTCTTGTGGCTTCCATATCTCTTTGTGACCAAACTGCTGCTGGATTAAAATCAGATGCCTTTGGGAAACTCAAATGCACCCCTAGCAATAATTTAGTGATGGAATAAGTGCTTTGCATGCAGAAGGTCCCAGGTTCAAACCTTGACAGGTGGAGTTTGAAGGCTCTTGACATGTGTGCATAGTGTGACACATGAAGGCAGCTTTGTGTGTGAGCTACATTAGGGCAATAGACTTTCCTCTACTATATTTTATTCCATAGAAAAACCATTAAGTGAAATATTTCATTAAATTAATAGGAATATTATGAATGCATACAATGCTATTCAGATTGTGGGGTTTAAAAGTTACAATCCCTCCTCCCTCCAGCCTGGCAACTATCCCTGGTGGGTGGGTGGGTGCCCCTTCCCCACATTATGATAGCTTTATTTTACCTGGGGACAAGTGTGTGCATGCACAAAGCACTACTTCTGTAAACTAGAGTTAAAAAAACAAAACTCCAAATAATATAGAATCCAAATCTTTCTTTCTAATGTTCTGTCTTTCTGTCTTCCTGTCTTCTATTAAATTTGTTAGTTGCTTTATCTGTAACAGGGCAACCCAAAGTTGATTTACAACCAAAGAGAGCAAAAACCCCCATCATATATACATTTAAACCAAGAGGAAACAGAAATACATTAAAAAATCCCATACACTAAGGTCCCAGATCGTTAAAGGCCCAAGGCCTGGTTATAGAAGAAAGTTTTTGCTTGGTGCCTACAGATTTATAATGATGGCACCAGGCAAGTTATATCGCAATATATTTAGAACATTGGTAGAAACGATGATGCAAAATTTTCCCAGAATAGCTCTATTATTATTGCCACCTTTCTTTTTCATGTTCCCTTTCAGGCCTCCTTTTGTTCTGATTTGGTATATTCATTTCAATCAAAATAGGTCATCTCCATTTCTTTGTGGTCCTAAAATGCAGCATATTCATGATAATGCAAATAGCCTTTTTAGATTATAACTATTGCATGTTGTTAAATAGGCAAAAGAGTTTAACTTTACCTTCGGCCAAATGGCTGAAATATGCCTCATGCAGGGGTGTGAGCCCTTATTTTGGCTCATTACCCCCTCGAACAGAGCCTGAACCCTCAGCACATTGTTTGAGGCTTTTGGTTTCAGGGTTGAATAATGGCCAAATGGTGTTTCAGGCAAGAGCACAATGGGCTGCCAGCTTTAACTCTTTGCTTCCACTTGCTCTATTTTGAAATATATCCCAGGTGCTTAATATATATATATATCTCAAGTGGCTGTAGCCCTGTTAAGTGACAGCATAAAAACAGCTTAAACGGGAAATATTTTACAGCATTTTCCAAAGGTCATTGGAGATGTGCTAAGGCAAATCTCGCAAGGCAGTTGTTTCTGCAAGGCAAGTGCTAGGACAAAAAGACCCTGTTGAGAGCATTAGTCTTTATTGTCTGCAAAGTTCTGAATGTTGTTGTAATTATGAGGCGGGGAACCTTTCCAACACTAGGGACAAATTCTCTCCCCGGCAGCCTTCCAAGGCCCACATGCCAGTGGTGGCAGGGCCAGAGGCAAAAGTGGGTGGAGCAACAAAGGTAGCTTTTACCTTTGCACAGTAGGCTAGTTCCTACAAATGCTCACACGCCTGTCTCTGTCCTCCATCCAGGCAAACAAGAAGCATTTTCAAGGGCACATTCCTGCAAGGAACAAGCACTCGAGGAAGATGCAAAGTATGACCTGTGAGCCGGGGGGGGGGGCAATGGGAATGGCTTAGGAGGAAGTGTAGATTGGGGAAAGTCCTGAAGGGCCAGAGAGAGGGTTTAAGAAGGCCACATTTGGTTCCTCGGCCTGAGGTTCTCCACCCCCTTTGCTTGGTGATTTCAGACTGAAGGGATCCTAAGCAAAGCTCTCTGGGTAACTCTCTGAGTAACAAAGGTGATGGCTATGGTGTTCTTTCCCTTCTGTATTTGGGCTTTCTAGAGGCTGGGAAAGAATTTCGTTCTCTTGACCAGCAAACATGCTCAGCCAGTTTTCCAGTGGATAGAAAACATTAATGTGTGCTCCTCCATCAGCAGGCTGTGCATAAGGAGGAGTTTCTCATGCTTAAATTCCACTCCATGTTTTCTTAGCAGTTGTAGCATACCATAATCTGAAGCTGTCCCCACCCAGATTTTATTTAGGACTCAAAATGCTGTTCTCTACACAAGCTAGACCAGGTCAATCAGCCACTGAAAGATTCTGGTAGGCTTCAATATAAGTAGTTGTTACTAAAGTTGTAATAAAATCCTGTTTTGCTTAGAGAACTTCTCTGGGTTTTTCCTGGTCTCCGAAGAATGAATATTTTAACTTCTCTTGCTGTGAAATGTAGGAGCCCCTCACCTCCCTCTGGCAGCACACACACAAAATGCTGTGAGGCCACTTGTAACTCCACACTCCCTTTACACAGCATGCTAAATCTAAAGAGGCTTCCTTCGTTTTTTATTCATGCAGTTATATATTTTTATGCCATAAAACAGTCATTTTAGCATGGTGGATGTTACTTTACTGTAGACTGGTGGTTGCAGTTTTGTAGTCCATTGTTGCTCATGTTTACTCAGTTATGGGACTTACTTGCAAGTAAATGTAGAGATTGCAGATTTAATCTGTTTATGAATTGTTCATACTGTTTCATGATTAAAACTCTCTTGATGTACAACCACCACTGAAGTTAATAGATTGATAATGGATAAATTCTTAGCTGTAGTAAGCCTACTAAGGTTTTTTCCCCCGGGGTGAAATAATATTTAAGAAGGATATGTCCTACATACTTTACAAGAGAGATAATAAGATGTGTAATAAAGAGACAACATAGCCCTCTTTCAGATATAAGAAGTAGATACAGTGTTGAATTGGGGTAACACTAAATGAGGATTAGAAGCAATTCAAAATTAAACTCTTGCTTGTTAACCCACTTTCTTTACAAAGCTATTCTCTTCTGACTTGGTTCAAGATGAGTTAAGTTTAAAATTGGCTCCTCATAGCATTCCCTCTACTCTTTCTCCCCTAGTGGATTCATAATGGTAGAGACAACTTTGTGCTCCTCCAAAACTTTTCACTGTAGAAAATGGGTTGGCCCTCCTAATTGCAGGAGGTGCCCTGTTAGAATGAATTTTCTTGAGCTACAATGTACAGCATTCACAGATTTGAACTCTTATGTTACAGGCTGGCCAACAACGAGAAGCAAGGAATACGGTCGCATACAGTCTCTGTATCAGGTAGGATCCGCAGGAACTTTGTTTATGAAGACAGTTTTATTTTGGTAATTTTATAGATACTTCTCTGCTGCTAAATATTTTAAAGCCTTTGCTTACTTCCTCACAAAATATTATTCAAGGCTGGGAGGGGGAGGATATGCTGGGATGTTTTTGTTGTTTTTTGTTTAACAAAGGCACCTGCTTATATGAAGCTCTGATGATTTTGTAAAACTCTTTAAAAAATGTTTTTAATTATTTGACCAACATTTGTGCTGATTTTAAAAGCGATTACAGTACATAATTGATTTGCTTATGTGCAGGTAACTTTTCAACCAGGGGTAGCCAACTTGGTGCCCTCCAGTTACTGTTGAACTACAACTCCCTTTATCCCTGACCAGCCCCTGACTGGAAGGCATCCTGTTGGCTACCCCTGCCCTTCATGATTCATGTATGCAAGGGCTACCATAGAGGGGGAATATACAACTCAATGAAATATTTTATATCATTGCCTTTAATAAAATGTGTGCATGGGCTCTATATCTACACGGATTGAGTTATTGGCAACAGAACTTGATATGGTTGTGAATTTCTGACTTAATAATAAGTGCTCAATTTTAATCTGCTGCAATTCCCATGTTTGCATAAGAGTTGCCAAATACTGGGATTATTTTGGGATTCTTCTCAAACCAGAACATAAAGTAGTGAGCCTTGCTGAGAGGGGAAGACTCAGAGGCTGGAGAACTTACAACTGTTTGGCCGATGCTGTAGTCCAGTAGGAAATGCGTTGTATTTAGACCTGGGTTAAAATCCTAGCATTGCAGTGGATTCACATGGAGGCTCTGGGCAGGTTGTGCCACTTGGAAATAGGTTTGACAAATAGGCGCCGGTGATAATGAGTTTTATCCTTATTTATTACTCTGTTGCTTTTGTCAGTTTGCACATATTTGCTTCAATCTCTGTGTATATAATGTTAATCACTACTTGGCTGCTATAAGAGAATTACTGTAACCAAAAAGCATTGTACATGCTAAAATTGCTGTGGAGATAACAAAAGAAGACCATAGTTTAACATGAACAGTCCTCCCCTACTTCTCTCCCCAAACAAACCAGGAGCAGTAAGCCAAGAACAGGCCTTGGCTACTCCTTGTGGTTTGTTTAGAGAGAAACATGAGCCTGGGTTCAGATGACACAAGAAGCCAAGTCTTGTGGCTTGTGGCTTGTTGCTCCAAGTGCAACCAGGAGTGGGGGAGGAGTTGACCAAGGGCAAATGCAACCCCGAGGCCAAACCAGATTATCCACCCCCTGGTTTTCTTGTTGTTTTGAGAGGAGAAGGGAAGGAAACACACAGGGACCAGGAGAGAGAATGGTGAGAAATTAAAAGGTCCCATTTTGTAAGTTAGCATCAAAGTTGGTCTCAAGTCTTTAAAAACATTAAATCTAGAGATGCAACACATTCATGAATAATGGTTTGTATAACATGGAGAAGTTGGTTGGATAGTGTCAACATGCACATCAAACTGAAGTCTACGTTTGATTGCTCCTATGTACCTTTATCTAGACATACATGCAAGATTATGCTTTTTCTGTTCTGGCTCTTTTTTGTTCCTTTTGGTCAGTCTGCTTTTCACATCAACCTTTTTATTGGCTTGTACAGCTGGATTTAATTACACTTGATTCTTGAAGAAACTATTGGCCAATTTCTTGTTTAAACAGAGAACTCTTATTACAACAAAAGAGAGCCAACTGGGAAATCCATCACCACTTCACTGGAGCAGCTTGGATGCATTCTTAAATGTAGCAAAGTCTAAGGAGTACAGGCCAAAATATAGAAGGATAGCTTTTAAATCCTTAACAATTCAGCCATTGGGCTGAAGTTACTGAACTCTTTGTTATGAACCATTAAAGCCCAGTTTGTGTAGAAATATTGGAACAACTCTAATGACTCATACAGTCCAAATGGTTATTCATGCAGATTTTGTTACTACTAACCATTATTTGCACAAAATAATTTCAAGTCATAGTATAGTTCTTTCAGGTTTTGGCATGGGCTGCTGTCATGTTGAATTCATTCCTCAGGAACAGATTGTTAGTGTGAAAATTATATGGTAGTTTGGGCATAGTATTTTTCAGGGTCTCTTTGGGTTTTTCTCTAAATGTACCAACTAGCTTCAAAGAAAGTTGTGTTTCATGCAATCACATAAAAGAGGCACACTTTCCCAATGAATATGTCGGAATGACACTGAACAATGAAAGCAACAGATGCACACAATGCACAATTAATGTTGGCTTATCTAGCTTAGCAGAGTTTTAACAGCACAAAGTCTAATGTGCAAAACCAGCTGTGGTGATGCCATCCCAAACTGCAGAATGAGAACTGTCATTTGATATTTAAAGTGACTAAAGCGAGGCAGGGTTTTATAGATAAGCCTCACTTTTCTCATCAATAATAATAATAATAATAATAATAATAATAATAATAATAATTTATTATTTATACCCCGCCCATCTGGCCGGGTTCCCCCAGCCACTCTGGGCGGCTTCCAAAAAAACAGAAATTCTAAAATACAGAAATCCATCAAACATTAAAAGCTTCCCTAAACAGGGCTGCCTTGAGATGCCTTCTAAAGGTCTGGTAATTGTTCTCTTTGACCTCTAGTGGGAGGGCATTCCACAGGGTGGGTGCCACTACCGAGAAGGCCCTCTGCCTGGTTCCCTGTAACTTGGCTTCTCGTAATGAGGGAACCGCCAGAAGGCCCTCGGAGCTGGACCTCAGTGTCCGGGCAGAGCGATGGGGGTGGAGACGCTCCTTCAGGTATACCGGACCGAGGCCGTTTAGGGCTTTAAAGGTCAACACCAACACTTTGAATTGTGCTCGGAAACGTACTGGGAGCCAATGTAGGTCTTTTAGGACCGGTGTTATGTGATCTCGGCGGCCGCTCCCAGTCACCAGTCTAGCTGCCGCATTCTGGATTAGTTGTAGTTTCCGAGTCACCTTCAAAGGTAGCCCCACGTAGAGCGCATTGCAGTAGTCCAAGTGAGAGATAACTAGAGCATGCACCACTCTGGAGAGACAGTCAGTGGGCAGGTAGGGACTCAGCCTGCGTACCAGATGGAGCTGATAAACAGCTGCCCTGGACACGGAGTTGACCTGTGCCTCCATGGACAGCTGTGAGTCTAAAATGACTCCCAGGCTGCGCACCTGGTCTTTCAGGGGCACAGTTACCCCATTCAGGACCAGAGAGTCCTCCACACCCGCCCGCCTCCTGTCCCCCACAAACAGTACTTCTGTCTTGTCAGGATTCAATCTCAATCTGTTAGCCGCCATCCATCCTCCAACCGCCTCCAAGCACTCACACAGGACCTTCACCGCCTTCACTGGTTCTGATTTAAAAGAGAGGTAGAGCTGGGTATCATCAGCATACTGATGGACACCCATCCCAAACCCCCTGATGATCTCTCCCAGCGGCTGCATATAGATGTTAAAAAGCATGGGGGAGAGGACAGAACCCTGAGGCACCCCACAAGTGAGAGCCCAGGGGTCTGAACACTTATCCCCCACCACCACTTTCTGAACACTAAAACTAAAACTAAAACTTAGTTTCAAAACTAAGAAACACAAAATCAGGATGATACTCTTTGATTTTATCAGCATTGCTCTTTATCGTGCATGAATCCAAGTGTTCTAGAAGTTCTGCAAAAGCTGCCAGCCATTTAAGGAACAAGGTCACCAAACAGAAGTATCACTGAAGAATGGGCAGTGTGACTGTTTCCCAAGGAAGTGCATGCACAGTATTGCCCTGGTTTCCACGTGGTGTTTACCGTTTGGCCTTGAAATGCTATGTGCGTTCACTCAGTTTAATCTGAAGACACAGCCTTATAGCATGTGGTATTCAACACATGAAGACGTAAATAAATTAATCACACCACAGAGCAAAATGTCCCTGTCCCTTCCACCCCCTTTTTAGGGTACTTCTACAGTGGAGTTGAGTAGAATATCTAAATCTGTCACTGAAGCAGTGTGGGTCTACATGCCAAGCATCTAGATGAAAAAATAATACCGGTAATCAAATACTGGAATTCTGCTTCTGGTTTCTGTCATTTATCTAGAAGCAGCACTATCCTCCAAATTCACTCATACAGGGAGAAAGTGGCACATGTTAATCAAGTTGCTCCCTGCCATTCCCCCATCTCCTTAGGGATGAGCAAAGTGTTTTGAGCTGCTTTGGATAGAGCAGAACCATTATTCGGCTTAGCTTCTATTTTAACTTGCTGGTTTTTAAATAATATGTTTACAGTGGTACCTCGGGTTTATGAACACATTTGGTTCTGGAAGTCTGTTCATAAACTGAAGCGAACTTTCCCATTGGGAAAGTTCCAGACGGGTCCGCGGAGTACTCAACCTGAAGCGTACTTAACCCGAAGCATGGGTGTAATTGGTTCCGGAAGTCTGTTCATAAACTGAAGTGTTCATAAACTGAAGTGAACTTTCCCATTGAAAGTAATGGAAAGTGAATTAATCCATTCCAGATGGGTCCGCGGCGTTCGTAAACCGAAAATTCATAAACCGAGGTGTTCATAAACCGAGGTTCCACTGTATTGTGAAATTACATATGAGAGCAATTGTCCTGAATGGCAGTTTATAAATCTTTCAGTAAATAAACCATTGCCTTACTCCTTTAGTGTATTCAAGTTGCTCAGATGCCTTTGTTTTAAGACACTTGTGCAAACCATATATATTATACAGTCCCACGACTATCCTTTTGCAACAAGAGGAAAGCCCAAGGAATGCATGGTCGACTCCCTGGTTTTAAACAGCATAGTATCAGTTTGGTAATCGGGTCCTGTGTGGCATTGAATGAACTGAAAGAAAAATGCACGTTGCTGTTGGGAATATTAGTATCCCTGAATGGGAAATATTTTTTGCATCTTCAGTACCACACAATCCTTAGAAGTGATTTAAGAAGGATAAGCAAACGTTGAGCTGCCATCTGTTTCTGGAGATTACTGGGTCCGTCCGTCCCCCGGCTGACCATGCTTGAAACATGCTCAGTCTGTCTACTTGTGATAACTAAGAGAGCAAAGCACCCAAATGATTTTTTTTTAGCCCACTGCAATTTTTGTACTGTGAGCTAGTGAGGCCCCTGCCATTCTTGGTTGTCTCAATCAGAAAGAGTGATGCTGCTAAACAGAGTGCAGGAGACAGAGCAAAGTAGAAGAACAGGTTCCAAGGCGGGTAGCATGGGAGATTGATACAGTTAAACCATATAAGATATTCCACCTCAAAAGGCTTGTGCAAGAGTGCCAGTCTTGTCCTGACACACACACACACACACACACACACACACACACACACACACACACACACAATATATATATATATATAGTGGCAAGGCCAGACATCTCAGAGAGGAAACAAACAAATGCATGTGTTGCAAAATATGACTCAGCAATATCAAAAGCAACATGATGCCCAGAAACAGCGACTACATAATCACATGAGCACTGTTCCAGAGTATTTTTCATTCTCATGTATATTATATCAATTCGAAAAAAGATTGGTTAGTGAAGAAATTACACATCTTTCTACTTACGAGTGTTTGTTGAACTAATTGGCTGATGAAGAATTGAACGAAACAGTAGTTGCTATCTGGAAACACTGTTCAGCAGAGTTCAGAGTTGGACATCAGAATTGGACATTTGCCGATTATACAAAGCTTTACAAGCTTGATCTCCGCCAGGCAGTCTGGCACCGTGACTTATTCAAGGATTTTCAGAGACTTCAGTTTGATTGTTTTGATGTTTTGCATTATTCCATAAAGTTTTCTATGCTGTAATTGTTTCTGGCCATCGTGTTGCTTTTGATATTGCTGATCTCGGAGAGGAAGGCATTCCACCAAGTGGGAGGGCAACACACTGGTGATCATGGACACTGGGCGTTGGGTGTGTGTGGCCCCTGTTCTAACGGCATTAGGCTTATGCTTAAATACACTAGAGCCTTTCCTCATACCCTTTCCCAAACATAATTTGTCAGAGTTTTGAAGGAGAAATGGAAGGATATGTCTGACTGGTCTGCTGGACTGCTACTTTTTCAGATGTTTCCTATGCACCTTCCATTTCTGTATTATCAGTGTCCAATCCTCCACTTTCGTGGATCCAAAAGAATTTGGCAGATCTCCTTGTGGTACACACTAGCATAAGCTTATGATTTTTATTATATAAAGGCCAGGGATAAGAAGCTGGAGGTGAAGAAAGACCCCAGGAGCTGGAAGTCAGGTCGTACAGAAAGAAATTGTCTCTTTAGGGGAAAAGAAAATACTCTCACTCCTTATCTTTTGCTTAATGATGTGTGAAACATTTGCATTTGTTGTTACAGTGGTACAGTACCTCAGTTTAAGTATACAATTGGTTCCGGAAGTCTGTACTTAACCTGAAGCGTACTTAACCTGAAGCGAACTTTCCCATTGAAAGTAATGGAAAGTGGATTAATCTATTCCAGATGGGTCCCCGGAGTACTTAAACTGAAAGTACTCAAACCGAGGTGTACTTAAACCGAGGTATGACTGTATTGTGTCTATGTTCCTACACACAGTCATGTGAATATCCAGATTTGTTAGGAATTATCAATTTAGTAATCTGTGCCTGTTCATACACCAAAACAACGTGCTCTGCTCATTGCTGTAAACAAGAGCTTGCAGATGTTGAGCCTTTAACAGGCCCTGTTTGATAAACTTCTTTTCAAAAAGCAAAGTAGAAGTAAAATATGCATTTCTGTAATAATACCCATTGAAAGGAAGGAAAGACAAATTTCATGTAGTTGACTATCCCTTGAAAGGATAAAAATGTAACATTTAACTTTTGCATTCTGGTGTTCATTCCTTGCAGATGTGCTGATGCGTCAATCTTCCGTTGTGTCCAAATAATTTTTCTTTCTTTTTATTTTCTGCTTCTTGGTAAAGGAGTCAATCACTGTCAACATAAAGCAAAGAAAGCCAGGCACTTTCTCCCTTTCGTCTTCTGTTCCCATGAGTCACCACCTAAGGGTACTACTGCACTGCTCTGCCTTTAGACTTCCTGACTAACCCGAAAGCTGAACAATACTAACTCTGTTGCAGTTTTGTTCACCTGAGGTTGGAGTAAAATTGTGAAGCAGAGTTCCAAGAATAATCCCGCTGAAATTTTAGAGCATTTCCCCCCAACACACACATACGCACCTCGCAGGAAATATTTTTAACAAGTGTAGATGCTGCCGCCTTTGTACCGATGTGGTACACTATGTAAGCAAAACAATTTGGCAATGCAAGTGGAGAAGCTCTGCAAATCTTTTACTCAGTGGTCCATTTGGGCCAGCATATTCTTGGACCCCTGGTATAGCATGCAGTTTAATGTCATTGAAATTAGTAGCTATTAAAGTGCATTGAGGTCACTTAGGTTAGTAAGTGATGGTGGTAATGCTGTGCATAGGTCTAAGGGCATGTGCAGGCATTGCTACTGTAGGATTCTTACTGTGGGACAGGTATTTGCCTTCATGTTAGCATGCCGGACGGGGAGGCTCCAGTATCCTCTATTGCAAGAAATTTGCTCAAGGAAGAGAACCAAAAGCATGGCTGAGAGGGGAAGACTTGCACCAATCTAGGAGTACTTTTAGCCCTGGGCTGGGAGGATGTAGAGTGTGTGCCCGAGCCCTGGGTGTTAGTCCTTGACAGATGGGGCTTTGGCGGGGAGTTAGGGGTGAAGAGAGGCAAACTTTCACCATGCCTCTAATGAGCAGGTGTTTGCAGCACATTATCTTTTGAGCTGGTTGGTTAGAAATCTGTTTCTGTAGTTAGTACTAAAATTCTGAACATGAGTTGTATTTAGTAGTTTCAAATTGTGGCATCACATGGCAGCAGATTTTGCAAGCACAAAGGCATACAAGCATTAAATAATAGTAAAAGGGAATGTTTAAATTACAGGACAAAGTTTTCATAAGCATCAGGCCGGTTTGCTCCTTGGGCTTACGCATTCCTTTTTATCCTGCTTTCTTGGCCCATAGCAGATTGATGCCGCTGGTAATGAAGCACAGCCACTCAAGTTTCCTTACCCCAAAAATGTACTTGAAATTTGTACCACCATGTTGTTTGCTTGCATTTTGTCCTATGCTGTGAGGAATTAGACCACTGGATTCCAGTGAGCTCCCTTAATTTCCTCTTCCTTTATCAGATCTCTTTTGAGCTAGGCATGTTGTAAGATGACTGCATATGATTTTGCTATTCTGTTTGACTTTCCTGTGATTTTAATACTATATCTTCCCATTTCTTTCCCCCTTTGTCCCTCCCCTTCCCTGCATTTCTCTCTCTTTGCATGCCACCCGGATCAACAGATGAAATTAGTGGGGACGGTAATATGTGGTTATATATCTATACCTATTTCAGTCTGTCTGTCACTAACATGCGGTTTACAGCCCCTTACGCTGATCTTCTGCTAAAGTCATTTTTTGAAAAATCAAAGTAGTCCTAAGGCTGGCTTGTATGTCTTGCTACTCCACAGTGTCACGCGGAACAAAGTGCTATATAAGTTGTTTGTTTGTCTTTAAACCGTTCAGATGAGTGTTGAAGTTGGCTTTACATTAAATGTGACTGCTGTTCCAAATGATAGTTAGACATCTACATTCCCCTCTCTTCTCAGAAACATCTAGTGTTTCCTATCTTACGTCTTGACACCACAGTGGCCTGAAGCTGGAACTGGGGGAGGGATATTACACTAGAATTTATGAAGGACAAGCAGGAAACTAGATGGTATGCCCACTCTCCTAGTATGCCCCGCGGAGGACCTTAAGGTCTATAAATAACAACACTTTGGAAGTCCCGAGCCCCAAGGAAGACAGATTGGCCTCAACCAGGGCCAGGGCCTTTTCAGCTCTGGCCCCAGCCTGGTGGAACGCCCTACCACAGGAGATCAGGGCTCTGCGGGATTTGACATCTATCTGCAGGGCCTGCAAGACGGAGCTGTTCTACCTGGCCTTTGGGCTGGACTCAGTCTAACCCCCTCCTCTCATTTATTTATTTTTTGATGGAACCCCTTATATGGGATTTGTATATAAATTTTCCCTCGGCTCTTTTGCTGGCCCATGTAGGACTATCATGGATGGTTGGCCCCGGTGAATATTTGACATTTTCTCCCCTTATGGCTTTTATCTATAGGCTACCACTAAAATGAGGCTGCATTGTAAGCTGTATTCTAACTTATATTTTATATTTTAATCAACTGTTGTTGTTTTTTAAATCTTTTTATTGTATTTATATTTAGTTTTAGCCGTCCTGAGCCTGGTCTTGGCCGGGGAGGGCAGGATATAAATAATTTTTAAAATTTTATATATATTATTATTAAGCTTAATTCCAAAAGGAGAATTTCCATCTCTCTCTCTCCTCCCCCCCCCCCCCAATGTACGAGCTGAACCTGAAATACTTAAGCAAAAGCAAAGTGCAGGCTGGACTGTATGTGTGGCTTCTGGAGTGGGGCTGAGAATCTGTTTGGAATGACCAAACAGAAACAAAAGTACCGTTCCCAACTCCAAGTTCAATAAGAATATCTCAAACAGCAGCCAGTGAAGAGCTGCATTTCTTTACATTAGACGGCTTCTTTAAAACTGGCCCCCTCTGCTGGTGCTACGCTCTACTGCCTGACATCCCTGAGCCCACTATTATGGCTTTGCAGTTCCTAGGCCTTCCAAAATGAAGAATTGCTTATACAGTATTTGCTATAGGATAATAGCAGTATCAGAGAAAGCTAAACGTTTTTCTTTCCAATGCAAGTAATTTGTCTCTCTGGGGTGAATACGAATTCTCCAGTACGTGAAAGAGAAAAGTAAAATAACCAGGGGGAAATGGAATGGTCTGTTGTATTCTCTCTCTCTCTCTCTCTCTCTCTCTCTCTCTCTCTCTCTCTCACACACACACACACACACACACAGAGAGAGAGAGAGAGAGAGAGAGAGAAACAATTCCTATACTATAGCCATCTTTATCATCCTTCAAATGCTGAACACATCGTTATTTTTAGAGGGTCTGCAGTGTTGGGGCTGCCTTTTGCTCTCCATCACACTAGAACAGCACCTATGCAAGGAAGGGATCACAATGTCTGCTTTTGGAAACATCCTTTTGATTATGATGCCAGCCAAAAGCAGCCACGTGGCCACATTCGCCAGGGTGGCTTGTAGAGATGTGCTGCTAGAATTGGCTATATCCTTTCCACATGTGCCTTTCTGCATGTTTGGAGGTTGAGAAGGGACAAGGTTTGGTGGTCCAGAATTGTTCATCACACAAGTATCATCATCATTGGCACTTTCTCACCAGCAAGTTTTTAGAACAGTAGCTTATGTGCCCTATTGTGTTTTTAAACCTTTTATAAAGATGCAGTGTTTATAATGAACAGATGAGCAGATGTTTTGGGAATTGTGGTCTAAACATACTGATTTCATAGAGGAGCCTTGGGGTGAGAGTTCAGGCTTTCAGATATTTATCCCAGTTAGTGGGCAAGAACATGTGAGTCTTCCTCTGCTTTCTACTCCTTTCTAGAGGTCTAAGAGATCCCTGGCAGGAGTGGAATAGATTTGGCATGATAGGAATCATAGAATTGTAGAGTTGGAATGGACCTTGAGGATCATCTAGTCCAGCCTTTCTCAACCTTGGGTCCCCAGATGTTTTTGGCCTACAACTCCCATCATCCCTGACCACTGGTCCTGTGAGCTAGGAATCATGGGAGTTGTAGGCCAAAAACATCTGGGGACCCAAGGTTGAGAAACACTGATCTAGTCCAGCCCCCTGCAATAGAGAATATGCAGCTGAGGATGATGATTTCAGGGTCCGTAGGGTCATATGGAGAGAGGCAATCCTTGGGGTATTGCAGTCCTGAGCCTTTTAAGGCTTTTTAGGTCAAAATCAGCACTTCAAAATTGGGCCCGGCCAGTGCAGTCAGGCCAGGCTTGGTGTAATATGCTCAAACTGTCTTGCCCCCATGAGCAACCTGGCCACCTCATGTAGTGTACAATCCATCTTTCTGTTTTTTGTTTTGTTTTAAGGGAACAGATCACTCCATAGTGTGCTAGACCGAAACTAAACACCAGACTCTTGCTGCTAGTGGATCCTACATCCTCAAATTGTTAATAATGCATAAGATATACAAAGTTCTTGCTTGTTTGCACCTCTTAGAAAGGGTCTTGATTTATAGTCCTGTCCCACACCATTGGATTATAATGCGCCCTGTAGTTGGAAATTTCAATTGATGATACAGACAGGACTTAATTCATATTTTGACTAATAGAACTAAATAGGGGAACTGTCTACTATTTAATAAAAGATGCATTCAAATTGTCTCTAATGTCTGAAAAACAAGTCTGTGTGGTGTAATGTAGTAGGCAATGAGATCATCTTCATTTCCATGAATAACTTTGTGCATGGGGAAGCTTTAGTCATGGTGGCCTAAACAGATTTGTGTGAAGGTTGAAAAGGCTACAGGTTTTTGCGTTTTAAATGGGAAAGGGAGCAATATCCCCACCCCCACCCCCAAATGTCAATCCTCCTACAAACTCTCTGATGATTCCTTCTTTTCAGAAACGGATGACTATGCAGAGATTATAGATGAAGAAGATACTTATACCATGCCCTCAAGTAAGTAAAATGTTCATTCTGGAGTTTGTCATATTCATAAATATCAGAACAGCAATCAGCAAGCCGTTTGCAATTAAGCCAGGTCAGATCCATTGGCTTCAGTTTAGTTCAATTGGTTTTAGGTAACGTGTGGGTCAGGAGATCAAAACATTTCAAAATCAGATGGCTTTAAAAGAGAAATGTTGTGGGCAAGAATATTCTTATAGGATTTACATTCTGTTTTCTTCTTCTTTCTGTGCTTGATTCATGAAACAAAGCTAACAATTAAACACCCTAGTAGAAATTTGGCAAGGGGGGGGGAGCCATCAGGTTAGAAAATGAAGAACTGTAGAACCAAGTAAACAATTAAAATTTAAAATTCATGAGGGAAAGCTTTGTGTTGTGTATCTGTTGTTAAAAAGGTAAAGGGACCCCTGACCATTAGGTCCAGTCGTGACTGACTCTGGGGTTGCGCGCTCATCTCGCATTATTGGCCGAGGGAGCCGGCGTATAGCTTCCAGGTCATGTGGCCAGCATGACAAAGCCGCTTCTGGCGAACCAGAGCAGCACACGGAAACACCGTTTACCTTCCCGCTGTAGCGGTTCCTATTTATCTACTTGCATTTTGACGTGCTTTCGAACTGCTAGGTTGGCAGGAGCTGGGGCCGAGCAATGGGATTCGAACCGCTGACCTTCTGATCAGCAAGCCCTAGGCTCAGTGGTTTAACCCACAGCGCCACCTGGGTCCCCCAACTATCTATCTGTTGTTAGCTTGTACCATTTCAGGGGAGCGCTCAAAAGAGTTGAATGATTTCCCCACATTGGACGTATGGCAACTAGCATACCACTGAGGAAGTTTTCATGGCAGACCCTGTTTATATGTTGAAGGAGTATTTGGGGGGAGCATTCAATCGCTTGGATCCCACCTGCAGTCTGAAATACAGCCCAGTGACAAATGGCATTGCGTTAATGGGGCTTCTGCTTGGCTGCTTTAGTGCTGAATTCAGTCTTGGATATTGTGGCCTTGGTCAATTTCAGAACTTGCCTAAACAAGCCAGGTCCATGGGAGCTTCTCCCTCTCCCCTCTTTGTTTTTTTCCCCTTTCGTGAGACCAGATCTGTGCTGGCCCTTGAAAATATCAGTTTGCTTAAAACCACAAGTGCAAGTTTTCAGCCTCCTCTCCTCACAAAGGAGGGAAAATGGCTGTGTGAACTGCTGAACTTGGATCTATGTATGCCACCCTGGAAGGAAGAGTGGACATGAATGTAATAAATAAACCCTTGCAGAGTTGGGTGGGGGATGGTTGGATGCTTCTATTGTTTTTTGCCATAGTAATAAGAGAGGGTAGATCTCAGAAGGGAGCACTGCATATTCTGAAGCCCTGTCCTAAAACATGCTGCACTTTGCAAACAAAGGCTGGGAATCGGGTTTACCAATGACATCTTTGCCTCTCTTGGGTCATGAAGATGGTGGCAAAAAGAAATTCAGATTTTATACTTTGTGGGGCTCACACTAAATTAATATACAAAGTCTTTATGCCTGTGGGTTTTAAATATTAGAAGTATTTTCCAAATGTTTTATGAATTTGAAGAAGCTATTTCTAAGGAAGTGTTTGATTTTTCTCTTAATTGCACTGCAGAAAGCTATGGAATAGATGAAGGTAACAGGAGATCCTTTAATAATCTCTGTGCTTGCAACTTTGGAATGATGTGATGGTGGTTGTTTTTTTTTAAAAAAAACTTGACTTTATTAATATAAAATATTAATTAGCTTGATTGTGAGAATTTAGCCAATATATTTGATAGCTTTGGGATTTTAAAGAGGACAACGCATTAGTCAATTAAAAAATGTGTAGGACATAACAAGCCCATTTTTATCATGTGAGCTGTCCTCACTTATTGTTATAAATACTGTAAATGAAGTCAAAACAAAATAAAAAAAATCCTTCCAGTAGCACCTTAGAGACCAACTAAGTTTGTCATAGGTATGAGTGTGCATGCACACGAAAGCTCATACCTATGACAAATTAGTTGGTCTCTAAGGTGCTACTGGAAGGATTTTTTAATTTTGTTTTGACTACGTCAGACCAACACGGCTACCCACCTGTAACTTGTAAATGAAGTGTTATAGAATAAGACCTAAAGTACTTGTTAGTTGTTTTGGAGGTAGCTGGCAGCTGAAATGAGAAATACGGCATGTTTCCAAGTAAATAAATGAATTGATTGGAGATACAGTACTTCATGCTCTAGGAAACTACTGGTTTTCTTAGGAATATGCAGTAAACTATAGAAAAAAGTAATAAATAATGCACAATCTCATTATGTCAATTTTGCATCAAATATCACCAGAATTTAGGTTTTGATTTTGTAAATATCTGCTTCTTTTTACTATCTCCTTCCTTGCACCTCTTTAAAAATACTCCAGGCTGATTTGGTGTTTAACAGTGCAATCCTGTGCATGTTTACTTGGAAGTAGGTCTCACTTGGTTCAGTGGAACTTACTCTCAGATAATTGTGCATAGGATTCTAGCCTCAAGCACTCAAAAGACAATATAGCAGAGAACTCTTAAACATACTGTTTATGGAGGCTAACCCATATAATCTAGGCTTCTTGCATTTCTTTCCATGTGGTCTTGTAGGTCATAATCCAATTAAGATGTTTTAATTATATTTATTGCATTAATAATAACTAAACACATTGGAACTAATTCAGTACGTCTGGATTTCACAGCATTCTTTTCAGGGTTTTCATTCGAACAGTTGTTTAAGAGGATTCTGCTGTGCAGACCGTATTTTTATAGATTGCGTGCAGCAAGTTCTAATCTGTTTTTCAAATGCCAATCATTTGTGCGGCTTACTTTTGAATTTTTTTTGCATCTTGTGGATTATTTCAGCTGAAAGCTTTTCATCAGTAGATTGACATTTAAATGGATTCTGTTTCAATAGCCAGGGATTATGAGATTCAGAGAGAACGGATTGAACTGGGACGCTGCATTGGTGAAGGGCAGTTTGGAGACGTTCATCAAGGAGTTTACGTGACCCCAGTAGGTATCCTTAACGTTTTCATACTTTTTCATAAAGTGTATTCTCTTTCTTGTAATTATGTGTTCTGTGAAAACTCTATGTTTCATATAAATTTGGTGGATAAGCATTTATTATTTTATCCAGTAAAAGTAGTGAAAGAATCATAGAACTGTAGAGTTGGAAATGACCCCCTGCAATGCAGGAATATATTATAGCTGTCCCTTGTTGTTTAGTCGTGTCCAACCCTTTGTGACCCCATGGACCAGAGCACGTTGTCCCATATGGGGATTTATCCCTTGACCTTGGTGTTATCAGCACCACGCTCTGACCAAGAATTACAAAGGAGATCCACCACCTTTGTCTGGCACCAACCTCTGACCTGCGAAGTGAAATATCATTCTGTCTTACTGCTTCACATGGGTTGGCAGGGATAGAATAGTTTGGGCTTTCTGATTCTTTGTGGAGCCTTCATTATTAGTGTATGACGTGTGCCTTCGTTCATATTCATGAACTTGTATTTGAAGAAGCTAGAAGTCTATGGTACCTTGTAAGTCAAAGGGTACAGGGCAGGACAGTACAGTGGTACCTTAATTCGTTCCGGAGATCCGTTCTTAACCTGAAACTGTTCTTAACCTGAGGTACCACTTTAGCTAATGTGGCCTCCTGTTGACGCCGTGCCACCACTGCACGATTTCTGTTTTCATCCTGAAGCAAAGTTCTTAACCCGATGTACTATTTTTGGGGTTAGTGGAGTCTGTAACCTGAAGCGTCTGTAACCCGAGGTACCACTGTATTTGGGTTCAAAGTGTGTGTGCTTGCACGCTTGCTTGGCTGTGGACACAGAGACACATACATGCTGTGGCAGGGGGAGTTTTTCATCACTCACTAAAAGTTGTGTCAGTTTGATTTCTCATTTTCTTAAGTTGTCTCAAGTTTGGACAAAGGTGGAGGAATCACCCAGAAATGTACCAGTGGGTGCTAGTTTGCCTCCAAAATGACTCATAAGCTCTGTGTTTTTCAAAACTATTACAGTGTGAGAGAATGCTTAGCAATGTTTTGTTGCAAATATGTTTCAAAAAACTTTTAAGATGCGTTCTATAACATTGTTAGAAACAACATTGCCAATGTATATGAATTAATTGAATGAAAATATTTTTTGCCAAAAAAATCCTCTCTCATAGTTGTTGGTTATAGTTCTAAAGAAACAAATATTCACAGGAGGTGAGCATCATTTTTACAATGTGGTTTTTCTGTCTTGCAGGAAAACCCTGCCATGGCGGTTGCAATCAAAACGTGTAAAAACTGCACCTCAGACAGTGTGCGAGAGAAATTCTTACAAGAAGCCTGTAAGTTTACAACTTACTATATCGCTTCCTCTTTACATTTCAGTAAGCTGAGGTGGGGAACGTGCATCATATGGCCACAAAATTTAAGGTGCTCTTAGAATTCTGAGATCCCTGCTTTTATTCAATTATCTGTTTTTGAGAGCAAGTTTTCTAGCCTTCATTCTTTGTTATGTTGAAAACATAGCAGCATTAAATGATGAATTTTCAGAGTCAGAGGCATGTAAATAATGGCCCAAATTCATCATGAAAGGCTTACCTTTTAGTTTCAGGGTGGTTTGTGTACTTAATGCTCAGAGTCATAAGTATTTTATATTTTTACCATATCACCAATTTTATAGCACTTATGAAGTGCCATGTTTTTTGTGTTTGTGCTTGCAACATCTCTGGTAGGTCATTGCAGCACACATTTTATTAACAGGGGAACAGAACCTGTGGCCAGCTACAAAGTGAATTGTATCACCACAATTTCATGTAGCTTGTATATTATGAGGCAGACCAATTCTGGTTCATGCTGCTGACAAGTTGAACCATTTGCGGCATTTTGAAGTTGTTACCCCAGCCTTTTCTGGGTTCCAAGCCAATGTCTGTGTTTTTAATAAAGCAATGCCTCAATTTTGAAAATAAATGTGGGAGCAACTAAAGAGGCAATGTGGCCGTATGCATTCATATTTTCCAGAAGGGGGCCTTGGCTTCTTTACAGTTTATAATGTAGTATAATGAGAGGGCAGCAAATAACATCAATATGCCTCAGAGTAGCTTCCATTACCTAAAGCTACTTTTTCCAAACTTTAAGCTTAACCAAAGCCTGGCTCATGCTCAGGGGTTGCATAGATGTATAAATTTTGTTTTTTAGAAAAAACTTAGCGTATTTATTATTTTGAGCTTTACGTTCTTTGACAGGTTTGTGCAATTACTCTGTTCCATTGCCATCAACCCTACATTAACTTGAAATAGGGTTTTACTTACCGTAGGCAGATATATGCATACACAAATTGTTTTTAAGCCCACATATTTGAATTACTCTGATACCAATGTACACATAAAACCCTGAATTGCATATCAACCCAAATGTATGGCTTGAGAAGCTGGGTTTCACTTTTTTATTTTCTAGCTGAATCTGCTGATACCAGAAATCAGGATTCTGCTGGTATTAGAAATGACTCAAGTACTTTCTCAGTGTGGTGTAGTGGTTAAGAGCGGTAGACTCGTAATCTCGTAAACCGGGTTCACTTCCTGCTCCTCCACATGCAGCTGCTGGGTGACCTTGGGCTAGTCACACTTCTTTGAAGTCTTTCAGCCCCACTCACCTCACAGAGTATTTGTTGTGGGGGAGGAAGGGAAAGGAGAATGTTAGCCGCTTTGAGACTCCTTCGGGTAGTGATAAAGCGGGATATCAAATCCAAACTCTTCTTCTCTTCATACTTACCTCAGTTTACTCATTTGAGAAAGGCCATGGAGTTCCACACTTGGTTGTCTTGAGTTTTCAGTTCTCTCCTGCTTTCCCCTCCCCCTAACTAACTGGGAATTAAATGCTGAATTTGGGGAAAGCTTTGCTTAAAATGAAACTGGAGGCACCTTGGGTTGGGCCCAGAAATGAATTGGCAGCCAGTACAGCTGTTTTAAAACAGGGGTTATGTGAGATCTTGAAGGAACCACAACCAGCAATCTAGTTGTAAATACATTGCAGTGTTTGACGCCAATGATCCTTGTCAGGAATAACACTGTTCTCCTCACCCCCACATAATCTAGCAACTCTTCAAAACCTAGACATATAGAAGGTGTGGATTTGATTCATAAATCTAGGATTGCAATAGTTTAAAAAGGGGAATAACTCATATAATTTGTAACTGTGGGAAAAGCATGAGCAACCAATATAAAACTGCAATGTTTAATAAATGTTTTAGGAATGTTTCTTTGCCTGTTCTGAGATAAAAGGCTGATGTTCCAGGTTCAGCTATAGAATGCTGTCTCTTCCACAGCATGAATAAATAGGTGCACATTTTAGCAAGTGTGAGGTGCTGCTGTTTTTCTGATGAGACTGATAATAGAGCAATTATGCTCATAATAAATAAGGTCTGATAAACACCAAAGCACTAAATCAGATTTTATTGTGGACTCCATACACATGTCAATGCTAAATTGTATCACCGCGGTAACAACATTATGAATCAATCCTGACTAGTTAACTATTCTTCCTCCTCCCCTTATGAAGGATAAATAGCTGAATTATTCATAAACATTGTGACTAGATAAGAAATGCTAAGGTTTCCTACAAAGAAGAAGAAGCTGGGCTTCAATATTACTCTGCTTCTTTTGCCACAATGCCTGGTAATAATTTAGAGGGTTTCAACCCAAAGAGATTTTGTTGAGGTGGAGTACTTGGTTTACTCCTATTGAAAGACACTGCTGACTTACAGTGGAAATATCAGTGGTGCTAAATTGCCACCTGTGATATGCATTTTTTAGAAGTGTTCTTTAGAGCAGGGGCATTCATGTTGAATCTGTATTACATGAAGTGTTTCTGACACTTCTGTTTTCTTAGTCCAGAGTTTGTAACTTGAGTTCTTGTTCCCAGAAGTGTCATTTGCCCACCACCCTATCCTCTTTGAGATCACAGTGTGATTCTTAACAACAAAGCTTGCTTTTCTCCATTCTAGTAACAATGCGTCAGTTCGATCATCCTCACATCGTCAAGTTGATCGGCGTTATCACAGAAAACCCTGTCTGGATCATTATGGAGCTCTGTACGTTAGGAGAGGTAGGAAAAGTTCAGAAGCTTGTGTATGCCTAAGTCTTGCAGATGTTTTATAAAGAGATTTGGGAGGACTGCTTTTTTGCCAGCCATGTATCTGCTGCTTGAATATTGCACTCCAAGACACTCATCAAAACTCTGCAGCTGCACAGTTTGGAGTTCAAATTCAACCCTGGAGTAGTCAGGCCTAGCTGTGCTGGGGATGGGAGATTTGCACCTGTTTACCCCGGTGCTGTTTGACTCATAGTCCTCAAAGGGGTTCTTTGTAGTTAAGCAGAGAGTGGAACTGATAATAAATTAAAACTTTCATGCATGCTGTGCACAAGATGTGTATTAATGGGTAACAAGCAAAACCGTATTACCCTTGAGAGAGAGCTATTCCTAATAGATTTGCTTGAACCAGGTTATACAGTGGAATGAGAATTGAACTAGGGTAACTGTTATGTGTAACAGATTACACAGCTCAGTTCCCTTCTAATGCTTTAGCATTATTGTTTGAAATTCTATTATTATCCCCTTAATGCTGTTCCCAACAGCTGCCAGCAACCTGTTTTCATCTTCCTTCTTTCCCCCAGAAATGCTTTGATTCACATTGCTTGTTAAAAAAATACTGAAGTGATTACTGTATTTGCCACTTCCTTCCACCTGACAAATTAATATAGGAAAGTGGAGGGGTGGGGGGTTTCAATTCAGTGCTGTCAGCCGAATGCCACCAGTTTGGCTTTATTGTGGGCTGTAGCCCAGTCCAGTGCTTTTGCTGCAGAATTGGGTGGACAGGGCTCATCTCTGCGTTTTGACCTCTTGGTCTCTTCACATCTTCTAAGTGGTGGTTGAGCATGGGCATGTTCAGGAATGATGGGAGTTGTAGTCCAGCGACATCTAGAGAGCCACAGGCTCCACCCACCCACCCTCCTCTAAAGAGTATCAATGGGTGAGAGTGATCATCAGGCCCCATCATCCCAGGGTGAGGTATGAAGGAAATAGTGCAGCAGCATGCTTAAGACCCAGGGAGTCTTCAGGTGAGGTAGGGATCACAGCAGAGGGCTGCTGGTTGCTGTGTATTTATGGGAATGGGGCTCAGGCAGAGCTCAACAAACCCACAAGAACAAGTAGGGAGAAGCTTGTGGGAGCATTATGGTAGACAGCATGGGAAAGGGGAGCAAGGCCTGTTATATGACTTTTTTCCAAGGGTATCCAAATGCCTTTTGGCAGGATAAATGCCCAACAGCACTGTAGCCAAAATGTGGCCAATGAGGAGGAAATACTGGCATGATTTTTTTGGGGGGGGGGGGGCTCCCAAGTTTTGCAGAGGTAAAAGAACTGGAGGGGGAGAGACTAAGCCCACCCCCCACCCACAAAAAAAGAAAAATTAAGGCTGAGTATACTTAGTAGTCACTCAACTGCTGGTTTCTGTTCTGCAGCTTGGGAGAGAGAAAATGGGGTCGTGTTGAATATTTTGGAACAATAAATAAGAGCACCCAGGCAGCAACATTTTGTCACAGATCTCACTTCTTCATTCAGCTATGTCTTTATTTTGCCTGAACTTTCCCCCTCTCTTTCATCCGTAAAGCTGCGGTCGTTTTTGCAAGTAAGAAAATACAACTTGGATCTGGCATCTTTGATACTGTATGCTTATCAGCTTAGCACAGCACTTGCCTACTTAGAGAGCAAACGATTTGTACATAGGTAAGACATCTTCAACCTGCAAAATTTTAGTTTTAGACCCCCAAATGCATACACATGTTTGTCTTCTTTAGCAGCCAGATTGTTTGACTATACTGCTTAAAGTTAGGAGAAATGTTTTGTTATCTAGAACTGCATCTTCACATTGGCTATTTAATTTATTAGAACTTAATTTACTGTATGAATAAAAATACTCCCAAGTTTAGAATAAAACTTTGAAGTTCCAAAATCCATTTGTTTGCATCTCTGTTCCTTTTATTTATGTGTTGGGGAGGCAGCTACACTCAAGAGACTTAGTGAAGAGTGACACCTGCTGGACTGCTGCTTTTTAGTATTTTTAAAAATATTTGCAGGAAGTGAGTCTGCCAAGACATCTTCTGGTGATTTGCAAATGCAATTTTGAAACCCTGTTACTGGAAGGATTTTTGTCTCATCAGCAGTGTTCTTAAGAGCAGGAAGAACTGTATTCATGCTGTTTTCTGCTGCAATTAAACTGAAAACCAATAGAAACCACCCCTCAGATTTCTAAGTAATAAGAATGAATAAAATGTTGCATTAAATATGGATGACAGAAACATATGGATGACACTTGGTTAGCAAAGGCTACTTTAGTGTGTTCAAAGTATTCCATGCACTCCATAGAATCATAGAGTTGGAAGAGACCACAAGGGCCATCCAGTCCAACCCCCTGCCAAGCATTTTGTAATCCTCACAAAATCCCAGTTAGACCTGAGATTGAAGCCACCTTCTGTGTTTATGCTGGAGTTGAGATTGGAACTGGGGATTTCATGAACAATAATTTGGGAAACAGGAAGTGTAAGCTCCCCCTTGTAGTGTTAAAATGCATTTTGCACTTCCCCTTTGGTGTGAAATGCAAGCTTTTTTCACCATGAGGAGAAATGGGAGAGTTCTGATTTATATGGTGAGAGAGGTATGAGCAACAGAAATTTGGAAACTCTTGTACTTCCCAGTTGTTCTGATTCTCTAAGCACCTGCTGTCACTCAGAGGCACATGAGTGGATTGGTAAAATCTTTGTACTTTACTAGTTTAGGAATGGGCTATAATTGCTCTTCATGTTGAAGAAATTGTGTGTACAGTAGATGCAAGAGTCATAGGAAGTCTGAAACTAATGAAGATTTTGTAATTCAACTTCATATGGATAGGGCAAGATCCCCAGAGAGGCACCCTAGATTTGAAGGTGTTGCACACACTTAACATAAAGAAGGTCTCAATTCAGTGATTTACACTGAATTTTTGGTAACAGGGCGAAGTCTGACTTGCAGATGGTTATCCTAGAGGAACATTGATTTGGCTGGGCATAAGGTAGCTTCTTGCATACTCACATTGTTTTCTCTGTAGATCCTAAACAGACTTTCCTATACTATGTTGTGTGTGCACAGAGTGTGGACAGTGTGGTAGGCTAGTGTTGCTCACCTGACCTCCAGTCCCATGTGTCACTGCTACTTACCAAGGGGTAGAAGGGGGAGGGTTGGCATGGTGCAAACACACCGGCAAGAGCACCAGATTGACTCCACCAGTGTGTTTGAACCACAGTGCCCTCCCCTCCCTTTCTGCCTAACAATGTGACCGACTGGAGGAGATAACTCAGGTTAGTAAGGGGAATGATGCTAGATTTCAGTGTGATGAAATGCACAGAATAATGCTAATATTCAAAACTTTTGATGCCTTAAATTTATGTGAAAGGAAATAACTGTTGTGTCCTCTGGCAGGGATATTGCTGCTAGAAATGTGCTTGTGTCCTCCACGGACTGTGTGAAATTAGGTGACTTCGGTTTGTCCCGGTATATGGAAGATAGTACGTATTATAAAGGTAAGAAAGGGGAATGTTCAGCAAGGCATGGTTTCCAAAATGTACTCAACATCATTGTATTTACTAAATCAGTTGATTTTAAGATGGTACATGCGACATAATACAGAACCACAGTATAATGGCAAGTAAAAACAAACCCAGCCCAGTTTAAAAAATAAACCAACGTTTTATAAATACATTTGGGAGAAGCCCAAAGTTATTTCTGCAAATTATTCTACTTATCTTTGCAGCTTTCTTAAATAAGTAACCAGATTTTATCTGCCCAATGACATTCAGCACCTGTCGGTTTAAAATATCACACTTTCCTTAGAATTGCATACCTGATTTATTTTAATGGAGAGTTAGGGAGCCAAGCTGCATGCATGCATTCTGCCCTCCAGATCCTGGTGAATCCAGCCTAGTGAAAAACAAGGCCTGTAAACTTGGAAGAAATCGGAGTGCATGGCTGTACCAAAGAGATCAGAAAAGCCTGCCGCAAGGCAGTGGCTTAGCAAGGCAGTGCAGAGGAGTGCAGCAGGAGATGAGTAAACAGCAACCAAAGGGGCATCATAATCAGCATTGCAAGTGGCTCAGTGCAGCTTGACGGTAACATTAGGTTTTTAGTCTCTGCTGTTTCTTATACTCTTTCGTGAAAGTACAACTGTGAGGCACCTTCCTTAGTCTTCGCCTTTGTACTTGACACTACACTCTTGAGAAGCACGGCACAAAAGGATCTTTACAAATGGCCAGGAGAAACAACACTGCTTATACCAGGCATCCCCAAACTTCGGCCCTCCAGATGTTTTGGACTACAGTTCCCATCTTCCCCGACCACTGGTCCTGTTAGCTAGGGATCATGGGAGTTGTAGGCCAAAACATCTGGAGGGCCGCAGTTTGGGGATGCCTGGTGTATACTATTGAAGATAATCAGCTGAATATACTTTAGCATTAGCACTTAACAGGTCTTCAGTAGTCATGATTTATACCTTCCAGCTTCCAAAGGAAAATTGCCTATCAAGTGGATGGCACCAGAGTCCATCAACTTCCGACGTTTTACCTCAGCCAGTGACGTCTGGATGTTTGGTAAGTGATGATCAGCAAGAGCTCTATTTATAGGGTTGTGCTGTTTTTTTTATGTGAACCACTTATAGGCTTTCATTTCCCATATATTTCACACTGACAAGTTCCCTCCATCCTTGTGGAAGGATATTAAAGGATTTATGGGGTGCAATTTACCTCTGGATTTTGCACACAGACCTACATACATTGCATCATTCTGCTGCGTCCATGTCAGTGAGGCTGGGCAACCTAATGTCAGGGTGGAAGGCAAGTTTTGCGTTTATGTACTGTGGCGTGTGATTTACTTTTCCCATAGGAGAAAATGATGAGCATTTGCTTATATCGGAGCAGGGATACCATTGCCGTTTGGGCTTCATGGTGGCCCAGTAACTGAGAGTCAGTAAACTGGTTGCCTTGGGGTATGCATTTTCTCTGGACAAAGTCTCTCCCTCCTGAAAGGTTCAGAATTGTAGTCTGGAAGTGCTGTTGGATCAACCATTGCTCCTGGATTCCCTGTTGGTAGCTGTAGGCTGGAGTGTCTTTCACCTGCTTTGGCTGAAAAGCCAGATGCCTGCTATAGCCCTGGCCATTGTTACACATGCCTTGGTGGCTTTCATATTGAACTTTAGTAATACACACTATGTGATGAGGTTGCTTTGTTAAATGACTCAGAAGCTTTAACTGGTGGTACCAGATGTGGTGTTCTGCCTTGCATATGTTGTTTATCTTGAAGTAGCTGCAGTGAAATGCTCCTGATGTTCTGCAACTCTCTCCCAAGAGGAATTTATTCTGCCTTTTCTGTCTTTACAGAGATGGGTGAAGACAGGTTTTTCTGGCAGCCTTTGGTGTTTGATGCCACTCGTTCATTCTGCTTCTTGTGGTGGTTCTGCTGGTGTTTATTGATGTTGTTGGTTTACTTTACTTTGTAAGCTGCTGTGACATTTTATGAGTAGCAAAACAGCATAAAAATGGTAATACTGATTAGTAGAACTCCACCCCCTCGTCTACAAAGCCCAATCCTTGGTTATCTGCCCCATGCTAAATTGTGATGCAATATCAGTGGTTCTTGCTGTATGTGTGTGCATATGTGTGCACATATGTATATACACGAACTTTATTAATTCATTCACAAACACTCATTTATATAGACCATGGGTAGGCAAACTAAGGCCAGGGGGCCGGAATTGGCTCAATCGCCTTCTAAATCCAGCCCGTGGATGGTCCGGGAATCAGCGTGTTTTTACTTGAGTAGAATGTGTCCTTTTATTTAAAATGCATCTCTGGGTTATTTGTGGGACATAGAAATTCATTCATTTTTATTTTATTTTTCAAAATATAGTCCGTCCACCCACCCACCCAAAGGTCTGAGGGACAGTGGACCGGCCCCCTGCTGAAAAAGTTTGCTGACCCCTGATATAGACAAAGAAAGGTGTGATACAGCTAGGCTCTGGAAGTTCTTAAATTCTTCTGTACTTATTTCTGTACATGGCAAGAGGCAGGAGAGGTTTCATCCCTTGTAATATTCAAGCTGAGCGTATGCCAAAAGGGGTGGGTTGATATCAGCCTCACTGTGCTTAGTAAAAGCATGGTGCAACAGAAACAAGCTAATTTCTTTGTACTTTTTGGTTCATAATTACTTTTATATTGCAGTTAGAGCATTCTTTCTTCAGTAATTTATTTTTTAATTGGTCACCGGAAAGGCATTGTGGGTAGAAAGCCTCAGCTATTAACAGCTCCTAAGGCAATTTTTGTTGGATTACCCATGTTAAGCATAGTTTCGATTGAAACTACTCTGTCTCTTGGTTCAGTTTTTTTTTCTTTGTTGAAACTTAACCTCAGACTGAAATACTGTCAAGAACAATCCACAAGTAAGAACAAGCCTGTGGGAAATGTGGAAAACAAGGATTGCTTACTCTTTTATCATTATGACTAGGATGGTGAAGTTTAGCAGGCTGATTGATTAACCAAAAATTTAATTGAATGAGTGGCTAAGGCCAATTTGAGTAAGTGGGGCTGAAAGTGTAGGGCACACTTCTTTTTAAGGCAGCTTTTGGTTTGTGATAAGTTAATAAGAAAGGGAAGTACTGTATTAAACATGGCCTTTTAGTGTAGTGATGTGTATGTTTTTTAAAGAAAGGTACCATTTCACACTTATTCAGCACTTTGGGGGGGAGTCCATTTTGAGGCTTTGTTAATACAAATTAATTTGAGCTTTTTATGCCAATGAAATATGTTAATCAACTTACTTCGTTATAATAGTGTTGTGTTTTTTTAAGTTTTTTAAAAACTTTTCTTCTGATAAAGCAGGAATCTCCGGCCAGACTTGCCCCACCAGACGTTCCCATTTGACCTGTCAGGCCATTTTGGCAAGCCATGTCCACCTGTCCAAATCATATATGTACTTTCCCACAGTACCCTCATCTTGTCTGGATTAAGCCCAGACAATATGGTTGAGAAACCTTAGCTTGTTGGGTTTAGATTGGGAAAGTAGATACCTTTTACCCCTTGGTATCCTAGCAACTGTACCCTGCCTAGTCTGAGAATAGGTTTTATCCTTGATGTGTCTGTCTCCTCCAAAAATGGGAGTGCACACAGAAACAAGAATTTCCCTTTTTACGGTTAATCTAGTATATCTTTCCTTTATGTGGTTGGAGCATAAATTCCATGGTGAATATTCATGGTTCAGAACAACAGATAGGTAGCCTGCTGGGGCAGATTTTTGAACAAAAACGCAACTGTTTGTTGAGAGATTGCACAATTTCCAACTCATTATTGCTAGCTATTGTTCAACAACTCAGTCACCCCTTTATCTGTATGCCTGAGAAAACAAATCCTTTCAAAACTATATTAGCTAAGTCTTTAACCTGGCTGATAATTCCCACCCCCAAAAAAATTCTCGTTTCAGGTTAACTGCTCACTTTTTGTTTTCAATTTCCCAGGTGTGTGTATGTGGGAAATTTTAATGCATGGCATAAAGCCCTTTCAAGGAGTGAAGAACAATGATGTGATTGGCCGCATTGAGAATGGCGAGCGGTTACCAATGCCTCCGAACTGCCCTCCCACTCTGTACAGCCTTATGACCAAATGTTGGGCATATGACCCCAGCAGGCGGCCGAGATTTACGGAACTTAAAGCTCAGCTGAAGTAAGAATCGCTTTCTTGTCTGCTAGCATCTCATGTTATGTGCTAATCTTGTTATGTTAAGATATTGGTTTTAAAGGGATTGTGTTTGTGAGGGAGGAGGTTGGAGCGAGGGATCGATGGCATTATTTTGAAATAAAAATATGCTTGTTCATGCTTAGGATATAAGGTAACTATTTTAAACAAAAGCATTTTTTTAAAAAAAACTTGGAATATTTTAATCAAATAATATTTGGTGTGACTGTTCTGTTTCATAGCCTCCCATCAGTATATACTATGTTTGTCTGTCCCATTGAATACCTACCACGTGCTACTTCCAGACTGTATTCACCTTCAATCATCTTATTTCCTTTCCCCCATGATTTTACTGATCTACCTTTTTTTCATAGAATCTGTGGTTGATATTCTCCCCCTCCTTTTTATTATTTTTGCTGAGGAGGGTGAATTTGATCATACAGTTATGCAGCTTGACTCTTAGAGCATCTGTATTCGAAGGGCTCAATAGGCACTCCAACTCCTTTTGCAGCTGCTTTGCAGATATTGCCCTAAGTTCTCACTTTTTTGGTGCTTAAAATAGTGTTCACCTGGCTTTTTTGTTGGGGCTTCCAAGACAGTGACCACTAATAGTAGTAAGCAGTATAACAATATAGGTAAAGGGACCCCTGACTGTTAGGTCCAGTCACGGACGACTCTGGGGTTGCTGCGCTCATCTCACTTTATTGGCCGAGGGAGCCGGCATACAGCTTCCGGGTCATGTGGCCAGTATGACTAAGCCGCTTCTGGCGAACCAGAGCAGCTCACAGAAATGCCGTTTACCTTCCCGCCAGAGCGGTACCTATTTATCTACTCGCACTTTGACGTGCTTTCAAACTGTTAGGTGGACAGGAGCTGGGACGTAGCAACAGGAGCTCACCCCATTGCGGGGATTCGAACCGCTGACCTTCTGATCAGCAAGCCTTAGGCTGATTTAGACCACAGTGCCACCCGTGTCCCTTTAGTATAACGATATAGCACACTATAAAAATAATAAAAGTAAAAACAAAAGGCCTCCAGCAGAAGCCCCCTCCTAAAAATAAATAAAAAATGAGCACAGTCACACAGTAAAAACAACCAGTCACTGTCTTTTTAAAGGCCGTCTGAACTAGCTGTTTTGGGATGAGAAGTGTTAAGGTCAGGCCAACTTCCCCTTTGCCCCATAAGAGGTTATTCTGTCCTTGTAGTGCCTCAACCAGAAAGAAATTGTTCCCACGTGCTTGGGGTAGAGACATGGTGTAGGGTTTCAGATACTGAGTGAACAGGTAGAGATGTACAGGATGAGATTAATTGTTAAGAGGTGCTGGACTCCCTATATTCTAGCAAAAAAGACACTGACGTTTTCCCTATGTGTCAAGAAGTAAACACTGCTTCACCTGAACAGGCGGAGTAGAGGATTGCTGTTTCTTTTATATTTTCCACAAGTCTTTTTTCTTCCTTCTCTGGACAAAGATCCCTTGGCCTTGCTTTTACTCCGTAAAGGCTATGTCAGCCCTTTTACTTGCAAGGGTGGAAAATTCTCTGCTGGTGATGCAACCTTGGGCAGTCATAGAGCACATTTCAAATATTTTATTTCCATGCCCTTGAAAACCAAATTGTGTAGAAGGCTTTCTTTTTTGCATCTGCTGTTGACTAATTCACACATTATGGTAAGCCAGAGTTAATGTGAGGAAATAAATATAAATTAAAAAACACAACTCTGTCCTACTACACTAGTCTGAAGAACTTTGAGAAGATTGCCTTCTATTTAGTAATACGACAACATGAAATTCTCTTTTAGGGCATGGACTGCACTGTCAAGGGTTATTGTGGCTGGTTGGATAATGGTATTTTCCTGAAAAATGCATTCTGATGGCTATTTCAAATAAAATGTCAACTTTGCTAAGAAAATTAGTTGAATGCCTTCAAGCTGTTTAAGATCTGGCAGGGTAAGCTGCAAGACAAGACATGCTCCGTTACTTACTGTGCAACAAATAACGTTCAGTTTGGGAAAAATATGGCTCAAACTGACTTTCCTGACCTCCTGTGAATTCTAGCTTTAAAATTTAGAGTGCATTAGAACAGCTGTATAAAGGCACAGTCAAAAATATCTCCAGACGTTGTGCTATTCCCATCTATGGACTGTCCCTCCCAGTGGCCAAACAAAGGCAGTTTTATGTGTTATTTTTAATCCTTTGCTTCAAGCAGATTAAAGCTTCTCAAGAGTCATTTTCATTTCACACTCTTCTTTGTCAGGGCAGAGACAAAAACATCTAAGGATTGATTGCCTTCATTTCAGCAGATCAGGATTTGGGGACAGGGTTGCTTTGATGGTCCCTATTTTAAAGTCTTGCTGTAGGCTCCAAAACTTGGGGGTTCATTTATCAGCATTGACTGGGAGTTACACCAGGAATCTGTTCTAAGAGTCATGGCTCAGCCTAGCTTTTGGATTTCCAAAATAATTAGAGAATCCTTCAGAGCATGTGTGAAATCCTTGCCACTGAATACCACAGCTGATTTCCACACATGAGTTTGGGACTTGGTTCACAAATCCTTTTTCAGAAGGCCACTTTTAGGAGGGAGCAGAGAATGGTAATGGGCAAAGCCCTCTTGAATGTGGCTTGTCCTATCCTCTACCCTATTTTTTAGGTCAACCACTGCCAACTTTGTGTTCTCCAGATGTTTTAGGCTGCAACTCCCATCAGCCCCAGCCAGATCTTAGATTGTATCCCCAGGTAGGACTGGGAAGACACCTGAAACCCTGGAGTCTGCCAGTCAGTGTAGACCAGGCATGTCCAAAGTCTGTTTGGGGGGCTTAATCTGGCCTCTGTGGTAAAATCCTTAAAAAAACTCAACAACGTCAATCCTTTGAAAAAGCTCAACAACTTTGGTTGGCCCCTATGCATGTTCACTTCATCAAATCTGACCCTCTTTGAAAAAAGTTTGGACACCCCTGGTGCAGGCCAACCTTGGTTTCTCCAGATGCTTTGAGCTACAACTCCAATCAGTCCCAACCAGCACAGCCATGAAGACTGCACCAGATTTTTGGTTCAGGGGCTACCGTAGATTTAGCTCAGGGTTCACTAGTGTTGATCCTTGGAATGGCAGGTGGGAGGCATTACTCAAAGGCAAACTTTATCCATGGCTCTTCAGCTTTTAGAAGTTAAGCATTTTCAAAACTTGTCATGTAGGCATACAGGCAAGGTTGTTTTGGAGGAACCAGGGCAATGTGTGTGTTAGCACCTCTGTAAAGCAAACTAGAAATACATAGCTTATCTGAAAAGAAAAGGGTTGGTTCTAAATTTGAAAGTGAAAAATGTCATGAATTCTTGCTGCATCTGTTTAGACTTAATACTACTGAGTGTTGGAGACACCACAGTGATGTGCATAGATAGCTTGCCAGGCATGCAGCTAAGAAATCAAGATTCCCATTTTTAGCTGGTTATTTTTCATTGTCTTGGCTATTGTCTGTCTCTTGTAAGTTGTGGCTTTTAATGAGGTAGTGTGTTGTGGTCATGAGTCCCCATTTCTTCCATCCTCCCCCAAGTAGAATGACAAAAGTTTCCATCCAACTGTTGCAACAGACAAATAAAAACTTGATAAACAAATGGTTTGTTCATCATGTGCACATGGAGACCAGTTTCTTGAAGTTTGCAGCTCTAATGACAGTTTGCAAATGACACTAAGTGCTCTTTAAAGCAAAGGTGCTGCTAGGATTTGGGCTGTTAACTGGGGTGTGCAAAAGATGGGGGGCAAATAGCTTTGTTACTGAAGACGAGTAATGAAATGGGACTTCCTTGCCACAGTTCCAGCAGTAAGACAGATGTGCTTTCCCTCCCCCAGACCCAGAGAACTGGGGATATTTAAAGAGAAATACAGCTGTTCATTGTATGTATGTACATTACACAGCTTATCCTATAGCTAAACAGTTTTTTGCAAGGTGTTGTGTTGTTTTAAAAACTTGCAAGACCCGTTTGAGCATTTCAGCAAATGTGTGTGTGCTTTGTTCTCAGACCACACTCAACTCACTAAAAGTAAACAAACAAAAACAGTTGTTCATCTCCAGACCAAATTTACCTGATATTTTGCTCCTGGAACAGACCCATAAGGGGAAAAACAGCACTGTATTGGTCTGATTTATTCTATCTTTGTGGTGGTACCGTAGTAGGGTGTGTTCATTTGGAGCCTACTGAGATTGCAGGGCAGTAGGCTCAAAATCCATTTATTTCCAGCAACCAGATGAAATAAATTGCTATCTGAGTTTTTGCCTTCTCCATCCCCATGCAGAGTGGTTTTACATTTGGCAGAGCAGAGAAGCAGAATCTAATAGCCAATCAAGGAGGAATTTATTTTTAAAATGAGCAAAGGACTAAGGCAACTGATCTCATGCCTTTCATCACTTTATTCCAAGTGGTTAACTGGGGGAGCTAGACAAGGAGGGTATAAATCCTGAACAGCCTTTAGAAACTCCTGACTGGCATCCAAAAGTTGCTGTGCTGCCAAACTGATTAGCTTGTGGCTCTGTAGAGACCAGTGTGGAAATGATCGGATCAGCTTCGAACTCCTTAGAATATATGTAGCACACAGGATACTGTAACTGCTCAGTAAATCTTGGAAGCTGCTGCATGCCAAGTCTTTTCAAGATGGCTACTATCCAAGTTGGGTGATTTGCATGGCAGGAAGGGGAGTGAATTTCTGAAGAGGCAGCAAATCTTCAATTAGTCACTTCAAGTGGGAAAGATGTGGTAAGTAGCTGAGCAATAGAGGAGTTAGTACTCTTATTTGCTTTGTGGAGGAAATTCCTTCTGTTCTCTGTTAGAAGCCTTTCACAGTTTTTGTTTGAGCTTGTCTACTAGTAAAAAAATTAAGCAATAAGAGTTTTAGATGCAGTTTTAAGCATTTGATGTTATATTCAACATTACTAATAGAACTGAAAATACCTTTCTGTCTTTCTTCCTTAAGTCTGAAGTTTCTTTCGGACTTTTCAGAGATGTAACAATCTTCTTTTACATGTGGTGTATGAATGTTTTCAAGCAAGTACATGCTTGATTAATTGCCTCAGTATAATTACACTGGTGCCATTAGATCAAAAGGAATGTGAATATATAGATATTTTCAGTGTTCTTCTGTGGGATCACCCATATCTTTCTAAATATATCTCTCATTGCCATATGTCTTGATGTTTTAAGAGTCTTGCGTTTCAAAATGCAGTTGCTAATTTTGCAAAGGCATGCTCCCCACACCCCCATTTCCCCTCCCCACTATTAGTCTTACGAAGCCTAACCGTTTCTATTGCTGTCTAAAAAGAAGACATATTTGTCTAGCAAATTCCTTACTTGTCTGCTGTCTGGAACCATTGGTTTGGGGAATGCGCTTGGAGGAGACTTGAGGACGGCATCTATTACATTCTGAGCCAGAATGCCATTTATCTTCAGTGCAACATTTATTTCCCCCCTAGTACAATACTGGAGGAAGAGAAGCTGCAGCAGGAGGAGCGAATGAGAATGGAATCAAGGCGACAGGTTACGGTGTCCTGGGATTCAGGAGGATCAGATGAGGCTCCTCCCAAGGTACAGAAGATGGGTTTCTCTCATATCCTTTATACTAAAACTGTGTGGCTTCAGGAGTAAGCACCACAGGCCACATCCAGATACAGAGCCTTTGAACCTCTGTTGTTAAAGTCCAGACAACTACATTCTTTTTTCTTTTCTTCTTTAAAAAAAACTGTCTTCCCTTTGCCGCAGAGGTCCTTTTGAAAAAGTCCTTACCTTAAAGAAATAAAGCTTAAAGGTAGCAGAAATAGAAAGAAATATAAATTAGTTCTTAGATATGTCTTCTTTAAGAAATAACTTGGGGGTTTTTTCTATACTTGAAAGTTGAAAAGTACTGTATTACTTAAATACTGTAAAAAAATATGTGAAAATACATGCAACATCTGATGCTGATTATCTGTTGACTGAAATTTAGAATAAGTGTGTTTTCAGTAATTCCTACACATTTGGTTCACATCTCGTTACCTGCCTTACTGGAGTTTGGTATGGTTCATGACATGTTCACCGTAAACCTCTATGAAGACGTTAACTGGGTCTGATAAGTAGTAGGTGAACTTTCAATGGTAATACATCAGGTGTTTGTTCACTGTTCTCTACGTTCTCACTGTCCTCCTTAGAGTCTCCTCCCAGGGGCACCCAGATTATCATTGTATTATTTTACCTGAGGATTAAACATTTTCATTTTTGTCTTGCCTGACCGCTTGTAAATAGCTGGCTTGTAAGACATCCATAAAGTTTTATTTACAACATAATAGCAAGCTATTCAGAAATGAGTTCATTCCATTCTAATTTATACTGGGGCTTATCCTTTGATCAGTGGATGATTAGACCATTTTCAGATGTTTTGCTTACATCTGTTTTCACTTCATCAACCTTTCCCTCAATGCTGATGTATATGCGACAGATACCTGTGCTGCGTAAAATGTGAGTGGGCTGCCAATGTGTCTCTGACTGGGGATTGGTTGTTGGCAGGCGGGGAAGGGCTCTTTGCTCAGTGGTAGAGCGCATGCTTTGCATGCCACACGGCTCCAAAAGACCCCTGCCTGTGACCTTGGGTGCATTGCTGCCTGTTGGAGTAGAGAATATTAAGACTAGATGCTTGGACATGTTTGGAAGAAGCTGATTGATTGGATCCATTTCAGTCTAGCTTCAGGCCCGATCACAGCACCGCTTTGGTTATCCTAGTTGATGACATTTGTTGGGAGAGAGATGGAAGGAGTGCATCCCTGCTCGTTCTCCTTGATCTCTTGGTGGGTTTCAATACTGTTGACTATGGTATCCTTCTGAAGTACCTCAGGAAGGTGGGGGTTGAGGGCACTGTACTTCAGTGGTTCTGATCCTACTTCCAAGGCCATTTCCAGAAAGTAGTTATGGGAGGCTATTGTTTGGCATTGTGCGAGTTGTCCTGTGGTGTCCTGTCTTGTCCTCCATGCTATTTAATATCTATATGAAACCACTTGGAGCTGTCATCAGATTTGGAGTGAGGTCTCACCACTATGCAAATGATACCAAGGTCTAGCTCTCTGTTCCATCTGAAACAGGAGAGGTGGTCGCAATGTTAGACCACTGTCTAGAGACAATGGTGGACTGGATGTGGGCCAGTAAATTGGAACTGAGTCCTGAAAAGAAAGAGGTGCATTATGTCCCAGGTTCTTGAGTACGGGAAGTGAAGAGACTGCCTGTCCTGCTTGGTTGCACAATAACTTGGTTGCACGATAACTTGAGGGTGCTCCTGGATTCAGTCTTGTCATGGGAGGCTCAGGTGGCCATGGTGGCTTGGAGTGCTTTTTCCCCAGCTCTAACTAAATTTTAAAAGCATATTGTGTGTTCCTTTCTTAGTTACCATGGCTTTGCCCCTCAGAACACAGAAGGCAATAAATTCAAATAAACAGACGTCCGCACTGACCCATAGCCGAGCCATTTGAATTAACTCTCATGGTGAAGTGCTTTGAATAACTAATATATACATTTGCAAAAGTAAACCAATGGCATGAGTTGTAGCAGCAAGCTGCCACTAGTATTTCACAACATTGTTTGATGGCATTAACAGTTAAATTCCTAGAACTAATCTGAGCGGATAATAAGTTTCTTTAAATTAATGAATGAAGAATTACAGCTTGATTAAGAGAAGCACAACACTAAATCCTTTGAAAGCTGTGGCTAATGAGCAATGGGACCTGATTAGCACATAATAGAAGAGATTTTGGATCTGTGCTTTTGGGGGGGGGATGCAGATGGGCTCTGACATGACTGAGAGAAAAGTGTTCTAGTTACCTTTTCTGCCTTCTATTTCAAACCTGAATGTACTGGAGGTACATGAGCTTTTCAATAAAACTTGAGCCTATGAAAAAGCATCAGTTGAGTGCAATAGTAATTTGTAAAGCACATTACTTAGTTGCCACCTGTAGGGATCACAGTAATGCCAAAGCCATTTTTTAAATTCAGTTTCTTCATCTAGTAATTGTCCTTATTCCTTGTTTGTTCCTTTGTCATACAAATTGTGTCCATCCCTACTGCATGTTTTCATTTGCTGCCAGTCATAAACCTGGTGATCGTCCTGGGCAGATGAGGATGGGACCCAGGTCTAAGTACATACCGTAAATGAAAGAAACTTCTTGCATCTCTGTTTTGTTGCATTTTTATTTTATTTTACTAAAAACATAGTGAGTTGCGTTATTTTGTTTTGAAATGAAAGTGTGTTTCTTTGTATTTCTAGCCCAGCAGACCTGGTTATCCCAGCCCAAGATCCAGCGAAGGGTTTTATCCGAGCCCACAGCATATGGTACAGCCCAATCATTACCAGGTGAGAACTACTACTTCTTAATCACTATTGTTTCACTGTTTTAAAAAGTCATCATCTTAAATGTTTGCAGAAGGAAGGAAAGCATGGTTCATATAGTTGGGGGATGGTCCACACATGCCCATAGGGAGCCCGGGCACACTTTCGTAAGAGCTTTTACACAACTCAGTTTCCAGTATTACTGTTACTTCCATTAAACAGTGTGGTGATCACACACAGCCCCCGGTCGTTCCACGGACTATTGACCCTGTGCCACCACGTCTGTTCTCTTCCACTACCACCAACCAGGTTTCCCCGGTAATATATTCAGACTCAGTCAGGTTGTAACGTACAGTGGTGCCTCGACTTACGAATTTAATCTGTTCCAAAGGCACCTTCATAAGTCGAAAAACTCCATTGGAAACGTGATTTCCCATAGGAATGCATTGGAAATGGAAAAATTCGTAAGTCGAAGCAACCCTATCTAAAACTGGCGCGGGTTTTTTCTGGATGTCGAGACATTCGTAAGCACACGGCCATTAACCCCATTCGTAAGTCGAAAAATTCAGTTGTCGAGTTCGTAAGTCGAGGTACTACTGTATTAACAAAGATTCCAGTTTATTGTGAACCCAAACAAGTTTTAATTACTTTGAAACACTGTAATCCGATTCACTCTCTCTGTCTCTAACCCCCTCTGACTCCTATGCCTCCCACCCACAAGAAACCAGCCGAACTAACTGTCTCTCTATTTCCAACTGTCTTCCCCACTGTCTAAACCTCTGACTAAGCCTTTTAAAAGCAGGTAGGCTCCGCCTCTGGGCTTTTCTATTGGTCTACCTATTAACCCTTTCTTTCCCCCGGTACAGACATTTCCAAAAGAACGGGCAAACGCCACAAACAGTAACTGCTAACTGCATGCCAGTCATGGGGCAGAAGTGATGAAGTCCCTGGTCAGGAGAACAAAAATTAGGCATATGATTTTTTTTATTATTTTTTACTATTGAGTTATTTTGCATACTTTTTCCTCCTCCTGCTAATGATGTTCAGGTGTAGCTTCTATAATTTTGCCAGGCACGACCCATATACTTTCAAGCACATTCATCACAATTTTGATTCTATTTTTTTTAAATGAAAGATGTTGTTCCTGATAATGAATGAAACTTATTTGGTTGAACTTGGCTATCATGGAATTGCAGAATGTTAAGAACCCTGAGATTGGGTTGCTGAAGGAATAATGGATTTATGTTGGGTTGTCAAAAACACATTATCTGGCACAGAAAAAGAAGAAACTGACAGCAGTAGAAGGTACACTTAGTTGTTGTTATTATAAACCTATGTTCCTACCTTCTCTTGGTCTGTCTTGTCCAGAATAGGTACACTGGCAGACACTAGCTCTGCAAGGTTTCAGCCAAGCCCCCCCCCCCCCCGCCGCCCCCGCCCCCGCCCCAATCTTGTCAACTGGGACCTTCTGCAAAACATGTTTTCTGCCACTGAGCTATGGGCTCTCCCTCATTAAAGGAGTAATTACACCAAAAGACCTAAAGAAATAGCTCCAAAGGGCTGGGGCATTGCTAGGTTGGGTTGGGCTGGAATTGACCTGTGAATACAAAAGCTCTGATGAGGGGGTAAGTCTAGACCAGGCTTCCTCAACCTCAGCCCTCCAGACGTTTTGAGACTACAATTCCCATCATCCCTGACTACTGGTCCTGCTAGCTAGGGATCATGGGAGTTGTAGGCCAAAACATCTGGAGGGCCGAGGTTCATAGAATCATAGAGTTGGAAGAGACCACAAGGGCCATCCAGTCCAACCCCCTGCCAAGCAGGAAACACCATCAAAGCATTCTTGACATATGCCTGTCAAGCCTCTGCTTAAAGACCTCCAAAGAAGGAGACTCCACCACACTCCTTGGTAGCAAATTCCACTGCCGAACAGCTCTTACTGTCAGGAAGTTCTTCCTAATGTTTAGGTGGAATCTTCTTTCTTGTAGTTTGAATCCATTGCTCCATGTCCGCTTCTCTGGAGCAGCAGAAAACAATCTTTATCCCTCCTCCATATGACATCCTTTCATATATTTGAGGGACCCTGGTCTAGACAAATATGCAAGATGGAAAAAAACTTAGGTATATACCATTTCTAATGCCAAGAACCCAATTCTCTCCCTCCTGCATTTTTTAAAAAAATTAATGTGCTTTTAGATTTCCATATTATTATATGTATGCCCTTTGCTTAACTGTTTGTTTGTGCATTCCTTTCATTGTGCAGAAAAAAAACATAATACCTATATTGGTGAATGTATAATTACTCATTCCCAATTTAAAAAGCAAATGAGTGCGGGAGGTTGGCATAGTGGAGAGATGAGAAGCATCAGAGGCAGAGCTTTTTTCCAGCCAGAACTTAGTGGAACTCAGTTCTGGCATCCCTCAGGTGGGCGCCATTGCCATCCTAAGAGAATGAGGGATGTGTTCATGGTGAGTTCCAGCACCCTCTTTATCTAGAAAAATAGCACTGGCCAGAGGTACATCTAGATTAAGAATGCACTGGGAGGTAGGAAGGACTTTGCTGAAAATGGTTTTTATGAGTAACTAGAAGGAGGATGTGCAGTTGATTTGAGAAGTTTGTTCAAGTGTAGGAAGAAATAAAAATATTGAGCACTATGAGAATTTAGCAAATGATGCTGATAGCCAGTGAGTTTGTGCAAAGGCAACAATGGAAGCAGAACAAAGGCACCAGAAGGTGAAAGAGAGAAGTGGGGAACATATATACTTGGGGGAGAGGCCGGGGTGTGTGTGTGTGCTTTAAGTCTGTCACTTTGTGCATGCCAGAATCTCAGTGGAAGGAATGCACACGAGGCTTGACTTATTTGAAGTTGCAGTGGGTGAGGAGGCATTCAGATGATGGAGCTCCTATGTCTGCAGCAGGCTGAGAGCGAAGACATTTGAGCTTGACTGGGAATCAGAAGTGAATAGGGAGAGAGAGTGCAGAAGACTTTCTTGAGGGGGATGGCCATAGAATTGTAAATACTCAAGAGGGAAAGTTTATTTCGGCAGGGGCATGCAACCTGAGTTGAGAGGGGGAAATGTAGCAGTAATGCCAGTGAGGAGGGTGTTAAGGTGGTTTAGAGGAGGGGCAACTGGAGCATGGGTGAGGATTTTCACAAGTGAGAAAAGGGAAGGGTGTAAAGTGATGTAAAGACAAACAAAGCAGGCAGGATTTGAAGATGGTTTGGATGTTAGCAGATCTTACCCAAAGTGCTCCAAAAAGTGAGAATCTGGAGGTGAAGCAAGTAACAGCATCTCTCACTTTACACGTGTGAGGAAATTACGTAGTTTTGAATGGAAAGAGTATGAGCTCTGTCTTTGCCATTTTAAATGATGACACATTTGCAAAACTACTGGGAAGACATGTGGGTGAGACTGAGGTAGAGGATTAGGCAGAAGCTGAGAGGTCAGAGCTGAAAGAAAAGATGTGGGCACTATTACTGCACTGTTGTCTTAAAGCTGTAGTATAATCCTTCCTCATTTATTTAGGGTTTATGGAAAGCTGTAAGTTGCAAATGTTGCACAGATGTGGAAGTGCAATTAAATGTTCTGATAACACTTCTCAGCGGTCTCCTTGAAGGCTTTTATATTTGCTAAGAGAAGCCAAAGTTTATGCATTTATTTTGCTTTGTTTTTTTCTTTGATCTTGTACCACCCTGGATCCTTTGACAATAATTATTGCAGTAACTCACAGATGGATGAAAAGCTTGCAGTATGTCTACAATGCTGTGCATTTTTAAACCAATCTCTCATTTGAAACCAGCTTTGGATCACAATGGAGAAACAGTTGGAACATATTCCAGCTTCTTGTGCTAATTATCTTCTGCCACCACAGACGTAAAAGCTTGTAGAAAATGCCAGGGGTCTGTATTTAGCAATATATATAGGGAAATTCAAACATAATCATTATTAGTGTCAGCGAGTACTGTACGCTTGTATATCATGCAAAAGTGTTCTGATATGGGCGTGTTCATTAAGGGCATTATAAGTTTCATTTTTCAGAAATAATATCTAAAAATTAAGTACATAAAAGGCAGCATCTAAGGGCATGTCATATTGTGACTGAAAACATCAATTTCAACTCTCCTTTTCTCTCACTTGGATTTTTATTTTTATTTTTGGTACCCCCCCCCTGCTTTTGATTTATGAGGACAAACTCATAAAACATGTAAAAGTTTAACTGGAGACTTCATAGTGAGTTCAGGCATTTCTCATTGCTTTCTTTGGTAGGTCTCAGGGTACACCAGTTCCCATGGGATTCCAGCTATGGCGGGTAGCATTTATCCAGGCCAGGCTTCCCTCTTGGATCAAACAGATTCCTGGAATCATCGGCCTCAAGAAATATCCATGTGGCAACCCAACATGGAGGTAACGTCTTCCCATATAATTAGCAACTTGTGGGCAGTTGAGAGCATCCTCTTGCTTTCTAGCTAATATGTGTATTCCCTCTCTCCCTCCCTTCTCCTCCTTCATTAAGGCTTCAATGGCCTCATTTGTCACCCCCACCCAGTTTGACATAATCTATATGACGAAAGCAGCTCCCAGGATGCATCTGTACAGCCTTGCTTTTCTGAGAGAGCTAGTTAATCATCCCAGGCAATCCATATAGGGCAGTACAGAGTTGTTCCATTGCTGCACTAGAGCAGTCAGAGCCAGAGGGCAGTGATACTAGGTAGATTATACAGCTGCCATCTGCTGGGAGAAAAGGGAACCTAGTGTTGGTTTCACACCATTCTCCTTCTTCAGTGAATGGCAAAACATTTCAGAGTTGGTCTTCATTCCTTCCACAGGCAAGATTTTGGCTTGCCCTTTCCTTTACCCAAGTCCCTGACCTTGCAGCAGTTCTAATATACTCACCATTTAATGCACTATGCTGAAGGAGGCTGAAACTTGGTGCTAAAAACAACAACATTCTTGTTCCTCTGGTTTGCTGTTTAAACGTCCCTGCCCAACCTCTTAGTACAACAACTTCCTACAAGTAGATCTACTCATGACACAGCATCACTGGCATGTCATTTTGAGTGGGTAAGTGGTAGTGCTAGTGACACGAAGCTTTGGGAGGAGGCTCTCTCTGGACCATTAAGCACCTGTTTCAGTTGCTGAAGGCAATTGCTGCTACAGTTAGCTGAGTGCTTCTAGTGATACGAGAGGGTTTTTAGATCTAAATATGCATGGCTTCAATTCGCTTTCTGATAACTTTTTCCAAATGCCTTTTCAGCCAAATATATGGCCTGTAATGGATAGAAAAATACTTTTCAGCTGCGCAAATTTCCTGACAGTTACTCATTTATCCTTGCAATGACCAGTGGTTCAGCTGCACGCTAGCTGCATAGCTGAATTGGGGTTTCAGCCTAGAATTCTCGTGTCTAAATGTAATCTAGCACCATGTTTGTTTAATGAGTTTATTGCAAACTGATTTTTATCTTGCCTGAAAAGCTGCTGCCTTCAAGAACAGGATTATATTAACAGAATAAAAATACTACAACAATTAATATTCTTGGTTTTTCTCTCTCTCCGTCTGGTAGGATTCCGGCAGTTTAGATCTACGAGGAATGGGGCAAGTTCTACCTGCACATCTAATGGAGGAGAGATTGATACGACAGCAACAGGAAATGGAGGAAGACCAGCGATGGTTGGAAAAAGAAGAGAGATTCCTGGTAATGTGTTCTTCCACTGCGCTGCTTATCTCTCGCTAATTATGCAGTATTCTCTGACACACTTGGTGCTGGGCTCAGATCAATGCAGACACTGGTCAGATGCACCAATAAAGAAACCATAAGTCTCATGGTTCTGATAATAATTGCAAAGTAGGGATCCACAGATCACACTTGTGGGTGAGATCCAAGTAACACCTGACATTTGCAAATGTTCCAGTGTCCCTCCTTACAGATACATAGGTGGTGTTATAGATCTGGGGGTTGTTGCAGTTTCCTCCCACTTTAGATCCTAGTTAGAAACCTGACCTCATTCCAGTTCCTATCACAGATCTCCACACAAGAGGGAGGTGGGGAATGACCCCCCTTTCTCAAACTGACCAAATTTTATCTGTGCAAGTCACAGGAGAGATACAAGACGATCAGAGCTGCCTTCATCAACACTTCCACCTCAGGTGGATGAAACCAAAGTACACAGGTCTTCCCCTCCCTCCCTCTCACTCAGATGGGTTCTGCTCTCTCTGATAGGGAAGATGGAGAGGCTGAAAGGGCTAAGAAAAGGCTCTCCTAGTGCAGACATTTCCTACATGATAGTTTCCCCTGGCGACCAGCAAAGAAACTGTACACCTATCTGACTCAGATGAGGATAATCCCAAGACTCTGTCTGAACCAGCTAAGCCTCAGTCTTCCCCTTCCACCTGACCAACTTCACTGACATCATCTGCAAGGAATGGGTCAGGCTTTCCAAACCTGAGTCGCACTTTCCTGTCTGTGACACATTCTACCCTCTCCCACATGAGGAATTGCAATACCCGGCCACACCCAAGTTGGATGCTATGGGGGTAGTACTCATGTCAAAGGCTCTTCTCCTAACTTCAGACATGCGCAAGCTACTGATTGATCAGCAGTGAAAAAGTGAAGCTACTACACACAGGTTTGAGTCATCTTCTTTGGCTCTGAGGGCCTTTGCTAAATCCTCAATGATCTCTCAAGCGGCTTTTACTTGACTAAATGCAGCTCGGACAGAGATGCTAGAGAAGCACTCCAATGTTTTCTACTCCTCGGTCTTCCTGATGGGTAGCTCACTAGCCATCCTTTGCCAGCAGATCCGTGTACTAAGATCTTCTGGAGAGGATCTGTTCCAAGGACCCTCTTTAAGTTAGTCGTGCATTATGCTGTCACAAAGGAGAGGGCCGGCGCTCGCTTCGGCAGCACATATACAAAGGAGAGGGCCTTTTTTGTGGTGGCACTTTAAATTTGGAATGCCCTCTAAGGAATGCCCAATGCTGAGTCTGCAAGAAAGAAAAAATCTCAGGACTAACTGACACCCCCCCCCCCAAAAAAATCCAAAACTGAATGAGAAGAGTTGCGACAATTCAAGAGATTTCATGAAACATGTAGGCTTCTAATTAGTCCAGTTTTAATTCAGCCCTGAATTCCATCGCTAGAGCTGTCTGCATGAACACAGTCCCAGGCAACTCCAAGCCACTCCTAAAGGAGCTACTCACTTCCTCTTCAGAAGCTCTTAGAGTTAACAAGTCAACTTGCAACAGACCACAGCTGAAGTGCCTCTTGTACTTCCCAGCTGCTTGGTGCCCTGCTTAGAACCAGAAGGCCTTGGGGAAGACCTGCACTTGAGCCTGGACTGAGCCTCCCACAAGTGGTTGCGGCAGGGAATCTGTGGCTGTCGGGTTGGAAGGGAGGGGGTCGTGGTCCAGGTTGAACTATCCTAAGCCCTCACAGAGAGGAGAGGGTTGGCTAACTGTATTCTGCAGGGCTGAAACAGGGAACATTAATGCCCAGTGTGCAGCCTGGTTGAGGGGCAGTGAAAACGCAGGCCCTAGAGGCAAGGAGACACACCCTGAAAGCCCAGGTATGAAGGGAAAGTGGTCCAAATGTCTTCGATTAACTTTAAGCAAGCTTCCACACGTTTTAATCAGATTTCTTAGGGGTGGAGATTCTGGGTGTCTCCAAGAGGCCATCTTATTTTCTCTGTTAATCATTGGACCTGTTTTTCCTATGCTTTTAGCAATTTGCATCCTTGGATCTCTTGTGGCTTTCTGTCACTAGCACATTGATAGTTGTGCGCATGAGCACGCACACACTGTTCAGCAAAGCTTGGAATTCTGCAACCCCTCACTGGCCTCTCTGGATTTGGGGTGGAATAACTGACATAGTGCTCTTATCTCTGGCTTTTTATTTTTGTTTTCAGGGCTTGGTGAATTCACATATATTCCCACATATGTGCAGCTCAGCATTTGTCTAGACGAACTAGGAAAACACGAATAGCAGCAGGGAAATTGTTGGAACTGTGTCCTAAAGTTGGGTTTTTATTTTAGGATTAAAAAGAGAGAGAGAGAGAACACAGCCGTCATTTTTCCTTTGTTGAGAATGACTTGTGCATTTTTCCCCACTGAATTAATGAAAAAAAAACACGACATGGAATGCAGCAGAGCTCTCCAGCTCCTCTTTGTGAAGAGGGGCGGGGTGGTGGGTAATTATATCCTTGCCATTCCCAAAAGAATTCATCTAAGCAAGGGCTTCTACGCACATTTCGCTTTTGTGGCATTTACCCTAAAGTGTTTTGCTGTCATTGGTACTGTATTAACGGTAAGCTGCCTTCACTTCCTGCTAAGTAGAGTGCCTAGAAGAAAGCGTGCACATACCTGGAGGATGTTGAATTGAGAAACAACTGCCCTCAGTATGCTGTGGACACACACTACCAATCTATCCTTTTCAGTCACAACTGCAACACCTGTCCTGTTGCATCCTCTTTTTTTAAAAAAAAATACGGATGTGACTTTTAACAGCACCATTTTCTAATACAGAAGGGGGACAATCCACTGTAAAAACAATTGTAGGTGCAACCTCCCCCGATAGGGATGCTTGAGGAATTTGCTTAGTTCACATTTTTAGGCAATCCACCTTGATTCATTCTAATATTGCATAATGATATGGATATGGAATGGACCTATGAACTGAGTGCCATGGACCAGAAACAAATTGATCTGTCCATCCACGTTCTAGGATAGTTAGGCATTCAGGAAATGGTGAGAGTTCAGACCCTGATGCCATGATTCTGTTTCAGGCTGGAGAGAGCAGAGGGCTGACTCCCATTTGTTTCAGGAAGCATGGGCCAATGATCAGGAGTGATGAGAGTTGCTGTCCAATGACATCTGGAGGGCCATAGGTTAATCAACCATGCTCGAAAGAGGTTGGAACATCCCCTTGGAATAGTGAGATGGTGCTATCATTAGGAGAAATCAAAGGCAGAGGGGTCTGTTCCTCCCTCTTCCTCTCTACATTCTCCTAGTTGGGCAAAGTAGGTTAACTATCCCTATGATAGTTATTCAGTACTATCTACCTCACTTATGTATTGTTCACTTGTGTGGGAGCTCCATCATTTACCAGTGGACAAGTGGGAGATAGATTAAACGCTCCCCAAGGAACTGGTGCAATACTTGTAATATAATACATATAATGCTTGTTCCACACTTGAAGAAGGCAGTCTTTTACTGTGGCACACCTCTGTCTATTGGAACTCTCTGCCTATTGACATCAGAAAGGTGTCTTCATTGTATTCTTTTCGGCACCCACTTAAAATATTTTTTTTAGGCAAGCCTATCTAGACTTGTAGAAGTTGCATGTGTTTTATTTTATTTTTTTGGTATTGTTGGTTTTATTCATTTTGAATATTCTTAAATATCTGCTTTTACCTGCTTATCAGTGATGTTAATGCTTTTTTATATATAAAACAGAGGTTCTCTTACAGTCAAACATTGCATAAACAAATAAATGAAGTTGGTTGTTGAGAAGAAACTTAAACCCTGACCCTACCTTCAGATGACATACTAAGACCAGGGGTCAACAAACTTGTTCAGCAAGGGGCCAGTCCACTGTCCCTCAGACCTTGTGGGGGACCGGACTATATTTTGAAAAATAAAATGATGAATGAATTCCTATGCCCCACAAATAACCCAGAGATGCATTTTAAATAAAAGGACACATTCTGCTCATGTAAAAACATGCTGATTCCCGGACCATCCGTGGGCCGGATTGAGAAGGCGATTGGGATACATCTGGCCCCTGGGCCTTAGGTTGCCTACCCATGCACAAAGCCAAACCATGGATTAGCAGCCATGCTGCCCTTACCTAAAAAACCCCAGGGAGGAGCAAAATGACTGCGACCCCCTCTTCAGGAGCCAGCATGTTTGTGCTAAGCTATGATTTGGCTTAGTGTGGGGTGTGAACATAGTCTTTCTTTTAGCCTATCTCTGCTCTGCCCCTTTAAATTTAATTTTTTTGGGGGGGATTAAAAACTTCATCTGATCCATTTTGCAAAATATCATTTCCAAGCTTTTGTTTTTATATTATGCAGTGTGGTATCAGAGTAGGGGCGTGATCCTTTGGAATTGTTTTATTTTAAAAAGTCAACAGATTCCTTTACTAATCTGGCTTTTCAAAGGGATAATAAAAAGTGGCATCTATTTTCTTCCTGCTAGAAGCAGCGTATTGGGTCCAGGCTGCCTTGTGAACTTTCTGCATCTCTCTGCTTTAAAAGAGCGCTGGTAATTGGCCCCATTTGGGAAGTTTGGAAATGGAGCCAAGTACATTTAAGCCTTCCTCAAGCAGGAAACAGGAATTAATGTGAAGCGTTTCTCATCCTGTGGTTGAAATTTTCGCTGTTAGGAAGAAAAGCGCAATAAACGACGGCTGTGGCGCTGCTGCTGCTGCTATTCCTGGGAGAATTAAAATGCAGGTTTTCCAATGTTGTGTTGGGGAAATGGTACTATCAATATTTATCTCAAAGCCTTTTTTTATGTACAAACAAGAAAGCGAGTAGTTAGAAAGAGCAAAAGAAAAGGAAAATCTTTAGAAGGGCTGCTGGGAGGTTCAGTTGCTGTGTTTTGAAGAATGTGTTTGGTGTGTGTGTGTGTGTGTGTGTGTGTGTGTGTGTGTGGAGGCATGAGGAAAAGGAATGCAATAGCATCTGTATTAGTCAAAGTGCACTCTCTCCCACCCCTTCCTTTCCTCCCAGCAGAGGATTTTTATGTTTTGCCTTTCTTTTAGTAAGAATTCTTTTTCTTAGGCTATTTGGCTTCCGTGGCTCTTCAAAACCCGCAGTACAAAACCACATCTCTTTTCATTTCCTTAGAAACCTGATGTGAGGCTCTCCAGGGGGAGCATCGATCGAGAAGATGGGAGTCTCCAGGGTCCGGTAAGCACAGATGCCATCTCTTCAACTATCAGGAGAAATGTTTGTTTAATTTTCTTGATGGAAAGCGTTGTTAACATTCCACTCGTGCTTGTGGGAGATGAGTTTTGATTTTCTCGGTGTTTCCACGATTGTTATGTTTACGTGAGAGGTTTCAAAAGGCTCCCGCTTCTCTGGGAATGGCGCTGACAGGCGAAGTCTTGTGCACGCAGCACTTTGGGGAGCTGCTTCTTTTCATGCTGCTGCCGAAGCAGATGTGCTCTTCCCTTTGCAAACAGAGCTCTAATTATTTTTAAAGCGGCTTTCCGGTACACAGCCAGGTCGGTGTGTGTATGTGTGTGTGTGCCTGTGTTAGCTTTGCATTGACATATCTGTCAACAGGAAGCAAAACTGTAAAGGAATGCCTGCAGATGTTTGAGTAACTAGAGAGCATTCTCCTAAGTAATGTGGAACTTAAGTAGTGTCTTGAGGGTGATGTTTGTAAGCAACCTATCATCAAAACAAGGGCTGGATGAAAAAATGTGTTGTATGTAAAACACATCTGCAACAGGGGTATAGCTGCCTTAGACAATAAACATGTAATTTGATTGCTAGACAGAAACGTGTACTTGGTGGTGACCTACTCCCTTCCAATTAATTACTGTGTTTGGGGCATTTAAATGTGCATTTCTCAGTACCTGGAGGTGCAGCTGCAATATTGAAAGAAAGTCTTAAGAACTCATTCATCCACCTTGGCTTTATAGGAATAAGGGTTGCACTGCTTTCACAACAGAGATCAGAGTATTTAAAAATGGATTATTAGCTTCAGGGCCTTTGGATCAACACTGGGAGTTTTGGGTGCGGACACAAACCTGTTTTAGTGCTGTTTTAGCCCCTCTGCAGTATAAACTTGCTGACAGCTTCAGGCTTGCTCCTTCATTTCTGCTGCTAAAGTACTGTGAGCATGCTGCTTAGAAAGCACATATCAGGCCTACCTTCAGATTTTTGAGGATCTGATCAGTGGGACTTGGTTGATCTCTGACTGCCCCTCCTTCATCTGGAGGGGAAGATCAGGGCTTTCTTTGAGGTATGGGGCTGTAAACAGACACAGCTATATCCTGGGATGGCTGCTTCTGTAGGGCAATCAGTATTCTGGCATCACCCCTGAGATCAGGGAGTAGCTGCCCAGGTCCTCCAGAGAAACAAGTTGTGTAGACAGCTGGAACATATTGCACTCTTCTATGTTCATACAGCAGAGCTGAATGATCTCCCATTGTTGGTAACCTCTGTAACAATCCCTTGCAAACCTAATTTAAACAGAAGGCCCTTTCCACTTCTCAGAAGTGCTTTCTCGTGTACAGTTCTGCAAGGTAATTTGGCTCTGGAATTAGATGGGCCTTCATTGTGGTGGCCTCTACTCTGTTGTTCTGTTGGGGCATACTGAACCCTTTGACATGGAGATATTTATTCCAGCCTGTATCTGTATGGAATTGTTTCCACACTGTTCTTGTTTTATGGTTGTAACTAATTTTACTGGTTGTATAATTGCATGTTTTCTGGTTGGGACCCACCCTGAGACCTCATGGCAAAAGGTTGGGTAAGAAACAGAGTGGTCTTCATAGACATTTTGCTCAGAGCAAATCCCTTGAAATTAAGGAACATGACTAAGTTAGGTCAGTTGATTTCAATAGGTTTCCTATGAGTAAAGCCTAATGGATGCCACCCCTATTTTTTTATGTGCGCATGCATATATATATATATATATATATATATATGACATGCACATACATATACATATACATATACATATACATATACATATACATATACATATACATATACATATAAAACAACATCACATCAATTCAAATCCAGTACAGATACCAGCTGAGATGTTTCTTACTCCTTTCCTGTTAGTTTTTCAGTTACACATTTACTCTTGCTAGCATGCAAGCTTAGCCACCCACAAAGACACATATTTGCTCTGAGAGTGACACTAGAGCAGCTAGCTAGAACATGTTGAATGAATAAGTGCAGCGAATTATTCTGGATTTATCCTTGGGGGCAGCTGAGTTCATGCAGATGCTCTGTGGCTTGGCCTCATTTTGCTTTTGCAAGGTGACCTCGAAATGCTATGTTAGTAGATAACCAGCTTTTAAAAATTTGAGCTACCCAACGCTCTTGCCTCGGTTCTGATGAGGAAAACACATCTTTTCACTCACATGTTACATTTTCTGCAGCAGAAATTCCCATATAGCCTTGCTTGTGTCAGCACTATTATCTTGCAAAGGAAAATTTTCTCTGTGAATGCTCACTTTTTGATAAAAGCACACCAGGCTTTTCTAAACCAATGTTTTTTCGAAGAATGCAGCAGCCAAACAACATGCACAAATGCCATTTTTGTTGTGCAGTGAGTGAATAGACTTTTATCTCGCTTGGCAAAGGGTTGTAGAGATATGATTAGATTTGAATCCTGTTATAAAAACCCTTTCCAAATTAATAGACAAGGTCTTTTGTTCATTTTCCTTTTATTGTGAAACACAAGAGTAATTATTATGAATGATCTGTTGAACAATATAGCCTGGATTTTTATATTTGGAATTGAAGAGGTAGAATGTTATAAACATGTCATTTTTTCTGAGTGATGGTAGCTGTGACCTTGCATGGATATATCACATGGATGCTGAGCAAAATAGCAGGAGATGGGAGGATTTGTTTTATGTTGTTTTCTCCTGAAATTTGAGAGCAGTGGGAGAGGAGAAATGTTGGAAATTCTTGTGGCTGGATAGCCTGATGCATAAGGATGGTGGGGGAGGGGAGTTAGATGGAGAGGGTTTCTTTGTACATAAAACACTGTGAGCAGACAAATAAAACTTGTTTTCCTTTTCAGGCTTCTAACCAGCACATTTATCAGCCTGTGGGTAAACCAGGTAAGTCATAAATAGGCAGCTTTACAGTCACAATTTGAACTCTCAATCTCTCCTCTCTAGGTCTCCTCCATTATTAGAAAATCCATTAGATTCTGGGGTAAACAACATTTGTCAAAGCCAGTGGCAGTCCTTAGTGGCTACTCATGAGTAATACCATGTATCTAGTTCTCCTATACCAACAGGATCTGTAAAGGTCCATTTAAACAAACTGTGTCTATTACCTAATCTAGGAAGCTTCTGTGCTTGACTTCAAAGCCAGGGGGCCAACGTATAAAGTATAAATTGCTCTTAAGTTCTAATTTTGGGGGTTGTGTGTTTTGCTCTCTCATAGAAGGGGTTGGTTGGGGTGCTAGTGAAAATGGACTTGATGAGTTTCTGCTGCATTCCAATTAAATGAGCCTAATGATTGTAGTCTTCATATCAATGCATGTATAATATTTTCTTACCAGATCATTCCGCTCCACCAAAGAAACCACCTCGCCCAGGAGCTCCCAGCCATTTGGGTAGCCTCGCCAGCCTGAACAGCCCTGTAGACAGCTACAATGAAGGGGTTAAGGTATATTCTTAGGGCAACATTGGGTTGCGTTGCTCTTCAAAGTCCTGGGTTAAGTTGAACAATTACTGTTACTAACGGAGAAACAGGTCAAAACCTACCATAACCTTTCTTGACCAATCAAGGTAGATGTGTGTTATGGCAGGTCTTTCTCCTGGTGCTCCCCACCCTGAGTTCATGGTACCCGAAGAAAATAAATATCCAGTCTTTGCCATATTCAGCCATTTTAGATTTCTGCTTCTCCAGGTTGTCTGTTTCCCAACTGGAATCCATCTGCAAGTGGAGAGTCAAAACTGCAGCTTGCAAAATGAGATCTGGTGCCCAAGGCCTGTCACCAGCTTACTTCCTTCACAAATGATAGGGAATAAGAGATTGTGTACGGCAGGCATCCCCAAACTTCTGCCCTCCAGATGTTTTGGACTACAATTCCCATCTTCCCCAACAACTGGTCCCGTTAGCTAGGGATCATGGGAGTTGTAGGCCAAAACATCTGGAGGGCCGCAGTTTGGGGGTGCCTGGTGTACGGACTGGGCTGGAACACTGATGTTGCTTCTCAGTGCTGCAGGTTGCAGCATATAATCATACCATGCCTGTTGATCTTTGTGTGCATGGTGCAGTTTATGCAAGAGCAGCACTGTGTATGCCTGTACTTGAACTCTTGCCATGTGAAGTACACTTGTCTGTAAACTATTCACACAGTGTAATGAGCCATTACTATTCAGTAGCTGCTCAGAAATCATTGGAAGCAGGTAGCAGAAAGCAGAATCTGGGCAGATTTTGTAAGCATAGAGCTGCCGGGGTGCTTTGGGGGGCGGCATTTTTACAAGGCATCCTTGTAGTGATGGATCATATACTCCCACTATTAATGTGAGTTCTAAATAATGACTAACCCACCATGCATCACACGGTGGGATTTGTTTGTTTGTTTTTTGTTTGCCTTATTCTCCACCATTCTTTCAAGAAATGTACCCTTTAGTGAAATGTGAATAAGGCAGTCAACTGTTCCATCAACAGTGGTTTGGTAGATTATATATAGAGTCCAAAGTGTGCCCTGCATAGGATTGTCACGTACTAGAGGGAGTCATGAGCCAACAACATTCTAGATCATCGGTCAGTCAATTTGATGCTACTAAGCGGAGGTTGAAATCCTCTGCTCCATGTGCTGCAGTCAGTCTTCTGGCTCCGTTCGTGCCCTTGTTAGAGAAGCTGATGAGGCCCATACTTGCAGTGTACTGTCCCAGGTACCCCAAGGAGCCCCGGCTGCTTGTCCCTTTCATGTGACATAATCAAGGGCGTACCCACCATGCGGCAAGTTAGGGCAGCTGCCCTACTCTAGAAGCAGGGCTGGTGGGCAGAGGCGGAGCACAGCCCGGCGGAGCGCGAGTTCGCCATTCCCGCCGCACCGCGCCGCACCCTCCCTCCAGCTCCCCGGCGCGCCCTCAGGCAAGGCCAAGCGCGGCGGGGAACCAGGGAGCGCGGCGCGGTGGGCGGGAACGCCGAACTCGCACTCCGCTGGGCTGGGCTCCGCCTCCGCCCACCAGCCCTGCTGCTAGGGAGGGGCACAGCCCGGCGGAGCGCGAGTTCGCTGTTCCCTCCCGCTTTGTGGCCCCTCCCCTTCCGTGCCTTGGCCCCTCCCCTTGCCCCCCCCCCTAGTTTTGATCCTGGGTACGCCCATGGACATAATTGTGCTGAATGGCACTTTTCTGCAGTGAACAAAGTTGCCAGCCACAAGTGGTGTCATGAGCCTTCCTCATCTGAAGTGTGCAGCTTCCCAGGGACAGCCTCCCTTTCCCTGCAGTCTTGGGTAGCCTCCTTTTGTTCCAGTAGAGGATTTGCCACCACATGACAACAGGTCCTTCTTCACTATATGGTATTTCTGGCATCCACCTCTAATGTTCCTTTTCTCATTGAATGCAATTTCATGCTGTCCTGAATCCTGCGTTTTCCATAATGTGCTGGGGCCAAAAATGAACACCGCCATTTCTGCTGACTTTTTATCTTAGCTCCTCACAGAAAAGCTCAGTCAAGAGTATTTATTTCTGAGTCTTGGAAATGCCAGGGCGATAAGTCTTGAAATCCTGTGTTGTTCAAAGCTTTACCTGAGCTCTAACCTTGAGCAGGATTCCTGGGTAAATACAGCATCTTAGATTCTGGCCAAGATCCCTGGAGCTACTCTGGCAGGATGCCAGAGGGCTTTAGGCATGCTCAGTGGACTTGGGGCCTTCATTTCATCTAGGGGCAGCCCCCTGTGAAAGTCTTCTGTGCTTCACTTCAAAGGTAGTTTGCCTTGTCGTGTATGCAGAGCTGCTGTTTGAGGAACACAAGCCCAGAGTCCCTTTGTAGACTGCAAGAGTAGCTGTGTGGCTCTGAATCTCAGCCTCTGTAGCAACAGCTGAAAGTCTCTTTGTTTCTCTGGGTGGAATTCACTTTTAAACACTCAGGGCTCTACCCAGTAGCTTTGGGAACTTGCCTGCTTTTGTTTCAAATTGCTGGGAAGCTGAAGCACAAATTGAGTGCGTACTTGCTAATAGGCTGCAGAAGCTGAGCTTTTCCCCAGGCAGGAATAACTTTCAGAGGCAGGTGGTCAAATGAAGTAACATTTCTCCTCCTCCTTCATGGGCACAGCAGTACAGTTTTTGTGACATGCTGGCTTTATTTCACTACTGCAATAATTGTGGATTGCTGTTTCCCTCAGTAGAGTTAAGGTTTCAAGTCTGTCTCATCAACAAAGGCTGAGGCTGTATATGGCTTTTTAAAAACCCTGCAGCCCTGCTTGAAATCCAATTCATCTTGCCCCTGAATCTAGTTTTTAAACCTGGCTTCTACATCCAGCTCAAATAAAAAGGTCTTAAATGTACTACAGACAAATGCTTACGCTTTGGCCTTTTGACTCTCCAACACAGAAGACTGTGCTGCATTTAGGGTGCAGCCACAGAAAACGTGTCCTTGTTCAGCAGCAGAGGCCACCCATGTGGTGCTGTCCAGGTGTTGTTGGATTAGTGGTCAGGGATAATGGATGTTGCAGTCCAAAAGCTTCTGGGAGATCACCATGTTGGCTGGACCTGTTACAGAAACTCAGGTTTCTATAAAATTCATATTACTTTGGCTTGCTAGATTGTCCAAATTGGGTTGTGTTAGATGTGCGTAATTAATACATGAAAATAACTCGTGCTTATTATTGCCCCCCCAATAGTAAATCTATTCCTATATTCTACTCTAAAGACAGTTGATTCATGCGCTAGCAACAAACGAAGAATAAAATAGGTGGGCTGGGGCAGTGAAAGCCTAGTTAAATACAGAGAAGCCTCAAAAACCTAGGTAAAACACAATTAACCTTTTTTAAAAACTCTTTTAAAAGTGGGTTAGACAAAGTCTTAGAGATTAGTCTGCTGCGGGCTATTATCCAGGACGCTAAATGTGACTCCTATATTCAGAGGCCCTTTTTGCTCGCCAGCTGCTGGAATCAAACTTCACAGGGATGCTTGTTGCCACCATGTGCTATTTGTGTGTTTGAGAACCTGAGAAGAGCCTGGCTGGTGGATGGGGCCACAGGCCCATCTGGTTCACCCTCCTCTTCTCACATTGGTCACCCAGATGCCCGAGGGTAGCTCACAAGCATGAGCTGGGCACCAGTAACTCAACTTCCCATGGGATCCGAGCAGCCATTAGAGTGACCTCTGGCCAGCTCCAGGGATATGTGCTGTTGTGATTCAAGGACAGTTAGAACGGTTTACTTTCTCAGGACAGTTAAATTTCTGAAGAGGCAAGCCTTTCCCAAGAGCTCTGTTCCCATTTAGCGATGAAAATGGAGATTCTCATTAAGTGAAATCTATTTTAGGGCTTTCGGGGTGGGGGCAGAACTGATGGGAAGGCCCAGTATATTCCCATCTGTGGAATTCACAATCAAGCCATCGATGGCAAAAGGTCTGGCAAAAATGGACAGAGTGCCCTTTTCTCCCTCTTAACGTTTTGAGATTTGCTTAGTGTTTAGAGGCCAGCATAAGAGGATTCAACAGGCTGCTTTAAAAATTGTTTTCTTACGAACAGTGCCGGAGTCTTTTGAGCTGCCAAGCCTCCAGAAAAAAAAAAAAACTCTTAAAATGATGATTTGCTAATCTCAGTGTCTCAGTCTAAAATTCCTGTATAAACACAGAGACCCTCCTTAAAACAAAATCTGGAAAAGGGCAGGTCACCAGCACTCTACATTCATATTTTGGAGGAGGCAGAATATTGCATCGTCATCCCATTTCCCTCTTTCATCCTGGAGTGGATTTTCCTGGCCTGCCCTCAGGAAGCTGCAGGACCTTTCTTGTAACGTGGCTATGCTGGAACCTGCCAAGCCAAACAGAAGCTTTTCCTGAGATTTTTTTAGGTCACACAAAAGGAACCAGTATTGGACAGAATGCAGAAATTCCCCTTATTGCAAACACCAGTTCTGAGCTTCTTAGTCTGGAGGAAAATGGAGCTTGGAGGCATTTCTGATTTTATTTTTGAAAGAACAGTTATTTGCCAAGGGGAAATCAGCCAAACATTGCACAGATAACCCTGGCTGTTTAGTTTGTGGTGGATTACTGTTGGTATTGGCTTCAGAAATGGCAGAGAAGCATAACAAATGAGCATCCAACTAGACCGATACTCTATTCTGCCAGGATTCTGGAATTTCAGCATAGGAATCAAGTGGGTTGTTTGTAATTGGCCCCCAAACTATCCTCCAGCATGGAACTTGGCCAAGGGTTGGACCAAAGATTTTTGCAAACAGGAGCGGAGCAATTAGATGACTAAATTATTCCTTCTACTGAGCACTTTCCTCTGATCTCATAAAAAGAGACCGAAATTTTCCTTTGCTTGATCTCTTGTGCAGAAAACCAGGTGTCTGAGGCCCGCCTGCTACTTCCACGCTGAGGGGCTCCTCGTAATCTTTAATTCCTTTGCTTCTTGCTGGACTGTTTTGCCCCTGTTGCTGTTTGCATGCTGTCTTGCTAGGGTTGCATGGCAGATAAATCTCTTCTTCCAGGGCTGGGCATGGACACTCCATTTCTGTAGCGGGGTGGGGACAATGGCTAACACAACTGAGCAGAAATGGGTCCGGATGAACTTTGGGGCTGGGGCGGTTTAACAGGTCTTTCTTGCTATACCTCATATTTTGTAATCCCTGCCCCCCTTGCTACATTTTATTAACCTTGTGTTTTGTTTTTCTTTTCCCTTTCTCTTCTGGTAAATTTCTTTAACCACCCCTCAAACTCTGCTCGACACTAGCCATGGAGGGTAAGCACTTGGAGTGTGCATGTGGTTGTGCGAATGACAAGATTACGCAAGCCCTGTGTGGCAGCGCCTTTTGCTTTTCACAAATGCCTTTGCATGTGCTCTGGTCGCTGCTGAAATTTGTTCAGACCCCTTGCCCCCTTCACCCCTTAGAAATGAATGTGTTCTCAGCCAGCTGGGGAGGGAGAAATGAAGGGTTGCCACGTCTGCAGAACCATTTATTTATTTATTTGCTTTATTTAAATAATTTATATGTCACTTAACCACACTAGTCTCCAAGCAGTTTACAAAGTTGCAACGTAGAAAGTAAAAATCAATTAAACCAAGGAGATCAAAGTTCAGTAGGGAGGGACCTGCGTCACGAAACACACAGTTCCTGGTGGATATGAGCCTTGCATGCAAGCCATCAGGGACCACTCACAGTGACTCCCTTGAAGACTTCAGTGATACAAGGAATTAGGTACAAGTCCTTGAGGCATCCTGAACCAAAATTGTTAATGACCTTGAACCTCACTTGGTAGCACACAGGCAGCTGATGCAAACATTTGAGCTCTGGAGTTACGTGCTGGCAATAGTCTGCCCCCAACAGCAGTCGTAACAGCAGTGTTTTTCACCAGCTGAAGCCTCCAGACTAGATCCACAAATAGCCCCACATAGAGTGCACTGCAATCCTAGTCTTGAGGATACCAGTACAGAATACTATCCCTGTCCACAAACGTCTGTGGTTGCCATAACACCAATAGCTGGCAAAAGGCACTCCTAGCCACTGAGGCTACCTGAGCTTCCAATGACAAATATGGTTCCAGGCTGCTCTTATGCAGGCATTTCCTACCCCCCCCCCCAAGGATGGGAAAAACCTTCAGCTGTGAGGTGCTTCCTCGCCCCCACCCCCACAGCCTGCCCAGTGAGAGGGGGAAGGTGGCTGCCTTCCTGTCAGGTGTAGGAGAGGAGCAGGCAAGCAAGCTCCTTTCTCATCCAGTCACATGCAGGTAATTCTCTTACCTGTCCCTTGCTCCTGCCCACTCTGCTGCACCTTTGGGAAAAGAGTATCCCACATCCTCCCATTTCAGAACCAGGCACAGGAAGGGGGAAGTGGAAGCAACAGGGGGGCTGATTTTGCTGCTGTGCTACAGACTCGTGCATGTACACCATGAAGCGAACTCAAGCAGTGTTTGCCGTTCCAACTGTGCCCGCAGCACGATGTGTCCTCTCGGATGACTGTTTGCCTTAGCCTTAAAAGGAGGGGGATGTGTAGCCTTTTCACACTGTAACGTCTGGAACTTCTCAGGCTCCTGGAGTGCACAGCTTTTCACTTTTGACTGCTCTTCATATATATTTATGGAAACCATCCCTTAATAAAAAGTATCAAGGGGGTGGCACACAAACACAGTAGGCAAGGGGGTATTCTGACCAAACCCTGACTTAAGACCCGTGAACAGCATAGGAAGCTGCCTCACCCACTTAAACTGTCATGCGCTTCGTCAGCCTCACCCATCACTGGCTTACCTCCCTGGCTGTGGCTCTCAAAGCTGTTCAAGAGGGTAGAGGACAATGCCAGGGATTGAGCTGGGGGTCTTGTGCCTGCAAAGGATGTGCTCTACCCCTGTGGAACTTGGAGGGGGTTCTCCTTTCTCCTGCAGCCCCCATTCTCCTCCCAAATCTGCTCCAGAGGATTCCCCAACACTCTAGAAGATTTCTTTTGGGGGGGTGAGTGTGGGGAGCAGCAGGGTGGAGAAGAGAAAGGTGGAGATGTCTTGCATGAGCGAAAGTCGTCTCCACTCACGCACCATCTCCATGGAACACAAACCTTTGTACATTTCCAGGAAATCTAGTTGATTTGGTGCATCTGTAACAATTCCACCCCCATGATTTGATTTCACATCTCGCACATCTCCCTGAATATCATTTACATGCCTACTCTCACTGGATGCACATGCAGCAAAAGAATGAACACAGAAAAATCCAGATTGTCAAAATACCTTGTTACCCTGAGGAGTTCGCAGTAGGGAATCTCCTGCACACAGAGATGTAGCAAAAGACTAGACCTAAAGGGTGTTAAGAGGTGGAAATATTTAAGCTGAGCATTAGGCATCATACATGCCATCAGAAGCATAAAGCAGGGTGGTGTAAATTAACCTTCCATAAGGTTACACCAGATACAAACTGTTCAGCAGCAGCAGCAGCGCTATTGCTGGTTGAGCTGACTAAGTTTCCGGCACAAGGAAAACAAACCTTTAAAATAGTGTTTGTTACATCACCCTTTGGGCCAGTATAACTTACACTGGTTTGACAGGACACAAGACCAAGCTGACTGGCTTAGTATTCTGCCCAAGTCCCCCTTTTCAGGTCTTACACCAGCTTAAGGGGCACTGGTCTTTGCTTAACCACAGGCATCCCCAAACTTCGGCCCTCCAGATTTTTTGGACTACAATTCCCATCTTCCCCGACCACTGGTCCTGTTAGCTAGGGATCATGGGAGTTGTAGGCCAAAACATCTGGAGGGCCGCAGTTTGGGGGTGCCTGCTCAACCATCTGGGGGAGATAAACTGGTTTCTCTCTGGCTGAGTGGGAGAGTTAAGCTGGCATAGCTTGGCTGGGCTCTGGGAATCTTCTAGCTCACCTGGACCCTAACATACCACTTCCATTCCTTAGTTAACTGAAGTTTGTTGGCTGAACTTTGTTTCCACTGAAATCAGTGGGATTTAAGTCATGCCCAACCTGTCAATGGATGTCAAGATTAAATAATTTACACAGCAGGCCTGCACCCTCTTACCTGAAACTATATACCAATGAACACTATAAAATTTACTTTTAAGTAAGCATGTATTGGATTGCACTACAAGACTGGAACCAGCCCAATGACTACAAGGGCTCATAGGCTAATTTCAATCCTATAAAATGGATTAAAGTACAGCAAAACAGAGTCTGCAGTTATCAGACTCTTTACTCTGGAATATTTCAATTGAATTTAGGTGATCTGAAGACAATCTAAATGTTGAAGGTTATGCAGATTCTGTTGGAGAACTGCAACGTGAGAGAAGCGTTCTTACTTGGTTCTCCTCTCTAATTCCATATTGTGGTTCAGCTTCGTTCATATTCCCAATCTTGGCCACTGAATCTTAGAAACTCTTCAGGGTTTCCATCAGCTTGGCCACTGTTTGAATGTGTATGCTGTGTTTGCAGTTACAGGAAGGAGTCCTCCTGAAGCTGAAACTTAGAAAAGTAGATGAGCGCCATCTGGTGGGGAAGCATGTGGAAGTAAAGCTATCTCCTTTTCCCCTCTAGATTCAGCCACAAGAGATTAGCCCTCCCCCAACAGCCAACTTGGATCGTTCCAATGACAAGGTCTATGAGAATGTCACAGGCCTCGTGAAAGCGGTCATAGAGATGTCCAGCAGAATTCAGCCAGCCCCACCGGAGGAATATGTCCCCATGGTGAAGGTATGATAGTCCTCCATCTACCCGACGAGTGGCCTTATAGTCTTTTAAGATGTGTGGCAGAAGAAAAATGAAGACCAGGATTGGGATATACGGGGTTGTGTGTGCGCGCATTCTCGAGCTCTCCTGCATAGAGAAACTTAAGCATCTGAACCAGTCCTGCGTCTGGTAATGAAAGATTGTATGTGGTTCACTCTCCTTGATGTATGTAGTTTATTAGCATGTAAAGGGAACACAAATGGGACTGTGTGTAAATGACACATGGGTGGAATTTGACCAGGGCATGAAACTCAGGATACTGAAAATCTCTGAATTTGTTATATTTCTAGTCCTTTGGGCTTGGAAGAGAAGCTTGAGATAGGATGCCTACTGAAATGTCAGGTCCATAGTGGGAATGACTGAGCAGCAATTCCACGGGATGGGAGTGGGATAATTGGTATCTAATTAATCATGCTTTCTTGTCTTTGGCTAGGAGGTTGGCTTGGCACTTCGGACTTTACTGGCTACAGTAGACGAAACCATCCCAGTGCTCCCGACAAGCACCCACAGAGAGGTAGATTATTAAAGCCTTAATTGCTGGATGGCAGGCCTACACTTCAATCAATGCACTCTGCAGTCATTGGTCTGGGTTGAACAGCACAGAGCCTATGGAGCCCCCCATATGCTAGCCTTCCCAATGAAGAGCCCTTCATATAAAAGTGTAATCAGCAACCAGTTTGGACCCATTAGTGGTAAAGGGGCCTCATATGGCTACTGGGAGGTAGAACTTGGGAGAACAGCATGATGGGGCATGTCCATCGGGAGGCAAGGGTAACGGGTGGGAACACGCATTGTTTACCAACAGCAAAAAGTCATCGCCAGGGAAAGTAAGCAAATGGTCTCCCCCTAGTGGCACAGCAATAAAACTGCTAGCACGCTTGCAAAGCTAAGCTCTGAAATCCAGCGACCTAATAAATTCCATTATAGCCCCTGGAAGAAACAGTACAGTGGAACCTTGGTTGCCGAACAATTCAGAACCCGAACGCCGACAACCCGGAAGTGAATGCTTGTTTTTGAACATCTTCCAGAACGGATTAAGTTCAAAAACCGAGATCCCACTGTAGTGAACATGACTATTATTGAGTTTCCACACCTAAGTGACTTACCACCTTTATCTTCCAAAGATCTCAAGGTGGTGTACATGGTTCTCCTCCCCATGTCATCCTCACAACCCTGTGAGGTAGGTTAAGCCAAGAGGTGACTGGTCCAAGGTCACCCACAATGGGGATTTGAACCCTGCTCTCCCATCCTAGCCAAACACTCTTTAACCATTACAACACACTGGCTCTGCAGGGACATTGAACATTTCCAACTAAAGGTCCAGTGGTTTTAGGTAAAGGTGAAACTTTCATTGGGAATAGAAGTCCCTCCCACCACCAAGATGAATATTGTAGCACCTTCTGCCTTTTCCTATACCAGGTGTCATCCTGATTCTTCTCTCTTCCAGATTGAGATGGCCCAGAAACTCCTGAACTCTGACCTCGCTGAACTGATTAACAAGATGAAGCTGGCTCAGCAATATGTCATGACTAGCCTGCAGCAGGAATACAAAAAGCAGATGCTCACGGCAGCTCATGCTCTGGCTGTGGATGCCAAAAACTTGCTAGATGTTATTGACCAAGCCAGGCTAAAATCGATTGGCCAGTCCAGGCCCCACTAAATGCAGAGGGCAGTTTGCATTGTGCAGTTGGGAGAGCCTTGCTCCCTTAATGGGCAATTAGCCTTCCAGCAGAAATGAGAATTGACCCCTCCTGGTCCTGGATTTCCAGTAATTCCCATGCTGCTTAACAAAATGACGCCTGTTGGTTCTTCTATCTTCAAGCATCTCCCCCCCCCCAATTGACAATGCCAGGAAGTCTGAGATTGAAAACGTGTCAATTTTCACAAACTGCATCTGCACAGAATTTGAAATTTTCACATTATGTGGAATGTGAATCTCTTCATTTGCCAAGGGTTTTTTTTTTAAAGAAAAAGAAACAAGTCAAAGACTTTCCAAGGTGCAGAACTGAGCAAAGGTATTGTGAAGAATTCTGGGAAACCTCAGGGCTGAGAATTCTTGCCCACAATATGCGAACTGTCCAGACTGGAATACTTTTTTTTTATTGGAACACTTATAGCCGCAAAATGCTAATCACAATTTACAGAGAAAGATTAAAAAGCTATATTTTCAAAGCGCCTGTCATTTCAAAACAGAAAGTCTTCTTCATCCGTTTGTTTCCCTCCCCTTCCATGTGGACATGTGAAGCATTGGATTGGATAGTAGTTGTAGACCACCAACAGAGAACTTGTCTTTTTCACCAGAATAACATGCCAGTTTTTTGTAGCAGTTGTTTTCCTCGGAAGCAAAAACAAGCTGCTTTGTACCAGAGCAACTCAAAGCTGAATTTAGAAGAAAATGTTATGTAATCATACATGTTCCCCATTTTTATATAATTTATAAAAAAGATTAAAGCCATGATGAATATTTTAAACCTGCCATTGGTGTGCCTGATTAAGGGATTATAATGAAAGAATGCATTTTTCATACGCGTTTCCCTTTCCCCTAAGGAAACTAGACACACCACCATTTAAAAATAGAACAAGGGCAAATGTGATGTAATTGTTTCTTGACAACTTAGTACAGAATTCTCTTCCTAATTTGTTTCAGTCTCTCTACTCCTCTGTAATGGTAGGTCATCTTGTGCTTATGTGGTATCAAACAGAATCCTCTCTGGAACACATTTAGGGGGATATCCCTCAAAAATGCCTCCTTTCAAAGTTCCTCCCTATACAAAGTATATAGGAATATGAATAGCTTCAGTGCACATTTTTTTGGATTGTCTGGGATGGGGGTACACGCTTGGCATGAACTTCATTGTTAAGGGATTTTGAACTGTTAGGATGTTGAGGACTAGGGTCTAAAAGGCCTATAATCCTTGCCATTCTACATCACCTTATTGCTTTCACCTACTGGCAGTTCTTTCCTTTACAGGTTGGGGTGGGGAACCTCCAGTCCATGAAACAAAACATGGCAGCATCAGGCAGGCCCCACCATCGTACATCAGGAGTGGTGAATGTGATGGGGAGATCTGATCATGACTTCAACATGCATGCCAATTCTTGTTCAATGAAGAAAGGGGGGGTAAATTTAAACCCTTCTGCAGCAGATGCAACAAAACATGTCTCTCCTGTATTGGTCTCTATAGCCACAGCAGGCACTAACTCTCCCAACAGTTTGACTTCACCCCTGAAGGCGCACTCCTCCATTGTTTGCAGAGGTGAGGAAGATTCACTACCTCTGCTGTCGAGAAACAATTTATAAAACCATCAAATTTCCCAGGATGTAAACAGGAACTATCTAGTCTATGTCTAATACACAGGAATAATGGTTGCTCACAGATGAATGTTTCCCAAGAGCCACTCAGAGGCATTTCACCTCTGAACGCCGCCTGTTGGTAACTGCTGGTGGGCAGAGGTCTGTTGCATTCATGTGCAGGTTTCAGGCTTCCCACAGGCACCTGGTTGGCCACTGGTGTGCAGGATGCTGGCCAAGAAGGACCATTGGCCAAATCTAGCAGACACACCTCATGTATTACCAGAACAAACGAGATTCCATTTACATGCTTTTGTATCTTTATTAGCAAAGAGTACAAAAAGTTTGCTTAGTCAAAGAGACCAAAGCCCATGTCATCATCGGATTCTTCTGACTCTTCTTTCTTTTCTTCCTCTTTCTTCTCCTCAGCTGCAAAATTAATATTGATTAGAATACAGCAATCTCAATCCACCTTAATTTATTAACACCCATTAAGCTGTTTTAGCATGCACATTGGATGACACTGTCGCAGACCCGAAGCTGTAGAACACCCTCACCAGAAGTGTGTGACACCTCCATTGGTTTTAGATAATGCTGAACCGCTTTGCACTGCCTTTTGATCCCTGAGGTATATCAAGGACCAAACTTGTTAGGTGCAGATTATCACCACAAAGAGGAAAAAAGAGAGACATTTATAGGACAGCCTCTAGCATGACTTATTTGATAGTCCCTTTGTGGGAAAAACTGCATCCCACTTAAATGGATCTAGGTAAGGGTAAAGGGACCCCCGACAGTTAGGTCCAGTCACAGACGACTCTGGGGTTGTGGCGCTCATCTCGCTTTACTGGCCGAGAGAGTTGGAGTTTGTCCACAGACAGCTTCCGGGTCATGTGGCCAGCATGACTAAGGTGCTTCTGGCGAACCAGAGCAGCACACAGAAACACCGTTTACCTTTCCGCCGGAGCGGTACCTATCTATCTACTTGCACTTGATGCGCTTTCAAACTGCTAGGTGGGCAGGAGCTGGGCGGAGCAACAGGAGCTCACCCCATTGCGGGGAGTCAAACTGCCAACCTTCTGATCGGCAAGCCCTAGGCTCTGTGGTTTAGACCACGGTTCCACCCGTGTCCTAAATGGATCTAAGGACCTCCTAAATAAGGAAATAATTGCACTTACCAGGAGCAGCAGCACCAGCAGGTGCCCCTCCACCAGCAGGGGCTGAAGCCGCTGGAGCACCACCACCAACTCCTACATTACAGATGAGGCTTCCAATGTCAATGTTGGCCAAGGCCTAGTGAGAATAAACAAGCTACTAAAAACGGGAGCATATCAATGTGAGTGACAACCACCCATCATACAGCACAAACTTAGAATCAGTTACTGCTCTTGAAGTGCTAAGAGTTGTTGTAGAAAAATCAGAACTGCTGTCCCCAGAATACATAAATCTGCCAGCTAAGCACCGAATGTAGATACTTATCCTACATGGCCCTCTAGATAGTGGATTTCCATCAGCCCCAGCCTGCAAGGCCCTTGGTAAGGCATTATGGGAGTTGTTATTCAACAACATCCTAAAGGCAGCAGGCTGAGGAGACTAGAATATATTCTGTCCATAAATTTCTACTGGGTGACTTGTTCCTCATTAGTCTTACCTTTGCAAATAGTCCAGGCCAGAAAGGTTCAACATTCACTCCAGCTGCTTTGATTAGGGCATTGATTTTGTCCTCCTAAACAAAGTGTTAAGAAAATTATTAAAGAAATGAGGTCACAGATCATACTCCACCCCTACCCCCCAAACACACTTACTCATACATACAAACCCACCACCATTGACAATTTAATTATCAAAATTAAACTCCTATCCCCTTACACAAAGAAAACATAACATAAAAATAAGACTTCCTTTATCTTGTAAATGGCATCATTTACTTCTTGTATACTGTTTATATGTGATTATTACATTTTTCCTAATTATGACTTTAAAAACTGCAGTCTTCTGTAGAAATTAATTGAAACAAGTCCAGGTGTATATTTTGGGGCACTGTTTGGTAAAGTATTCTCTGCATTTTCCCCATTGTTTTTGAAATTCCTGTCTAGCTTGTCCCCTAATTGTCTCTGTTAATCTAGTCAAACACATTTATATGCCTCCACCATCAAATCAGAAGGCATTAGTTGGTGCATAGTATTTGTGCCATCCCCTATCTGAATAATTTGAAATTAACATTTCAAAATAGTCTGTAGTACTCCCTACCTTCTTATTTGAGTTCACTTAATATGCGTATAAATTCCAAGTAGGAAAGTGGAAGCCCACAAGTTCTCGGCAGAGAATGACAACCTCATTGCTAGGTTGAACTTAGGTTAGTAAATATATATGTATATGTATAGGCTAGTAACTTTCGTGGCAAGAAGGGTTTGGATTTGATATCCTGCTTTATCACTACCCAAAGGAGTCTCAAAGCGGCTAACATTCTCCTTTCCCTTCCTCCCCCACAACAGACATCCTGTGAGGTGAGTGGGGCTGAGAGACTTCAAAGAAGTGTGACTAGCCCAAGGCCACCCAGCAGCTGCATGTGGAGGAGCGGGGAATAGAACCCGGTTTACCAGATTACAAGTCTACCGCTCTTAACCACTATACCACACTGAGAAAGTACTTGAGTCATTTCTAATACCAGCAGAATCCTGATTTCTAGTATCAGCAGATTCAGCTAGAAAATAAAAAAGTGAAACCCAGCTTCTCAAAAGCTGAGCTAGCCATACATTTGGGTTGATATGCAATTCAGGGTTTTATGTGTACATTGGTATCAGAGTAATTCAAATACAGTGGTACCTCTACTTACGAATTTAATGCGTTCCGAACGCACATTTTTAAGTTGAAAAAAATTGTAAGTCGAATCCCATAGGAATGCATTGGGAGAAAAAATTCGTAAGTAGAAGCAACCCTATCTAAAAATTCGTAAGTAGAAAAAAATCCTATCTAAACCACATCCAAGATGGCGGACGGAGCTCCATTCGTAAGTAGAGGTACCACTGTATGTGGGCTTAAAAACAGTTTGTGTATGCATATATCTGCATACAGTAAGTAAAGCCCTACTTCAAGTTAATGTAGGGTTGATGGCAATGGAACAGAGTTAATTGCACAAATCTGTCAAATGTGCTTGACAGATGACTCTACACAAGCTACTGAGTTAGACCTTTGGGTCATTTAGGAGGAGGAGGAGGAGTTTGGATTTTATATCCTGCTTTATCACTACCCTAAGGAGTCTCAGAGCGACTAACAATCTCCTTCCCCCCCCCCACAACAAACACTCTGTGAGGTGAGTGGGGCTGAGAGATTTCAAAGAAGTTTGACTATCCCAAGGTCATCCAGCAGCTGCATGTGGAGGAGCGGAGACGCGAACCCGGTTCCCCAGATTAGGAGTCTACCGCTCTTAACCACTCTTAACCAAGACATACAATGCTGCTAAAGGAATCACCCTGACACTGGTAGGGTTGTTAAAATTAGTTTCCTAATTGAGCCTTACCACCCTGTTTAAGAGAAACAGCGTGTTTATTTTCCCATTTCTACATGCTGAGCTTGGAGATCCTCTGCATACACCTTATACCGCACCATCCATATCCAGTACATGCTGCATGTAGCTGACAGTAAGATGTAGTCTGAAACATCTGAAGGGCTCCAGGTTGGTGCAGACTGCCTTAAAAGACAGCGTAGGCTGAAGGGCCTAAACATTACATTTATAGATCCTAAAATGATATTCCTCCCCACCCACCTTCTGATAGTCTCCTAGCTTTGAGATAGGTAGCCAATTTACTGCCCTTCACATGATGTGAAGATCCAACCTGCATCATCCTTGACGGACTGCCCCTATTCTGCAGTTGTGTGGAATCAAGCAAAACAGGGTGAAAGCTAAACTGCTATAAGCAGCCAGCATCCTAAGGTCAGAAGAGCCCTTCTGGATGAGGCCAAAGACCCGTCTAGTCCATCATCCTGTCCTCATGACAGCCAGCCGGGTGCCTGCAAGAACACGCAGGGCAACAGTGCTCTCTCCACCTGCAACTCCTATCAGTTGGTATTCAGAAGCATACTACTTCCCCAAAGAGGAGGAATAACACAGCCACTGTGCCTAGTAGCCATTGCTAGCCCAGCTTCCCACCAATTTGCCTAATCCCCCTTCTTAAGTCAGAGCTGTTTGTGGCTGTCACTACATGGGGTAAGGGGTGAAGAGGAATCACAGAACTGTAGCATTGAAAGGTATCCCAAGGGTCATAGACTCCAATCTCCAGTGTTGCAGAAATCGCAGCTAAAGAACCCCCGACCTATGGCCCCCAACCGCTGCTTAAAAACCTCCAAGGAAGGAGAGGCCACCAGGTGTAGAAGCTTCCTACTCCTTTGCTTCTCTTTTCTGGCGAGGGCAGGATATAACCTCAACATGGCGGCCTCGCTGGGCCACCCTTGCTCTCCCCAGGGGGCACATCGGTGGTGACATTTTCGCACGGAGTTACGAAATGCTCTCCCCCAGGGAGATCAGCAATTTTAGGCGCCAAGAGAAAACGTTCGTTTTCCACCAGGCCTTTGCCTAACATCCTATCCAATTTTAAATTTTATTGATTTTTTGGGGGGCATTGTTTTGACTGTGCGCATTGTGGTTTTATGCTGTTAATCGAAAGGCAACATACGGATCAAGTAAATAAAACTAGCAGCGGACTTTGGTGGATGAACAAGTGGCCAGTCAGAAGGGACACTTGAACCAGCGTGGTTGGGCCAGGCCTGCTCTCTCTTCTGCCCCTTTAGCCCCTCTTCCCGAGTGGCCGTTTTCCCTCCACGTGCCACGATGTTCCGGCGCATGCGCCCTGAGCCTCTCCGCGCGCGGCCTCCCCCTTTCCCTCACCGTGACGGTGACTTCGTCGTCGTGCAGAATGAGGGCGGAGTAGATGCAGGCGAGCTCGGAGACGGAGGCCATGGCGGGTAGTCGGGGGTCGGTGCGCGGTGCTAGTCGCCGGCTGGGAAATCGGCCTTAGCTTCTACCGAAGGACACAGCACCTTGCGCGCCTCGCTGAGGGAGCTTGGAAAAAGGGAAGGCCTCTCGCGGCCGACGGAGCTTATAAAGACTGCCCCAGCCAATCCCGGCTCGCTCGCGGTGGGATACTGTGGCCAATAGCGGAGAGCGTGGCGGACGAAGAGCCAATCGCGTTGCGGCGGGGCGGAAGGGGGAGGTCAGATTCGCGCGAGAACACAAAGACCAATCGTGGCGACGGATACTCCTCGGTTGGCGGAGGACGCGAGGAGTCGAAGAGGGCGAACGCCAATCAGCGAAGCGGTTGTTGCTTCCTTGTGTCGACGCCATCTGGGGCCAAGAGGCTCCATGGGTAATGTCTAGGCGTCAGAAAATAGTAGAGTAACCCATCCCACGTTCTGAAAAGAGAGATTCTTGTTACACACTGGAAGCCATATTAAAATCCTGGGGCAAATGTAGGCGCCAGAAAACAATTATACGAGGGAAGGCGAGTCTGCAGCCTTCCAGATGTTCCACCCGCCCTTGCCAGGAAAAATCCTGAGAACCCTTATTTATAAAAAGTTACTGGGAATTGTAGCTCTGTGATGTGTGAACCGCGGCTCCCAGGAATATTGGAGGAGTGTGCTTTTTAGCATGTCTCTGGTGGCGCTGTGGTAAACCACTGAGCCTCTTTGGCCTTGCCGATCGGGGGTTCGAATCCCCACGACGGGGTGAGCTCCCGTTTTTCGGTCCCTGCCCCTGCCCACCTAGCAGTTCGAAAGCACGTCAAAGTGCAAGTAGATAGGTACCGCTACAGCTGGAAGGTAAACAGCGTTTCCGTGCTATGCTCTAGATTCGCTAGAAGCGGCTTATCCGTAGTTATGCTGGCCACATGACCCGGAAGCTGTACGTCGGCTCCCTTGGCCAGTAAAGCGAGATGAGCGCTGCAACTCCAGAGTCGTCCGCGACTGGACCTAATGGTCAAGGGTCCCTTTACCTTTATGCTTTTTATTATGTACTATTTTATTCTGTATTTTTGTGCTGTGGACCACCCTGAGATATTCGGATGAAGGGCGGTGTGCAAATTTAATAAATAGTAATAAGATGCCCCCAACATTGAAAGCCTTGTTATCACTTCATTTAGCCGGCCTAAGGAGAGTCCCTGAATTACTCTGACGCTTTGCTGATGATGTCAAGGAGGCGATGGGGGGGGGGAATCCCCGAACTACTATCCACGCCGCCGCCTTTCTTGCTTGGAAGAACAGTATCGGAACATCAAACCAACCAATGTGTGTTCCTGTTTAGCGCCTGCTCAGTGCCTCCTTTGAGTCACCCACGCAAGCGGAGCCGCTTCCAGCAACAAAGATGACTACCGGAAGTCGAAGGAGAGAGGCTGTTCCGTGAACCGCTCCGAACCCCGCCGCTACCTCTCAAACGCCTTGTGCGCATGTCACATGAGGCTGGAAACTCTTTAAGCCTCGGTTGTTGCTCCGTTGCTAGGCGGCGTGGGAGCCAGCCAATAGCGGAGGAGGAAGGGGGCGGGCAGCTGTTTTTTAAACTCTTAGAGGGGCCCCATTCAAGTCCTGGGTTCATTTAAGTAAGCAAGAGCGGCCAAACTCCACCCCCTCCCGCCCCCCCCACACATATACCGCTCCCCCCCCCAACCCGATCACTGCTGCTTCGCTCAAGCCTTTGTCTCTTTCATTTTTTCGAGTACAGTATATCTCTCTGAGGGTATCAGGGGTTCCCAAATACTCTCATCACCCATAACAAACTATAATTCCCAGGATTCATTGGAGGCAAGCCATGACAGTTTAAAGTGGTATCATAGTGCTTTAAATGTGTAATAAAGACAGGGCCTAAGACAAAACGCACAAGCCATGCCTCATTACAGGATATGTCTGACATGGCTGGAGGATGGAGTGGTGGCAGCTGGGTGGAGGTGTCCTCAGTCATTCCACTTGCTTTCAAAGTTCTCTTGGCCTGCCTCTCTTCCAGTCAAGGAACTGGGCCCAAACAGCATGGCTTGTTGGGTTCTCTTCAGCTAGGGCTTTGAGACTGCTCCCACACATGTGCGGGTTTCTGGCCTGGGTTCAATGCAGTTGCTGTGCTCACCAAGCCAGCAACCGAAGCTCCAGCCAGCAAGACTAGGGGGCTGTGACTGGGTTGTCAACTTTGCACCTTTGCAGTTTAATGTCTCTGAAAGGTCACAGCAACTTGCTGCCTTCTTGTTGTTTAGTCGTTTAGTTGTGTCCGACTCTTCGTGACCCAATGCTGCCTTCTAGACCTTAGTAACACTTCGAGGCTAGTAGGTATAGTGACAGCCTCATTATGCCACAACCTTGTTGCCCCAGCCTCAGAAGTGGCATGCAAAAGGTCCTGGGTTCAGTCTCCACTAGCATTTTCAAGTAGAGCAGCTGACAGAAGAGGCAATACTAAGATCGACAGACTAATGATCTGATTCAGTACAAGGCAGCTTACAATGTTTGTTATACGTACTGCAAATAAGGCAGAAAACATAATTGTCCTAGGTTCTGTTAAAAATAGCTCACATTTACCTCACCAGCACATTGGCTTCCCTGTGTGTGCCTATGTATGGGCACTAGAGATATTTTGCATTTATTTGGGCATAGTTTCTAGAAATTCTGAGAATGATAAAATGTGGGTTGAATGAGGTAAACTGTTAGGTGGATTTGTAGCTGGTTAACTGACCAAACCTAAAGAATATTCATTATTGGTTTCTTATAATCCTGGGGGGAAAGTGACAAGTGGGGTGCTGCAGGGTTCTGTCCTGGGTTGTTCAACATCTTTGTAAATGACTTGGATGAAGGAATCGAGGGAATGATTATCAAATTTGCAGATGACACCAAACTGGGAAAGGTACCTAATGGCACAGAAGACAGAATCAGAATACAAAATGACTTTAACAGATTGGAGAATTGGGCCCAAGCTAACAATATTAATTTCAATAGGGACAAATGTAAGGTCCTGCACTTAGGCAGGAATAAATAAAGCTTAAAGCTTAACATGAGTCAACAGTGTGATGCAGCCGCAAAAAAGCTAATGCATCAACAGAAGTATAATGTTCAGATCAAGAGAAGTAACAGTCCCACTCTATTCTTGCAGAGAGGTCAGAATCGCGCCAGAACACAAAGACCAATTGTTAGGAATAACCCAACATTACAAAGAATTCACTTGGTGGAAAGAGACAGTAACATAGGTATGAGATGATCTTCTTGGGGTGAAGACATTCTTTAATAGATGGGACAATACCACTGAAAAGACTCAGAAACAGGTGCCCAAAAATAGTATTTTGTAAATGGGCATAGTTGGATTGGATTGTAATATCAGCCTTCAAATATCACCCATCATCACCATCATTTGACATTTATCACCAGCAACAACTTTTTTTCTCTTCAACATCTTCGTTTCTTTAACTTCCAGCAAGAGCTTGTGTAATGTCTGAAAACTAGCTTACTATACAGTGGCTTTCTGGATGTGACATTGCTGAACTGTTGCCATTTAGGATCTCTCCCCACCCTCAAGAAAGAGACTCGAGTTCCAGTTGGTTGTCTAAGGGGTGCTGTTTGTGTGGCGGGAAGGTTCAAGGACAATCAATATTATATTTTGGGAATGCTCTTAAGTAGCCGCATCGTTTTATATTTTCTGGATATCTCGTGGTCCTATTACAAAGCAGTGGTGTTTTATGTCCTATATCAAGCATTGCTGTGTGTCGCTCCTTTCCGTTTTACTTTCTTGTCAATGATAAAAATTGCCGTGGCGCGAGCACATTTTTATTCCGAAAGCGTGGTAGCCCAGAGGGGGGTGGGGGGGTGGGGAAGTTTGAGAACCACTGAGCTGGAGCCTCTGTGGGGCTTTTTGACCGTCTTTGTCGAACCCGAAACTGTAATGTATATAGCGTGAGGTGATTTTAAAAAGTACGCGCGCGCACACACAAAAAAACCCCTCCTCTCATACACTCTTCTTGTTTCTCGCTTCAAAAACATTCCAGCGCCTGTTCTTCTTGAAAAAAAAAAGATTTTGGCTTGTGTGTGGTGTTGTTGTTTTTTAAGTTAAAAAGTGCTACGTGAGGCGGCGGGGCACACGGTGCGACGGGGGCATTTGAGGCAACGGGGCCGCCACCGCCGCTGCGTGAGGGGAGGAAACGAAAGCCGGGAGCGGAGGAGGGCCGGCGCCTGACGGGGCGGAGCGTCTGGCTTCACCGCCGCCGCCGCGGCCTCCTCCTTCCCCCCCCCTCGTCCGCGGCCCCCGCCGGCTCCGCCCTCCGCCGCGGCCTCCGCCGGCTCCTCCTCCCGGGCCCTGCCCGCCTCGCCTCAGCTCGGCTCCCTCCGCCCTCAGCAAAGCAACCATCATCGTGCCTGGCGCCGGAGTTTGGCGGGGGGGCCTCGGCAGCGGAGCTCCAGCCGACGAGGGAGGAGGAGGAGGAGAAGGAAGAAGAGGAGGAGGAGAAGGCGGGCTTTATTTTTATTTCATTATCGTCACCATTATTATTACTGTTATTATTATTTTCCCTGCCGCCTCGCCTCCCCCCTCCCCGCCCGCCGCCGCCGCCGCTCTCCTCATAGAAGAAGAAGAAGAAAAGGGCGCCACGCCGCCCGCCCGAGGGCCGCCGCCATGTACACGGCGGGGGGAGCGGCCCCCGTCGCCGCGGGACCCGGTGAGTGAGCTGCTGCTGCTGCTTCTATCCCCCAAACCCCGTCAGTTCCACGAGGGATCGGAGAGAAATGCCGCGCTTCTCCCCCCCCGGCACCCCCCCCAAATTAAATGGGTGGGCAGCGCTAAGGCGGGAACCGGGTTTGTGAGGAGAAAGAGAGAGGAGAAGGCAGCAGCGAAGGAGCCGCACGAGGCGCCGCCAACGGTCTCTCGGGAGGGAGGGGGGAGGGAGGGAGGTGCGCGCGCTCCCTCTCTCTCGCGGCCGGGCTCTGTGAGGGGGCGCTCGGTACGTTTCCCTCAGCGCGGCCGCCGCCGGCGGCGGTCTTGCCTCAGCCGCCCGGCCTCCCTCCCTCGCTGCCGGCTCTCCTCCTCCTCCGCCAGCTGCCTGGGCGAGACCCGGAAAGAGGAGGAGGGCGCCAGCGGGAGGGTGTCGGTTGCGGCGGGTCGAGGCAGAAGAGTTTTTTTTTTAAAGGCTCCTCTTGCCCGCTTTTTTTACCTCAGCTGTGGAGTGGGGGGGGGGGGAAAGGGGGCGAAGGAGGCGCTGCGCTTCCTGAGGCCCCTTAAAAAAAAAGGTAATAAAAACCACTTGCACACAGACTTGCAGTTTGCCCCCCCCCGTTTTTCCCGCAATTGATTTTTTAAAGTGAAAAACACACAAGCACGCACAACCCCTCCCCCATAGACTGGTTTGCGAGGCCGAGTTGCGGGAGAGGGGTGGGCAGCCTTGTCGCGACAGCGCAGCCTGAGAGACCCCCTGGTGGGGGGGGCGTGTTGGGTGGCCGCGAAACATCAGGGCCCCCGGCTGCGCGAAGGGGGTGGGTTTACAAAACAGAGGTAAAGATAAAATGTGGAGCTGAAGAGCCAGGTACATCACCTTGGGTGCTTGAAGGAAAGGCAGGATATAAATATAATGCATAAATATCTGTAAGCAAGGAAGAATGGCCCAAGGTTGGTCAGCTGCATGCCTGAGTGGGGATTTGAACCTGTGTCTCCCTAGCACATCACACTAACCCAAATGCATATATGCATTTGCACACACACCTGTAACAGTCAGTCTCTCTCTCTCTGTGTGTGTGTGTGTGTGTGTGTGCACATACACAAAAAGATACATTTACAATGTATATAGTGATACGCACACACACACACACACACACACACACACACACACACACACACACATATTCCCACAAGTACAGTATCTTCTTGGTCATTGTGAGAACAGGATGCTGGACTAGATGAGCCACCAACCTGATCCAGCAAGGCTCTTCCTGTGCCCTCAATCTTTCCCAACATCAGGGTCTTTTCCATGGAGCCTTCTCTTTTCATGAGGTGGCCAAAGTATTGGAGCCTCAGCTTCAGGATCTGTCCTTCCAGTGAGCACTCAGGGCTGAGTGGAAATTATTCTTATTCTTAATTAAACTTCCATGCCACCTTTCTTCCAAGGATCACAGGGTGGTTTACAATATAACAACACACAAATACACGCCATCGTAACAAAGAAAAACAATAACCCCTACACACACAGGCCATAGATTGTTTAATTTGGCAGAAGCCTGGGAGAAGAGGAATGTTTAAGCCTGGCACCTAAAGATACAGTGGTACCTCGGGTTGCGGACCTGATCCGTTCACGGGTGCCATTCGCACCCAGAAAAGTCCGCAACCCGAGCGGCGCTTTCGCCCATGCGCGAAAGCGCGATAGAGCACTTATGCGCATGCATGAAGTGCACAGAATGCTTCTGTGCATGCGCGCACGGCGAAACCCAGAAGTAAACACTTCTGGGTCTGCTGCGTTCATATCATGAAAAAACGAAGGTCAGGTTTTAAATGGTATGTTGGCCCTTACCAGCAGATTGATAAAGGTGGATGAGGTTTAAGCTGTAGATCAGGCATTCTTAAACTGCGGCCCTCCAGATGATTTGGCCTACAACTCCCATGATCCCTAATTAACAGGACCAGTGGTCAGGGATGATGGGAGTTGTAGTCCCAAAACATCTGGAGGGCCGAGTTTGCCTATGCCTGCTTTAGATTAATTGGGTTTTCGGTATTACTTTGTATAATATAAAAAGCTGCATAATATACAAAGTTGTAAGATAGATAGATAGATCCATTTCCATGTGCATAGATATATTTATACGGTACCACAGTCTTTAACAAAGTTGTGAAGGCAGCTTTCAATGTATTTAATATACAGTAGCTCAGTCATCAGGTTAGTTCCTCACTGTGTTGGGCTTCCTTACTCGGGCAGCTGTTGATTTCTCTTGCAGCTTCTGGCAGCAGATGCAAGAGGCACAGTAAAGGGGGAGTAAAAGGTGTATACAGTCCACTGTCCAGTCCTCAGCTGTTCCAGCTGCCACTCTGCTGTTCCAGTCTCTGGGCCATGGCAGGTCTTGGATGAAATGAAAGCAGCCAGATGTTGGAGTCCTACACAGGGTGGGATTTGCTCACCTGGGCTTCTTTTAATGTCACTTGTCACTTCTGGCTCCTGATTGCATGTGGGGAGATGTGTACAAGCTTCTCCCAGGCTTTGGATGTTTCCACTTTTTGATTAATTCATGGAGGCTAATCCCAACAGCTTGTTTTTGTGCTACCCGGTCTAACAAAGACAAAGAGATTACTAAAACACTATCTATTTCTCTCTTAAAATCTTGCAAAGGGTGGGAAAACGAATTGCTAGCCTCAATATTTTTCTAAAAAGCAAGCTGTTCCATGTAGTTAGAATAGATATTTAATTTTTTGATGTATTTATGTAGTTTGAGTACCATCTTTGGAACTAATTCTAGATCCAACCACTTACTCTATTGAATTCAAGTGACTTCAGTTATGTCATGGCTAATCTGTCCCACTTCATTAGGACTGAAGTTTATCTAAACTTAGTTTGAATCCAATCCATATTCTTTTCTGGATGGCAAATGCTAGTTTGAACACGTGTCTGATATAATAATTGTTTGTTTATAGCAGAGGGGATGAACATGTGGCTTTCAGATGTTATTGAGCTCTCAGCCCCAAATAGCCCCAGCCAGCATGACCAGTGGTCAGGAATGATGGGAGTTGTATTCTCAGCAACATCTAGAGAGCCACAGGCCACAGGCTTTCCACCCCTGGTTTATAGAAACAAAAATGGCTGTTGCAATGAATGCTCTTGTTGACATAATATGACATCTGAATGCAGCATTTTCCTGTTGATCGATCCACTTAGATTTATTTGGCGTCTTCTCTCTGTGAAGCTAAAACAAAGCTTGAATAATTTAAGACATTTTAGGCCTAGTTCACACATACAACAGAGGAGGCAATAAAATTGTTGCCACACTGTATTGCTTCAGGCTGCAGGGATGTGTATTGAGAACACCATGGGAAACTAGCAGATTAGGGAGAAGCCTAGGCTAGAACTCCTCTCACTGACATCTAGTTTTCTGTGTATAAATAAATTTTTATATGGAATAAATAAATTTTTATATGGAAAGCTTTAGCTTGGCTGACTCCGTAATATGCAAGTTTTCTTTGAGCAGAAGGAATACAGTATATTTAATTTTCCTGTGGTTTGTACAGCCTTAAAACAAGGCAGCTGCCTTATAGAAAGTCGTATGACAGGTCCATGTACCTCAGTATTGTATACAGACTGCAAACAGCCCTTCAGAGTTAAGATTGTTGTAGAACAAGCATGTCCAACTCCCAAGAGACTGCGCTCTACTCACACTAAAAAAAAAAAAACCTGGCAGTGATCTACCCATTGGATTGACCAAGAGCTTTTTTGGGGGGGGGAGGAAGATCCCCAAATGCACTAGGGGAGCCTTCAGAAACACTGTCACAGTGCGTAGTGGAACTGTTCTAGTTGGGACTGCCTGACAGGGTTCTGATGAACTCATGATAGCAGAAATATGCCCCTTTCACACAGATTTGCTTCAGCTACACATATATTGCTAGAGGTTGCCACAACACCCCCTCCATTCACTCTATTGGACCCAGTGGCACTGTCAGGAATGATGGCAGGTATCTCTTGCGTGCTGTGTTGTCTGGGTTCTCTTTCCTCCCCTTCGTTGTGTTCATAAAACAGTGATTGTGAGCAGCATGAACTGCCAAGGGGGTGCCTGGGAGCTGGCAATAGCAGGGTTATTGCTGGCTGTGCCACTGGGGCTGATAAAGCAGGGGGATGTTGCCATACCAACTTGAATGTTGTAAGTGTGGTGAGACAGTGTTGGAGATCTGTTTCCTTTGCTCTAAGTTCATCAGCTTCCTCTGTGGCCTATGAACATTTTTATGGGCACTGTCCCTGATTGGTGGGCACTGGCAGAGTTTCCAGGGATGCCTTGAGAATATCTTTGTGTGGCATGTTGTTGTTTGTTGTTTAGTTGTTTAGTCGTGTCCGACTCTTCGTGACCCCATGGACCAGGCACTCCTCTCTTCCACTGCCTCCCGCAGTTTAGTCAAACTCAAACTCCTGTTGGTGGCTTCAAGAACACTGTCCAACCATCTCGTCCTCTGTCGTCCCCTTGTACCCTCCATCTTTCCCAACATCAGGGTCTTTCCCAGGGAGTCTTCTCTTCTCATGAGGTGGCCAAAGTACTGGAACCTCAGTTTCAGGATCTGTCCTTCCAGTGAGCACTCAGGCCTGGTTTCCTTCAGAATGGATAGATTTAATCTTCTTGCAGTCCATGGGACTCTCAAGAGTCTCTTACAGCACCATAATTCAAAAGCATCAATTCTTTGGCGATCAGCCTTCTTTATGGTCCAGCTCTCACTTCCTTACACCACTACTGGGAAAACCATAGCTTTAACTATACAGACCTTTGTCGGCTAGCTGATGTCTCTGCTTTTTAAGATGCTGTCTAGGTTTGTCATTGCTTTTCTCCCAAGAAGCAGGCATCCTTTAATTTCGTGACCATCTGCAGTGATCATGGAACCCAAGAAAGTAAAATCTCTCACTGCCTCCGTTTCTTCCCCTTCTATTTGCCAGAAGGTGATGGGACCAGTGGCCATGATCTTAGTTTTTTTGATGTTGAGCTTCAGACCATATTTTGCGCTCTCCTCCTTCACCCTCATTAAAAGGTTCTTTAATTCCTCTTCACTTTCTGCCATCAAGGTTGTGTCATCAGCATATCTGAGGTTGTTGATATTTCTTCTGGCAATCTTAATTCCGGTTTGGGATTCATCTAGTCCAGCCTTTCACATGATGAATTCTGCATGTAAGTTAAATAAGCAGGGAGACAATATACAGCCTTGTCGTACTCCTTTCCCAATTTTGAACCAATCAGTTATTCCATGTCCAGTTCTAACTGTAGCTTCTTGTCCCACATAGAGATTTCTCAGGAGACAGATGAGATGATCAGGCACTCCCATTTCTTTAAGAACTTGCCATAGTTTGCTGTGGTCGACACAGTCAAATGCTTTTGCGTAGTCAGTGAAGCAGAAGTAGATGTTTTTCTGGAACTCTCTAGCTTTATTGACCCTATAATGACCATTCTGCTGGAGTCATGGTGGCAGTGTAAGTGTAGGATTGCTTTGTATTGATCCCCCCCACCCCCCAAATCAAATGCTCTATGTTCAAATGGTTTTGGAGACTTAGGTGGTAATGTTCCAGTCCGTTTCAGAACTTTAGCAGTGCTGTCTAAGCATGCTGGTTAAATATTACTTTCAATGGTCATGTCTTACAAGTACAGCACAACAGATTTTAATAATATTTTTGGAACACCAAGGTCTACCAAAGCCAGTTTTACTCAGCTTTAAGGATGTCTTAAAAGTTGCCAGTATATTGGAAGTGCTTCTTATCTTGGACTGAACATTTCATGTTATTTCTCCACCTTTGTCTATCAGCTTGAAACAGAAGAATGTTAGAGAGCTGACGCTATATGATACTCTGCAGAAGAACTTTGAAAACTAAAACTTACTTTTCTCCAGCTTATTTGAGGTGTATAACACTAGGAACTTTTATATGAACACTGCAGCAGCCCGTATTTCCAGCAATTGAAGTTTTCATAAACTTGGAGATACATTTAATATGTTTTATTTTGTCAAAGCTTTTTATCTTCATAAAAGCTTTAATTTCACAGTACCGTTGCTGAAGCTAGGATGACTGAAATAATGATCAATTAATGTAAAATGTAAGTGCAGATGGAACTACAGTAGCAGAATGAAGTGAACAGAAATAAAGTTATGGCAGCTGAAGATTATGAATTGTTTAAATTGTATGTAAAAGTGTGTCGTGCTATTTTTTTCACTGAAAGAGCGAATTAATAATAAAAACAGCAATTTTAGTCATTTGACACATTTAGGATCCAAATGAATGAGGATCTTTGTGTATTAAAGCTAGCAGACTATATTGCTATTTTCAAGAGCAAGAGATCAGGGAGCAATTATTTCTCTAAATAGCACTAAATGCACCAGCCGCTGGTAATTTAAAATGGGAATAATATATATATTATTAAACAATATTGCCACCATAATTGATCATAATACATTCATCTTGGGATTTATCCAGTGAACTGGGACCAAAATGACCACACTTCCATTTGACTTGTTTGGCGGTTCTCCTTCCTACTAAAATGCTTTCACATTATCAAAAAAGGAAGTAGTGGCTATGTATTTGAGAGGGGGCTGCAGATGTAAAAGTGTTCAGGCTTCATTTGCAAAACAATTGTTACAGCTACAGACATAATTACTGATTGTACCAGGCATAAATCAAGAGTTTTCTCATGACATTCAAAAACTTTTTTGCATCTAAACAACATTTTCTCTACTCTTGTTGTAGGATTCTAATGGAACAACCCAGCTTTTTGTTGTTTTTTAAAATCTTCATTCTGTTGTTGATCGCTTTAGGGTGTTTCATGGGACGTGATTAAAAAAGGAAATAAAGTAAAGTACTTTTATGTAGCGATGGGCAAATGCTCCTTAGTTTTGTCTTGAAAAACATTTTCCATTGGCTCTCCTTGAGAAAAGCTTGAGATTGACAAATAGATAAAACACAGTGCAGTTCTCTTCCCTATTACCAAGGCTATGCATGTCCCCATGACATGAGAACTATTGGTCCCCATATGAGGAGTGGGAAAACCTCATATCAGCCCTGAGTGCTCCCTGGAAGGACAGATCGTGAAGCTGAGGCTCCAATACTTTGGCCACCTCATGAGAAGAGAAGAATCCTTGGAAAAGACCCTGATGTTGGGAAAGATTGAGGGCACTAGGAGAAGGGGACGACAGAGGACAAGATGGTTGGACAGTGTTCTCGAAGCTACGAACATGAGTTTGACCAAACTGCGGGAGGCAGTGCAAGACAGGAGTGCCTGGCGTGCTATGGTCCATGGGGTCACGAAGAGTCGGACACGACTAAACGACTAAACAACAACAACAAATGAGGAGTGGGAAGAGTTGCTAGGGATCTGGCAGACCCAACTGATGGCCTTGGGTGCCCCAGGGGAGATTGGAAAAGCAGAAGCATAGTGAGATTTAGAAAATAGTGAAGATGGAGAAAAACAATAAAAAACTAGTAGTTACTTATTTCAAGGGGGGGAAAACACTATTATTCCAGAAAGGGAAGTATTCTCCTGTACTCAGGAGAATATAAACACTGTATAGGAAGTACAGTAGGATATGGTAATAAATAACTACTTAATAGTACAGTTGTATGTTGTGATTGCTTTTAGTTTTGTGTAGATATTAGACAAAGGGTGGGGAACTGGATCAGGTTAGTAGGCCAAATCATTATCTCCTCCCTCCCCAAACTCTTGTGGGCCAAGCCTGACAAAAGGGCGGAGACAACTGCCTGTCAATCACCTGGTGTTCAAGTGACATCAGTGGATTCTTTTTTTACCTGCACAGTTTGAAATCAGTTATATTTTCTGACTTCCTGATTTAAAAGTGTATATGTGCTCTATAGTAAAATATATTAAAGCTATTAAATGTTGGTTGGTTATTATAAATCTATATGCTGAATCTGTGTTTTGATAAGTAGCATTGTTTTACAGCTCTTGAGTTAAGCATGTATTGTATATTACACCGATATAATGAAAAAAACTGAGCAGAGTAATAACTAGACATGTGTTTAAAAACAGAACCAGAATTCATGGATTTCAGTCAAGTTAATCCTGTTTACTTACGTGCCAGTGCAATGCAACCCAGTTTTGATGGGATGCTGTGGACCATTCTTTTTTTTTTTTTTGCTGTGCTATACAGCTGCTCACTAGAGTGTGTTCTTGGCTAGCATTAAAATCCTTGTTACTAAGCTGGTTTTAAGAGAAAGTACTTTGGATTGCTAAAATGATACTTGGACTGCAGCCATTTATATTGCTGTATTGAAAGAGGGATTTTTGCTACTAACAGTAGGAAAAGTTACTGGATAACTTTCATTATTCTTCTGCTTTAGTTTATTGCCATTTGTTACCTTGCTATTAATGACAAAGAGATGGACATGGAATATATGTTACAGAGAATTGCATTTACGGAATTTGCATTACTCATTGTGCCTTTCCTCCTTTCTAGTACTTGCAACACCTCCGGCTATGCCACCTCCAATACAGGCATATGCATTTAAACCGCCCCCTCGACCTGATTTTGGTACTTCAGGGAGATCAATCAAACTGCAAGCCAACTTTTTTGAAATGGACATTCCAAAAATTGACATCTACCATTATGAATTGGATATAAAGCCAGAGAAGTGCCCTAGAAGAGTTAACAGGTACATCCCACTTTAGTTTCTCTTCAGCTTTAAACATTTCACTTCCTTCATTTTTTTAAAAAGGATACATTCAGTAAACTTTGATGCTGAACTATTTATCTTTGGGATGGTATTACTGTAGTGGTATACTTACTGTAAACCAGAAACAGTGGTGCTTCTGTTCTGCTTGCACTTAAGAGGAGCTCCTCTTATAAACAAAATCAGTTTCTCCAAATCTTTTTATACCATCCTAAAATATTTTTTCTCCCTATGCTGTGTTGAGTGGTACTGTGTTTATTTACAACTTTTAGCATTTGATGGGTATCTCACTGATTTCACTGCAGTTGATCTCCTTCAACCAGTACTGAACTGCTTGCTTACTGGTTGGTACTGTAGTTTGATATCAAACCTCTTAAGTGGAGAGGTGATGTTACCAACTGCTTGTTTTCCTGTCTTCACCTACTGGCAGGGGGAAGTGAACTCATTTGTCTGATGGTATAAAAGGACTTTGGAGAAACTATATATAACAACAGGTAAGAGATTACATGTCTCCATCAGATTGCCTGTTAACAGAAAATGACAGATGAAGATATGTGTAGGTTCCTGGGTCTTTTAGATGTTTGTCTTTACAAGCCATAGTGACTGGGCTTATGTATAGGATAACATCTGCTGCTCTGTATGCTGATATCTGAATTACCCAAAGTTGGTGTAAATCAGGACAGATTCTTTCATGTTAGCACTACTCAGTTTTCTACCTCTCAGTGGAGGCAAATGTGATTTTTTAAATTATTATTTGAATTTTGTCGTCTGCCTTAACCACTACAATAAGTGGAAAGGTGGAATATTCCTTCCAACTGATATTTATAGGCCATAATTTTATTCATTAAGGCAGTGCTCCACATCTTCTGTCTCTGTTGTTTGAGAGTTCTTTGGTGGATTAACTGTTTATTTTGCTTTTGCCACTAACATGCATGCTGTGGTTAACATATACACAAATGGTATTGCATGTGTTTCTATTTTAAAAAGCTGGAAGCATGAAACTCAATAGCAGCACAGCTATCTTCTATCCATCTTTTGCTTTTGAATAGAGAATTGAAGGACTTTCCTGCAAAGGTTAACGTGATAGGGTTGCCAGAGAGCTCTTGTATTTGAAGGTTAATAAGCAGTCAAAACAGAGAAGCAATAGCTTGTTTGTTTGTTTATTATATTTGCATGTATAAAAATATTTATATGCTGCTATTTCATTAAAACATCAAAGTAGTTTACAACAAAAATACATACAACCATGCAATAAAAACCACATTAAAGGGAATAGTCAGACATCAATTAACTATTATGGGGACATGTATACTTAATTGTCTGCATAGGCCTGATGGACTAGAAAACTTTTAAGCAGACGTTTAAACTTTGGCACAGTGGACAATTGCTGAATCTCTTATTGGCAGAGTATTCCACAGGACTGGGCTGATGACACTAAAGGCTCGGTTTCTTGTTTTCAAGTTTCTTGCCAACTTGGGGAATGACCAGTTACGCTCCTGCAGATGATCTCAGTGGTCAAACTGGGATATAAGGGTTCAGGTGCTCCCTGGACCTAAGTTGTTCAGGCCTTTGGAAATTAATACAAGAACCTTAAACTTGGCTCGGTAGTGAATGGGCAGACAATGCAGCTGTTTTAAATATGGTGTCACGTGTTCTTGACCAGATGCCCCTATTAGCAGTTTGGTTGGTTCACTCTGCACCAGCCGGAGCTTTCAAACCAAACCTAAAGGCAGCCCCACATGGAGTGCAAGCAGAGTTTATTGGCCCTTATCCAGTCCACCACTGCATTCAGACATCAATCCAGACTTTTCACAGCCTATCTTGATTCAGATGTTATGGAGGAGTAGAAGTAGCATTTGCATGCTGTCCTCTCCCAGTGATGTTGGGAGCATAGCAAAAAGCTAAGAAATCTTAGCTGCCTTCATATTGTGGCTAACCTGGCATCTTTATGGGATCCAGCGTGGAACACATGCTATTAACGTATGTGTTGTGGCTAAGGACATGGTTTAAAGTGGAGTTGGTTGCAAGGAATGCTTTATGAGTAAGCTTTTCTTTCCTGCCTAACATCAACTTTAATCAGGACTGAGCTCTGAAGCAGAAAAAACTTGATTCAATCTTGCCTTTGCCATGAACTTCTAGGCAAGACTGTCTCTCCTCCCCACCCCGCCTGTCAATGAATGTATTGCTCTGAATGCTCCAGAGATATAGTCAGTCAACTCACAGCTTGCATGTGTTCAACATATGTGATTTCAACTTTACAACAGCCGGTTGAAATCACATAAATTAAATGCATGGTAGGTGGAGAACTTAGAAGCTCACTTTGCACAGGGTTCCCCCATCACAGAAAGAGCTTTTAAGCTCTCTGCGTTGCTTACTGGGCTCTAGGAAGCTTTCTTGCAGGAGCCTTCCAGAGCCAAGTAAGCAAGGCAGAGAGCTTAAACGTACTATGCCTTGCTGGTGGGGTGAGATCCATTAGGTGCACCAGCTCCAGAAGGTGAGATTGCTCACATGTGGGTGGTTTCAAGGGATTGTATTGACTATATACAATTTTGGATTTATGAACCATCCCCGGAATATAATCCACAAGTAAAGTGCAGGTGATATGTACACTGATTATTATTAGTGGAGGACTTGAATGGGTTTCAGTAGATATTTGAATTAATTTTTTGTCCTTTTATAAAGCTATAACTAATAAACATTGGTGGATGCTTATTTTAACACTTTGAACAATGTTTCCAGAGAAATAGTTGAACACATGGTCCAGCACTTTAAAGGACAGATATTTGGGGAGCGCAAGCCAGTGTTTGATGGAAGAAAAAACCTCTATACAGCTATACCACTTCCAATAGGGAGAGATAAAGTAAGTATTTAATGCCAGCGTCAACTTTGATTCCATATGTTCCATGTATGATTTCATTATTTTGACAGAGCTGCATGTTTCCCATGTGTCAAGGCTTCAGATGATAAGATGAAGGTTATAAAATCTGTAGGGTTTTTATAAGTTCATCAGTAACTCATTCTACCAAGATTTCAATATTGCTCATACAATGGGAAGTGTTTCAGTGGGGTTTTCCAAGAAAACCCTTACCACATGTGTCACCTGTGCTGTTTGATTTGGAAGCCATGCAAAGCGGCTGGGGCAACCCAGTCAGAAGGGCGGGGTATGTAATAAATGATGATGATGATGATGATGATGATGTCTCATTGTTGGAATAAATGCCTTACACAGCAGTAGTTACTTTTAAAGTGTTTACTGTGGAAAAGCAGCTCTAAAAATATAAAAAGATCACATTGTATAAAGATTTTTATAAGATGTTCATATTGTATAACAATTAATGGTGCAGCTTGTAGCTATATCAGGAACAGTGGCTGAGCTGATGACTGGAAAACAAAAGGCCAGCCATGCTGCCAATAGAGACACATTATCTTGTTTGTTACCTGCAGTTAGTGCATCACAACACAAGTGTTGCTTCTAAAACAGCTTTTCCAAAACACAGTGGTGATCTTAAGGTGCACATGATCCAACGCGGAGAAAAGAAAAATTATCCAGGATAATTATTTCTGAGTATTTTGAGACCCTTCTCAGAAGTTAGGCTGGTGAAGATCCGAGAAAGAGTTTTTTAAGTTGCAGCATCCCAACTCTCCAGGGAGGCTCTCCTGTTACTGAGTCTGGTGTCTTTCCCTGGCACTCGGAAAACCTTTTAATTTGCTGAGGATTTTCAGTGATGTATTTTTTTCTTGGCTTACATTACTCCCCCTGCTGCTCTGTTTTTATTTTGTTATTTAAATGTATTATTGCACTTGAATCGTGTGGAGTAGACATCTAAGTAAATTTTTAATTGCAGGGTTTTTTGTGTTGTCGTCAATGAGCATTCACTATACAGAAGAGTTTGCTTCCCTTTGACTGTTCTGATAAAGTGTGTGCTTAAACAGAAAGAATCATCTTGTTGTGGTTTCCAAATGTTGCAGGTGGAGTTGGAGGTCACATTGCCGGGAGAAGGGAAGGACAGAATATTTAAAGTGGCAATAAAGTGGATGTCAGGTGTGAGTCTGCAGGCTTTACACGATGCTCTCTCTGGTCGTCTTCCAAGCGTTCCTTTTGAAACAATTCAGGCACTGGATGTAGTAATGAGGCACTTGCCTTCCATGAGGTAAGGGAAATGTTAATATAGGTCTTTAGGGAAGTTTTAGTGCTGGAGCTAAACAAAATTACACTCGGGAATTTTGCATCTACATCAACAACGTCTTGATGTGAGCTCTAGTGCACTGTGTGTGTGTGCACACACACTTTACTATTTGTGTGAATGGAAGAGGCAGGTGTGCATGCAAAACTCCTGCAAATTGGAAGCTGCTCATCAACTGGACTGAAATGGAACTTTTGAAGGCAGATGTTGAAATGAGGACAAAAGATTCAGGGATTTAGGACTGTTTACCCCTCCTCTCTTTTTCTGTGGGACGGTCCTTTTTCTGTTTTTGCTTCACCCTTCCTTTCTCCTATTTATCCATGCCTTTCTTCTTTCAACCATAATGCTTTTTATTGTTGCATAAAAATAAATCTGTGTTCCAAAGATGGTTACAGGGATTCTAATGAGATCCCATGGACCTTGCCAGATACTGGCGTAGTTTGCATATCATATTAGACACCAAACTGGATTAATGTGAGTGAGCAGCATTAGTGGTGTGCTAGGGCAGGCTGTTTAAAAGCTTCTGCGATGCTCCTCGCCCTCTCCTGCTACTGTGGCTCAGATGAAACAAGCCAGTGTCTGCGTTTTCATGCTGTCTGAACATAGTCTTATGACTTGTTTCTCTCCAAACACACAAGTGGGAACTAAGGTTTGTTATTGGCTTACTGTTCACAGCACAGGGTGGGGGCTGAAGGGACAAATCATGAACCCATGCTTGGATGACATTGAAAGCTTATTTGGTTTGTGGTGTGACTGGGGGAGGAGCCCCGCATAAGCTTTTGAGCAGCAGGTGACAGCATGCTGCTCATTCACTATAAACCATAGATAGTTTTTAAACCATGGTTTAACATGCTGTGCACATAGGGCCATTGAACAATATTATCCTATATAATAAAGTTCAAGTGTCTCTGCATCCAGTCCCTGTGTCTGTGGGATTGCGCTACTGCACATATGCCCCACGGACAGCCGTTGGGACTTGGAGCGCAGAGACGGAGCGCGTTGGCCGGCGCGTAAGGGAGCTCAGCCTCTCAGCGTTCGGAGCAGCTCTCGCGAGAGAATCCAGAGGATGCACGAGATAGCCCCGTGCTCGCGAGCGCGCTCTGTCTCCATGCAGGTGCACTCGCGAGGCCGTTTACTTCTTGCGTGGACTTCTAAGCGGCAGCGGCCGTTACAAGTGGTGGCGGGCGAGCAATGTCAGCTCTGTGCATGTCCCCGAGGTTCCTAGAGCAACAGGTCTGTTCTAGCACCCGTTAATTTAACGGGCTTCATGACTAGTTTACCAATAATATTGTTCAGTGGCCCAATGTGCACTACACGCTAAACCCTAGTTTCACCCTAGTGTAGTTGGACCAGGGATGTGTTTGAAATAATACAGATCCCCCCTCCCTCTACCCCCCCCACTGAATAATATATTCACTTTCTCTTGTAGGTACACTCCTGTGGGACGGTCCTTTTTTACTGCATCAGAAGGGTGCTCTAATCCCTTGGGTGGCGGCAGAGAAGTTTGGTTTGGATTCCATCAGTCAGTCAGGCCTTCACTGTGGAAAATGATGCTTAACATTGATGGTATGCTTTGTGTCACTTCTCCATTTGCATTTGTTTACATTGCCTGAAAGTGCTTTTTAGTCAGGTTTCTTAGATCTGTAAAATTTGTGTCATTCATTTCCTGTAATTTCCCTTTTGATTTTTAGTATCTGCAACAGCATTTTACAAGGCACAACCTGTAATTGAGTTCGTATGTGAAGTTTTGGATTTCAAAAGTATTGAAGAACAACAGAAACCTCTGACAGATTCCCAAAGGGTTAAGTTTACCAAAGAAATTAAAGGTAATAAAGTTTAAGGAAACAAACATGATTGTCTCTGTGGAACAAATATTGAGAGTTTCAGAAGGCTACTTTATAGTAAATTGTCTCCAATCGTGCAGTAGAATGTGGTTGATTGTTAATGAATTGGTCAATCAGATTGGAAGGAATTTAAACTAGGGCTCTAAGGAGATCAACATTCTTTCTGTCGACAAAACTGGTTTTGATTGATGCATATTTTAAATGGACTTGATTTCCCCCAAGATTTGTAATTCCCCTGGGCTTCTGCATGTATGAATGTTATGACCCAGTTGTATAAAAGCATATTCAGTTTTCACTCCTGCTTAAGCATGTGTAGATGGCTTTGTTTTGAAACATTCTCAAGGCACAACAGCTGGGCTCCTCCTCTGCTGGCAGGCAGCAAAAGGAGAGTGCCCCAGGTGGTGTCTCCAGGCAATGTCCAAATGTGGTCATTGCTTGGTTGGTGCCTGGTGGTGTGAATTGGCGCCTACTTAAAGTGCCAGGCTCTAGTAAAGGATCAGTGAGCCCTGGCAGCCCATCACACTCAAGTTTCTTAGTGATTAAATTTTGTTCAGCTTACATTAACCCAAGTCATTTGGAAATAAGGTAATCATATTGTTAAAACATAGTTAATATTTATTTAATAAAGTCTCCTGAAATGCAGGCTTTGGGATTTTTTTTTAAAAAAAAGATGTTTCAAATGGCACCATTTCCTCAATTAATTTTCGAATATGTACTAGTAAATTTTCTAGGAAACAAAACTGAGTTCTTATGCTCCTAAATCATTAGGTCTGAAGGTAGAAATCACTCACTGCGGGCAAATGAAGAGAAAATACCGAGTATGCAATGTTACCAGACGACCAGCAAGTCACCAAACGTAATATTTGCTTTTTGATTTCTTTGCAATTACTCAAGAGTTGTTACTTCCTCTGTACTTATTTGATGCAGCACCTTCTTTCATGCTCATTGACTATGAACCTTCCATGGATATATGACAAGATCAAGAACTTGAAGAAGTTAACTTTGAGTTGGTGACATCCCTTGTTAAATATAGCCTCTTCTAATACCAGAAAAAGCAGCTTCCTTGAGGCACTTAGTCTCTGGGAGCTGGAAAAGGCAAAGCATTTAAGTATTATGACTATACCGTAGTACCTCGGGTTACAGACGCTTCAGATCATGCGTTTTCAGGTTACGGACCGTGGGAAACCTGGAAGTACCGGAAAGGGTTACTTCCGGGTTTTGCCGCTCACGCATGCACAGAAGCTCTAAATTGCGTCACGTGCGTGTGTAGACGCAGCACTGCAGGGTACAGACGCTGTGGGTTGCGGACGTGCCTCCGTCACGGATTACGTCTGCAACCCGAGGTTCCACTGTATAGTGTGTCTGGAGGCTGATGTGAGCCCCTGTAAAGCTGCATTGTGGAACAGTTTGTGAAATCACTAACTTGCATTTCCCTCCTCACATTTGACTTTCCGTAGATTCCCGCTTCAGCAAGAGAGTGGACAGACCGTTGAATGCACTGTAGCTCAATATTTTAAAGATAGGCACAAGCTGGTTTTACGATACCCTCATCTTCCATGTTTACAAGTTGGACAGGAGCAGAAACACACCTATCTCCCTCTAGAGGCAAGTCATTGCTTTTCTGTGTAGGAGGTCGGCCTTGCTCCATATTTCTAACAGGGTTCCCCCCCCCCCCTTGTTGGAAGTGGTTTAGTTGAAAAGTTGATATGTTTTTATTTATTTAAAGTATGCTAACCTTGCTCTTTAGCCAAAGACTTTCAGATCAGGCTTACAGTGGAAAAAGGCATCACACACACACACACACACACACACACACACACACACACACACACACACACAGAATTAGGAGGAAGAAAGAAATATCTAAGCTCGCATACAAGTTCTTAGTTAAAAGTTCTTCAATGGCCAGCTGGAGTAGAAAAGCTGTTTCCTATTGGCTGCCATTTCCCTTCATATTGGGGGGGGGATAAAACCAATGCCAGAAGTGCTTATAGAGCCTATTCAGTGGAAAGTTGCTTCCTTTATCCAGACAAGCTCTGATCTTATGGCATTGGCCAAGTGAAGGGGTAGGCTCGATGGGGGTATTGGGTGTGCAGTAGCCTCTCACTCCCTCAAATGACCTGGTGTGGTGCATGTTTATAAACACCTAGAAGATAATGGGACTCTGTTATGCTAGTTGGGGATTGCTTCGCATGAAGGCACAATGTATGTTTTGGGGTTGTTTGTTTAGATCTGATTTATCTGAGGCCCAATCAAATGCTTCTTGGTACTGCCAAAGATTACCAGTAGTAGGTTTGAATTTGACCAGTTCCTTCGATGGGATATCACTCGAATCCCAAAGTAATAACAGTTTCTAACATCCTCATATCTCTGTCCAACTTGTTAGTTTTAAGGTTCCACAAGATTCTTTGCTATTTTACAGAGTAGTATGTCTATTCCCCTGGATATTTTTTTAAAACTAATTTGTGTTTGGTCTTTGTACAGGTATGCAACATAGTGGCAGGACAGAGGTGTATAAAGAAGCTGACAGACAATCAAACTTCCACTATGATAAGAGCAACTGCTAGATCAGCACCTGACCGTCAAGAAGAGATTAGTAAACTGGTGAGTCCTCTTCCTCTGTCCCTGGAATTGGGGTACAGCTTGACCATATAACACCGGTCCTGGAAGACCTACATTGGCTCCCAGTACGTTTCCGAGCACAATTCAAAGTGTTGGTGCCATAGCTGCCAAGTTTTCCCTTTTCTCACGAGGAAGCCTATTCAGCATAAGGGAAAATCCCTTAAAAAAAGGGATAACTTGGCAGCTATGGTTGGTGCTGACCTTTAAAGCCTTAAACGGCCTCAGCCCAATATACCTGAAGGAGTGTCTCCACCCCCACCGTTCTGCCCAGACACTGAGATCCAGTGCCGAGGGCCTTCTGGGGGTTCCCTCACTATGAGAAGCCAAGTTACAGGGAACCAGGCAGAGGGCCTTCTCGGTAGTAGCACCCGCCCTCTGGAACGCCCTCCCACCAGATGTTAAGGAAATAAACAACTACTGTATCTGACTTTTAGAAGACATCTTCTAAAACAGCCCTGTTTAGGGAAGTTTTTAATGCTTGATGTTTCATTGTGGTTTTAATATCCTGTTGGAAGCCACCCAGAGTGGCTGGGGAGGCCTGGCTAATAATAATAAAAAATAGTATAATGGTGTGCAAAAAGGAAGCACAGATTCTGATCATAAATTAACTATGTCTGATGCATTTACTAAACATAACACTGCCTCCCAGGTTTGGACTGTCAAAGAGCTTGATAACTTTTTAGCAAACAGAGAGGAATATGGTAGCAAAGTGGAGCCGTGTAACAGGGGCTGAAAGCCAGGGAACAATAAGTGACAAAAAAGTCTCAGTTCTCAGAAACTGCTCATTCTCACTCTGTTTTCTGAGCCATATCCGGACAAATTTGATGTTTTGAATTGTATTGTAATGAAGGATTTGTCTCATCATTGGTTTATCTTTCGTTTCTAGATGAGAAGTGCAAGTTTTAATACTGACCCTTTTGTTCGTGAATTTGGAATAATGGTGAAAGATGAAATGACGGATGTGACTGGGCGGGTCCTACAGCCTCCTTCAATTCTCTATGGAGGCAGGGTATGTAAACCCAGATCCTATGGGATCTGCAGTGATCACACTCTCTCCGCCCCCCCCGCCCCCGTTTGTATGTAAGGACATTGAATAATGGTCAGTGCTGTACTTTGCGACAGTTTCAGATTTTACTGTGTGTGGCTTTCAGATGCTGCTGTGTGAATACTCTGTTTGAGTATCTACAGGAGGATGGGGTACTCTCTTGCCCCCCTATTACTTCCCAGTGGAGAGGTTTCAGTGTGGGGAATCTTTTGCACATACTTTTCAGTGATGTTGTTCCAGTGATTTTGTTGACGATCTTGCAGTCTCAAATGGTGCCCTTTAGCATTTGGCAAAGAAAAATATGTATTGTCAATACATGCTGTTACCCTCCACTGATATATAGCTCGTGCATGATTGTACATGTAGTTTGTTGTGTCCAGGGAAAAGGATACAGAGATCGGAAGTCATGGTTTATTCTGGGTCTGGGATGCATTTACTCCTGGCCAAGGGGGAGACTGATCAAGGTGCCTTGGTGTACTTTGGAAGACTTTATTTTTTAATGGTCTCCTCAGAATGTAGAGGCTTGCTATTTTGATACTGAGGTATTTAAAGCCATTGCAGCACAGAGTTATTTCATGCAGTAAACCACTCACTACTATGTTTTCTCTCCCTTTCTAGAACAAAGCAATAGCTACACCAGTTCAAGGGGTTTGGGATATGAGGAACAAACAGTTTCACACTGGAATTGAAATCAAGGTCTGGGCAATTGCTTGCTTTGCTCCACAGCGCCAGTGCACTGAAGTCCACCTTAAGTAAGTTTGTTAGGGATCGAAGTTGTGCTCAGGTAGTGATTTTGAATGTGTTCTCATAGCTTCTGAAAGTATTAAGCATGTCATTAGTTTTCTAAACATAATGGCAGAACTATGCACTCCTTCAGAAATGTGAGAAATACAACTAATACAATTGAAGTACTGGGGAGCAGATATCTCTTACAAATAAATATTCCTTTACTTATTGGCAACTAAAAAAACGTCCAGTAGCACCTTAGAGACCAACTAAGTTTGTTCTGGGTATAAGCTTTCGTGTGAATGCACACTTCTTCAGATACGTATGAATCTGAAGAAGTGTGCATGCACACGAAAGCTTATACCCAGAACAAACTTAGTTAGTCTCTAACGTGCTGGACAATTTATTATTATTTTATTTATTTTTCGACTGTGTCAGACCAACACGGCTACCTACCTGAATCTAGAATTATTAGTAACTAGTGATTTTTTAATGTCTTGAATGTGAATAAGCACTATTTGTGTTATGCCTTATCTATACCAGGGGTTGGTATAGATGTTGTTTGCCTCCCATTGACCTCAGCCAGCATCGGCAGCGGTCAGGGATGCTGGGAGTTGCTCTGCAGATGTTGCTGGACTAGCACAAGTTCCCCACCCCAGATCTCTAGCATAATGAGTGAGCATAATTAATGAGAAATGTTGCATACTTTTAAGGCTAGACGGTTGCCTTTGGCTAGTGTGAAATGGGAACTACAAAAATGTAAAGACCGCACCTAGGCACCATAATTTGGAAAGGACTTCTACTGACTTCAGGGCTATTACTTCCAAGCATTTATGCATAGAATTGCAGCCTTAAAGTGTTTAGACATGGATTTGTCCCCTGCTTCTGAAACTGTAAGGTTCCATGTACTTTGGTAAATAAATACTAGTTTTATTTTTAAACCATTCCAAATTTACTACTGATAATAAACTGTCACGAGAGTTTCAATCCCTGGAACCTGAAGTGTGCGTTCATATTTGGGAATATAGACACTGCTTATTTCCTTGGAGTATATGTGCAGCTGCTTGCATGTAGGAGTGTAACTGTTTTGTGAGGGAAAGGAATTGGCATGAATTTGCTTGGCAGCAGTATATAGGCCTGAGTGTGGATGGAAATAGAAGAGTTCTATAATCAGAAATATGGAAATTGCAGACACTCAAGTGTCACTCAAGCCAACGAGGTTATATTGGTTTTAATGAGTGTAAAGTGCTGGTTCCATTCCTTTAAATGTGTGCCTTGATTCATTTTTATTCTTAGGTCTTTCACAGAACAACTGAGGAAGATATCAAGAGATGCAGGAATGCCCATCCAGGGTCAGCCCTGTTTCTGTAAATATGCCCAGGGAGCAGATAGCGTGGAACCAATGTTCCGACATCTAAAAAACACTTATGCCGGATTGCAGCTCGTAGTAGTCATTCTGCCAGGAAAAACTCCAGTTTATGGTCAGTATATAGGGGTTACATTTGACTTACCTATTTAAATTTATGCAGTGTGGGTACACTCTAACCCTTAGTAGTTTTTCTGAAAACCTTTAACTGTTGTTCTTCTCCCTTTTATTGCCTTGGCATTTCATAGTGTTCTATATGTTTCTGTACAGATTTCCTTTAATGCAGCAGCATACTGTTCTCAGAGGAATTGCCTGATCTAGCTCTCTGGTGTGCAGTGCGATATTGACTGTTTGGCTTTGCACTTTTTTCTGAAGCAGTATGATAAGCGTCAGGGGAAGAAAGCTTTGTGTTTATCTTGGCTGTGAGTCCTGGAAGAGCTGCTCCCTGTCTTTCAGGCCTTTTCACACCTGGCCAGGGAAGGTGGGGCCCTGGCTGACTCCAGCGTCATTCAATAACTGAGGCTGCTAAACAGACTCTGTAACTGAGGAATTGTTTAGGGGTTTTTGATGCGTTTTTGTTGCTTTTGTTTAGATCATCTTATGATTAAGTCATGTGGAAATAGTTCAATTTGGTTGGGTGCTTTTTGATGCGTTTGCTTGACAAATTTTTGTTATCTTTGTAAGTATGTAGTTTTTTCATGTTGTAAGCCTCCTTGAGCTGGAAAGGCAGCATACAAATAAGTGTGTGTGTGTGTGTGTGTGTGTGTGTGTGTGTGTGTTCTGTGTTCTGTGTTCTGTGTTCAGAAGGCCATTCTATAAACATGGTCAGAGACCTGCCTAATCATTATTTTGAAAGGTGAATAACAGCAATAGGCATACATGCTCATTAGTATACAATAATTCTTTGAAATGAAACCTTCAGCATTATTTTATTCACATCCCATTTCATAGACCGATATATGTTATTTTATATATGCCCCATTTCCACAGAAAGTTGATAACATGGTGCATTTTACGGTTATACACAAGGCTTGTTTGTTTACTATAAGTGTTTTCATACCATCCCAGGTTCGCTTGCAAAAAAAGAGAAAAATGCAGCAAAACTGGTGAAATAACAGACAAAGAGGCATCTGTAAAGTAATAAGATAGGGAAAATAAAGATGTCTTTACCTGGTGTTGAAATATAATGATCGTATGCTCTAGGTGAGCCTCTTTGGGGAGAGCATCCAGAATCGGAGCACCATCATTACTGAGAAGCGCCCCCCCCCCAAAAAAAAACTTGCATCAGACAGGGACATCTGTAGAAAACACTCTGGTCTTCCTGATTTTAATGTATGGTTCTTTTCATATCGAGAGGTAGTCTGATGATCTCCTGTATCAGAGTAATTTGATTGGATCTCTCTTTCACTTGGCAGCTGAGGTGAAGCGTGTTGGTGATACTGTGCTCGGCATGGCCACACAATGTGTGCAGATGAAAAATGTGCAGAGAACGACGCCACAGACACTTTCCAATCTGTGCTTAAAGATCAATGTCAAACTGGGAGGAGTAAATAACATTTTACTGCCTCAGGGAAGGTAAGGGGTTTCCTGTTTGTAAACAGTTGAGTCAAAGTAGACAGTTTATAAATGTGCACATCCATTGCATCCTAATTTTCTGAGAAATAGCTATATTCAGTGCAGCATAGGTTTTTTTTTGCCCTGTTGGACTGCTTTAAAAAATGTTTATTTCCATGGCTAGATTTTAATTAACATATTATAGTGAGACTAAAAACCTGGAATCTGATACACATAATGCTTGATTAGTTCTGTAGCTGGAAGAGAGAGCGAGAGTGAGAGAGAGCAAAATGAAAGTTGCCTTGTTCATTGAATCCTGATGGCCAGGATAAAACAAATGAAAAATAATACACAGTTTAGACTTGAAAGAAATTTGCATCTTGTTGCATTGTGCTTGAGGGATTGCTAAGAGTTGCATTACTGATAAACATGCTAGGGTTGGGTGCGTCTCAAGCTGAAATAGTGGGGGGTGGGGAGTAAAAAAATCAAAAAAATCAAGTGGGCATATATCTTTAGAGGCTGCAAAAACAAGTCCTGACTATATTAAGCACATGTATCTGGTAATGCCCCAAAGAGTGACTAAATGGGAAATGCCATTTTAAAGTTTGTGTATGGTTGTTTTCCACTAATTAAAACAAACATGCATTTGTGAACCAAAGTATAAGCCCCTTTCGTAAAGATAAGCAATCTTTTCTCCTTTGCCAAGTTTAAAATGGGGAGCAGCCATTGAATAACAGGTCAATCAATGTTGGGTGTGTGTAAAGGGTGTACATTGCATCCACATGTATTATTGGCATGAGTCTACAAATTTTGGTTGGCCTCAGTAGTTGCCCCACCCCAAATTGAGGAGAGGGCAGGTCTTGCCCCTGACATCATGCTGAATTCCAGAGGCACTTGGAAGCAGTACAGATTCTTGCCACTTTGGAGTGCCTTTAGAAGCTCGGCGCAAAGCCATTTCCCATTCTGCCTGTTTGGTAATGCCACAGTGGAACAAGAAAAGGTGGCCTTACCATCTGACTGTTAACTTATTATGTAGCTTTTCAGTATCATTATTTTTTTTCCATTATCTAGGCCTCCAGTATTTCAGCAACCTGTAATTTTCCTGGGTGCAGATGTCACTCATCCACCAGCTGGAGATGGGAAAAAACCATCCATTGCTGCTGTGAGTAAACGGTGTATTGGTCACATCAAACATATCTCCCCCCTCCCAATACATACAGTGTTTTTCAGTAGTTGCATTAGCAAGGGAGCAGTTCCTTTCTGCTCCTCGTGGACCAAAACATTGTGGTGCTATCTTCTCTGTCCGGTCGGGGGCAGGTTCTTTGAAGGTTTCATCCCGGAGTATGCATTTGTAGTGAGTGGCTGTAGACTCCGGGGCTGTTCCCTTCTGCTAGCTTAATCATATTTAGATGGGGTTTCTGTTTGCAAGCCAGGTAGTGATAAATGAAGAATAATGACAGCAGTAGTCAATGCTTGGTCTGCTCCTGGTTCATTGTTCCTTCACTGAAAGGGAGCCCAAGCAGGACTCACAAATGTGTCTTTTTTTCTTGCCCCATGCAAATGATTCAGGTGAAGATGCAAGGTGAGACAATAGTGCCTTGAGGTTCAATATCACATCCTTTTCTTGGTCACAGTGGGTTCCTTAAACCTGCATGTGAATTAGTGGCCGACCCTCGTAGCCGAGTTAAGGATGTGACAGACTCGTTGGGCTGGTACATGTACCTACTTCACGAAGACCGCTTAAATATCATATCACTCAGATAGGTTTCTCTGCATTCAATGCGTCATGGTGGTATTACAGTTGCCTAAGTCCCTGAATTTAGGTATTTTTTTTGAAAGGGAGAAAGAGAGGAGATCTGCTTTCTCCATACAACACAAATTTTATACACGACTATCCTGTCTTCCCTGTTGACACTGTTAAGCTTCTGGTTAGTTGCAGAGCCTCTGTTTCATCTGCATGTTGTTGTTTTTTGAAAGGGGGGAACCGTGCTGCTGGGAAAAAAACTGCCTCCCTCCTTGTAAGGAGAGGGTGACAACTGGTTGGAAGTTTACTTCAGTAAAATGCCACCTTTAGAACAATTAAAGATCTTGGAAGACTTGCTTGGAAAAGGGATATGATGTAACTCCTGTTTCTACCCCATATTCTTAGATGAACCAGATCATTAAAACAACTCTTGTGCTCTAACAGGTTGTAGGTAGTATGGATGCCCACCCTAATCGATACTGTGCCACTGTGAGAGTCCAGCAGCACCGCCAAGAGATCATCCAAGACTTGGCTGCCATGGTCAGGGAGCTGCTCATTCAGTTCTACAAATCAACCCGATTCAAACCAACTCGGATTATTTTCTACAGAGATGGTGTTTCTGAGGGGCAATTCCAACAGGTTATCTTCCACCTCCCCCCACATACTCTTTTGAGTTTTACATTTTGCTGTGTTCTTTGTATAGCATTGTTTTAGGAAGGTTTGCAAGGAAGGCTTTTATTGATGCATGGTTATTGCTTACATTTGTGTTTCCACCCTTCTTTGAAGGACTTTGGGGGTAGCTCCTTCCCCTCACAATTACTTTGTGAGGTAGATTAGGCTGAGCAAGTGTGGCAGGTCCAAGGTTGTTGTCCAACACTCCATCTAAAATGGTGGTATCATGTTGTGCTTTGAAGAAGGGAAGAAGTGGCAGATAGAAGAGCCCCCTCCCTTTATTCTGCAGAAGACAACACAAGTCTCTCACTGCTTGTTTCTTCTCCTCTCTGGCAAGAGCCAGGGACTCAAGGGAGAGGGCAGTGGGGTGGGGTGGGGCTTGGTGCAGACCACAGATAATGGCTGACCACTAAGCCAAGGAATCTTGATCATTGAGTGCCCCGGGACAAAATAGTAGAATCAGTCCTTAACAGAGCTATTTGATTACGTAAAACCCACAACTTGTGTTCATTCAGCTTTACGTGTGTGGCAATTTTTTAAAATAAGAAAAGAAGAAGGGGTTGAGAAGGTGTGGGGTTCCAGGAAAAATGACTTTGGCATTCCTACCCACCATTGAATCCAATGGGGTTTGCCTGTTTTGGCTTTAGGCACAATCCCCAGAATTTTACCCCTTCGTAAATGTGGGCCTACTGTATTCTTGTTGCAGCTATGATGGTATCTCTCTGGGGTTTGTATATGCATATAAAAGCTTTTTTAAAGCTGGGTTCTCAAAATTTGTTTGGGAGGGTAGCCCTAACGCTTGTGTAATGCTGCAATTGGACAGAAAGGGGCTGGGGGAATTTGCACATGAGAAGGGTGCAGGCAAGGCGCATGGCCCTTGCTCTCTATCCATAAACCTTTCATTTCAGTGAACCTTAGATTTAAAAGTCTATATGAGGCTGATTAACAGCACTGGAAAATGTGGTGTTTGACAAACGCAGCAGCATGCCTGGACCTATACGGGTTTTTATTATAATGTTGATCTTCCTCCAAGTTCTCAACAATCTCGTTTAATCTCATTAAGTGAAGAATGTAGGATAGGTCTTAAGATCACCTGTTCTGCCGCAGGGGAAATACCTGAAGCAAGCTCTGAAAATGTAAACAGTCAGATTTTAAAAAATGCATTTTCCTACTAGTGCCTATGTGTTTGTGGCATTTCAGAATGTTACATTTCCTGCACCCCATCTCTTTTTCCTGTAGGTCCTCCATCATGAATTGCTGGCTATCAGAGAAGCATGTATTAAGCTAGAAAAAGACTACCAGCCTGGAATTACATTCATTGTTGTGCAGAAAAGGCATCACACCAGACTATTCTGTACAGACAAAAATGAAAGGGTGGGTATCACATCACTGCACAAGCCTGCAGGGCTTCAACAGTGTTGAAATAAGTAGCCCAGCCCCATCCAGCAGAAACCTATTGTAAAACAGAAACTGTCATCAACCATTTATACTGTAGCATCTAAACAACCTTTTAATCAAATGCACATTTGCTTGCTCTTATATTGCAGCTTCATAGTACAGACGAGAAGAAACATGAGCTTAAGTCTCATTATTTTTGTTTGCACAGGTTGGGAAAAGTGGAAACATTCCAGCAGGTACAACAGTGGACACAAAAATCACCCACCCTTCAGAGTTTGACTTCTATCTGTGTAGTCATGCTGGTATTCAGGTATATTCTTAATGTGTCATCTCATTCTGTAGACCAACCGTGTTATGACTATTCTGTCTCATGTGTTTTTAGCTGTGTGTCTCCTAGATTTATTATTTATTCTTCCTTGTACCACATACCCTTAGTGTGGCAGCCCCTGTGCTCTGGAACTCCCTGCCTATTGATATTAGGCAGGTGCTTTCACTGTGTGCTGTTTTAGATGCCTGCTGAAAACCTCTGTTTTAGCAAGCCTGTCCAGACGCATTATTGAGTTACATTTGTTTTAAATGTTTTATTTTAAAACCGTTGTTTTATGTAGGTGTGTTTTTAATTGGTTTTTATATTTTAGTTATATTTCATATATAATCTAACGTTTGCACCACTTGGATTATTATTTTTTATTTTTAGTAAGTGGTTTATAAATTTTTAAAATAAATAAACAGTAAATCATACTAGAATAAATTTAAAATTATTCCTGGAAAAAATAGGGGTTCATGAAATGTTTAGAAAGTATACAAAGAAACATTGTTTTTAAAAAAATATTGAAGGGATTCCGTGTTACCATAGTAGCTGTTTTGTGATTGGTGCTTCCAGCACTGTCTCAAAATCAAAATTCCAAAATGTGCCCACTGGTCCAAAAAGCTTGGGGCAACCCCTGAACTAGCACTTCCGAATTGGTACACACTCCAAAAGTGGGATGAACCAAGTTATCTTCGCTTAAATCTTATTCTTACAGCCCAGCATGTGTCAAACCTCTTTTGAGCTTCCTCTGTCCTGGGCCCCTCTCTGTGTCCAACAACAAAACAATAATAGGTTTGTACTAAGATTGGCCTAGTTTCATTTAACACTAAGCCGTGGCTTGTTTTAACAAACCACGAGTTAACCTAGAAATGTCGCAAAAACAATCATGCGAACCATGGGTTGGTTCTTCACAGCCTGGTTTGTTTTCCAGCTGCTCTTGCCTTGTGCCTTTGTAACTTGGTGATGGTCTGGGATGAGGTGGCCAAATTCTGGTTATGAAAGTGTTCCAGGTTTGCACCTAACATGCCATAGCTAAAACAAACCAAGATTTGTTAGTCAACAACAAGACATGGCTTTTCAGATTGTGACTTGTTGTTGGCAATAAACAAATCATAGTTAACCTTCTGGGCAGGGTTTGAATGAAACCCATAGGTTCCTTCAAATGAAAGGAATTATTTCATATATATACAGTATATCTATCTATATATAGATATATTTTATATTTATTCATAGGATAGCTTACAGAAATTCAGTGTGGTGTGTTCAGTGCATTTAAGTCTTGGCTAGTGGTAGGAGAAAACCTCTGCTTCTTTGTGCTCTTTCAGGGGACAAGCAGGCCATCTCATTACCACGTTCTCTGGGATGACAATCGTTTCTCTTCAGATGAGCTTCAAATCCTTACCTACCAACTGTGTCATACATATGTACGCTGTACTCGTTCTGTTTCAATCCCTGCACCAGCATACTATGCACACCTGGTTGCCTTCAGAGCCAGGTATCATCTGGTGGATAAAGAACATGATAGGTGAGTAACTTGCTTGGGACTGATGGAAACGGGCAGAGTGCAAGTCTGTGTGTAGATTGCCTGGAGGCTGTATAATTTGCTTCTCCTTGCTCCATTGAAAGCATTTTCTAGCTCACTTTCGTGTGTTTAATAATAACAACAAATCACAATATTTATGTAGAGACATTCAAATTGTCATTCATCGTTATTAAAATGTATTCATTTATTGCTTTTCTACCCAAAGGCCCATAAAGCAGTGAACAACAGATTAAAATAAAAATTAGATAAACATAAAATAAATCCAGATAAAAATCCATCAATATAGGAAGATAATTGTATCTTCAAACAACCATGGCTAGGATAGTAGGATGGTATTGAGAATAGATAATCAAATGACAGTGTGATCATATACATATGGTAGCTTTCCAGAAGTAAGAACCAGTGAGTAACTGAAACTTTTTAAAGGGGTTATATTATTGTGTGTGTATCTGTCCTTATGTCTTTGGTTTCTGGGTCCTTTCACACTCAAACCTTGTTACGGTTTTGGAATGTCTCAGGTTTAGCAGTGTTCCTACAGCAGATGTACCAGACCAAGAACCATTTTGTTTTAGCATAGTGAACTGGAGTTGATTGGAGATTTTTGCTTCTCTAGCTGGAGTTGGCTGTAATTTTCCCTTGCTCAGGGAAAATTACAAGTACAACTACAAGTAAAACATACTGTATTGTGTGGGGTGGGGGAGAGCTAAAATATCGTGTTGGCACCTAACAAAAATAATATACCTTCTGTACTCAGTCACTTGGGAGCAAGGGTAGAGTAACACCTTACTGTTCTGGGAAACTAAAATAAAAAGGGTTTGTTCACATATCTCAGCACCATGTTGATGTTTGTCAGGATGTAGGAAAAGCTCACCTGTCCTGGTTTCCAGTTTGCAGTAGCCTACCTGCGTTCATACGATGCCCTGAATTCTTCCCTCACCACCCGCTAGGAGCTAAGGGACCTAGGTTTCCTGGCCATAGGAGTCACATCTCCAGAGTTTGGGTTAATAATGGGCCCTAAGTGTGCTAGATTTCTTGTGGAGTGTATGCTTTTTAATTTTTAAAAGATGCTCTGATACGGACTGAATTAACTGTTTAGAAACATCAGAATTGCCTTAAGTGGAAATTTTTTTCAAGGTAGATAAAGTGAGTAAGTTTTGTCTTTCCTCTCTCTCCCCCCTCCCCCCTATCTTCTAGTGCTGAAGGGAGTCATACGTCTGGTCAGAGCAATGGCAGAGATCATCAAGCACTTGCAAAAGCCGTTCAGGTTCATCAAGATACATTGCGCACCATGTACTTTGCTTGACATGTTGCAGTGCTTTAAGTAACTCAGTTCCAAGTTGGATTCACAGGAGACCAGCTGCACTTAGACCAACAGTTGCCCCAGCTACAGCGACAGCCAGCAATGAGTGATGCATCATAATTTTATTAGGTTTTAATTTTTAGTATTGTTTTTTCATTTGCGAGGAAGCCTTCCGTCCGGGATTTCAGACTTGATTGCAAATTGCAGACCTGTACAAAATTGCACAGCTATTAGAAGTTTGGATTTGCCAAAATCAGAAGCTGCTTGTCAGGAAGAAAGGAACAAAAAAGAAACAAATCAAAACCCACCTTTTGTAACTAAATCTAGAGCTGTGATCTCAGGGCTAAAAACAACACTTTTCATTTAGTTATGCCTTTCTACAGATATACTTGTTTGTAACTAATCTGAAAATACCCAATTAAGATCAGGCTTAATGGGTTGGTGAAAAACCTATTAATTTTGCTTTTATTCCTGAAAAGAAAATGAAGTGCTAATTCGGTGCCATTTAAATCCTCAGTCATTTTGGATGCATTCACAAATGGTTTAGTATTGAGATGCAAAAGGGGAGAATCCTGGTTTGCCCCTTGCTGTCTTCTAGATGAACAGTCTGTGGGGGTCTATGGGCAAAAAAAGTATTTTTTGAAGTTAGTTCTTGAATGTCTCTCATTGTGCTGTTTTAAGGTTTTGGTAGAATGAATAATGGAATTATTTCAGGAAGAAAAAGGAGTTTATTATACATTTTATTAGGTCCATTGAAAGATTAGCAAAGTGTGCCATTAAAAATGTATTTTTTTCCTTTAAAAATCCATTTTGATTACTAATCATGGAGTTTGTCCTATAGGACTGTGACACTTAATTTTCCAAAGCTTTTCTAAAGAATACGGGTCTGTGGTGATACAGTACAATCTTTTTCACTGTTATGTTTGAATTAATGTAAAAATTATATATGTTCACAGTATTAACATGATAGACTAGATGCTATTTATTTTTATTTACTAAGGAGTGATCAGCTCAACATATTTCTGTTAACATATCATAAATTCAGGAATGCTTTGGATTTGAGATGAGAAGTTTATCATGGGGACACTAGTGATTTGGGTTGGAATTCACCAACCGTAGCTTTTGCAAGTTTTTTATTCATTTCAACAGGCCTTGTGTGTGATGCTTCACCCACATCTCTTTGAAATGAACAGAGGATAGGCTGTAGCAATGCTTGGTGTATTTCAAAAGCAGGAATATGCAACTGACTTAACGAGGCAGGGCTGAGAGATTTACCTGGTGTATATATTGTTTTATTCAGCTTATATTTGGAAGGGCTTGCTGAGCTCATCCAGCTCAGTAGATCTAACACTCGGTAGTTTAGGCATGAAGGAACAGTTCTTGATTCATTCAAGCACAACAAATTGCTTTCCTGTTCGATCATCTGAGACAGAGAAGTGAAAGGAAAGAGATCTGGTGTGTACTTAGCCAGCGAAGTGTCAACTGTTTTGCGTAACATGAATAGAAAGAGGTGGGGGAGGTTTGCTGTTCTCTTTGGAGGAGCATTAATTCAAACAGAGACCTACTTAAAATAAAAGCTTCTGTACATTTGCACAAGATTCATATAGGTGACTAACGACAAACACCATTGCACTAATGATGGCAACAGGAACACTACTAAGATACTGTCGAAGAAAGCCCAGGAAATTTCCCTCCTAATCTGACCTTGCTGGAGTTTACAAAAAGGAAGAAAAGAGCTAAACACATCAAGTCATTTTTAAGTCATTTTTATGCTTGTAAAACCATCTTAAGATTCATTAGGATTTGTTTTCTCTCTCTCTTCTGAACAGCAGAACAGCTGCTTTGCAAGATTTGTTCCCATTTCTCTATTCAAGAAGTGGGGGAAATGGGATCATGCTGTGCTAAGATTGTTACGGCATTATAGAACTGATAGTTGATGCCTGGGCAACAGAGTGCTCAATATTTTTTTTTGTTGCCTATTAAATTTTAGGAATCTAATTTATGCTGTACACCAGTTAAAGTCTGCACCTAGTAAGCAGTGCCTCATAATGCCAAACAGATCTGCTGGAACAACAGACAGGCTTTTGAGGCATGAGTATGTCATGTTTTCTTTAGTGTGTGTGTGTGTGTGCGCGCGTGTGAAAATTCTGGACACTGCAGTTCCAGCAGCTTGATTGTTTTAAGAAAAACAGGACCCAGTCAGGGTCTCTGTCATTCTGCTGTGAATAGCAGATTGCAACATCTCCTTCTTGAATTTATAGCATCTTACCTTTTTCTTCATGGATTTGTTGCACTTTCCAGCTTGTGTTAGGGAAGCGATTGAAATGTGAAGAGATATTTGGGGTTCACCACTGTTCAGTTGGTGAACGAGCTGGTTCTAAAGGCTAATCTGCTTTTGAAGTTCTGTCCTAGGCTGGCACTTAAGGTGGCAGTAATTCATTATTTCCTTGTTTCTCTGTCATCTTGAAGCTACACCAGGCAGAAAGAGGTGGGCCAAGGTGATAGAATTTTCCTTGTCTTCCTATCCAGAACTGGGTGGTCAAGTCACTGCAAAGAGCTCTTTCCCACAGCTGCTGTTAACTAGCAACGAGCTAAAATAGTAGCGGCTATCTTCTAGGTGCTAGCTGGCAGTCACCTAGTTCTTTTCATTTGTTCCATTTCCATTATCTTCATTGAATCAGCACTCACAGACTGCAGACGCATGTCCACAATTGTTGCCTGGGCTTGTGTAGACCCTTCTCCAAAGAATTAATGTTGTCACTGGCATTTGCAGCAATTTCATGTGAGTATCTACCTGTGTAGAAGGAATATGGTCGTTTCCTGAAAGTTAGATATAATTGTGGCAGAAAGGATAAATGCATGTTGTTTTCTTTCTTTTAATCTTGTATACTGTATTTTTTTAAAGAAGTCTTTTTTTCCTTTCTCATTGTTAGATGCATGATGAACTAGTGTCTAGCAAGATTCAGCATCGGGGGGAGGGGTTGTAAAGCTTGTTTTTGAACAATTGACAATGCACTTTGAAAAGATAGGGCACTCTGATTATGCACAGGAACTGCTTTTTATAATATATGCATAAACCAAAACTCCAATTTGAAACAAAGAATACATCTTTCTACACAGCTGTTTACTACAATGACTCTTGAAAGCACAGCAATATCTCAGGTGATTAATTTCATACACTTCTATCCAAAATATTCTCCATGAGAACAAAAGAGAATAGTTTACAAAAAAACTGAGGGGAGTCCAGGGTTGTGTCATATACCTGGAAGTGCTTTTAAATTTTATCTACTTATTGTTGGAATCAATTTGTAATAAATCTGGTTCTGTTAGGAATTTGGCTTCTTTTTTCCCTTTTTTAAAATGTTGCTCCTTTTTCACATGCAGAGAAAACTGGGTCTGATTGACCTCCATAATTGTTTTTTTTTTTAAAAAATGGCATCAGCACTCATTTGTAGCCGAACAGATGTTGCAGAGTTGCATTGCCTGTAAATGCTGCAGTCCTTTCTCAAACTACCTGTAAGGATTAGACTCTGCTGGGTGTGTATCTGTGCTAGGGATGGGGAACATACAACCCTCTGGATGTTGTCGGAATACAGTTCCCATCAGACCAAGCTAGCTGGACAATGGTCGGGGAGGATGGCAGTTGTTCCCCTTCAGATGTTGTTGGACTGGAGGTCCTCCCTCACTTCTCTTATCTGTGCTGTTGCCTGTTTTATGCTTATAAATTTCCGTAACGTCTCAAAAAAGAACAAGGGGCTGACATCTCAGCCCTAGCAAAACCAGTTGCTTTGCTGTCAATTTCATGCTGCCAAGTAAGGAACCTCCTATTGTAGGAAGCTTTGTTTTGTTTGCTTTATAATTTTAGCAGTATTGAGATGTAAAAAGGAAGAAAGCAGCAACCAATGGAATTGCTTCTGTTTCAGAGCGCAAACCAATGAACCAGTAATGATTACTGAAGCCATTTTATTTGAAAAAGCAAAACACACTATAATAGGTCTCTTGTGCCTTTAAAAAATATGCATTGTTGATGCAGAGAACATGGATGAGTTCTGGAGCATATTAGGATTGGCATTGTTGCCCCTTGCTTGCTCAAAGGTTGTTGGCCGGAGATAATGACAAGGGGAGTGAGAGACAGAGCCAGCCATGGCCAGATCTCCTCCCCACACCACATTTTGGAGTAGTTACTGACGTTAGATTATGTTTTGGGCCTAGCCAAGTTCTTTGCCTCTCCTCCTCAGCTTTGGGTCTTGAGCACAGGCACAATCAAGCCCCTGCCTAGTTTTCATTACTGTTCTGATGCTGACTTGATTGGGATATGCAACACATTTGAAGCTGTGTTGTTGAATTTTATTATAACAATGGCTAGAGCACTGGAATAATTCACATCTAGAAACTTGCCAAGGGGTGTGTGTGTGTTGCTAGTCTTGACTTGTAAGGACATACTGTGTGGCTGCATGTGGCGACTTCAAGTTGAGCTGTGATGGGTTTGTTCAGGGGAGGTGGGAATTCTCACAACGCCCTCCCTCCTGTTCCTCCTCAGCTTTGCACATGCTGGAGATTACCTGTGTTACTCCTGCCTGTACCCAATATTCAGATAACATGTAGCAGTCAGGTAGGTAAAAAAGATTGCATAAGTTAGGAGGAGCCAGCGTAGTTAGTGCCTTCTGCGTGTTGTTGGACTCCAGCTCCCAGCCAGTATAACCAGGAGTCTGAGATGATGGGAGCTCAACAACATCTGAAGCATCATGTCGACTGTTGTGACTTAGGCTATGGCAGCATCTTAATAGCTCCAAGTTCTTGGAGATAGTTCTATGAGTCTTCACTCTTCCTGATCTAGGTTGTTGGATATGGGATTGGCTTAAACATTAATATGGGCTCCTGGGTTGCCTACCAACCTGACACACACACACACACACATATATATTTGTCTAAGGCCACCACCCCCAGAGCCAAAAAACAGTTATCGGGAACAGGTGGGATTGGAAGTATCCAGTTATATGCAAGCACCACAATAGGAGCGCCAAGCCTTATCTCTTGAAGTCAGTGTAGTCTCTCCCCACCCCCTTGAGAAACGAACTAGATCTTATGTGCTTAGAGCAATGCTTCACAGTCTCATGTCCCATCTTCAGTTCTGGGGGATAGTTAGAAGCTGCCTTATTACCAGACCAGACGGATCAATAGTCCATCTTGCTCATTATCACCGAGTCTGGAACAGCTCTTCAGGGTCTCAGGTCTTTCACATCACCTGTGACCACTGACACTTTGGGATGAGATTTTGGTCCTTTTTTAGGGGTTGTAGGTAGAAATCTTGCCACATGTGATATAACCCAGAGAACAACTCCTGTGACGTTACTTAAGCCATAAGGTCTTTCTGCCTAAGGAAAAGAATGTAAACGTCACTGTTAGGTAGCAGTTGTAGATTAAAGTTTTCTGTTCTAATTACAATTCGTTTCTCCAAAAGCAGTTATTTTTGTTTGGGAGCTTTGTTCATTTTGAAATGGCACTGGCTAAGATACATGCAGTATGAGACCATGCATTACAGGTATATCTTTCTTTTGCATTTGTAGTCACTGACAATTTGCTTCTAAAGGCATACAGGCCATCATTTCTAGGAAAAACTCAAGCAGGATGTAATTGCACTGATTATTATTTTGTTGGATTTTTTTTTACTGTAATGGGTTTTCTGTTTTCATCTGCTGTAGCTATTGGAACAATACTGTACATAGCGTTAGGATGAGACAAGGGAGAAATTGTCACATTCATTGTTGTATTTCTAGAGCGAGTGTCGTCTGATTTTACAGTATTAAGGGAGGAACATAAAGGCTCATATTTAGTTTCTGCATTTTATCCATTTGTATGTAGCCAACAAATCCTTGAAGGACAGTTTGCTAAATTTGCTTTATATATTTTAGTGAAGTTTTGTCTGCTTTCACTCCATAGCTTCATTTTTTTGTCCCTTTCCAAAATGCACTTTGCTTGCAAAATATGTACACACACCCCCTGGATTTTATGCACTGCTATAATCAGTTATACATAGCTCTCTGCCCTGCAGTTTTATCACTGCCCTTTTGACCAGTCGGCCATGCTGTCTGGTTACAAGGAATGCAGATTGGGAGATTGTGCCAAGAAAACAACTGGTGGAGAACCTCAGCATCTGATTCATTTGGCTGTTCTAACGTGGCTTTGGGCTCAGCCAAACTGTTGCAGTGGCTATGTGAAACCATTGGACAGAGGGCAAAACATGGGCTTGGGCTTCATTCTGTGCCGTAGGGCTGCTTACCCGATGTAGCTTTTCTCACTCAACCTTGTATGAATTCTCCATACTAATTAAGCGGGCAGCCCAAATGGATAGCTGTGAATTGGATAGCTTGTGATTTGTGATCTTTCTGTAGCCTTTGGGCTGCAAATGTACCTGTTAGTAATTGGCTCTGACTTCTGCTGAGCTACCCTTTGGCACACTTAAAGCAGACAGAGAAGCCCCTGCCCCTGCCCCTGCCCTGTTTGTGAAGTTATTTCAGCCCTCCCACCCCATGTTAAGCCTGTTCATTTGGCGTGCTGTGTACCTGACTCCACCCTACTTAAATGACTCTCCTTTTCATGATGATCCCTGAAGTATTGTCATAGAATAAAAATGGCATGGCCAGATTGCAGCAGAGGACTCTTCAACTAGTAAGCTGGTACAGTTTAAAGACTACCTCCTTCGTACTTTGAAAGAGATTAGAATGTCCCGTCCACCCTTTTTTGAGATGTGATTTAACATTACTGAGAGTAGCCAAAATTCACTAAAGGACCTGAGTCACTATGAACGTATTGGCTTCTAATCTGAGAAGCCAAGTGCCATACGGGGGTCTTATAGCATCCTTTATCAGAACAAGCGGGTCTGGATAAAACCCACAGGATGCTGTCTACTTTACAAAGAGCAAAGAAAGTTGTTTTTAACGAATTTGACATGGCTTGAAGGACTGCAGTGATATCATGGACGGGTCCACTTTTACCCTGTATTTGCACCCCGCCCCCAACTGTTGTTTTCAATAAGAAATGTTTGAATGCCTTAGGTGTAGGAGCATGTGAGTGCATGGGAAGTTTGGCCAGGATCTAAAAAGCTATCCTTAGGGACTTGGATATGTACTTCTCCCTTTAAATGGCAGGCCCTTATTCCATATCACAGGCTAATGTTAAGAGGTTTGCTTCTTTTGCATATGAGGGCTTGCCATTTGAAAACACAAGTCCCAAGTTCTCTTGTGCATACTAGCTATGAGTCCAGATGTGCACACATATGTAAAATAATATATAAGATCTCTTGTTTTAACAGAGGGTGACATGAAGGTGCTTTAAACTTATTTTGAACCTAGGATGACATTATGTGTTGAATATTTTTGAGATTCTATTTAGGTATTTTTTCTTCGAACTTCAAGATGCTATTTTCCCCTACACAAGTCACTAACTTATATAAACTCTAAATGTGCAAATATATATATATATATATGTATTCTTGAATGTTTTATATTATGAGTGTGTTCTGTTTCACGGTATGAGAAGTTGGTCACACCCAAGATCTTGAAGTGAATGCAAATAAGGTGCTTTTATCTCAAACTAAACTGTAGAAAGCTGTCTTGTAATCATAATATTATTCTGATGAGCGAATTCATTGTGCTCATTTATACATACACATATTGTTATCAAGATTGTCACTGGATATGTCATAGGGCTGTTATCCATAAATGACTTACTTTGACTATTGATAGTTAATGCAAGTCATCATAAGGTTCATCGTTCAGGAGAGTAACAGTGCTTGTACTATTCAATATTCATGAAATTTACTTTCTGGGATGAGTCATGTTCACCAGTAGTTTGCAAATAGATCTGTTCATAATTTTTTTCCATCCTTTGAAGCCTGAGATCCATAGAGCTATGTAAATCCCTCAGGGATTGTCTTTGAGCAACAGACCCTGCTGTCCCGTATCGCAGTTTGTGCTTGAATGTTCCCTGGAGTTTCAAAAGTGGGTTGTCATGTGGCAAAAGGAAGATGGCAGTTCAAATAGCACAATCTCAGAGCCTACTTGGGGTGTGGCACTAGATGTGGAATGTAGGGAGCTACCTTAAACTGGTCAGACCATTGGTCTACTTAGTTCAGTATTGTCTGTCTGTAGGCTGATTATCAGCAGCTCTCTGCAGGGTTTTCTAGCAGGAGTCCACCAATTCTATGAACCAGGCATTTTTTTTGCATGCACAATGTGTGGTCAGCCACTGAGATGTATCCCTTCTCTTAAAGAGGTATTTTGGATTGTAGCCTACACCAGTGGGTTTTTTTTGATACGATTACGGTACTCACAATTCCAAATTTATTTGGTGTGGTGACCCATAAATTTATTGCCACAAGCATCATTGATATGCCAACGAAACGAAAAGTTGCAGAAGGCATTCATCATACCAGTTAAAGGTTACTAACAACATTTATTTTGGGCTTACGTATGAAGCCTGTGACCCATTTGCACAGGCTCTGCGACTCTAGTGGTTCATGACCCATAGGTTGGGAAACACTGGCTTGCACAGTGAAGCCTATTTCTTTCTCTGCCCCTTCTCCACCCCCATCTGAAGGTGGTGGAGTTCCTGAAGGCATCTGAGCCATCAGGAAACAGGATACTGGTGTCAATGGACCTTTAGGCTCTTACGCATGTTGCCAAACCATGGTTTTAAGGGAACCAGCATGGCATCTGTACTGACCCTGAATTACAAGAGAGGGCTTGACCTTAGGGAAGAAGGGTGCTACTGCTAAATTGCCAGAGACTGATGTTATTTGCCCCTTTATTTTCAACCACTTAAGGCTGAGAGAAGTGTTCATAAGGCTTTATGACGCTGAGGGCTAGAGACTTCTAACAAGGGTTATGATTTAAGTTACTGAAAAACCGCTAAATTCTGCTGAAGCAACCAAATTGTCAAACGGGAACTATCCTACTTTAAATACTACTTTACAATGCAAAACAAAAAACAAAAACCCTGCCTTTCCCGTCATCTGTTCAAAATCTGGCAGAACCCCATAAAGAGCACAAGGGTGTAGTAACTTTTATCCCACATTAAGGATATCCTTAAAAGAGTGAGCTTGTTGCTTGAGATATGTGACACTTTGATACTCAGTCTGGAGGAGAAGAACAATTTTGCTGCTGCCTCTAGATTGAGCCTAGATATGAGAGATCTCCAAATTCACGACAGCCTTTTCTCAAGAAGATTACAACCAGGGAAGAAATACTTCTTGGGGAAAGAATTTGGGCCTGTTGCTCTCCTTTAAAAAAACAAACAAACCCTACCTCTGATTATGATGAGATGACAGCATTGCGGGCACCTTTTCAGTTCTTTCTAAGAGGCAAAAGGATATGGGGAGACAGACTGCATAGTAACGTTGGTTTCCTTACCTCCCATTTTCTACCGAGTCCATTGCACAAACTGTTGGTAACGCCATGCTTTCCTCAGGATGTGTGCTGACTCTGAAGCTTTTTCTTCATTTTCCCCTGGGTGCTGCAAAAGCCACGGCGTCCTTGCTTCATACAAGTTTTTCTTAAGGTGTACTGTACATCTTGAACACCCACTTATCATAGGGTTGGAGTTGGGGTGGGCTGTGCTCCTTTGCCGAGTGTGCCCCCGCATGGTCAACCGAGACTTGCCACTTGGTTTCTAGCAAGTGATTATTATTACTCTGTAATAGTAAAATAGACTGTGAGGATTTTGCGCCATGAAGTTGGAGGTAGGAAGTTAGGATGGTCAGGGTTTATGGTGTAATCTGATTTTAAAAGCTTTGGCACACTTCAGATTTAACTGACATCTCCTGGGATTAATTTTAACCTGTACTGTAGTTTAGTTGAAGCAGTTGTAGTATTTTCTTATTTACTAATGTTTCTTGGATCCAGACTTAAGTTACTTCACTGAAATCAATGGGACTTAACCCAGTATTAACCTGAGATCCAGTGTGGTGTCGTTGTTAAGTGTCGGACTAGGACCTGGGAGACCAGGGTTCAAATCCCCACTTGGCCATGATGCTAACTGGGTGACCTTGGGCCAGTCAGGGTCTTCTCTCAGCCTAACCTACCTCACAGGGTTGCTGTGGGGATTAAATGTGGTGAACCAAGCACACCTCCTTGGACAAAAAAACGGGACATAAATGCAGTAATGAATAGTAATAAAAACTTGGCGGTGGCACCCAAGTTCAGCTAACTTGGGTCTGGATCCTACCCACAGAGAATAATTGCCTAGGAACATCATTATCGTACATATTTCATTTGCCAAGAAGGAAGAAACAAAATACATTATTGAAAAAAACTGATTAGCTAATGAGAGAGATTAGTGAAGGGCCTTATTTCAAAATGGTACTAAATAGAAATAGTTTACATCCTTTTGCTGCCTCTCTGTTGCAATGTTCCTGGCTTCCAGGATATAAAGGATATACAGAAATATAAAATTAGCACTTGAGGAAAACTTAAAAATTTATTTCTACCCATTAGTAATGCTGTAGAGTTTCCATTTCATTATATATATATATATTATAGAGAGTATACGTCACTCTATACATTCATCTATTAAAAACTCAATGTAGGAGAATTAGCATTTAATGCAGTGTATGTACCTTAAGCAGTTTTAGTTACATGCTTGCTTGATGCGATGTGGTTTCTTTAACTTAAGCCTTAACAAATGTATCAAATTTGTCCAAAATCAGAATATGCAAAAACATTAATTTAGTAAGACTTAACTCTTTCCCATGAAGGCACAAGAGATTTTTTTAAAAAAGTTGTTCTTATCCTTAAAACCAGTCTGTGTTTTTAAGTTGGCAATGGCGGCACCTGCCCTGTAGTCTTGCCATTCTATCCCAATTTTTACAGTATTTTACACCTCCTAGACTGGGCTCCAGCCACACTGTTAATCCGGACATTGTGATGTGTGGAGAAAATATTAAGCAATTGGAATAAATTCATTTTTTTAAAAAAAGGGCTAAGGGGATTAATGTTGCTTTATTCCCCCGAGTGATATGTAGTTGTATCGAAAGAAGAGTCTTGACAATTTTTTTAAATGTACATATGTTGAAAACATAGTGATGCTTTTTTGCATCACATAACTGACACTGACTCCTTTTTGCCTCCAAGATTAATCGCAGACGGGGGTAGTGGGGACCCAGCACTCTTTCCAGTTTGGATCTACCTCAGACTAAGCAGTTGGGTGCTAATTTATTCAAATTATAAATGAGATTGTCCAAAGTGACCAAACAGTATGTGATTACTTGTCCTCTGAAGACAAGGGTGTTGGGGGGAGGGGGTTGTGTTACAAAAATGCATTTGATTTTTCTCTCTCTTCATCTTTGTGCCTTTTGTGTTGAGTCCCAATGCATAGCAAAATCGTCACGCTCCTATACAAACTATAAACCCTTTTTAACAGCAAAACTGAAAACTGTCAGGTTTCTGAAAAATTATGAAAGTGTATTTTTGTGTGTAATAAAACTATATAAATATACAGCGTAATGGAATGCTTGTAATGTGGAAAGAGTTCTTTTTTTAAGAAAAAAAAGCATAATTGAAAAACAAACAGACAGAAACAAAAAATTGATACTCGGATCCCAAACTATTCTATGCATACATTTGCATGGTTGTGAACCATGCATGCTCTGTGGAGCTTCTCAGTGTTTGCCCGAAAGGAAGTAGTGTGGCCGTTTAATCTTGGGATGAGCGTGCTCCAATGTGCTAGCCAATATATGTGGGCTGCCCCATTTGTTTCACCGAAGGGAGCAAATCTGCACACAACACACATATATATACTTCCTTCATTTAATTAGTGAAATCTGTGTGGCCTGGGTAGTTCTGGGGGTGGGAAGCTCAATATGTGTGAAGATGTATGTATGTAGCTACTAATACTCAAGCTGTACACCAATCTTTGCTAGCCTGGTGCCCTCCAGAAAGGGGACTACAGCTCCCATAAGCACCAGACAGCACTTGCTCACTGGGGACTGATGGGAGTTGTAGTCCAACAACACCTGGATGACCCCCCCTCCCCCAAGCTGGCAAAGGTTACTGTACAAATGTACATGTATATAGTAAAACATGGAAGTGATGTGTATGCATATGTCAGGTAAGGGAATAAAAACATCAAAGTAACTTTCTGCATGTTTTTATATAACAGTTTGAATATCCTTTTTTATATAAAACTTTTTTTAACTTACCTTTTTTTTGGGAAGACTAAGTTGTAATATACAGTACTATTGTTTTTGAAGATTGAAAATTTGACTTTATAAACCATAACCAATACAGCATGGGAATCTTTTCCTGTAAAAATTGATAATTTAGTTTAATATCTGGGTGGGGGAATTAAAGAAATGTGGGGGGGGGGAGAGACGGGGGACACCAACATTCCTAAGTGGCAGGATTTAAGCTATACCCTAAAGGAGGTGTTTTTCCTTATTTTTTTCCTTTTTGCTGCAGAGAGACTCAATCAACAGGAAAAAAGTGTATGTTACAAAACTGCCCCAACGGGTCTATAAGTAAAGCTATATTTTATAAAAGAGTAACCAACCTTTTAATATGCTGCATATAAGTGATCAGCATTGTTGCACTTTCTCAGTAATAGTGTCCTGTAAATTGGCTTATGGTTAAGAATTTTAAAATGTTTTTAATGTACCATAGTACTTGGGCAGAATATAAGACTTACAGGTACCTCACGATTGAAACAAGAGCCTGAATATGCTGCATTTTGTTCCTTTTATTTCACTGAGCATTTTGTTTGGCTTTCATTAGTTTTAATATATTGTTAAAAGGCTACCTGGCTTTTAATTTGTATTTGTGAGATCCCCTGAAGAACTGAGAGAGTTTGTCTCTCTTCACTTAGTTAGACATTCTTACCCTTTTGCTGGTGTTAGTTCAATAGTTGTTATCAAGTCTGCCCTGCATTGTTCGGTAGAGGATGTAGTGACTTTACGAAGTAGGTTTTGAGAAAAAGGAAACTTAAGGTTGTAAAACAGACAATATATGTTCTCTCTTGGTTTGTATGCTTGCTTTATAATCACTGAACATCAAGATGGGGAGTGGTGTCGCTTGCTGCTTTCCAACTGGAAAAAAGCAATCAAGTACTTGTAATAATTATATATTGATTAAGGAATAAGCTAACAAATCAGTTAGGATAAACCTAACTGGACAGCTGAGCCACATTGCTACTCCAAAACACCCCCCACTGGAAACTGAGGGCAGGATCCAACTAACAGTTTGGCTAGCCCAAGGATTTTAGCTGTGCAGTGGAAATTGGCTGCCTCTCACCCCCTAAATCTGCTCCGGAGGGTTGAATTTGGGAATGTTCCACTGTGAGTAGATGTCGTTGTGCTAGCCAAACTGTTTAGTTGGATGCCACCCTGAGTTTGCACCCAAGTGATTTTAAGCAACATATGCCCTTTAGATCTAATTTCCTTCAGAATAACTTGGTAGTTTTAATTCCCCAAATATATTATAACACAGAGGGAGTTGTGTTTGGGAGTAGAACGCAGGGAGAGAAACTCTTGAAGGAAGCTTCAGAAGACTGTGAAATTCAACATTTATTGTCCTGTTTTTAAACTTAGGTGGTTCCTCTTTCCATGTTTGTTTTACAGCTTGCTAGTAAAATACTTTGCACTACTTATGCAATAAACTCATGACAAACTAACCTTTTACTTTTGTTTTGGTTTCTTGTGTATGTGTGTGTGTATATATATTATAAACTAATACTAAAGATTTAGTGTAGTGTTTTTTTTTATTACCTCCATACCATAAGACATGTAACAAGCTCAAAATGCTGTAAATCTTGATGAAATATGTGAATATTTTATAAAGTTATTTTGTATGGTGTCGATTTTGTTTCTGCCTCATAGTATGTCAATAAATTACTCATATTTACAAGTTCAAATGTACCATTTTCTATTATGCATGGGTTTCAAGTGCCTGGTGTAATACATTTTTTTACAGGGTGGGGATGTGGATGCACACATCCTGGGCAGTTTTATCATCCATCCTATGAAGTAAGGTAGGCTGCATGATGGTAACTGGTCCAAGGTCACATACCAAACTTCATTGCTGGGAAACAATTTGAACGTTTGTCTTTCAGACCAGTTGAGCATTCTTACTCATTCTGGTATTGTGTGCATAAGAATTTCCTTATTAGCTCAGTTTCCATGGAACCTAGGAGAAAAATGTCTGGCTATCTCTGCAATTTAATAGATGCTGTTTTGCTCACACACATCACTAGACCAAGGTGCTTTATCAAACACAGGACGTTATGGCTGTATAGTCCATAACTTCCTATGTGTGTCCTGTCTTTATAACTCCCAGGTTTGCTTCAGAGGGTAGATCTTGCAGCCAATGAATCTGGAGCAATAGTGTACCTGCTTTGTACTGCACTTGTATTTTAATCAGTATATTGTTCAAACTCTCTCCTATCATGGGGGGAGGCTGAGCTAAGCTTTGTGTCCTCTGCATGAGTACTTCTAAATGTCTAGAAAATCATTCAGGAGGGCAGCAGCTAGCCACTGAAGAATTACAGTTTTAATTCCACTGTAGAAAGGGCTCTGGTATGCCATTACCAAACCAACTGGTGGCATATAAACCTACCCATATTTTAAGAACTTCAGAGGGTTAATTGGCAGTGTAGGAGGAGAATTTGAAGGGTGGGTATAATGTAATACCAATATTGCAAACTTCTAGTCCCAATTTGACTTTTTTAAAAGCATTTGATGGTCTGGAACCACTCAAACTCCAGTGGCTTTCAGAGCACATGCAGACACCCCTGAGATAGCACCTGCCCTTGAGTAGCAGGGAAGGTTCTGCCATGTGGGTCACCAGAAGCTGGTGAAGCAAAATCTTTAGAAAGTGCTTCATTTTTATTTTATTTTTTAAAAAGTAAAGACTAAGGAAAGAATTTCTTTTCCTGTGGATCAGCTGGCTATATAAGCATTTAGTACTAAACCTTTCAAGCAATTTCAAACAAAGCATCTCTATCATTCAACAGGTTGATGGAAGCAACTACAGAGTTGGTGCAAGAGGATGGGAGGCCTAATACATAGTGTAAATGGATCAAAAATCACATTTTATTACACTCCCTGCCTTGTGTACGGCCTGGAATGCTCACCTATTATCCCACTTCAATTAAGTTTTACATCATGCAGACACATAAAACAACCTTCACTAGGCCTTTGGCCCAATCCCTGAACAGGTTCAATTTTTGAAGGAAATGCAAAGGAAAAGTGCTTATACAATAATATTCTGATTTCATTTTTATAAAACATTCATTAGAACAAGTATTCTACAAATGTTGCCACTGTTTAAAGAATAAAGTACATCTCTTACTCAAAATGGGAAAGAGCCCTGCTGTGGAAATGCTACTTCTATATTTAACATCCTTTCAAAATATACACATTAACATGAGACAGAGCAATTTTTTTCCTATTAACAATATGCATAATATCACTGCAAGTAGTAATTAAAAAACATGAAAAGAGTTTTCCCATTTGTTCCCAACTAGGCTGGACATTCTGCATTATGAAAGAAGCTAGTTTGGTTTCTATGAAGCTGATAAATGAATTGTTCCCTATTAGGTCCATTGTCACTGTGGACAGAGGAGATACAGATGTATTGGAGATACAGTATCCACAAGATAAAAATGTTTCATATGTAGTTAGTAAGTTTTTAACAAAGAGCTGTATTTTGTAGGATTAAAAATAATAATCTCTTCACAAATTCAGTCCCACACTTAGGGCTCTTGCATATATTGTAAAACAAACAATCCAGCTGTTTAATTTTCAACCAATGGAGAGATAACAGGACTTTACTTGAACACAAGTCATCTAAAAAAGTTAATGTGTGACAAGCATGTGCTGCAAAGTCATTTGTCACCCTCAAGATGCTTCTTCCTCTTCACTTTCTTCATCCTCGTCCTCTTCTGCCTCCTCGTCCTCCTCTTCTCCTCCCTCTTTTTCTCTCTCAAGCATTTTTAGATATTTGCTAGCCAAGATCTTCTTTGGCAGGATATCTGGAAGAAGGGAACCTTCATTAAATGATTACAGAAGCACTCTTACAGATGCTACAAAATAACTAAGGAAAGGTGTGGCCCACTGCAAGGTTCACAATGGAACCACATACCCAACGCAGACTTTTACATCTACAACCCCCCCCCCCCAAAAAAAAAGATTTTCACTGCTATGGTTGTCCAAGAGCACTTGGTAAATTTAAGGAGGTGACTCGTGAAGACTTAGAAACTAGCATGGGTTAAAACAGGAAATCTGTATCCTAGTCATTCTCTCTGCCCATCATCCATAACTCTAATGTTTCTCTCATTCAGCAATGGAACAATTGCTGAGATGGCTAGAGCACAAGTGGCAAAAAAACCATTTCGAATTGGACAGAACACGAGTTAGAGCAGGCATCCCCCAACTGCGGCCCTCCAGATGTTTTGGCCTACAACTCCCATGATCCCTAGCTAACAGGACCAGTGGTTAGGGCCGAAGTTTGGGGATGCCTGAGTTAGAGCTTAACATCGAGCCTACCAAGTGGTGATGGCGATGGCAAAGACTACCTTCTTCGCAGCCTCCTTTGTATCAGTGGAAAACAGTTCCAGGAGACTTTTTAAGGTGGTTTGTAGTCTTAACAGAACCACTTCACCATAGGGGACTCAAAAATCTGCAACAATTACATGACCAATAAGAGTAAAGACCTACCTGCAAGGAACTGAAATGTATCATAGTTCTCTGCTGTATGAGACAAGTCACTATAGGTTAATGATGTTTTGTTCTTTCCCTGGCCATGCTTGTAGGAATGCACGGCTAAATACTGGACAAACAGCTCCTAAGGATAAGAATATAGTATGCCAATGAGCCAGGTGTATATTATTCAGCGTACACTGTTTTATTGTAATTACATCAATCACCCTGTTGGAACCACAGAGGGTACTACAACAAGAGGAGGTATCATGGTGCAGTGGTTAGAGTGCTGGGGGGGGGGCCAGCATTCAAACCTCTCCCCAGTCATGAAGCTCACTCAGTGACCCTGGGGCAGTCAGTCACTCTCAGGGTTACTGCGAGGATAAAATTGGGAGGAGAAAAACCGTGCAGGCCCCCCTTGAAGGAAAAGTGGCACAATTGATTTCATCAATCAATAGATATCCACGATGCAATACAAAATATGTCCCATAGTAGGCTTGTCATGGGATGGGAAACTAAGCTACACTTTTTATCACCATTGTCGTTCCTACTGCTACTACATATTTAGCTATACCCTGCCTTTGCCCCCTGCCTTACAGATAAAAGTAACAGCTATAAATGCAAAAAAGCAACAATCGTTGACAATTAAAACATACATTTATAATTTATTAAAATCCTAAAAATAATTAAAACAACAACAGTATGGCATCAAATGCAGTCAGTTCCCCAAAGCCCGTTGCAACAAGAATGCCTTCAGCTGCTGGCAGAACAGCAGCAAGGAGTCAGTTTGGTTTCTCTAGGCAGGGAGTTCCAAAGTTGAGATTTGCTGTAATTGTGCTGTTTAGCTTTTCTTTCCTTCTTTTTTTAAAAGTTGTTTTGTTACTAGCATTTTATAGAAGGTGATCGTTCTAGTGCTAATTTGGTTAATTATTCTATATAATTCACGTTGTATTTGTGATGCGCAATTACTGTACGTCATTGTTGCTCGGGAGCCACTTTGCACAGAAATAGAGTAAGTTACTGAATCGAGGTCAAGGCGGAAGACGTGAAAACTCCCTTGGGAGTTCCACACAACCCTGCGAGGTAGAACTGAACCGAATACACACACACGTGTGTGCCTACTCTTTTTTTTAAAAAACCACCCCACCTTCCCAGGAGCTTGGTCTCCACAGGAGAGCTGCTGCCACCGTCGGATCCCCCTCAGAAGCGTCCTTGCCGGGGCCCTACCGTGGCCTTCGCCGTGAGGAAAATGGCGTCCGGGTTGATGCTGGACACCTCAGGAGAGCTCTTCATGATCACCCGGATGCGAGACAACGGCAGCGACACCAGACGGTTTTCTTCGCCGCCGCCGCCGCCGCCGCCGCCGCCGCCGCCGCCGCCGATTCCACTCACCCGCGACGCCATCTTCCCAGACCATCTCCCTCCCACAACCGCGCGGCCTCCGTCGGATGCGTCGCCTCTCTCCCTGGGATTTGTAGTTTTCGTCTCGGCTCTGGCTGCGGCGTCGCAAGGAGCTCGAAACTACCTGTCCCACAGTGCACGGCGGCTACGACCCCGCCTCCCTCTCTCCGAGCCCAAACGCGCTTCGAGCCGCCTCGTTGCGAAAGACTACAAGTCCCGCAAGGCGCGTCGATGACATCACTCGTCAGCGACTTTGTGCGCTACGGATACGCATTATTCCTGTGCAGAATCTCGTCAGTACTGTACATACATTTCCCCCCTGGAATCCACTCTGGGGAGAAGGCGGAGTGTAAATAAATATAGAATCATAGAATTGTAGAGTTGGAAGCCCCTCCCCCCATAGTACTAATAATAATACTTTGAAACGTCTGAAGTAACCGTCGCATGGAAACGACTGTTATTACTAATACTATTGGTCCGTCGATTTATCTCGCCCCAAAGCAACCTAAGTAGTAACAATATATTTGTGGAGCTCTTTAAGTCAGCGCTGGGGGCGGGGAGAAGCCTTCCCTTTGTAATTCGCCGGGCGACTCCAACTCCCACCAGCCCGCAACCTGCTTGGCCAACAGCCGGGCATGACGGGAGTTGTAGTCCCGTGTTTTGCAGATTCGTTACTCCACGCGGAGGGGCGAGACCGACTTTCGCGCGGGAACTCCTGCGCTTGCGTACTTCGTCTTTGCGGCGGGGCGACTGCGCAGTCAAGCCCTCCCTCCCCGCGCCGGCGAGTTCCGCTCCCTTCTGCCTGTGGAGCGGGCGCGCTGAGGAAGAGGCCGAGAGGAGGCGGAGCTATTGCGTCGCCCGGGCTGAGTGAGTGAGCCAGAGCCCCCCTCCCTTTATCGCGGTGGGGGAGGGGGGAGGGGCTGCTTTCGCCTCAGAAAATTTCGCCTTCCCCCTCTCTCACACACATATATATATTACCTCAGCTGCCCCTTCCCTTCCATGTGTCCCTTTATCGTGCACTCCTGAGGCTGTTATAATTACGAATTGTTGTTATTATTTTGTTAATGATGTTGTTATTATTTTGTTAATGACATAAAACTAATAATACTGTAATCCTTTCTTATATATACAGTACATATATATTAACGTTCATGTCCTGCTGGGGCTTACTTTCTCTCCTTCTCCGTCCCACGCCCTCTTCTCCCCGCACAGGAGGAAGAGATTATTATTTTTTTCATTGCTAGGAGGGGGGTGGTGGATTGGACAAGAAAGATGACCCCCAGGGACCCTTCCCAACTTCGCTTTCCAGTGGCTTTAGGTGCCTTCCCCACCCCACCCCTCCATAAAGAAAAACCCCAGGGTCAATGAGGGAATTTTCAGTGGGTGCAGCTTTTCCTTCTATCCTGGGTGACAAGTCAAATTTCCCTCTAGGTTAGTGTAGCACAGGCTTCCTCAAACTCTGCCCTCCAGATGTTTTTGGCCTACAACTCCCATCATCCCTAGCTAGCAGGGCCAGTGGTCAGGGATGATGGGAATTGTAGTCTCAAAACATCTGGAGGGTCGAGGTTGAGGAAGCCTGGTTTAGAGCAAGGTTTCCCCAAACTTGGGTCCCCAGCTGTTTTCGGACCACAACTCCCATCATCCCTAGCTAGATAGGACCAGTGGTCAGGGATGATGGGAGCTGTAGTCTGAAAGCAGCTGGGGAAATCCTGGACTCAGGTGTCTCCTCTAACCACTTTTCTCCTTGCTGCAGACTGGACACAGTATTATTATTATTATTATTATTATTATTATTATTATTAATAATACTCCATCCATCTGGCTGGGTTGCCATTTATTTAAGAAGTTCCCTTATTTAAGATATTCCCAGTTACTGTATAGGGCTCCCAAAATTTCCCCCAGCAATTTCTTAACCCTTGTGGGTGCTCCTGGCTTTCTTTTTAAAATAAATAAATAAATATTTTTATTAACATTTTCATTACAAAGGTATGCACAATGTCTCTTTTTTCAAGTTACATTTTCCATAGGTCAGTTTCATTTGTTGAAACATTAGGGTTACATTAGGAAGAAAAGGGGGGGGAGGTGGAGGAGGGAAAGGCGAGTGGGGGTGCGGGCGGGAGGCGATGTTTCTAATTTGCTTAATGTATGTGTGGGGTTTTGTGTCAGCGTTGTTTGTGCGGGTTTTCTTTGCGTTCCTTTGGTGGTGAGAGAAGTTGGGGTTGGCCTAGGTGCGGTTGCTTGTTTGTGATTGGCTGTGGTGAACTTTTTTTCATGTGTGAGTGGGGTGGGTGGGTGTTTTTGAATCAGGTTAGCCATATTGATTCATATGCTGTTGGTGGGTTCTTGTCGTCTTGTTGGGCTATGTATGTGATAAAGGGGAGCCATACCGGAGTGAAGGTATCTTCTTCTACATATTTGTCCCCATGTCAGATTCAGTTTGTTGGTTAATTTTTCTAGTAGGGCTCTTTCCCATACTATTTCATAGAATCATAGAGTTGGAAGAGACCACAAGGGCCATCCAGTCCAACCCCCTGCCAAGCAGGAAACACCATCAAAGCATTCTTGACATATGGCTGTCAAGCCTCTGCTTAAAGACCTCCAAAGAAGGTTCCACTGTCGAACAGCTCTTACTGTCAGGAAGTTCTTCCTAATGTTTAGGTAGAATCTTCTTTCTTGTAGTTTGAATCCATTGCTCCGTGTCCACTTCTCTGGAGCAGCAGAAAACAACCTTTCTCCCTCCTCTATATGACATCCTTTTATATATTTGAACATGGCTATCATATCACCCCTTAACCTTCTCTTTTCCAAGCTAAACATACCCAGCTCCCTAAGCCGTTCCTCATAAGGCATTGTTTCCAAGCCTTTGACCGTTTTGGTTGCCCTCTTCTGGACACGTTCCAGCTTGTCAGTATCCTTCTTGAACTGTGGTGCCCAGAACTGGACACAGTACTCCAGGTGAGGTCTGACCAGAGCAGAATACAGTGGTACTATTACTTCCCTTGATCTAGATGCTATACTCCTATTGATGCAGCCCAGAATTGCATTGGCTTTTTTAGCTGCTGCATCACACTGTTGACTCATGTCAAGGTTGTGGTCTACCAAGACTCCTAGATCCTTTTCACATGTACTGCTCTCAAGCCAGGTGTCTCCCATCCTGTATTTGTGCCTTTCATTTTTTTTTGCCCAAGTGTAGTACTTTACATTTCTCCTTGTTAAAATTCATCTTGTTTGCTTTGGCCCAGTTGTCTAATCTGTTAAGGTCATTTTGAAGTGTGATTCTGTCCTCTGGGGTATTAGCCACCCCTCCCAATTTGGTGCCATCTGCAAACTTGCTCAGGATGCCCTCAAGCCCATCATCCAAGTCATTGATGAAGATGTTGAATAAGACTGGGACCAAGACAGAACCCTGTGGCACCCCACTAGTCACTTCTCTCCAGGATGAAGAGGAGCCATTGATGAGTACCCTTTGGGTTCACTCAGTCAGCCAGTTACAAATCCACTGAATGGTAGCATTGTCTAGCCCACATTTTACCACCTTCTTTACAAGAATATCATGGGGCACCTTGTCAAATGCCTTGCTGAAATCAAGATAGGCTACATCCACAGCGTTCCCTTCATCTACTAGGCTTGTAATTCTGTCAAAAAATGAGATCAGATTAGTCTGACATGACTTATTTTTCAGAAACCCATGCTGACTTTTAGTGATCACAGAGTTTCTTTCTAGGTGCTCACAGACTCTTTGCTTAATGATCTGCTCTAGAATCTTTCCTGGTATTATGTCAGGCTGACTGGGCGGTAATTGTTTGGGTCCTCTCTTTTCCCCTTTTTGAAAATAGGGACAACATTTGCCCTCCTCCAGTCTGCTGGGACTTCGCCTGTTCTCCAGGAATTCTCAAAGATTATGCCAGTGGTTCTGAAATCAGCTCTGCCAGTTCTTTTAATACTCTTGGATGTAGTTCATCTGGCCCTGGAGACTTGAATACATCTAAATTAGCCAAGTATTCTTGTATTACCTCCTTACTTATTATGGGCTGTGTTTCCCCTGCTGAATCATCTGCTCCATATTCTTCAGGTTGGGCATTGTTTTCTTTTTTGGAGAAGACTGAGGCAAAGAAGGTATTGAGGAGTTCTGCCCTTTCTCTGTCCCCTGTTCACATTTCACCATCTGTTTGCTACCATCGGTCCATGCTTATACTTGACAGGTCTCTCCATTGTCTGGCTATGATGTTTCTCTGCTCCTGGCTTTCTATGTATATAGAACATTCTATGTCTTTCTACATCTGAACATTCTTACAAGCAGCAAAGCATACTGTGAGAAATTTAAGTTTGGGAGCCAGTGTGGTGTAGTGGTTTGCGTGTTGAACTAGGACCTGTGAGAGCAGGGTTCAAATCCCCACTCAGTTCAAATCCTGCCTCTCAATCTAACCTATCTCAGGGCTACTGTGGGGATTAAATGAGGACAGGGGAGAAACATTTATGTCACCTTGAGCTTTTTGGTGGGATATAAATGAATAAATAAAGATTAACACACCGTGATGTGTGATAGCCAGCTTAGGGTCTGATAACTTGCTTAATAAAGCTGAAATTGACAATGAATTTGAAGAAGAGAGCTAATCCTTAATCTATTTGTAACTTCTAAAATGATGGGTACTCCTGCAACAATCTAACAGGAAATTGTTTGTTTGTTTGTTTCATTAGTATACGGGTGATGCAAAAATGAGTGTCCCTGACTACATGCAGTGTGCAGAAGACCATCAAACTCTACTAGTTGTGGTCCAGCCAGTTGGGATTGTCCCTGAAGAGAGCTTTTTTAAGATCTACAAGCGGATTTCAACCGTGAGTCAGATCAATGTACGCGACTCTCAGCGCATCCTTTACATTCGCTATAGACATCATTACCCACCGGAGAACAATGAATGGGGGGATTTTCAAACGCACCGCAAAGTGGTGGGGCTCATAACCATCACAGACTGTTCTTCTGCAAAGGACTGGCCTCAGACCTTTGAAAAATTCCACCTTCAGAAGGAAATATATGGCTCCACACTTTATGATTCTCGGCTATTTGTCTTCGGGCTTCAAGGAGAAATTGCAGAGCAACCTCGTACAGATGTGGCATTTTATCCTAGTTATGATGAATGTGAAAACGTAGAAAAGAGGATAGAAGACTTCATTGAATCTCTCTTCATTGTATTAGAATCCAAACGTCTTGACAGAGCCACAGATAAGTCTGGAGATAAGATCCCACTTCTCTGTGTTCCTTTTGAAAAAAAGGATTTTGTAGGCCTGGATACAGATAGTAGGTAAGTACCTTCACAAAATACAGATCTAAAATTTATGTCTCTTGTCTGGCCAGCTGCACTGTTCAAAATTTAAAAACAATGAGTAACAAGGTGCTATTGTTAACTGACACTTGTCAGCATTCTTGATAAACTTGTTTCTGATGTAGATGTAGGCCTGGAAAAAAAACAGACGGAAAATTCTGAGGAAAAAATATCCACCATGGGCAATTTTTTTTGGGGGGGGAAAGCAATAATAATAATAATAATAATAATAATAATAATAACATAAAAACTCCTGTTACCCCCTTCCCCAAGTTTATATGGCTGAAATATTTTTAAAGACAAAACTTTGTTCAAATGAAGATTTTATGTAAGATAGTTTACAGCATTTGAGTATGGCTATTCCTTGTGGGTATACACAGGAATGCTATAGATTATCATCTAACACTGTACTTTCACAACACTCAGATCCAAAATGCATTTCTGCACCTAGAGAGTGCTGCCATCTGCATGTGAGAGAGCACACAGGGCATTCATTTTCTTGTGAATTGCTGCTTGCTCTCTTTGGATGACATTTCATTCAGTTTAGTGAAACTAGAAGTACAGTATGCATCTCCTGTCCTACTGGTCTGGTCCCTCCTTTGTGGTTGAGCTTTTCACTTTCCCTCTCAAATGACTGATACACTCTCCCTGCTACAGAAGTAACAGTTTAATTATGTGCATGTGTACTTCGAGTAGAATCCACTCTGTTTAATGGAACTCATCCCCAAGAAAGTGAACATGAAATTGCAGCGCAGCCTCGGACATTCATACTGTTGAGGCTGCAGTCCTAGGTATATTTACCTGGGAGTAAGCTATGTTAGCATATTCAGTTCTGTCCACTGCCCAGCTGCACGTGAGACAGGATGTTTGGATGTGTGACTGCTGTACTTTCCCACACAGGAGTACGGATGTAACCTGATCTCCTGTCATGTGATGTTCTTTGTTCTGTCTTACTTTCACTTCCGACTGAGTGAGAGTGATGGCGTTTACACTTAACCAGCACTCCCTAATAAACGTAGTTAATAGCTACAATTGTTTGCTGTCTTCTTTACTGAAGCCAGTGGTAAGAGAAAGAATATAGGGCTTGACATCCCGATATTCTAACAAGCTCTAGTGTTTTTTATTGTAAACGTGAAAAAGATTGTTCCATTTTGACTCATTTTGATGGGTATGATGAAAGTACAAAACCAGAGGTGTAGGAGTCTGCCTTGCAGGTGGGCTATGACTCTGAAAGACTCTACTTCCAATAGTTTTATTTCATTTATGATCTTGAAGTATTTTGTTTAAGTGCCCTATGGCTGTTCCCTTCACACAAAACCATTATGAAAGTGTTAATCTTTTAATTTGTTCAGTCAAAACAGATGTTGTCAATGACATATCCAGGATATTGTGGAATGAGAGAACACTCAAATACTAATGAGTGGTAACTCTAGTTGGTGGTCTCTCTGATCAGTCTCTAGTCCTAGTGAACTTGAGTCACATTGACACTATGCAGCAAAAGTTAAATATATCTTTACGTTAAAGTTCACATCCCAGTCCTATGATGTTTTACTCAGAGGTAAGTCCCACTGATTTAGGGAGCAGTCTTATACCCAAGCTGGTGTAAGTTAAGCCAGCTGAGCAAACTTAGGATCCAGTTTCACCTCTCTGATCCTGCCCCCATCACAACCCCAGAGCACTCCTTTTTCAGGACTTATGCCAGCTTACGATCCATCAGGTTTATCTCAGGCAGCAGGGTCTTGGCTGAGCTGAGAGTGAGTTTGCATAGCCCAGCTGGAGATCTTAACCCACTTGTCCTGGCAGATCTTGCTATAGGATTGCCCCCTTAATGGTTAGGTCTCACCCCCCTTTGTTGCAACTTCTTCTAGCCCTGGCTTCCACTTCACCTTCCTTGTTTCTATCAAGAATATTGTTTTCTTTGATGAAGTTTTTTGTGTAATATTTCACCTGCTTTGTTAGATAATATTTGTGTTTGGTTTGCTATAGTTCTCATCACTTTTCTGGGAGATCTCAGTGCAAATTAATTTTGATAATCTAAGTCAAAGTGCTCATATATTGAGTTGTTCTGATTTACCCAGGAAGTAACTTTAACATTCTATGCTATCCCAAATTGTTCACTCTTTGAATATGGCCTAAGGCAGGGATGGTCAACATAGTGTCCTTCAGATATTGTTTTTCCAGCAACCTTGACCATTCTGGCCTTGCTGACTGTGACTGATTGTAGTTGGAGTCCGGCAACATATGAAGGGTACCACACAGGCTACTCCTGGACACCTATGTTATTCCTGGACAGAAGTGAGGGGCAGATGGGGCTTGTCAACCTGAGAAGGTAGTCCATTTAGGAGAAGGAAAGCTTTGATGCTAAATCTCTGCTGCCTTATGGGATATTTTCAAGATAAGAAAGGGATAAGGAGTAAACCCTAAGGCTAAGGTGTAAACAATCCCTAGACAGTTGGATGGTGCCTTGTATGCCTCCTTCTGGCAACTGCTGCTGGTGCCAGATGTATTGCATTGCTTACCTTCAGACCACATCAGTGAGATGGAGGGGGTGTGTGACTTGTTGTCTGGGTAGCCCAAGACCTCCATGCACACCGCCTAGGCTTGCGCCCCATGGTGGTCACTTCAGTGCCTTAATGTAGCAGTTTGATTTCACCCCCCCGGAAGGACACTCCATTGTCTCTCAAGACAGATGGATGTCAACAACAACCAACAGACACCTACGCCAGACACCTATGATACACTTAGAAGACACATGTAGATTTATGTACCAGTCTCTAAAAAGCACAGGCTTGCAAAGAAAAAGCAGAGGAAAGGAGAACATGTATTTTGAAAGGTGCTTTGTTTTAGCTCAGCATTTGAAAGCCAGATTAATCTCTATAAACATGCAGTGGTTGATTAAGGTATCACATGTTGCAGAAATAGCTTATGTGTATTTCTAGCAGGCACATTCTTTTTATTTTCACTAGAATGTTAATAATAATATAGTAGGTACATACAGAAATAATACTGCGGGCACCCACAAATAATAGTCTGTTTTCTAATTTCAGGATTCCCCAATAAATGTGAATGATGATTTCCTCCTCCCCCCCAAAAAAGTAATTTTTTGTGGCTGTTACATGCAATTGTTTCTTAAAGTTAGAAAAAAATGTGTATTTCAGATTTTTAGGTGGTAGTATCTCATTTTAGACCATAGCAGAGAGGTGACTGCAGGTGTTTGAAATAATTTTTGTAAGTAATGTAGGAAATTGCCTGTAGTAGATTGACATCATTAGATGTACTTGAAAATGTTGTACACACAAGTGAGCATATTACCTTCATGAATTGCAGTTCGTCATGCATGAGGTTCACATCAGATACGTAGCTGCCTCATTTATTCTGCAATTCAGATTGATATGATTATAGTGGTAGTTATTTGTATTGTGCTTCATTGGTAACAGATTACCAATTTCTTTCTTTTTACATGGGTACATGCTATGGCAAGACCCTTAATGGTGTTGACATAACTGCAGGACAGTCTTTGAGTGTATGTTAAAAAAAGAATAGATGCTTAACTTTTGTGGAGTGTTGGAACGAAGGGTGCAATCCTAATACCACTTGCCTGGTAGTTTGCTCCATTGAATTCAATGGGACTTACTTCAGATTGGACATGGTTCAGATGCAGTATTCTTCCTCCTCCCTTCAGAATACTGGAACCAGTGTTGCTTTAAATGCTTAAGTCATTTAAATTGGAGCTTAGAATTCTGGGCTGTAAAATGTAAAGAAAAGAACCAGTTAAATATACTCATTTTCAACACTATCTGTTCTCTGTGCCTCTTTTGATTCAATAACATTTCTTCTTCTTCTTCTTCTTCTTCTTCTTCTTCTTCTTCTTCTTCTTCTTCTTCTTCTTCTTCTTCTTCTTCTTCTTCTTCTTCTTGTTTAGTCATTTAGTCGTGTCCGACTCTTTGTGACCCCATGGACCATAAGCACGCCATTTCTTACCATTGGGTAACAACCTGATTCTGCCTAGCCAGCTTCTACGCAGTTAACTCTTATTCAGCAATTGTCATTTCTTGTCCATTTAAAATCAATGATGAGAGTCTTAACAAAAGACTGTAAGTAATGGAATCCATCAAATTTAGTCACACTTGGGGTAGACCCACTAAAGGCATTGGACAGCAATTTAGGGAAGCAGTCCTATGCACAAGAAGGCAGCATGAAGCAAGCCAGTGTAAATTAAGCTGGCGTTAAGTTACATCAGATCAGCTCTTCCTTAGCCAGGCAGAAGGGAAACGAGTATTGAAAATAGTGTTCTCTGCTGAGTTGCCAGGTCACATGACTGAGCTGAACAGACTCCAGCTTGAGTTCCCCCTACTCTGGTCCCACCCCATCTATGCCCCCAAAACACCCTGTTTGAGGGGCTTATACCAACTTCTACTCAGCTGGTGGTTGAGCTTGGATGAGTAAATTACACAAGTGCATCTTTGGCTGAGCTGGGGCAGGGTACTTAACACTGGCTGAGTCTGGCTGAACTTCAGAGCCTCTTCATCCTATGGGGCTCATCCTGGCAGATCTTGCCATAGGATCACCCCCTAAGTCATGTTCATCAATTTACGAGGGTCTACGAGGGTCTATGCGGGTGGCGCTGTGGTTTAAACCACAGAGCCTAGGGCTTGCCAATCAGAAGGTCGGCGGTGTGAATCCCCGCGACAGGGTGAGCTCCTGTTGCTCGGTCCCAGCTCCTGCCCACCTAGCAGTATGAAAGCACGTCAAAGTGCAAGTAGATAAATAGGTACCACTACAGCGGGAAGGTAAACGGTGTTTCCGTATGCTGCTCTGGTTTGCCAGAAGCGCCTTTGTCATGCTGGCCACGTGGCCTGGAAGCTGTATGTGGGCTCCCTCGGCCAATAATGCGAGATGAGCTTAGTTGGATACAACCCAATATTGTTTGTGAAGCACGTTTGTGGTTAGAGATGTAAAATTTCCAGAAATTTTGAAGCTCAACCCCCCCCCCGTTTTTTTTCCGGGGAAAAAAAGGAATTTTTTGGAAAAATGGGACGGGGGGAGCTACATTAGCACTTCTTTTTTCTTTTCCAGATTGAAAATCATTCTGTCACTTTAGAAACATAAAATATAACTATGGAAAGTTTTAATGGGCATAAAATTATCACAACTAGCATATTAAAAATATAGTGTGTCCAAACAATTATCACAAACAGAATTTACTTTTAAAATAATATTTATTTGTATTTGTAACAAATGGAGCAACAATCTCCTGAACTGTTTACTTTTTTATGTGGAACCAAAAAAACAACAACACAAAAAACTGCACAAAACAATTTAAAAAAATCCAGAAGTAACAATTATTCATATTTCCTCTCCACAGTATTTAAAAAAAACAGTCTTCTCTACCCTTTCACATGTCAACTTATTTCTTGATTTAGTGTGAGTTTTTCCAAACATAGACCAGATTCTTTCACATGCTGCAGAAGATGGAACAGAACCAATGCATACCACACACATGCAAAAACAAAACTGAAACCTTTTTCTTTTCTGGTGACAACAGCACCTCCTAAAGGAAGAAATGTATCTTGTTCTTGCATTGGAGAGATGAGTTTGTAACCTAGACCTTGCTTGTCCTCACAGAAATTAGAATAATCTGATACCCTACATATTTTTAAAAATGATTTATAAAATATTTGAACCCCTTATCTTAAAATATTTTATTCATCATGTTAAAATAAAACATTCCATACTCTATTTTTTTATTTTTCCAATTTTTGGGGGAAAAACAAAAAAGGCCAGGGGGGGAAAAAACGGGGAAAAACGGTTTTTCCTAATTTTTCCGTGTTTTTTTTCCGGGCCTTCACATCTCTATTTGTGGTTGTTTGAGAAATTTCAGCTCAGGTCTCCTTTTTCTCCTCTATTCCAGACCTGTCTTCCCTACAAGTGGTATTAAAACATTTTTTAAAAATATTGTCCACAACTGGAAGAATTGTGAAACTAGTTCTGTGAGCTCAAGGGGACTTTAAGCTCTTTATGCATGGACACACAAATAAGTCTTCCTGTGAACTGAACTGCTTTTGAAACTAAGGAGAGTTTTAAAAACAGGTTGTGGTATGACTAGGGGAAGAGCTATTCTTAGTATAGATCAGGAATCCCCAAACTGCGGCCCTCCAGATGTTTTGGCCTACAACTCCCATGATCCCTAGCTAACAGGACCAGTGGTCAGGGAAGATGGGAATTGTAGTCCAAAACATCTGGAGGGCTGAAGTTTGGGGATGCCTGGTATAGATTCTGCTGCAACTGGCAAACCTGTCTTGTCAGTCTAAGCAGGTTTTGGGATCCAACTGCTGTTCATGGTGCTGAAGTAGTGATTAGCCAGACAACTTATGTTAGTGTATGACAACACCTGCCTTTTGTTGATATTGGAGATCCATTTGTACTGGAAAGGTTTGCACTGTATTAATTGAGTGTAATCAGAGCTGCTGATCCATGCAGGGTTGTCTAACCAAAATTAAATTATCCAGGAAGAGATTAAATTAATTACTCTTAAGCTACAATCCTATACATACCTGCAGTAAGTCCCATTGAACTCCACTGAACTTACTTGTGAGTAAACAGCCATAAGATTGCACTGTTAAAAACTTCTGTGTGATGAAGCAAAGAAGGGGTTTCCTAACTCATTCACACATCCAATATTTGGTAGGTCACTGAGTAAAGAGTTATACAAAGTATCAATTGTTTATTAAACTTGGTGGCCGTCATTAACTGGTTAGCTTTCAGTTCCCTGAAGGTGAGATGTCTTGTGTTTTTAGACCAAAAAAGGCCTGTTTATATGAGAGCTTATACAGTATCCAGAATGTGTGAGTTGACAAATCTTTTTTTAAAAAGCTTTTGGTATCGTAGGTGGATTTGGAGCAACTGATACATCGCTTCTTAAGCTGCAAACTGAAAGCCAGGAACACACTCATCTCCCACAGAACACAGTTTAACACAAAATTAATTACAGTGTCAGGTTGTTGAATTGTAGCTAACATTTTTGATACAGTATTTGCTACTTCTTAGCATTTTGGTGAAATGGTACACTGATTCAAATGCAGTCATGTGTGCAACATTTTGTTTTTTAACTCAAAATGCACCATCCACCTGTAAACATGTTGATGAAGATCCATTATTTTACAGTTGCTTTGCTCTTCTAATCTGTAATTCTAATGTGCTTTCTAAACATCTCTTTATTAAGTAATTGGTGTGGTTTCCTTCACTTCTTCTGTGTATACATGGCTATTTTATTTCTAATTACTGTCTGTGTTTCTAATTTTTGTTTTGTTCCTTCCTTGTTTCTTTTCTCTCTCTCTCTCTCGTACTGCCCTGTGAGTGTGTTTTTGGGTCTCAAAAGGTAGGCTTTTGATCACGTTGTATTTTTAAAAATAGCTAGTTTTTGTGTGCTGCCTTCTTCCTTTGCATCTGTTGCATACTATAGTGTTGCTTTTTGTGTTTTTATTTAACACAGCAATTGACTGTTGCTGCCTGGACTCTTACTGGAGTTTATCTTTTTGGCATTTTGGTCAAGTCTTTTTGAAAGTGCTGAGATTTTTCTAAGTTGCCTTCTTGAGATAGAGGGGAGGAGGGAGTAAGTAAGGAGAACTGTTTAAAACAATTATTTCTTTTGGTAGCTCCAGACACCCAGAGCTTGCAGGGTTTGTGTTTGGTTTGGTTTGATTTAGGATTTTTTCACCATCTAAAACTCTACAGCTATTATAATGCTCTTGCATATTCAGTTTCAAGACTGAATAGGTCCTCAGCCATGAAACTTGTTTCTGACTTTCAAAAGCTATCAACAATTGTAGCCAAGCATGCCATCTTAACTTGATTTTTTTTTGGGGGGGGGGAATAGTTCTTGTAACATTTAACATGAAAATATTCATTTTGCATGATTTTCTTTTGCTTGAGAAATTTGAAAGAGATGATAATCTATAATGACTTGTATTGTCATTTAGGAGTAAACAAAACTGATAACTGTAAATCCAAAAGTACAGTGGCAGCAGTCTGATGTATTTAGTGTATTTTAATTGGGGTGCATTCATAAATTTCCCAGTGTACACAACATCATTTGATTGCAGCTCCTTTTAAATTGCTCACTGAATGGGCTGATGGATGCAGAACCCACTGTGGTCATAACCAAGGGTACAGTGAGTGGAGTCTTGTGAATATGTTAGTATAAACTGATTTTTGTTTATAAAAAAACCTTTCCTTTTTGACATTTATGGCACTGAAGCACATAAAAATGCAAGTGGGTAGCAGGGGGGTGATATGTTCTCCCTGACAATCACTTGCAGTGATTAGACTGATCACATTAAAAATATCTGGGTTGTTCAGTTTGCACCTTCTTCAAATGTGGGATTAGGCTTCCAGTTCAGTTGTGGTCTGACCTTAGAGTACTGTAAATTGTAGTAGTGCACTACCACTTTTTTTTCTTGCTTAATGTTAATGTAAGGGTCAGAGGAGAGAAAAAAGAAAGAGGGGCAGAAGAAACAATGTTAAGGAATACTCATGAAACTTCATACTTAGTCAAATCGTGTCCAGAAGAGGGCAACCAAAATGGTCAAAGGCCTGGAAACGATGCCTTATGAGGAATGGCTTAGGGAGCTGGGTATGTTTAGCCTGGAGAAGAGAAGGTTAAGGGGTGATATGATAGCCATGTTCAAATATATAAAAGGATGTCATATAGAGGAGGGAGAATGGTTGTTTTCTGCTGCTCCAGAGAAGCGGACACGGAAAAATGGATACAAACTACAAGAAAGAAGATTCCACCTAAACATTAGGAAGAACTTCCTGACAGTAAGAGCTGTTCAACAGTGGAATTTGCTGCCAAGGAGTGTGGTGGAGTCTCCTTCTTTGGAGGTCTTTAAGCAGAGGCTTGACAGGCATATGTCAAGAATGCTTTGATGGTGTTTCCTGCTTGGCAGGGGGTTGGACTGGATGGCCCTTGTGGTCTCTTCCAACTCTATGATTCTATGAAATCATTGTATTGTCTACTCTCTGGCAGTAGAGCTCCAAGGATATTTCACAACGCTCCTGCCTGATCTAATTTAACTGGAGATGTTGGAGATTTGAACCAAAGTTGTTTGGATATATCCTATCCCTGCCCTAAAGCTAATCCCTGCAAAGGATCAACCTTCTTTTCTGCTTCATAAGGAGGAACCCATCAAGAGTTGGCACTTTCCAGAATACCATAACATTTGGCTTCTAGCTCTGCTACACAAGCCATAAGAGCATGGGCAGATATATTTTCAAAAATGAATTATGTGTTGCAGGTTGTGGCTGATGGTGGGCCCTATGCCTATAAAGGCTAAAGATAACTGCCTTGCACTATGGCAAGTTTTGTTAGATATATTTGCCATACCTGTGCAGCACTGAACTGTATAATAAGCTGGTGGCCAGAGCTAGATTGCATGCTTTGCAATGCAGAATTAATATTATATAAAATCTTTCTTGAACCTATTGAAACCCAGGCTATAGATAGTGGAAGTCTTGTCAGTCACTCTTCAATTGCTAACAACATCATGGCAAAATTCTTCCATGAGACTCTGTTGTTCCACATCCTTGGCTAACAAGGGGGAAAAGGACGATACATTCTTGTCTGCATTGTTTTCTGATTAAAAGTTTCATATCCAAAGTGTGGTTTCCCTACATGGGTTATATGTTGTTAACTCTTTGGCCCTGGGTGCATTTAATTGCCAAGACACATTCCTTGCGTTTGTAAAGGTGTCAAAGGCTTCCTCTTCCAGTCATCCGGAGGTCACCTAGAGCACTGTTCTAACTAACTCTGGTCATTCATCCATAAACATGAGCAATAATAGCAAGTGTTTATTGTTGTTACTGTTTTTAATGATGATTCTGCATCCCTGCTTAACAATAACTTTTCACAAGGGGCATATTTTGTATTCAGCAAGTGCTAAAGAGCCGGTAACGTTGACTTTCCTTGCTGACTTTTATTCATGTGGTCCAAGACCCAGGCAAAGGGCCCTTCCATAGAGATAAAAGCAGGAGGTGCTCTGTCTGTATGTCCCCTATCTAGCTGAAGTGGGTTGGGGAGAATGCCAGGACAGAGAACGTTGCTGCTCACATTGGAAAGGAGGTAGGTTGCTCCAGCCTATAAATTACATGCTTATAAATGAAATGGTGCTCAGACCATTTTGTAAAGAGCAAAGCAGCTTCTGCAGGGGGCGGGGTGTAGAGGAGTTTAGAGTAGTCTTCCGTGACAAGACTTCCACAGAACTAGAGCCACTACAAAAAATAAAATAAAACAAAAGTATAGCTTAGTAATATTATTATCAAATGCTACTGGCTGTTTTCTGTTTTTATTGTACCTATGGGAATTTGATATTACAAATATTGCAGGGGCATCAACTTTCTTTCTTATAATAGCTAAATGTTAAAATGTGGTTATTTAGGTACAGGCAGCAATATGTGGCAATAAAATTTTCTTGAATGTTTTAATAGCACTATTTTTCCTAAATGCACTGAAACTCTTCTTTAAAAGTTTGTTTTTTATTACTTCTTATTCGTATCTCATAAAATGTATACAGTTTAGCTAATACTTTTCTTTATGCTGTATTTACTAGTGTTTTGTCTTAAAACACAAGCATACATCTTTTCAAACATCACTGCCGTGCAGGGCATATGAAATGGTCCTTTAATTAGTCAAAAATCTTCTACTGAGATTTGGACTTGAGTTATAGAAAAAACTGTTTTATATGCACAAAACTTAATGGGTCTTGAAGTAAAAAAAAAAAGCATAGTTTCATTACTGTTCTGTATGCATCAGTTTCTAAATATTCTGTAGAGGCATTTGTTGAAGAAATTCTACTTTATTGGCTATGGGAACAATCATGTGCACAAAAACTGTCATAAAGCAAGCTGGTATATGTTAAGTTGGCATAAAGTTATACCAGATCCAAACCCCATTAGCAGCTGGACTACTGCTGCAGCTCTGCCTATGCCTGGCAGAGGAAAAACAAGTCTTTAAAATAGTATTTTACTCTTGCTTGCCAGGCCACATGACCAAGCTGAATGGTTTTACGATCCAGCCTAAATCCCCACTGTCTGGTCTCGCCCCTGCCATGCTCCCATAGTGTCTGTGTGGGTTTTTTTTTTTGGGGGGGGGACTTCCATTGGTTTTGATTCTTCATTGAGAGAATTTCTTTTAATGAAATTACTTCCTTGTTGCTATCTATTAATACTTTTGAATCTTCAGAGAGATTGAGTTTCAAATATCTTGCCATTCTGAAATTCCACGTTCTTCACATATACTGTAATATAGTCTTGCAGTTCCTCTCAAGCTGTGGAGCTAAGTTAATGCATAAAAAGTTTTGCTTTTGCTTTGCTCAGTTTATAACCTGATAGGACCATGAATCATAAACAATTTCATTTCACTAATGTAAAAAATAATTAAGCAACTAGTGTCATCTGTCTGTATCAAAAAATTCCATAACTATTAAATCACACTTAGAGGTTGCAGTGCAAAAGCCCATGAGTGGCTTTTGTGGAATCTCTGCCATAGATGTGCAGTTTTAATTTAGCGAAAGTTCTTCATTGATCTTGGAAATTCTATCTGAAAGCCTCTTTGAATTTGCTTAATCAGTGCTCAGCTGCCTCACCCTAGCAGAACAGCTTCGCTAGCCAAGCATTTCCGTGATGTCAGGTCAGCTAGTAGCATAAAAAAAGAATGGGACAGACATGGAGGAGAGTGAAGAGGTCAGAGGATAAGGAGAGGCATGTACGTTCTTTGGGTGATGGTTGCCAACACTCAAGATTGCTTGCACTGATACAACTATTGCTAGTGTTGCATATACAGAATGTGGTTTTGCTTCCAAACATGTGATTTATTATTATTATTATTATTATTATTATTATTATTATGGCTATCTTTGTTTTTATTTAGCCTTTTACATCAAGTACATTGGTGGCTGAAACAGGTCTGTCTGCTCATTGGTGAGCAGAAACGGCTATTTATTTCATCAGCTTTTATATCTCACGGTTGTATCCTGAAGTCGAGGAGCACAGGGTGGCTAAAGATCTGTACATGATGGGTCAATTGATAGAGAAATGTTAAAGCAAATAAATCTAATGCTTTCTGGTATACTGAGGTCAACGAAGCTAATCGATCTCTGTATATTTTGTGTTCTAGACATTATAAGAAGCGATGCCAGGGTCGTATGCGGAAGCATGTCGGTGACCTATGTCTGCAAGCCGGGATGTTGCAAGATTCCCTCGTTCACTACCACATGGCAGTGGAACTTCTCCGTTCTGTGAATGACTTTTTGTGGCTTGGAGGTGGGCAAAATGAGTAACAAAACGTAACTGTTTTTAGAAAGCTTTCTTGACCCAGGTTGCAATCTGATTAAATTATATTTGGAGCAGCTCCATTGAGATCAGTGGATATATGATTTATATCCACTTTCTGCCTTTACTTGATACAACTTAGATGGAAATTAATTCATGTTTTAAGTCTTGGTAATGAAACAGAAGTGACCTTAACATCCATAATAAATTGTGATCCACAGGGCTGGGTACGGTAGTGCACACCAAGGGAACTGTTGCAGGGAATGGCAGGTTTACCTCCTAGTTGTTCATCACTTGTAGTTCTGCTTCATTGTTTTGAGTGTACAGCAGGGGTTGCCAACCCTTTTCGACCAGTGGGCACATTTCAGATTTGAGAGAGTGATGTGGGCAGCGGTCACAAAACACCCTTTGGGGTCATGAATTTTGGAATAGGAGATTATGACATATTGCATTCAAATTCAATCTCTAGCCTTGCTTTCTATGCATTACATGTATTTTGGAGAGAAACTTGATAGCATGTGAGGCTGTGAGTGATATTTGGGTCATTTCTGTATGCAGAATGGATGGTAACATTGGAATCTTTACTTGGTATTTCACACACCTTGCCTATGAAAGGAATGGTGTATTTTAAGGCTGCTTTGGCAGTGCTTTGAGATGACGACAACAACAACAACAAATTTTATTATTTATACCCCACCCATCTGGGTTTCTATTGGCCTGGGCCAGCCTCAGCACCTGCTTATATTTCTTGTACAATTGAAATCACATGAGTGGGCTTGTGAAATTGCTGCCACTTAAAATACTGTTTTTAATCTGTAGCTGCTCTTGAAGGATTATGTTCAGCCTCAGTTATCTATCATTATCCTGGAGGCACAGGTGGTAAAGTTGGTGCAAGAAGAGCACAAGGAAGTTCACTTCCTGCAGAGGCAGGCAACAGGCACAGACCAGGTAAGCAATATATTTGCTTTTTCTTGGAGGATTTTCTCCCTAGTATGTTTGGCAATTGAGTATTTGGCAGGCTCTGGTATTTCGCCTAGGCATTAACAACCATCATGATGGCATGATGGGAGTTGTCGTTCACTGCCATTAGTTAGGGCTGTGGGTTGACCACTCCTGATGTAAACAGACAATGCTAAGCTAAGTGTGGTGTAGTGTAGTGGTTAAGAGTGGTAGACTTGTAATCTGGGGAACCGGGTTCGCGTTTCCGCTCCTCCACATGCAGCTGCTGGGTGACCTTGGGCTAGTCACACTTCTCTGAAGTCTCTCAGCCCCACTCACCTCACAGAGTGTCTGTTGTGGGGGAGGAAGGGAAAAGAGAATGTTAGCCGCTTTGAGACTCCATGGGGTAGTGATAAAGCGGGATATCAAATCCAAACTCCTCTCCTCCTCCTCCTCCTCCTCCTCCTCCTTCTAAATGACCCAAAGGTCTAACCAAGTAGCTTGTGTAGAGTCATCTGTCAGGCTGTAGGAAAGTATGTGATAACAAAGTTTATCAAAACCACTTGGCAGCTGTTTGTTTCAATGTCAGTAATGGGGTTTTCTAAGAATTCTGCAGCTGTTTGGCATGTTTTCAAATATATTTAATAGCTTGGGTTTTTTTGGAAATACAGAAGGTTAATGTTGTCATTTTGATTTTTCTTTAGGGGCACAAGAAGTTCTTATTGATCCAGGTATACTGTCTTATTAATTTGCTGTGTCAATATATATATTTGTGTTAATTGTTTTCTAGTTCCTATATGTTGTTCCTAAAATTCTTTCTTTGAAATAGTAGTTTCTACTTCATATAATCTTTAAATCATTTTTTAAATTTTCCTTTGGAGAACAGGCAAATTCATTTAAAATGTTACATACCATTAAGTGGCATTTCCTTCTGCTTGAGCAGGACATTTCCTTGGTTATAAAAAGATCTTCTAGAACTTCACGTTAAATTGTTATTTTAGTAACATGTAGACAACATAATACAGCACTAATTTGTTAATTTTGCCAGATATTATTTTATGTATGCTTATGTTATCAAAATAAGATATATTTTTTGTGCAATTAAAAAAAGAAAGAAATCTAATTCTGTGACAATGAATCAGCAAACTGATTTTTTTTTACATTCTAAATTTTTTAAAAGGCTGTTTCATTGCTAAAACTTAGTATTGGTAGAGTTAATTTGTCTAGAAAAGCTTTTCTGAAACATTTTTTGGTCTGCTTTGCTCTTACCCCGGTGTCATTAACTGGCAGTCATTGTTAATTTGATATTTCCTGCTTTCCTCCAATGCAGGAGCCCTCACTTCAAATGGCATTAATGCAGATACCAGTACTGAAATTGGACGGGCCAAGAACTGCCTAAGCCCCGAAGACATCATAGATAAATACAAAGAGGCCATTTCTTACTACAGCAAGGTGATGTTGCTACATTATGAGAGATTTTGATGTGTGAAATAAAGGCAATCAGCTTCATTTTGAGCTGCATCTCTGATAGTGGGCACATGATTTCCTGTAAGAGTGTACAGTACTTCTGATGGGCATACAATATAGTGTTCATGCTGTCGAGGTGCTAACTGCTGAAGTTTCCTAGAAAATGGCTTTTTATAGTTTAAATTTTGGTTTTATAGTAGAATGCTAGGCTTACATACCATGCGAAGGAGAACTGATGCTTACTTTGATATTGTTAGAGAGTTTCCCCTACTTTCAGATATAGCAATGAAATTATGGTTTATCATTGCGTGAGGATTTATTGCAGGGGTCAGCAAACCTTTCAGACCTTGTGGGGGGCCGGACTATATTTTGAAAAAAAGGAACGATGCAGGAGCACCACGAGTCCCAGTGGCAGCTTACCTGTGTCTTGCGAGAGGCAGGGCCTGGTGGCAGTGGCGGAGGGACGATGAGCGGTGCGTGAAAGGGCTCTGGAGAGGGGCTGCATAAAATGGTGGCCGCTCAAGCGCTGCTGCTGCTGGCACCTTCTCCTCTAGGCAGGGAGGGGAGAAGCCAGGAGGAGAGGGAGGAGGTGCCGCTGCTGCTGCCGTATGAGAGAGAGAGGGAAAGAATGTGTGCGCTGGCGATCCACGCGGCGAATCGAGCCAGATCCTGAAGGCAATTGGGCCTGATCTGGCCCACAGACCTTAGTTTGCCGACCCATGATTTATTGGATTTGTCAGATCCCTCTCCCTTTTCCAGGATGGAGATTGAAAACTTTCACTTCTGCTTTAACTAACTATGGTTTACTGTTAAATCTGAAGCTGGACAAACTGGGAATAGCCTTAGCTGCGGTTTAACGAAACAAGCCAACTTTAAACTGGTTTATGATCCTGGCTTGTTTCCAGTAAATCATTGGTGGGGAGCCTTCTGCCTGTGAGCCTAATTAGGTCCACCAGGCCTTGGAGGTTGACTCCTTAGGTGGTTTTGGGGGAAACCATGCATGCTTTTTCGTATGAGGTCAGGCCTTGGAAAGTTCAAGGAAGGATTTTCCTTTGCAGACACAGCTTGAATTTAAGCCAGAGATGCAAAGGAAGAGCTGTGGCTGCAAAGGAGGACTGTTCCTTTGCAGATTTACTTGGAATTTTAAATTTCTGACATCATATGAAGTCAGGTGAGAGATTATAGGTGGGTGGCCCTGTTCATCTCTCCAAGTGCCCTCCAGAGGGTTGGTTACTGCTGGATCCAATTCACCCCTGCTGCAGCAAACCTTAATTAGACTATCCATATTTTATGGTTTGGACATAACTGAAAATAGAAGTAAAACCTTTTTTTTTCTTGATACTGTGCTGAAGAATGAAGGAAGTGAGAGATCAAAGCTCATTTATGTAACAATAAAACCATAGCCTTGTTTCTGAATGCAGTCACTGTGTTTTATTTTAACTGAAAAGGCCTCTGAAGGAGATGCAGATCATTGCATTGCAGTTTTGGCCCCATACTCTGCAACTCTTGCTAAATTTGTGAACTTGGTTCAAATGCTTTGGAAATAGTACTTTTCTCTCTCCAGAGGCTCCAGCCACATTTGTTGTTACATTTTTTTTTTAACTTTCACCTTGTACGTAGATTATCTCAAGGCAATGTACAAAATGTAATAAGAACAACTAAGTTAAAAACGGCACAGAAAATAACACAAAAGGGACACCCCTGGGTATTCATCCAGCTGGGAAAGCTTGTTGAAACAAAAATGTCTTTAGTTTGTTGTTGTTTTCCAGAAAGTGGGCACCTGTTGTGACTGTTGTTCCACAGAACAGAGGCAGCCATGGTGAAAGCCCTGCTCCGAGTTACTGTGGAGCAGGTTTCTGATATGTTTGGAATTTGAAGAAGAAGCTCTCCTGGGACTGTAGTGAACTCTCGGCATATAGGGATGATTAGCCCCTTTCCCAAATGATTTGCTTTGAATTCAGGTGTTTTCTGGTTCAGTTTCCTACATGAAACCCTGGAGAGCAGCTCATAGTCATTGTAGGTGATACTGAGCTGGATGGACCAATAGTCTGACTTGGTATCAGGCAGCCTCCTGTCTGCCAAATAGTTCTGATTTTTTGGTACATCACTTAATAATATGTTCTTGTTTTATAGTACAAGAATGCTGGTGTAATTGAGTTGGAAGCCTGTGTGAAGGCCGTGAGAGTGTTGGCAATACAGAAAAGAAGCATGGAGGCTTCTGAATTTCTTCAGAATGCTGTTTATATTAATCTCCGTCAGGTGAGTGCACTCTTTATCTTTCAACTAAGAATGGATTGACTTGGTTTTTTGAACTTTTTTTTCTAATTAGCATCAGCCCTTGCTCATCTCCAACCTTCAATTGCCACTTTAGTGCTGTGGGAGGAATTTGTCACGTTACATTGAATAATCTGTCATTTCAACTTGTCAGATAGGATGATTCCCCTCTCCTCCCACCCCTTGTGCTCTTCTGGGGTGTCTACTGACCCCCTCCTTGGAGACAGTTGTTTTTGGAGGGCAGGGCATGCATGGCAGAGGAAGAGCGGGGGAGAAAGCCCCACTGTGCAAATGCAAGTCTTTGTATAGGGTTCCTGTTGACAGAACTCATTAGGTGAATTTATTTCTGGCTTGTATGAAGCCAGAGTTCCAGTTACATCCAAACTGAGAATTCCCGCTTATTGTCAGTTAACAAGCAAGGATGATAAGTGGGGAAATGCTTAATGTCATTTATCAAGCAAGGCTAATCTTGACTTGTTTCCTGAAATTAAGCCAGAGTTTCCCAGTTTGTATGTATTGGTAACACTGGCTTAATACAAGCCAAACGCAAAGCACTGAAGTGGTGCTTGAGGAGAGGAGGGCTTGGCCTTGACGAATTGTTCCCAGCTTGATAAATCATGATAAATCACGATAATTTAAATTGAGCCATTGTTTAATAATTTCTATAACCCTACATTTGAAGACTCAGTGCCAATTCAGATAAAACCAGTTCAAGTGAGAATCCAGTGAAAAGGGATTTAGTCTGGAGAAGCTTGGAAGAAACTTAACTATTGTGCCATTATTGAAATACCTTAATAGTGCCACTCCACTGTATGATTTCCTAAAAGGTACATTACCACCGTTTGACCCATTCCAGAAATGAGTGGAGTCGTGAACGCACAGAGGCCAAGTGCTTTATTTTGATGGAGTGGGTGTAATATAGTGCTTTATTTTGATGGAGTGGGTGTAATATAGTGCTTTATTTTGATGGAGTGGGTGTAATATTGTTCTTTAAGGTAGCTGAAATGGAGGACTTGCAGTGGAAGTGACTGAATTTGGGGGGGGGGGGGAAATGGTTATAGAGAAGACAAAGCAGTGAATATTTCCAAATATTTTGTAATATCAGTTTACGGTGTGTCTATTGAATATGAATGTGATCAACCAAGTGTTGATAGCTCAGTTGATTGGAGCATGGTTCTGACAATGCCAATGTTGCAGGTTTGATCCCAGTAAGGGACATCTGAAGGCAGTCCTGTTCAGGGAGGCTTTTAATGTTTAATAGATTACTGTGTTTTATTTTTCTGTTGGAAGCCGCCCAGAGTGGCTGGGGAAACCCAGACAGATGGGCGGGGTATAAATAATAAATTATTATTATTGTTATTATTATTATTATTATTACTATTATTATTTATTATATTCCTGCATTGTTGGGGGTTGGACTAGATGATCCTCAGGGTCCCTTCCAATTCTATGATTCTATGATAGTTATCCCTAGACTATTGTCATAGAGGAATTTTGAGTGGAACACCACTCATCACTCACCTTTCCTTTCTGAGCATTTGTAATTTAAGGTGTTGTACTGCTCTCATTTTATTTTCTTCAGACAAAATATTTCTCTAGAGGGTTGAGGAAAATGTCAACAGCAGTTGCGGCAGGCTTTCGTTATGTTGTATATTTTTCACTAGGGGTCAGCAGTGTAACACAGTAGGAATTGGTTATTGCTGTGGCTGGAATAGTGCCGATATAAAATCTTATTGCTTAACAGCGTCTTGAGTTAGCCAAGCAAAGGAGTTTTTTCTTGCAGGTTTATTTCTGTCTTAAAATATTCCAGTCAAACAACAGAAATAATGAGCCCTGATGGGATTTGATATTACAAACAGAATTTGTATTGTGGGTTTGTGGTATTTGATGCCTGCAAGATTCTTGTTGCTCATTGCCCAAGTTGGGTACCCAGTTAGACTATTTGCTGAACAATTTATGAAGTTAGAACTCTTACGTATGTATAAAACTGAAATGCCACCTCGCTTTTCCTCCTGAATTTCCTGGGAATATGTGATTGGGATCACTTTCTTTTGTATGCTTATGATATTGCTGTCTTTTGCTTAGGAGCTAAAACATACTATGTTACTTCTGTATAGGTGTTGTTATTTAAAGCAATTGTCAGCTAGTATTCACAATCAACATTAAAAATTCAGTTCTCAGAGTACCATATAGTCCTGGATTCAAAGGGTTGCCTAGCATCAAATAAGGTGCTTGTGCTAGCCAAGTGGAATGTTTGGCTATCTTTTCCCTGCAGACACCTGAACTCTGTGCTGCTCACTAACTGCTTTTGAAACTCCTGTCAGCTTCATAAGCAGGTTGTTTTGTGGTGTGGGGGCTGCTGTATGAGCAAGCCAGTTCTAAAGCAATTTAGGATTATGGAACCAGTCAAACAGTTCAATCATTTCTGGAATAGATCAAATAGTTCTAATGTACCTTATAGGAAATCATACAGTGGAGTATTATTTCAATAACGACACAGTAGTTAAGTTTCTTCCCTAATGCCCTGACAATGCACATTTCAGTTGTGCATAATTGTGCTCTAGCCTCTCCAGACTAAATCCCTTTTCACTGGATTCTCACTTGAACTGGTTTTGTTTGAGTCTTCAAATGTAGGGTTATAGAAAGCCTTCTTTACACTACCATAAAACTGCAGAAGTGCAACTATGATACCTTAGCTATTATAGAAAAGTTTATATGCACATGTTGGATTAAAATTATCTTAAATATTTCTACAAGTGTTAATATCAAGTCTTTAGGAACCCAAAACATAATTTTATCTTTTGTACTATGATAGTCTTCTGTTTTTCCGGGAGTCTGTTAGAATCCAACCAATCTTTTGTTGATGTTGTTGAGATTTTCAGGCCAGTGTGTTGCAATGCTTTATATTGACTTCAGATGAATTCTTTGCATTTATTATTTCCTTACTGCATCCTGCCTTTCTAGCTCAGCACTTGAGCCACCTGAAGTGGCCAGCATGTTTAAAATGCAATGACCACATACTGAAAACAGGTTGTTTTGGGCGTAGCAGTTGACCATCAACACCAATACTTGTAATAGAACAGAGCTAGCAAAATCAACCAACAATATACTGACATTTTTTGGGAAAGATGGCTAACCAGCAAAATATATACATTCCTGCAAGGGAGAACTGCATACTTAGCGACAGAAAGCTGCTTTTGGATTATAATGCAGTATAAGTAGCTGTGATTTATCTCTGGGATGCATGCATTTCTCTAGAGTCTAGTTGGTCATTATTTTATGTTTTATTACTGTCCAACTGCCATTTCATTGCTTTTCCCTTTAGGATGTCACATTGCACACTTTTTAGGTTTGGGCCCATTTCTTTTTTTCTTGCCTTTTTTTTATAAAACTGTGTAGTAGTCTGTATGCTTGTATGTATGATATATCAACAGGTTTCAGAAGAACCTTTTAATGAGTAAACTTTTCTTCACAGCTTTCTGAAGAAGAAAAAATTCAGCGTTATAGCATTCTTTCTGAGCTTTATGAGCGCATTGGATTTCACCGCAAATCTGCTTTCTTCAAGCGTGTGGCAGCAATGCAGTGTGTGGCACCTAGCATAACAGAGCCAGGGTGGAGAGCCTGCTATAAGCTGCTTCTGGAGACCCTTCCTGGTTACAGTCTATCTCTGGATCCTAAGGATTTCAGCAAAGGTACAGATAGTTTACTAACACCCCCCCCCCCTAAAAAAATCCCCTCAAAACCCTCATTGTCTTGCTTGCATCAAGCCTAGCAAATAAATGTACAGTAGTCAGAAGACTGAAGTTTGAATTGGAGGCAGGCATTTCAAGCAGTCAGCTCCACAAATTTACACATACGCAGTCATGAGACAAACCTTGGCAATAAAATGCAAACTGTAAGGCAGATTGTTTTGTCGTCCTCCTCCTCCTCCTCTTCTTCTTCTTCTTCTTCTTCTTCTTCTTCTTCTTCTTCTTCTTCTTCTTCTTCTTCTTCTTCTTCTTCTTCTTCTTCTTCTTCTTCTTCTTCTTCTTCTTGATAGCCCTGTGGTGCACAGAGACCTTGGTTATTATTATTGTTTAAATGTGTTTTGTGTTAAATACTGACAGAGGTGCTACTTACAGCATGGCCCAAAGCATTACAGACAACCTCCCCTCTTCCCCACAAAGATGGATCTCAGCCGTACTTCCTCCTTCTCCTGCCCAGAAACACTTGCTTCAAACCTCCCTTTTCCTGCCCCCTCAAACACACAGCCCATCACCTTGGTAACATCTCACCCACAGGCTAATGGATTCCTCTCCACAGTGGCCCACCTTTGTTTCCTTAATGGCTCTAGCTAAGCCAGGCTGGTTTGCATGAGCCAGCCCAGGAATTCCCTGTCTGGCACAGTTCTGTACTTTAATCCATATATCAATTACAGTGGTACCCCGCTAGACGAATGTCTCGCACAACGAAAAACTCGCAAGACGAAAGAGTTTTGCGTTGCACGAGGCATTCGCAAGACAACAAGGTTTTCTATGACCGCCGCTTCGTCTTGCGAACCGCGGCCATAGAATGTAGCGTGGGAAGGCGGCAAATGAAGATCAGCTGTCAGGGCGGGAAACTGACAGCTGATCTTCCTTTGCCAGGGGGGACGGAGCCGAAGCGTGGCGGTGCGATGGCTGCCCCTGCCTGCCTTCCCCTTGGCTCGGGGAAGACAGGCGGGAGGCGGCAGCGGGGAGAAGCGCTTCTCCCCCCCCCCGCCTCGCACACAGCCGGCATCGGATGGGGCTTCGGAGAAGCGCTGCACCTTCTCCGAAGCCCCATCCCATGCTGCCGCCAGTCCCCCAGAAACACATGGAAACGCCGTTTACCTTCCCACTATAGCGGTACCTATTTATCTACCTGCACTTTGACGTGCTTTTGAACTGCTAGGTGGGCAGGAGCTGGGACCAAGCAACGGGAGCTCACCCCGTCACAGGGATTCGAACCACCGACCTTCTGATCAGCAAGCCCTAGGCTCAGTGGTTTAGCCCACAGCGCCACCAATTTATATTGAGAGCATTTGTCATAGTTATTTTTAATTCCTCATAAAATCCAAAGATGCAGCTACTCTTGAGGAAGAATCACATGTGTTGTGAAACATTGAAATGATGGGAAGGATGCAGCCACTGTCAATCTTCAGTTGTAGTCCTGAATGATAATATGATATGATCTACATTGTAGTTTCTGAAGTTTCTAAAAGTGTTGCAAATGCATATACCATATACCCTTGTGTATAAGCCAAGTTTTTCAGCACATTTTGTATGCTGAAAAAGCCCCCCATGGCTCATACTCGAGTGAGGCGGGGCGAACGAAGCATGAACGGTGTCTGGGATGGGGGGCAGGGGAAACCAACCATACACATGCGTGCACCGTCCATATGGCGGCAGGATCGCCTGCTCACGGCGGTAGCCGCTGCCGCCGCCTGTACAGGCAGTTTGCCACAAACACCTGCGTGGCTCTGCTCGCTCCCGCTGCCTCACTCGCACAGCCCTTTGCCCTGCTCCATCAGAAGAGTCAGGCATTGGGTATGCGAGAGAGGGAGAGCCGGGCAGGTCGCTCTCTCTTTCCCTCTCTCCGCCCACACGCGCCTCCCCCGCCTCACCCCACACCGCCCAAGACAGCGGCAGTGACTCTGAGGCGGTTAGAGCAAGAACAGACGCGGGCGGGGATGGTGTGCCTCGGGGAGGCAGTGGTCTTTGCCGCTGCCACCGCTGCTGCCGCCTTACCGTCCTTGATGTGGGGGTGAAGAGGCAGCAGCGGAGGGTGTAGCCATGAGCAGAGGATCTTTTGCACGTGGCTGTGGCAGCGCGATGGCACCCATCTTATCTTCCTGCCAGAGCCTGCAGCCTCTGGGTGGTCTGATGACCGCTGATATCACCACTCTTCTTTTCTCCTGCCCACCATAGTGGGCAAGAACCTGCCCACTTCAGTGTTTATTTACAGTACTTAGTCTGCTATATTTTATTTTTTATTTTACTATTAACCCCTATCTGGACCCTGTGTTTCCCACCCTAGGCTTATACAGTACTCGAGTCGATAAGTTTCCCCAGTTTTTTTGTGGTAAAATTAGGTGCCTCAGCTTATATTCGGGTTGGTTTATACTCGGGTATATATGGTAATAAAATAATATACCCCACTATATACCAGCTAATGTTAATAACTTCATGAAAGCTGCAGGTATAGGCCTAAAGGTAGTCATGGCTATTAACTTCAGTGGGTCTACTCTGAGTAACAGTTAGCTGAACACAACCCCAAGTCTCTTTACATTTGAGGAACATTAGCTTCCATATTTCATATTTTATTCAAATATGTGAGTATGGCAGGAGTTATTACTACATAATTTCTTTTTTTTGAATTTAACTAATGTGAGGTAATTAATTTTAAGTCCAGTTTTCTGAGGATAATGGTAAAAATGATTTATGTTTAGCCCGAGTGCCTAAATTTAAGTGTGGATGATGCAGTAATGAGAGGATTTGAGAGAAAATGTATCTTGGATTTGAAGAACATTAATAAACATCTGAGTGATTATGATGATTTGTGTTCAGTGCTACAGTATAATTTAGTTGATGAAATGGAAAATATTAATTTGATTTTTTTCCAGATGGCAGTAAGATTTTACTGTATAACAGAAGAGGCACTATTCAGTGGTATAGTGAAAATGTGAAGGTTTGTGCATAGGCTTTGATATTTCCAGGGGCCCTGGGCACAGTAAAAACTGAAGGGGCCTTACACTAAGAGCAGTGTTATTGTGTAGGCATGGGATCTTGGCACTGAAGGTCTTTTTGAGAGGGCATTAAATAAGTTATACTTTATTAACTACCCTAGTCTGCAGCGTGGCTTTTTAAAAATTATATCATGGGGCAGTTGTCTTGGGAAGTAGGTCTATCATAATGCTGAGCCTTAGAGCTAGTAGCCTTGTAAAATTCGACATCGAATGAATTTCGTGATGGTATTGATTGCTTCTCACTTTCGAGATTTATTGCAGTAAACATTCCTGGTTTTGTTTTTAAGGAACTCACCGTGGCTGGGCAGCTGTACAGATGCGTTTGCTTCATGAGTTGGTGTACGCTTCAAGAAGAATGGGAAACCCAGCGCTTTCTGTCCGACATTTGTCTTTTCTCTTGCAAACCATGCTGGATTTTCTTTCTGATCAGGGTATGGTTTGTTTGTTTTTTAAAATTAAAATTACAAATATATTTTATGCAACCAATTTATATAGATGTTACTAAAGGAGAGGCTCCTTTAGACATGCTGAGTGGGATTCCTGACTTCTGTTGGTTGAGCAGCAGACTCTACTCCCCATCCCGTTTCCTTCCCTACCAAGTTATATCACAAAGAGCTTTTGAAAATCCTCTTGATCTAAAAATGGACAAATCGCAGCAGGTTTGAAACAGGTAAACAGGCATTCTTTCTGGACTGAAGTTGCTCTTTCAATACAATGTTAAGTTATCTCAAGGACTGCCTACTCCTGTAAGAAGCTCAATATGTGTTTTAAGATCTTCTGGGGAAGACCTTCTCCAAATAGTGCAATCTACAGAGGTTAGGTGGACAGGCGTTGAAGCCTGGCTTTTTTTTTTTTAGTTGTGGCATGTCACCTTTTGAAAGCCCTGTCATTTAAAAATGATTTTATTGTTCCACTGACTGCTGCTTTTGGAATCTTCAGTATTTTGCTTGTGTTTTTTTTTAACTACTACTGGTTCAGGACCCTATCCAATATTGCATCAGTGGAGTTCTGCTTGCCCTGTGGGACTTCTGTTTCTTTTCCTCCCTCCATGCACTCTCAATATTCTCTGGAGGGTTGTCTGAAACTTTAGAGCTTATTTTTGAAGGCATAGGAGGGCTGGGGAGAGGAAGTTCCATTCCAGCTTAATTGCAGCATAGGAAAGGACCCTTAGTGTTCATTTTCCAGTTTTAATTCTCTGTAACACCCCCCCCCCCCCAACCCCGTTTTTGTTTATTGCAACTTGTTTTGATACTTTTTTTAAAAAAAGAAAGTAGCCTTACAATGAGTCAGACCATTGATCCATCTAGCTTAGTGTTGTCTAAACTGGCAAGTAGTGGCTCTCCAGGGTTTCAGATGGAGCAAGCTTGGACCTACTTGTAGATGCCAGAGATTTAACTGAGGGCCTTCTGCATCCAAAGCGGATCCTGTGCCATTAAGCTGTGCCCCTGTGTTAAGAGTGGGCTAGTGATGTTCAATTCAGGCTTTAAATCTGGCAAGTGCAGGTGAAACCAGCACATTTTACAATCCTTGCTATGCTTTTTGAACACTGAATCAGAACATGTACTGCTGCTGGGGTATTAACAGAATGAAGACATAATTTGATGCGATTTTAGAGTATTTTTTAATTGCTGTATGCATTTCAAATAGTGAACTGGGCACTAGGAGGCAATGCATGACAGCCTTGCACCACTCATTGGCTCCTGTGGCCCTTTCCCCCCCTCCCCCAAAGGAGGAGAGTATTGTTGCCATGACAGCCTCCTGCCTTGTTTCTCGTTGGCTGTCTTGGTGGCATTGCCACTGCCATGGCTTCTTGCTTAACAAAAAATAAAAATCCCAGGTCATTTTTAAAATCAGGAGTCATGGTAGTATTTAGAACACAGTCTGACAGGTATGATGGAGAAAAGGATACAGCGCCATGTCCCTGAGTGAGGGTGAGGAAGGCTTGTTCAACAGGAATCACATTTGATGCCCTGGCATCCTTGGCATGCACCATCTTGCAGCCTCCCCTTTTAGATAGAAAAGATCAGGGAAAGGGGTGTGATTCCTATCCAGATGTTGGTATGGCCTAGACCTCCTGACTTTCAGGTGGAACTATAGCTACCATTCAGCGGACTCCTGCATGCCTCCAAATGAATGTGTTTACATTGGTCTTTGTGGTTGTCATTGAAGTCCACTGTAATTTATTTATTTATTTTGAGAGAGAGTGTAATGGAGGTAGTAGGCAGCATATCACAATACATAGCAAAATAAAATAAAAATAGCTGTAATCCTGGATAAATTATGTGCTTTTGAATATTACCGTTTTGAGAAAACAATGAAAACAACGCCCGACCTGAAGAATATGGAGCCGATCATTCAGCAGGGGAAACACAGCCCATAATAAGTAAGGAGGTAGTACAAGAATACTTGGCTAGTTTAGATGTATTCAAGTCTCCAGGGCCAGATGAACTACATCCAAGAGTATTAAAAGAACTGGCAGAGGTGATTTCAGAACCACTGGCAATAATCTTTGGAAATTCCTGGAGAACAGGCGAAGTTCCAGCAGACTGGAGGAGGGCAAATGTTGTCCCTATTTTCAAAAAGGGGAAAAGAGAGGACCCAAACAATTCCCGCCCAGTCAGCCTGACATCAATACCAGGAAAGATTCTAGAGCAGATCATAAAGCAAACGGTCTGTGAGCACCTAGAAAGAAACTCTGTGATCACTAAAAGTCAGCGTGGGTTTCTGAAAAATAAGTCATGTCAGACTAATCTGATCTCATTTTTTGACAGAATTACAAGCCTGGTAGATGAAGGGAACGCTGTGGATGTAGCCTATCTTGATTTCAGCAAGGCCTTTGACAAGGTGCCCCATGATATTCTTGTAAAGAAGCTGGTAAAATGCGGGCTAGACAATGCTACCATTCAGTGGATTTGTAACTGGCTGACTGACCGAACCCAAAGGGTGCTCATCAATGGCTCCTTCTCATCCTGGAGAGTAGTGACTAGTGGGGTGCCACAGGGTTCTGTCTTGGGCCCAGTCTTAATCAACATCTTTATCAATGACTTGGATGATGGGCTTGAGGGCATCCTGATCAAGTTTGCAGATGACACCAAATTGGGAGGGGTGGCTAATACCCCAGAGGACAGGATCACACTTCAAAATGACCTTAACAGATTAGACAACTGGGCCAAAGCAAACAAGATGAATTTTAACAAGGAGAAATGTAAAGTACTACACTTGGGCAGAAAAAATGAAAGGCACAAATACAGGATGGGTGACACCTGGCTTGAGAGCAGTACATGTGAAAAGGATCTAGGAGTCTTGGTAGACCACAAACTTGACATGAGTCAACAGTGTGATGCACCAGCTAAAAAAGCCAATGCAATTCTGGGCTGCATCAATAGGAGTATAGTATCTAGATCAAGGGAAGTAATAGTACCACTGTATTCTGCTCTGGTCAGACCTCACCTGGAGTACTGTGTCCAGTTCTGGGCACCACAGTTCAGAAGAGGGCAACCAAAATAATCAAAGCCTGGAAACGATGCCTTATGAGGAACAGCTTAGGGAGCTGGGTATGTTTAGCCTGGAGAAGAGAAGGTTAAGGGGTGATATGATAGCCATGTTCAGATATATAAAAGGATGTCATATAGAGGAGGGAGAAAGGTTGTTTTCTGCTGCTCCAGAGAAGCGGGCACGGAGCAATGGATTCAAACTTCAAGAAAGAAGCTTCCACCTAAACATTAGGAAGAACTTCCTGACAGTAAGAGCTGTTCGACAGTGGAATTTGCTACCAAGGAGTGTGGTGGAGTCTCCTTCTTTGGAGGTCTTTAAGCAGAGGCTTGACAGGCATATGTTAAGAATGCTTTGATGGTGTTTCCTTCTTGGCAGGGGGTTGGACTGGATGGCCCTTGTGGTCTCTTCCAACTATATGATTCTATGAGACAACTTTAATGGGGAATTTTGCTTTCTTTTCAGAAAAGAAAGATGTAACACAAAGTCTAGAAAACTACACCTCAAAATGCCCTGGGACTATGGAATTAATTACACTTCCAGATGGTTTAAAGCTTCCTCCTGTGCCATTCACTAAACTTCCTATTGTAAGGTAACCATCAGTTGCAATTGAATTGCTTGGTCGTGTTAGTTTTCATGCTTTGCATTGTAGGCATCAAAATGTTTTTTGTGATCCATGAGTCAGCTGCAGTAGAATGGGACAGTTTCTGTCATTGTAACCGTCTGTCCAGTTTCTGACTTGTAACAATATTTCTTGAAGGGAGCAGCCAGTTGTGTAAGGAGTCATTGTGTTGAGGACACTCAACTTGCATTGTTGAGACTGCATCTTATCCCCTGAATATCAGAGATTTGCTTCTTCTTAATCCTACCCATATTAAGTGGTACCAAATATATGCTTAGTCGTGATGTCTCAACATCGTATCATTATTGCTGACCTATCTTGGTTTGTTTTTCTCTACCTTCATGGTTGTCTTGGCTGATGCTGCCATAGATGGTTCCATGGTGGATTGAACTGTTGCTATTATACCTATTCGTTTTGTGCTGTATAGTGGCTTTCCCTGAGATATGTTTGTTAATGAAGTCTCTTTCCAGAGTTCTGGTTACAGGTAGGTAGCCGTGTTGGTCTGGATCGAAGTAAAATAAAAAAATTCCTTCGGTAGCACCTTAAAGACCAACTAAGTTTTTATTTTGGTATGAGCTTTCGTGTGCATGCACAGAATGTATCTGAAGAAGTGTGCATGCACACGAAAGCTCATACCAAAATAAAAACTTAGTTGGTCTTTAAGGTGCTACTGAAGGAATTTTTTTATTTCTCTTTCCAGAGAATGCATTGTCAATATTGGCATAGCATCAGTGTTATGGCCATGGAATGTGAAATAATTTTACCCTTCAGTAAGAATTTAAGATATATAATTTGCTTTTTATGCTACATATGGGATGTAGCATCTACATATTGAATGAAAAATAATCCTAAGCACTATTGCTGAGCACACAGTCCCTCAGAGCTCATTAAGCCTCAGACACTGAAGTTCTGAATTCAAGCTGGATGCATTGCCATATGTGTAGGTTACTGGGGTTATAGTAACCATGCTTATTTAAGGAGTTGATAATCCTTTCTTCTTCTTGCAATTTGTCGTCCCCCCCCCACTACTCTAAGCTGATTTTACTAGAATTTCTAATACTGCCTTGTTTATATTCTCACTGCATCCTCAATTTAGGTGTCTTTGCGGTGTTAAAACAACCCTTTTTGTTCATTTAACAGATCTGTCAAGCTTTTAAATCTCCCTGTTAGCCTTCGGCCGCAGAAAATAAAAAGCTTGGTGGGTCAGAACATGTCAATGAAGAGTCCCTTTATATATTCTCCAATCATCGCTCACAATCGTGGGGAGGAGCGGAGTAAAAAAATTGGTAAGAAAACAATTTCTGATATTCATTATCTTTTAAAATGCATCCTGTTTGAATATGTGATATACCACTGTTTGCTTGCTGGTTTTCATCCTGCAAATTGAATCAAGTGGTTATTTTGGATCAATACGCTATTTCCTCCTCTCGATTATAAAACTGACTAGGCAACTTGGCACAGATCGCTTGTATCCATCTTGCCTTTGTTTGCAGCTCTTTATGTGTTAATCCACTTCTGCCACTTGGAAAGAAGGATACAAGCAGCTCACATCTTTATAGTATCATTGAAGATGATTGCAAGAATGCCTTTCATTCTTTTAGTGCTTATTGGAAGCGTGAGAAACAGAATACTTGCAGATTTGCTGTTACAGCTTTGCATAATCTTGCAACAAAAGTTGGGTTACGTGGGGATCAAAACTTCCTATTTTACTACAATTGCTTATGTTCATGAAACACAGGTAAATTAGTTTTAATGAACTATAGCAGCTGATACGCTGACACCCTCCCACGGAAGTGGTGTTCAAACTCTGCTTCCAGGTGTCTAAAGAAATATCCTTTCATCTTGACTTGCCATTACAGACTCATCTGCCTTATTACGCATAAAAATCCTTGAAATAAGTTGTAGGTTAATATAAATTAATTTAGGTAAATATTCTCCTTCCTTTGCTGTCTAACCACCCACACTAATTTCAGAATGTGTGTACGAAGGCACAACTGACTATATTTAGGTGAATTCATAGAGAATTAACTGTATTGGACTCTAAAATTGTCTATAAATGTTCAGACAGTGGAAATAATACATGTATTCTATAGCGTATTTCTGGAGTTCAAAACATGTTTTCTCAGTAATCCTTCCAAAAACCCTATAAGATACAGAAGTTCTATTGTCCCCATATTGCACATGTTGGGCTGCAGCACTATACTTCTTTCTATTCCACTTTTAGCAACCCCTCAAAGTGTGTTCCATAAAAGTCTTTTTAGAATGGCTTACCTAAGGCCAGTTACTGAGAATGGCAGAGGTGGTTTTCGAACCAGGATTTCCAGACCCACAACTGTTGTTAGCTCTTAGACCACACAAGCTTTCTTAATGGAAAGTCACGGTATCAGACTTGACATTTTACAAAGTGGAATATGACTTTTTCGCACATGTGACAAGTTGTGTGAAACATGCTTGCTGACAGCTTCCTGACAATTAATGGCAGCTGGGAGGAACTGAATTATAATTATGATTGTATATTAAATTTGTATACCACCCTTCATCTGAAGATCTCAGGGTGGCTCACAGTTTAAAAATAATAATAAAAGCAATAGCAAGAATGAAACAAACCAATACCCCCCCTTCCCACAAACACATTAAAAGGATATGTAACTATGATAACTGGAATACTTATACAACTCAACTGGTTCACACTGGCCTTGGTTGGGTGGTAATGATATCCCATGATTTATCAATGCAGAGGTGAACCTTGGTTCACATGTGCCCCCTCCATTCTCCTTCTCTGGTGGGACCTCAATGAGCAGATTTGAAGCGTTTGCTTCAAATTTCAGTTAACCAAAGTTGAGCATTACATCCCATTGAGGATTGAACCTGCTCCAACATTTTATGTTCTGTTCTTTGTTATAAAATAGTTGTTTGCTTACTTTTTTATTTTTAAAAAGAGGTCATTTCATTCCGACTAGGAGGGTCAGAGTTTCAGCCCAAGAGGTGGCTAGGGAAAGTTGAAGTAATGTATATAAGGTCAGAACCGGAAAGAGCCAGAGATGGTTGAAGGTAACGAAAATAAAACAGTGTTAGGAGAGCATGGTTGGAGCCCTGTAGATGAAAGAAGCCAGGAGAAGGTTGCAAAAGGACCCAGAACTGTACCGGATATTGACTTGGTTAGGGAAACAGTTTAGTCTAGAGCCAGCTAGATGCAGTTTCCTCTGTTGTTTTTAATCTGCTATTTTTGAAATACTTTTTTAAAAAAAGTGTTTTCAGAATCCCAGGTGAGAAGCCTGGGGAACTCCCATCAGCCCCAGAGTGGTGGTCAGGGATTCTGGTATTTGTAGTCCAGCAACTTCTGGAGGAGCCACAGGCTGCCCACCCCTCTGTTGCCCAAAACAAGCTGACTGAGTTGTTTGGGTTTAATTGTGTCTGACACCTGATTGCCTAGCATAGAGAGTTGGCTGATCTAAGGTTAAAGTGCAGTTTAATGGAGGCAGCTTGGACCTGTGTGAAGTTCAATTCAGTGGCAGTGGTGAAGTTGAGAGGAGCTGCTTTAGCTTGAACCTCTCTTGGTACAGGCTGCAACTACTGCTTTCATATCAGGTTCTCGTTTCCCCCCCTCCTCTGTGTATGTGTGTGTAGAGAGAGAAATTTTATGAAATTTTATAAAGTAAGATAGAGAATGAATCTCCCCAGTGTACAAACACAGATACACTTACTTTTGCCAGAGAGATTTCAGAAGCAAAAGTAAGCTAAAAATGTATGCTTAGCATTATCATTTTAAATGCATGTGCTATATTGCCATGTCCCCTGTGGCTATCTGGGTAGGCTTTTGGAGACAATCAGTGTGTAGATGTTAAGTTCTGAATGTGGAACCTGTAGATACAATATCTCTGTAGCAATATATGATAACGGAAACAAAGTAGCTTTTTAAAACAACAACAACTCTGAAACTTGTTATGTGTTTTTTTTAATACAGATTTTCAGTGGGTCCAGGGAGATGTTTGTGAAGTTCAGCTGATGGTGTACAATCCAATGCCTTTTGAACTCCGTGTAGAAAATATGGTATGTTTCAAAGCCTGGTTGTATTGAAACCCTGATTAGCCTTATTGATGTCAACATGTTTAAAATGAGCTGGGACAAATGGCTGAAATTGTTGGGAAGAGGACTGTGAAATGAGGGTGTGTGAGCCTCTTAATATCTGCACAAGGCCTGTTTGATATGCTTTATGCTGATGAACATTTATACCAATATGTACAAACAAGGATAACACCATTGCCTTTTACTGACTAGAGATTCATTATTATTGTTATTTCATTATACTTAATCTCAAAGCTCCTTTATAGAATAGTTCATTCTATAAACGAGGTTTGAGGTCAAGTGTAACAGTGCTCTTTTAAGCCAAGTTATGTTTCTATTGGAGTTCTTGAGGATTTGAGGCACACTAGCAGCAATAGTTGTGTTCTTCGTTGTCCATGTAACTCCCCCCCCGAATTTCTTCTGAACTTTCAACTTGACATGCCTGTGCCCTCTAAATTTAGCCCCAGGTCTTTGTTGCTTCCTGCTTTTGCATTCTTTAAAACTCCATGGTTTCTTTTCCTAAGGGCACTGCTGGATGAATATGGAGTTGTGTTCATCATTTTTTGTGTCTGTCAAATCTTGCCCCATTCCTCATTCCTCTGTCCACACAGCAAGAATGCTAATTGAGGAAAGAGTTCTAGCCCTAGTCAGAACCATTGGAAATATGTGACAAGACACTGTGAAGGGCTGGAATTAAAGGGTTTGGTTGATAGGTGCACAAGGGCAGTCAATGTTCAGCTGAAATAGCTGTGTTTTAATTGTTGTTGTTGTTTAGTCGTGTCCGACTCTTCGTGACCCCATGGACCATAGCACGCCAGGCACTCCTGTCTTGCACTGCCTCCCGCAGTTTGGTCAAACTCATGTTCGTAGCTTCGAGAACATAGTGCACCTTAACTGATCTCATAAAATATGGACACCATCCTGGAGTCCCAAACAAACTATATCAACTTATGTGAAAATGAATGCACAAGTGAAAGTGATGTATTAATAATCTAGTGCTTGGTGGCAAAGCTTTATCAATAAATTATTTGGATTTTCAAGCATTTTGTTATGCAGAAGAAGTAAACTTTGTTTTTGAATGATCATACTTAAATAATAAAAGGGGGGATTAAAAAAACCCCTAAATTGGGCCAAGGTTTCATCTAGTAAGTTCAGTATCTAGATTCCAGCAGTAGCCACCCATTTGTTTCTGGGAAATCACAAGCAAATCGCTGTCAAAGGAAACTATCTTAGTCCATTGCACTGCAGCTCTTAAGACCCCCTCGCTCTCAGGGGCTCAAAACAGAGCCTTGCCGGGAAGGGGGAAGCCACTTTTTGTGCCCGCCAAACGACTATGTCCCCAAAACGCTTGATTTGTGTTTTTTTCGGGGGTCTGCTGCGCTGGAGTGGTTCCCCCACCTTTGACGTGCTGAGGTCTGCAAACCTCCAGCTATGGTGGCCGGCACTCAACTGGAAGTCCTAAATGGATTCTTCGTGCATAACTTTATAAATTTCTGATTCCTCCTCCCCCCACCCCAAATACATCACCCCACCCCAGATACTAAACCAAATTTCAAAATAATATCTATATCTATATCTTATGTTGTTGTTGTTTGGTCGTTTAGTCATGTCCGACTCTTCGTGACCCCATGGACCAAAGCATGCCAGGCACTCCTGTCTTCCACTGCCTCCCGCAGTTTCGTCAGACTCATGTTGGTAGCTTCGAGAACACTGTCCAACCATCTCGTCCTCTGTCGTCCCCTTCTCCTTGTGCCCTCAATCTTTCCCAACATCAGGGTCTTTTCCAGGGAGTCTTCTCTTCTCATGAGGTGGCCATAGTATTGGAGCCTCAGCTTCACGGTCTGTCCTTCCAGTGAGCACTCAGGGCTGATTTCCTTCAGAATGGATAGGTTTGATCTTCTAGCAGTCCATGGGATTCCCAAGTCTCCTCCAGCACCATAATTCAAAAGCATCAATTCTTCGGCGATCAGCCTTCTTTATGGTCCAGCTCTAACTGCATATATATGTGCAAAGGCATCACCCAGTACATACCACAGCATAGTGTTCCTCTCTCTTAGGAATGAGGATAAAGCTCATGTTCTAAAAGACTTTTGGCTGTGAGTTTGAATAAGATTTTAGTGATATGCAATACCTCTTTTTTTTGGGGGGGGGTTATTTTGTTACTTAAAAAAAATCAATCTTCATTGCAAAGCCTTGGTCGTTGTGGGACATAAATGTTCAAAAACATGTTTCAGGTTTGCTGCCTTCAGCCTGCATAACTCTTTCATACAACAGTGAAGGCCTCTGTCCTCTGTTAGGGATTTGCCTCAATGCTCTTTGTCACATTGGAAGTAGATGACAGAGTTCTACAGTTTTGATTCATGTTAATGCACCCAAATAGCCTGCAATCTGTGTTGAGTAAAATAGCTATTGGCTGTTGCCATTTGTTGAGCTGAATAATACTGTGTCTCCTCAGACACTCTCTGCAGTTAATTCAGCTAACTGCCGTGTCAGTTGAGATCACATTAGAGTGATGCTTTGACCCACTTGCTCGTGAATCTAACCAAACAAATGTCCTTTGCTCCAGCAGATGGTGGTATATTATTCTGACCAGTGGGACTTTTTCAATTCACAGAGACAATTCACTGGTAATATGTCCCAAGAAGAAAGGAAAGACAATTATGTTGGCTTTTTCTTTTGGTTAGGAGCTGGAACTTGGCTATTTCAGTTGTCAGACATTTAACTTACATAATATTATGTAATGCTTATTTATTTCGGGGTTGCTTTGCAAGGAAATCTCGATTACAGTTAGATTTACCCTTGTGGTATTGCATATATGAGGCCTATGTGATTACTGTGTAGAGTTGCTAATCTCAATGCAAAACTGACAGTAATGTTAAGAGCCAATAGACTACGGGGTCTATCATATACCCTTTCACTAAGCTGCAGATTACAATTCTTTAATTTAATGATTCTGATAGAGTTGGAGGGGACACAGAATTAGAAATATTTCACACATAATATAGTTTGTTTTGGTTCTACAAATGTACTTAAGACAATGTACAATAAAATAATAAAATTGCAATATTAAATGCAGCAGATGAAATATAATAATAAGCAGTTTGAGCATTACAGTAAACACAGCGCTAAAAGTCAAGCACCAAAAACCTTTGCAAGCTGTTTTAATATTTATGAACATCAGTTTCCAATAGTGTATTGGATCAGATGCATGGCTTGCATAATTTAAGGCCCCATTTTCAATGCAGACACATTTTATTTAAAATCATTTATATCCCGCTATTTCTTCCTTGGGAGAGTGGCAAAAACAGCATTCATATTCTTATTGATGCCGGTTGAATAGACTTCTTATGTGTGTTTGTTATACAGTATACTGTATATGCTTTCCACCTCCTCCAGGGCCTTCTGACAAGTGGAGTGGAGTTTGAATCCCTCCCTGCAGCTCTATCTTTACCAGCAGAATCCGGCCTCTATCCAGTAACACTTGTTGGTGTCCCACAGTCTGCAGGCCAGATCACTATCAATGGTAAAAACGGTTGTTGCTTTTATATTCCATTCATGCTTCAGAAGTTGTCTGTTTTCTAAATGGCAAGCCAGTTCTATTCCCCTGCCCTTTTTTGTGGAAGTGAGTGATCCCTTTTGCTTACTGTGATTCTGCCCAGCCACACAGGAAATAGAAGCAGTCTATCTCACTGTGTCTACTTATTACCCTGTTGTTAAAACTGCATATAGTTGCTGCCGTTTGAGATAAAGGGTGGGCTACAAATTTAATAAACAAAGTCTAGATTGTATCAATCGATTCTAAGAAGAAAATATTGAGCTAACCTAATTGCCTACTAACTGTACATAGAAATGAGAAAACAAGAGGCTTATCTTTAAATTGCTTTTAATTAATGTGCTTTCCATTAAATGGATCAGGAGTCTGGTATCAAAAAGAATCTCTCTATTGTAGCTGAACATCTCAGAGGCAAATAGTGTTTGTTGGATCATAGATTACTGTATAGGGGAGAAAAGGGGCAGCAGAGATCCTGGGGTAGTCCAAGGTAAATCCTAAAACAGTTCGCCTAAAACACAATTTGGCAATTTGGCAAAATTCTCTTGTTTCTAGTAGGGATATTTGTGGAATTTGGTTTTTTTTTAGAAATAAGTGTTTTTAGAAGAGTGCATTTTTGTAAGGAAAATATGTAATAATTTAAATACTTATTTTTAAAGAAATTGTAGCTTAATGCAAAAATGGGAAGTAACTGATTTATGAGTGAAAACATGCAAGAGTGAAATGAATAGGAAATGGACGGATACATATTCTTGAGACTTTGGCTCACAGTGTGAATACTAAACAGGATTAAAATTTCCTGGCCTCTGTATTTGCCTTAGCCCCCATCCTATTTCCATGACAACTCCCCCCCCCACCAATGTTACTTATGTTTTGAGGATTATTGGCTCCTAGACATTTCCTAAATAGCTCTTTCATAGATAATTGCTAACTATATCATAATTGGCTAGTAATGAGGGCCCAAATGAGTTACTGGTACCAAGGTCACTAAACTTTTCAATATTTTCCATATATATTAAGTTTCTGTCATCTTCAACTACAGTGGGGTTTCCATCTATGACTTGACAATAAACTCCTGATTCAGTCTCTGTTGATGGCAGGTTATCACACTTCAGTTTTTGGGGTCTTCAGTGACTGTCTTCTGGATAAGTTACCAGGAATAAAGACCAATGGTTGCACAGTGGAAGTCATTCCAGCTTTACCTAGATTGCAAATTGGTACTTCATTACCGAGGTAAGAAACCTGAGTGATCATTTTCAAGTCGTTCGGAACTAGGGGAATTGTCCACTCTCCAAAGAACCATATAACATTATATTGTGTTCCCATTCAAATTTATGTGTTTGTATTAGTGAAAACATCAAGCATTTTATTTTACTGTTGGGGTCAGCAAGTAAGGACAGAAATTTATCCTGAAAGATATTAGCTTGAGGATTACTATTTTATCAACCACAAGGACAACAGTGGCTTCAGTGTTACCTTTCTATAGCTTGCACTGCAAGGAGAATTAACTCACCAATTCCCAATCTATATTCTTCTTTAGATTCTTCTTTGAGAGCCAAAGTAGAATTCTCCACAATGACCATTATCAACTGTGCATTAGCATATGCAGTCAATATCTTTATATAAAAAAATTCCTTCCAGCAGCACCTTAAAGACCAACTAAGTTTATTATTTTGGTATGAGCTTTCGTGTGCCAACTTTGCTGCCACATACACCCGGACAACACCATTACTGGCCCCAACAACATCCAACATACCATCTCAGGACTATTTAATTGCTCATCCTCTAACATTGTGTATGCCATCAAATGCCAACAGTGCCCTTCAGCTCTCTATATTGGACAAACAGGCCAAACCCTACGCCAAAGGATAAATAGACATAAATCTGACATCAGGAATTACAAGACAGAGAAACCAGTAGGAGAACACTTCAATCTCCCAGGACATTCTATACAAGATCTCAAAGTAGCTGTCTTACTACAAATGAATTTCAGAAATAGACTGGAAAGAGAAGTTGCTGAATTGCCATGGAGAGACCTGGTTTGAACAGAGACATTGGATTCTTATCTCATTATACATGATAAAGCGATCTTCAGCCATCTCACTCCTTACTTTTTCATGCAATACCATTTGCAGTCGTTTACAGTCAATCACCCATTTCCACCACCCTTCTGAGTGATACCCCTCCCCACCCTTTCGCTATATATAAGCGTCTGGGGACTTCTACTTCAGTGTATCTGAAGAAGTGTGTATGCACACAAAAGCTCATACCAAAATAATAAACTTAGTTGGTCTTTAATGTGCTGTTGGAAGGAATTTTTTAATTTTGTTTTGACTACATCAGCCCAACACGGCTACCTATCTGTAACTAATATCTTTATATGTCACACGTAAAGGAGAGGAATAAATAAGCTGTGCCAGCATAGTGTAATAGCCAGTATCGGACCAGGATTGGGAAAATCTGGGTTCAGATTTCAGCTCAGCCGAGATATGCACTGGATGGCCTTGCTCCTCAACTCTAATATATCTTTACAGGGTTGTTGTGGGGATAAAATGTGACTGGGGAAAAGGAGGTATACTGCCCCAGGCTCCTTGGGGAAAGGGCAGGACAAATAATAATAATAAATAAAATCGTAAAGGTAGATAATGTAATTTTCATATGTTTATCAATGTTGCATGTGTTTTTCACTTGTATTTTCATGCCATTCTTGAAGGTCTGCTCACACACTACAGCCTTCCTCAGGAGATGAAATAGCCACCAATGTGTCTGTCCAGCTCTACAATGGAGAGACGCAGCAACTCACCATTAAGTTGGAAAATATTGGAACAGAGCCTTTGGAGAAGCTGGAGGTCACATCAAAAATGATCAACACGAAAGGTATTTGGCATTATTATTGATGTCTAAAAGTTTCTGAGTGCAGCACGGCGATGCCCACTGGCTCCTCCTCCTCCTTTGTATACCACCATTCATATGAAGATTTCAGGGCAGTTTCCGGCATAAAATAAAAAAGCAAAAAACACAAAGCCCATAATAAAAACAAGAACAAATACCAAACAAACGAATAACAACTCCCCTCCCGCAAAAACATTTAAAAGGACGTAGAATGTTATTCAGCCAAAAGCCTAGTTGAAAAGGAATGTACATGATGGAAGAAAGCTGGGATTTAAAGAAATAAATGACAGGCTAGGCGCTGTTGGACCTCCAACTAACTTCATCAAAGATACCTGCATACAGTACACAATGAAAAAAGGGATGAGGACGAAATTGGCAATAAAATTCTAGTGATGGCTCTTCATAAGTTATGTGATAAACATATATTTTGAGAAAGGCAGTTATGATTGATGAAGGGATTGGAGGGATTGTATTGTATATGGTTCCTCCCCAAGACTTAGGTGAGAATCCCCACCTCTCCAAGTGTGCTGCTCGATACCCAGAGCATCTTTGGCATCTATTTAATATGCGACTCTCTCTGGTGGCAGGAGCAACACCTTTTACTTTATCAAAGAATAAACCTAAAATTGTTTTGCTGGATTTAGTTTTTGCATTGTACCAACAAGGATTTTGGAAAGGAACAATCTTTGAAGGTATTTTTTAATTAATGCTGATGTCCTTCTAATTACAGATGAATATCAAAAAATAAAACTGCCCAAGATAAACAAGAATAGTTGTTAACAATTTTTTGATATAGGGTTTAAAGTGCATCAGATTTAAAAAGGGAAGTATTTTCTGTAAGCCCAAAATCTTATTTAATTAAATATTGCAGATTATTACATGATGCTTTGTGTCAAGCAGACATCAAGGGGGTTTTCATAAAACTGCACATTGGTAATAACAAAAGCAATAAAATATAATACAGTTAAAACATATATAATTCATAACGATTCCATTACATTTATCAATGTCTCAACCGTACAATGAAGACTGGCAGAACGAAAATGGAAAAGCCACCTCCCTAGGGCCCACGTTGTGTAGGGGTTTTTATTTTAAAAAATCCTTCCAGTAGCACCTTAGAGACCAACTAAGTTTGTCATTGGTATGAGCTTTCATGTGCATGCAGTCTTCTTCAGATACACATACGTGCATGCACACGAAAGCTCATACCAATGACAAACGTAGTTGGTCTCTAAGGTGCTACTGGAAGAAATTTTTTATTTTGTTTCAACTATGGCAGACCATCACGGCTACCTACCTGTAACTAGGGATTTTTATGTTAGTGTTAACACCTTTAATTGGACTTGATAGCATACAGGCAGCTAATGCAGATTTTGCAAGATAGGTGTTTTATGATAATGCACCAAAGTAAAAGGTTAAAAAAAGCATTCCTCACTGTTTAGAAATGACCACACTACTATAAAGCTTCTAAACTCTGTTTCCATGACTATTTCTTTCTTCTAATTTTTTAAATTTTTGTTTTCCATGACTATTTCTATCAAAAAACAGTTTGTTGAGTGTATGCATTCCTCACTGACTTCTTACAAGCTCTCTTTAAGCTGCAGTCTTTTAACACACTACTAGGGAAGAAAGCTTCACTGAGAAGTATTTTAAAAATCACCGGAGATGCACATACACATTTGAATGTTTGAATAGCCACCAAATTATGATTCTTCTATAAGATATGCAAAAAATTAAGAGGCATATGAACTGAGGATGTAGTCCACCAAACATGTACATAATTTCCTCTGGAAATCACATTGGCCCAGTTTGCATGATTAGTTCCTTGCTCAGTAAGCCAGGATAGGCAGAAGCTCTGTGCAGGTGCCTTGGCAGCTGCTTCATCCCTCCCTTGGTGTGAGGGCCTGAATGAGCCAGGATTCAGCTCCTGATCAGAGCATCAGATTATATATGATCCAAAAAAACCTGCTCAATAGTTTACAAACAGGCCAGGATATTAAGATAACTTTAAACCATGGCATACGATGCTAGGTTTTGATCATATGATTTTGGCTATTGAGCTGCATGGACATTACATACCTCCCTGACAATGGATTAATAAGCAGTAAAATATTTTCACAGTTGATGTACCTCTTGGGCTTGCTGATCGGAAGGTCGGCACTTCGAATCCCTGTGATGGGGTGAGCTCCTGTTGCTCTGTCCCAGCTGCTGCCAGCCTACAGTAGCAGTTCAAAAGTACGCCAGTGCAAGTAGATAAATAGGTACTGCTGCAACGGGAAGGTAAATGGCATTTCCGTGCACTCTGGCACTCGTAACAGTCCTCCATGCGCCAGTAGCGGTTTAGTCATGCTGGCCACATGACTCGGAAAATCTGTCTGTGGACAAACGCCGGCTCCCTCAGCCTGAAAGCGAGATGAGCACCAACCCCATAGTCGCCTTTGACTGGACTTAACCGTCCAGGGGTCCTTTACTTTTTGACCTTTACTTATTATGTTAAGGGGAGAAAATTAAAACAATTCTGAGCCTGCCCTAGTTAGTAATGAACGAAGCCCCACTGAAACCAGTAGAAAAAAGTTAACACTAAGTGCAATTGCTCCCAGTTGCAAACTTATCCATGTCATCTTGAAATAAGTTCCATTACCTTCAGGGGGACTTGATAAGTAAGGAAGTCACAGGTGAGCTTTGCTTGAAGACGACCAATATTTGCAACTTATTTAAACATTGGTCAGTGGAGCTGAAGATACTACGGTATGCCACCTTGATAGAAAGCACTTGAAATTGGCTACTAAAAATAAGATGTCAGAAAGTGGCCATTCTTTTCATGTGCTTGCATCTAAAATGAACTTTTACTGGAATGGGGGGGGGGAATATATTTGTTATTGTGTTTCTGATAATAAAGGCAATAGTTGGCAGTACTGTTGTAATAAATAATGCATCTCCGGCTGACTCCTACAGGAAAAATAGTTAACTGTGCAAGTTTTAGATTAAAAATATGTATTTTAATAATTTAGTTACTTCGAAGCACTCGGCCAAACAGTGATCTGAGCAAGTGCAACAATGTTTTGGGCCTTTAAAAATATAACTCTTTGCATAAGCCTGCAAACTCTGGTGATCTCTCAGCAATGATATATGCTGCAAATATTTAGAATCTACTTTTGTGCTCTCATCATAAAAATAAATGATTGAAATAAATTAATAGGCATAGCCTTTTAATCTAGCTAGTGTAAATCTATTTCTGTCATTCTCAAAATCGAATACTGCTGCCCTGGGCCTTTTCGGGAGGAAGGGGAGGATATAAATTGAATCAATAATAATTAATCTATCCCAGTAACTACCCACTGACTGGCGGGACGTCTTTGGGAGAAGAAGAGACAAAGGAGTAAACACTACACAAATCTGGAGTGGATTCCCCAAGGCAGTTGGATGGCACCTTGTATGTCTCCTTCCGGTAACCATTGCAGCCAAACGTATCCCTCTGCTTTCCTTTGCACCGCACCAGTGAGGCCGAGAGAAGGGTCTTGTCGTCTGGGCCACCCAATATTGTATTTCTATGTCCAAGCTTGTGCCCCAGAGAGATTGCTTTGATGCTGCTAACCCAGCAAAAAGACTGAGTTACCAGTCTCCACAGCCATAGCAGGTGCTGAGATTCTCTGGTGGTTTGATTTCACCCCCGGAGGTGGACTTCATTGTCTCTCAAGGCAGGCAGATGCCAACAAAACCCCAGCAATTACCCTTGCCACCCGTATGCCACTTCACTTGCCCTGTTTTCTTGTGTTCAGAGCACGCAGTTATACATTGACCTTTTTCTAATTTTGTGTCTCCCCCACCCCATATTGCACTTAACAGGTAGTAAATAACCTGACATTCAGTGGGAGTTATTTTCTAGGCATTCTGCTCCCTCCATACCCTGCAAACCTGGCTGCTTTCTAATAGATCAGCTCCAAATATAATTGAGCATTGAGAATTCTGGGCCTTGTTGTTGGGGAGGCCCAGCCAGATGAGCGGGGTATAAATAATAAATTGTTGTTGTTGTTGTTGTTGTTGTTGTTGTTGTTGTTGTTGTTGTTGTTGTTGTTGTTACTAGTCACTTTTTCCATAAAAGTGGACAGAAATCATTTTAAAAAAAGAAAGAAAAAGAAAATTCTGCATATTCAGGAGGAGCCATACTGAACACTGGGTATTTTATAGTTTGACCCAGTGTACTTATTGTGTTTGTCTACACATAACTTATGTATGTTGTTGTTATTATTTTTATAGGAAAGCTGTTTGGTGACTTCCTGAGCTGGAATCTGGAAGACACGCTCTCTCAGTTTCCTCTGAAACCAGGACACATTGCTACATTTATTGTGTACATTAAAGTGAAGCTTGACTTCTCCTGCCAGGAAAACCTCCTGCAAGACCTTAATGATGGTGAGTTTTGGATTCTTTTTTTGGTATGCAGTGGGGGGTTTGGGTAGGTATTTTGGCTTGGTTAGTGATATTTCAAAGCTGTAGGGTATGACATCTCTTACGTTGCAACTTTAATGGCAAATATCACCCTGGCTGAATGGAACCAGCAGCTGATCTAGTTGACTCTAGTTGATGTCTTTAAAATCACTCCAAAGCTGTGTTTGGATAGAGGCAAAGATCACCAAGCTTTCCCATTAGCGCTTATATATAATCTTACCATATACCTTCGTGCAGTGGTAATTGAGAATCACCATGTGGTCAGATCTGGCAAGCTGGATATGTAATCTGAATAGTGTTTTTAATTAAAGTATGGCCTTGGGTAACATATTTGTGATCTAGGACAGAGTAATACCAAGAATAATAAGAACATGATATTTTCATAATATCATACATGATAATTTAATCAACTTTACAGTTGAATTACTCAAGTCAAATAAATTCACCCGTATCCTTTCTTGGTGCATAGCGGAAAGTTGATAGTGAGTGTTTTCCCCTACTGCTTTTAAACATTATGGGTTCAATCCATTCTATTGTGTCACAGTGACCGGATAGGGCTACTTCAGAGTAACGACTCTGCACCGCTCTGCATTTTATCTTTTTATTTGTGTTACGTATTTACAGTGCTAAAGGTGGAGCTATTTACAGAGACACATCTTCTCAGCTTGAATCAGTACCTCCGAATGGCGTTTGGCGCGTCTTGCGCCAGCATAACAACTTGGGGAGCCCCATCCTCTTCCCCCGACGCTTTCTGCGAAGTTCCGGAGTTGGGGGGATGGGTCTGCCCCCCTTTCTTCCTCCTTCCTGTCCCACCTGGGACGCTGGCTCTTCTACCCTGCCAGAGCCTTGGACCCCACTTCCTGTTTCCCCACTTGAGCTGGAGCTTTCCCTGCTCTCAGTCATGCTCTGGGCTGGGCTGGAACTCAGGAGGGGAGGGGCTTCGCGATACCCCTTGCCCCTCACATATTGCAAGCCCAGAACTTGTGTGTACAAGTGTGTCTTTCCCCACCTCTTGGTTCAACCCCTTGTTGGAATTGGGAAAGAGACCATCCATATGGCGATCCATCCATTTCCCAGAAATCTTTAAAGCCACACTGATGGTAAGTTGAGAAGCTATTCTTACTCAACAGCAGGGGTTGGAACGTGGTTTTTTCCAGCCCATGGGCTATATTCCCCTTCTGACAACTTTGCGAGGGGTGGGCACAACAGTGGTAGAAACAGGCAAAAAAGTTGGGAGCAACAGATGTAACTCTTGCTGTTGTACAGTACAGTAGACTAAATTGCAGTCATGTGAAGTCAGAGGCTCGTACACATGCACACCCCTCTTTCCATATTCCATCCAGGCAAGCAAAAGGCATTCTCACCATTGGTCTGGTCATGTTGTGCGGATGCCTGATGATCATCTTCCAAAGCAACTACTCTTTTCCAAACTTAAAAATGGAAAGCGTAATGCTGGTGGTCAACAAAAGAGGTTTAAAGACTCTCTCAAGGCAAATCTTTAAAAAAGTGTAGTATAAACACTGACAACAGGGAAACAGTGGCCTGCGAGCGCTCCAGGTGGAGAACAGCCTTTACCAAAGGTGTCGTGGGTTTTGAAGACACTCGAACTCAGGACGCAAGGGAGAAACATGCTAAGAGGAAGGCACGCTTGGCAAATCCACACTGTGATCAACTCCCGCCCAGAAACCAATGTCCCCACTGTGGAAGGATGTGTGGATCCAGAATTAGCCTCCACAGTCACTTTCGGACTCATTGTTAAAACCGTGTTTATGGAGGACAATCTTACTTTGCTACGAGTGATCGAAGAAGAAGAAGAAGAAGAAGAAGAAGAAGAAGAAGAAGAAGAAGAAGAAGAAGAAGATGTGTGCATGTAACTGAATTAGGGGATGGTGTGGCATAGGGTAGCTGAGGAGTGTGGCCTAATGAGAAGTCCAGGAGTCAGACAGAAAGGTCTGGAGGGCTGTGTTTAGCTCCCATCCTGATGTCCCCCCCCACTCCCCCATGCAACAGCATGCTTGTGCATCTCAGTAAGATAAGGAAGCATAGGGGCAAAGCAGAAACCTAGTTTTTCAACATTCCCCTGTGTGTAATTGAAAAGTTGTATTGCACAGAATCTCATAAAGGTAACATTTTAAATAATGCAATAGATGTGCTGTGTACATAACTTATTTAGAAGTTACAGTAATGAGTTTTGTCGGTGCCCACAAATTCATTCTGACAAAAATAACTTTGAAATTTATTAAGACCTAATGATAAAGGTCTACTGACTCTAAATTTTAATTAACTCTTGCAGTATTGAATACATAATATTCATTTTATCTTATTTAATGTTAAGCAAGTATTATTAAAGAGATTTTGTTAGGCTTTGTTCCAGCGAATGTTTGCTGAAAATATTAATAAGCAGTTTGGATGAAGGCATGTTGCCTTCGTTGATATCAGGTTGTCAGAGGATGCAGGATGGCATAGTGACATTAATAGGGGCACCACAAAGACTTGCACTTGCTTTGCTTGTGGTAGCTGTATAATGAAAGACGCAAAGGGCTAGCCTTACTTCTAGTAATAGCCTTGTATAGGGTATATCATATCTCTCCTCTGTTCTCAAATGCCACCACTTCTTGCAGGTAAGTAAAGGGAGCAGGGGAACTTTCAAGGAGAAGGAGGAGTTCTTTATTTCCCTATCCTCATAGATTGACTTAGGAATCAATTTAAAACAAAAAGCCAAATCGGCCTGCTTCTGGGTCTGACCAGGAAGAGCACAGGAGAGTTTGCCCAGCATTAGTTAGAAATGTCAATTCCCACAGTCGTCATATTACCTTGTATTTTCTGTGCATCGAAGAAACTATTTTGAATCTTGAGTGATTTGGGTTTATTGCCTAGTACAAGGTGGACACAGGTGCTTGTCAAAGATCTGGTCGCCTACTGATATTTCTTTTTAAGTGCCTCTGAGTTTGAAAGTAGGAATAATAATGTTCTCTCCCCCCCCCTTTTAGATGGAATTAGTGTGAGTGGTCTTCCACTTTCCAGTCCTTTTCGACAAGTGATAAAACCACGAGTCGAGAACAAACCTATAAATCCACCAGAAACCACAAAAGTTGGTGACTTCAGTCATGTAAAGGTAAGCGAACTCTATCATAAAAATTGATTTGCCTGGCCGCGTTGAATATTTGATGCTTGAAGAGACATTGTGTATGGTGACAATTTTGTTGGGGGAAAGCAAACTAGTACATCAGACAAATAAATGGTTTTGTAAAATATTGCAATAAAATAAGTGCTATAGATGATCCATGATGGCAAGATTGGTGTTGTTGTTTTGCTGCTTTGACAGTAGAAGCTCTAAAGGTTTGTAATACTAACTGATCCAGTAAAACATCAAATTTTACTTCTTTCTTTTCCAACTTAAGTGTGCTAATTAACCAGTTCAATAAAGTACAAGTCATAACTTTATTTTGTGTTCTTCTGCCTAAAATCGTAAAACCAGACCCATTGTGTGAAGGTGCTAAAACAAAGCTCATTTTGTTTTTTCCATTATCCATCCAGTAAAGGAGAAATAAGCACAATTGATTTCTCTGGAATTAGATTCCTAACACACTAATTTGAAGTAATTTAACCAAAATGTATATAGGAAATCCGATACCAAGTGCATCTTGTATGTTGTGGCTGCTATCAGACTAGCAGGCTACTGTGATCTTGAGATTCATAGCTATAACTTGCTAGTCTTGGGGGAAAGTCTTGTGGCACATTAAAAACAAGAAAGTGCCTGCTGTCGTGAACTACAGTCCACTTTATCAGATGCTTATATTGTGGTTCTTTGCTCCATTCAAAATAAGACATTTGTAAGCCAGTCGATGAAATAACCTCTTTTGTAACATGCAATTTTGAAGGGGGGGGGGGAAGTATGGTTCTTCCTACTTCCAGTATGTGGAATTTGCAGCTGCACATTCAGTTTCTGTTAGGTATAAATGTGGACATAGAACAGGCATATGGGGGGGGGATTAAGAAATGTGTTTTGCTTATTTGGAAGAAATACAAAGGTTTCTTTTCTCTCCATGTTGAATGGCTAGATGTCAGAAGCTAACTGTGATCATCTTGAGGCCAAGATCCAACTGTAGCTGTGGGCTGTGAGATGTATATAACAGCTGGTGACTCCTGATGCAGATGTGTGATCCAATTTGCACCAAAAGATTCATGTAGAAATGGTTTGCTCTTGTAATTTATTTTAGGAGCCTGTTGTTTTTTTTACTCTTAATTAAAATTCTAGCCAGCGCAACATTTTCTCTAGCTGAAAAAAAATTTCTTACATTGTTGTATAGCTATTTGTAGGGTAGACACGGAGAAGAGAGGTCAGGGAATGTCACATTGCCTGTCTCTCATGTGCCACAGATGTTCATTTTGAACTACATGAAGGGAAAAATTGAAATTCACCCAGTGTATGCATCAGAGTGCTTCTGAGGCCAAGTGTTCAAATGCAGTATTGTCAAGCTATTTTTAGAGTCCTGCTATCACTACAGTGCTGTTTAGAGATTCAGTTGAAGCTGCTAATAGGTGTATTTATATCCATTCTGTCAACTGCCACAGCATGAATGCTTTTACGGTACAGATGATAATTCTATTTTTGGACTATGCACTATGGTTACCGTCGCCCTGCCTGCTTAAATACATGCTATACATCCATAGACATTTATCATATACTGTATTAATGTGCACTCATACAGCTCATTCAGTCATGCAATCAGATTGGTGATTAAAGCAACAATCCATCAACCAATTAAGACTGGTTTTGCAACCAGTATGACACAAAAATGCATTTAAATTGTTGCAAGTAATTGCAGGTTGCTTTGTTGGTGGCAAGCAGTGTAAGTTGTCAAAATCACTAACACTCTTTAGTGCATAATTTCTACATGTTACCCCCCCCTCCACTACTGTGAGTAGGGGGCAGTTATTTCAGAAGAGAAAAAGTGAGCTGGGCTGAGAAATCACCACTGTGCTGTACCATAGAAACTCATTGTATTCCCTTGGTGCATGAAACAGCATTCTCCTTTGCCCTTAAAGGGGTGCGGGCACTGGGTATATTGGTCCAAGAGAGAGAGAGAGAGAGAGAGAGAGAGAGAGAGAGAGAGAGAGAGAGAGAGAGAGAGAAAGCCAGCCATGAGTTTCACACTGTGATGGCTCAGTTATAATGGGTGGAGATGTCATGTGCCGCTCAGGGCAGTTGTGAACTGATAAATAAACTGGTAGAAGGATGAGCACACATTGTTCCCTGAAAACATTTGTTATTTCATTCACCAGGTTGTTTGGTTGGTATTTAATCTGTGACAGAGTTGAGTGAGGTGTGAATGTACTGAGTTGCTTCTTCAGTCTTTGCCCAAGGTTATCAATATGTGCATGTTTTTGTGTATTCCACAAGCTCTTCAGGCCCCAGTCCTATATATTAGGTATGGGGAGCTTGTGGGACAGATGTGGCGAGACTCTCTGAGTTCACTTCTGACATCCAGCCATTCAGCATGGAGAGAAAAGAACTTCTGTGTGCAAAGTGTTCCATTGCAGCTACCCTGTTTTCCTGAAAATAAGACATACCCATAAAATAAGCCGTAGCAGGATTTCTAAGCATTTCCGCAATATAAGCAATACCCCGAAAATAAGACACGGACACGGCGCCTCCTGGCAACAGCTCGCTGTCCTCAGCCATGCCGTGCCGCGCGGAGCCCTTCCCGCTGGAATAAGACACCCCCGAAAATAAGCCATAGTGTGTCTTCTTGAGGAAAAATAAATATAAGACAATGTCTTATTCTCGGGGAAACACGGTACTACTTCTGCAGTATCAAAAGTGGAGAGTGAAATTATCGGCAGACTTCTGTGCAAATAAACGTTTGTGCATTTTGCAAATGTATATGCAGTTTTCAGTATGCAACTGCATTTTGAAGCTTGAAATGTTAAATAACTGTAAGGCTGAGCTTGCAGTTCAGCTGTATACTGTAATGGCTCTATTTACATTTTTCTAGCATTACTGAATTCTTTTTGCCTTTTGCAGAGTAAGGACAGATGAATTGTGTCACAAGGCTTTAAAAATAAACCTGGTAAAAATGGCTATAAAAATATGGAAGGTGACACTTGAGTGGAGTTACTAAGTTACTAAGAATTCAATATATAACTGTGTTTCCATGGGAGGGAATAGTTCTGTGTGCGGTGATGAGGCTGCCCATTATTGGAGGTACCCCCTGACAAACTTCCACTGGTGCAGACTTGCAGAGGATTCCACTGTCAGACTGTAAATTACCCAATATGTAATTTGGAAAGCATTGCTATGCCTTGGAGACTTCTGCATCTAAGTTCCTGTTTCATCCAATACATGAGATAAACCGAGAAAATAGTGACCTTTCACTGTTTGCACATGTTGTTGAGGATAAGCAGTAGTATTGAAACAACTACAAGGAAAAATATTTTGTTACTTTTCTTGCCCCTGTTTTAAAATATATACTTGCTCAATATGTAAATACAAGCAGAGCATCTGGTAATCAGGCTAATTCATCATAGAAAGCAAATAAATAAATGTATATCTAGAGAATTCTTACCTGTTTCAATAATTAGCTGAACATTTTAGTCCTGCTGCGATTAGACAGCTCAGTGTTTCAAAATAAATTGTGCGTCTGTTCTGGATTTAATTTTTTTTGTGCTAGGATATTAGTGATGCAAATATCATGGCTTCCTTTTTTTTGCTTTTAGCACTTAGATATTATTTGCTTACTATTGGGAATTGGCATTCCATGGGAATTTTAACGATAATCTATAGAGCACACATAATCATGCAGATCATCTCACAATATGTTAATTATGATCCTGTAAACTAGCAATCAACAGCTGGTAATACCTCGGACACTGAGATCTAGCTCCGAAGGTCTTCTGGCAGTTCCCTCACTGTGAGAAGCAAGGTTGCAGGGAACCAGGCAGAGGGCCTTCTCGGTAGTGGCACCCGCCCTGTGGAACACCCATCAGATGCCAAGGAAATAAACAACTATTTGACTTTTAGGAGACATCTGAAGGCAACCCTGTACGGGAAATTTTTAATGCCTGATGTTTCACAATGTTTTATGTGCTGTACGGTGTCCAGAGTGGCTGGGGAAACCCAGTCAGATGGGTGGGGTATAAATAATAAAATTATTATTATTAACCCATAACCCCTCCCCCACCCCTCCCACAAACACATTTAAAAGAGGTATAAAATGTTACAGCCAAAGGGCTTGAACACATTGCAGTAATCTAGCCTATAGGTTACCAGAGTATAGACAACAGTAGTCAGGCTACCCCTGTCTAGACAGGGGCATGGCTGGGCCACCAGTTGAAGCTCCATGCCATTGAGACCACCTGAGCCTCAAGCTACAGTGAAGGATCCAGAAGTACCGTGTTTCTCATATTATAAGACATGTCTTATATTTATTTTTTCCTCAAAAAAACACACTATGGCTTACTTTCAAGGGATGTCTTATTTTTTTCCTCCTCCTCCTGCTGCGGCCGGCATTGCTGCTGTGCCTATCACTATGTCTTATTTTGGGGGTATGGCTTATATTCCTTGAATGCTTAAAAATCCTGCTATGGCTTATTTTATGGGAATGTCTTAAAATATGAGAAACAGGGTACCTCCAAGCTATGCACCTTCTCCTTCAGAGGGAGCAATCGGGGTGATCATGTCAACGGCCCAAGCCATTCGGATGTTCAAGAGGTCAGCCAGTAGCACAAGTCATATCAGCCATAAAAATCTCCCAGAGCCATCTGGAAGCCCACTGGATCCACCAGACTCTAAGGGTGGACCATCCTAATAGGTCTCCTGCCTCTACAGAGGGAAAAAGGTGCTGAAAGCCTAAATCTCAACAGGAAGTGATCTAAAACAAAAAATAGACGCCCAGGTAAAGGGTTCTAGCCTAAGCCTCTGTTGCATGCTAGTTTCTATGTGCAGGGGATGTTTCCATATTGTGTAGTGTTCATTCATGAGAGCCTTCCCCTGCAGCATGAAATGGCATAGAACAGACATAGATTTCCCCTATCATCTGTTTGTGAGAATTCTGCTTTTCTCAAAACAGCAAGGAAGTACGGAAAAGGGCAATCTAGACTTTATTCAGACTGCCTCGGGGTTGTCATCATTGAACATTATGCTCATGATCACATGTGGCAGGAAGAATCTATGTTCCTTTGGGGACTGACAGTCAGTCAGCATTTGCTACTAAAATTGCTAATCATTTCCCATCTTGGGTTTCAGGTTTGTTTTTTTTAGTTTTAATGCATATCAAATTGCTTCGTTGATATTTAAAGCTCTTCTATTGATGCATATCTTTGTGACCACATAATTCCTTCTGCTCTGATGTAGGGATCTAGGATCTTGTAAAGCTCTTGTTTTGATGACCCCTAGACATTTGAAATTGCAGAGCAGAATGAATATAATTACCCATTTGGAATTTAGCCAGGGCATGAGGGTTAATGTCTCTTCTTCCCTTGCAAAAAGTCATTGGGGGATTTTAATGATAGTGTCGGGCTATCCAGTTATCTCTGTATCATTTGAAATATGATGCTTTCATCAGTGGTAGCCTAATGCAACTATGCAGTAATACTTCAGTGCTGGGACAGACTACAAATTATTGAGAGGCTAGTAGGTTTATGCTCACTGGAAGGACAGATCGTGAAGCTGAGGCTCCAATACTTTGGCCACCTCATGAGAAGAGAAGACTCCCTGGAAAAGACCCTGATGTTGGGAAAGATTGAGGGCACTAGGAGACGGGGACGACAGAGGACGAGATGGTTGGACAGTGTTCTCGAAGCTACGAACATGAGTTTGACCAAACTGCGGGAGGCAGTGGAAGACAGGAGTGCCTGGCGTGCTATGGTCCATGGGGTCACGAAGAGTCAGACACAACTAAACGACTAAACAAGAACAACAAGTAGGTTTATATTTGCTGTGTCCCCTACCAACCAATGACTGCATGCACAGTTCTTGTGCTATCTTCTCAATGCTACAGTCTTCGCCCAAATCTCATGTAGGGTTTCAAATGGTTCATACCCCGTCTTTCCTTTGTTTTCCCCAGGCTGCTTTCTTGCGATTTTCTATCACGTCACTGGCATTTATTGCCTCTACTCTGAGCACCTTCTCATATGGAGAGAGTTCATAAGCCGGTTTGGGGAAAGGTGATGATGCTGCATTTATTATGGTTCACTACTTAAGGTTTAACAAGCATTCAGTGATGTTAGTGACAGGATGCTTGCACTTCGATTGAGTCAGCAGTTCTCCAGCCTGACAGATGGCCTAGGATGAGAAAAGGACACACAAATGAGAAACCAGCAGCTTGGGTAGGTACAGTGAGCTAATCTATTAGAGCAGTGTGGTCATCCAGATGTTGTTGGACTTCAACTTCCCTCTGCTCCAGCTAACATGGTCCATGGGATTGAAGTTGTAGTTCAGCATTATCTGGAAGGCCAGAGGCGTTCCTCATTCTTGTATCAGAGTAAAAGCTTTTTAGGGTTGATTTTAACTTGACATTCTTGAAAGCACTACAGTTCCTTAATAGTGGTACCTTGAACATATACAACAAGTGAGCAGCGTGGAAGAATCGGAAAACACTTGAATACTGCTCTATGTAATGCGGTATTAATTGATATGAGCATAGGGCACCATCTTGTTAAGATCTGTAACGAAACTCTGCTTTGGATCGTAATTTAAAGAGAGTTGAATTGCTGTGGGAAGGAGCAAGGCCTCATCTTCTGCTACCCAAAGGCAGCAAGAAGGAACCTTTCATAGCCCAAGGGGTTGTTTTCCTTGTGGATAACCTTTGCATACCAGCTGTAAGTGGGGCCAAAGTGAAAGTGTGGTCGTGGTGGAAGCCATATCCATGCCTCATTCCTACACATCTATATACTGGGTTCACACTTCCTTGTTGTGCACAGAGAAAGGGGATTTCTTTTCTTTTTTTTGGGGGGGGGAAAGCAGCAGTTTGCTGATGGAGGAAGAGAGTGACCTATTCCCTCAAGTTTCTGCCATCCTGAACCCTCTTCCCTGCAGTGTCCTTCTGATCAGTGGGGTTGGGATGGGGAGATTGTAGGAAATGGAGGATGAAACTTCACTCCCCCCCCCCCCGATCTCCTCCCACCTGATTGATGGGGAGGTGTACAGTGGTACCTCGGTTTAAGTACACAGTGGTTCCGGAAGTCTGTACTTAACCCGAAGCGTACCTAACCTGAAGCGAACTTTCCCATTGAAAGTAATGAAAAGTGCATTAATCCGTTCCAGACGGTCCGCCGAGTACTTAAAGTGAAGCGTACTTAACCTGAAGCGAACTTTTCCATTGAAAGTAATGGAAAGTGGATTAATCCGTTCCAGACGGATCCGCGGAGTACTCAACCTGAAGCGTACTTAACCTGAAGTATGAGTGTAATTGGTTCCGGAAGTCCATACTTAACCTGAAGCTTACTTAACCTGAAGTGAACTTTCCCATTGAAAGTAATGGAAAGTGGTTTAATCCGTTCCAGATGGGTCCGCGGAGTACTTAAACTGAAAGTACCGTGTTTCTCCTAAAATAAGACATGTCTTATATTTATTTTTTCCTCAAAAAAACACACACCATGGCTTATTTTCAAGGGATGTCTTATTCGGGGGCTGGATCATAACAGGGAAATGATTTTTTATATGAATTTTACAGATGCTGTACAACAGAAATCACGTTTCTCTCTCTCAGGACTGATTAGCCAGATGCTGCCTGAGATCACAATTGGCTTTACCAAATAGCTGTTAAGTACTTTCCTTTGATGCCCAGATCTCATGGCTACCATAAGGTTTCTACCTTTCAGGACAAAGGCAAGGTGATAATAGGAAGTTGTCTTTATCTATCTCCTTAATCTCCTCTTTCATATGCATAACCTTTGAAGCCTAGGAATGCAAGTTGTCTGGGTCTCTTGGCAAAAGGAGACGGGAGGGGATGTCAGTTTTTTAAAAAACCACCCGCGTGTCTGCGAGAGCTCGCCACTTTCCTACCGTAGCTGCAGTTTGCCTGCCTCGCTCTCTGTCTCGGCCATCAAGAGGAAATCAACAAGCAACTCATGGCTGGGCACATACCGGTAGAATGGAAGGGGGAAAGGTGGGGGGAAGCGAGAGGTGGGCTCTCTCTGTGTGTGTGTGTGTGTGTGAGAGAGAGAGAGAGAGAGTGAGAGAGAGAGAGAGACAGGGGGAGAGAAAGAGACACGCACAGGGGGAGAAAGAAAGACGCGCACAGGGGGAGAGAAAGGGACGCGCACAGGGGGAGAGAAAGGGACGCGCACAGGGGGAGAGAAAGGGACGCGCACAGGGGGAGAGAAAGGGACGCGCACAGGGGGAGAGAAAGAGACTCACACGGAGGTCATTCATGAGGCGTCTTTAATCGCTCCTCTTTTCTTCTTCGTGCCTTCCTCTCCTCTCCACCGCAAATGCCACTTTTGTCCTCTTCACTAAGTAGAGCTCACATACGGTAGCACTACGGCTTATTTTCGGGGTATGTCTTATATTTTTTCAACGCATGGAAATCGTGCCATGGCTTATTTTATAGGCATGTCTTATTTTAGGAGAAACACGGTACTTAAACCGAAGTGTACTTAAACCGAGGTATGACTGTAATGAAAGATTGAATCTCCAATTTTAGCTAAATCATGCACCCCTGTAGCTCCCACAAAAGGTAAGGGTGCTACCCCCTGCTTAAGAATCTTAATGATTCTGGTATTTAACTGCTTAGGAATCGTAAAGATTCCAATTAATTTTTTCTAGCATGACTCAGGATAGTGAATAACAGCCCTTAAATAATCATTTAAAAATCAAACACGCTCTCATAATAGTTCTTTCCCTTTGCTTCTGCAGCTTTCCTGAGTGTGGTGCTGCTGACTCGCATTAGCTGCTTTTAACTTAATATAATAAAAGGGGTTGTGTTAAAAATTGATTTCCAACTATGCTGATATTGAACACAGTCCAGTGCAATCCTTCAGTGTGTATAGATAAAAGGGGGAGGGAGAGATGATGCTGAAGTTCCCAATTCCTTATATCCCTGAAAGTTCAAAGCTATATTGCCAACTTGAAGAAGAATGTAATGGAGGTAACCAACATAGTATCAACAATAAAATACACCCATAAAATAAAATAAATACATCAAAAATCAGTATATCAAATTAATAGATTGAATCCAATTATGATTGGATCACTTCTTAGGGAAAGGCTGGATTAACAATATAGTAGAGTATGCACATATTAGTCTAAGTTCCTAAAGGATTACACTTTAAATCTTAGCAGAATAAGGCACAACACAAACCAAAGCCATGCTTGTTGGGTGATCTAGCCAACTAATGGATTCAGGTACTGTTTGGAGCAGCTGTTTTAAAATGTGGTCCATTATGATAGAATAAGGCTCTCTGAAGCAGTTTCATAGGATATTATTCTGCGTGTTTTTAAATCAGATGTGAACAAGGACCTTTGCTAGTTTTCAGGTGTGGACCTGGTCAAGTGTCTAGTTCATGTAATTGATTATGTAAGTGACAGTGTGAACAAAACATGATTAGTGCAGGGTGGAATCTACACACATATAAAAAACGCTGTGAAGATGCTTTTTTCAAAAAAATAGTTTTGAAAAATACATTGAATTTTGCATAGCTCATTGTCACCATCTAGTGTCACATTTGTATATTGCCAGTGGACCTGATGGGATACCTGCCGAAATCTTCAAATTGGCGGAATTGAACTTATACAACTACTTCACAAACTCATTGAAAAAATCTGGGAGAGAGAAGAAATCCCAGCAGACTTTAGGGATGCCAATATTATCAATCTCTTTAAAAAAGGTCACAGAACTGATTGTGGAAACTATCAAAGTATCTCTGTATTAGCTGCAGCCAGCAAAATTCTTATAAGGATCTTAGCAAACCGTCTCCTAACAATATCCAAGGTGACCCTTCCTGAATCCCAAAATGGTTTTTGGCCTTCTGGGGGTCAGTGGACATGATTTTCATCACTCGACAGCTTCAAGAAAAATGCAGAGAGCAAAACCAACCTCTGTATATGGCGTTTATTGACCTGACTAAAGCTTTCGACACTCATGATGATTTAAATGGATTGCAGAGTGGAATCCCCAGAAGTTGGCAAACTATAGCCTAGGGATTAAATTGAGTGTGACCATGCAGTTGCTATATACCTGATTACTTGGCTAACATAAAGTTCTGAAAGATGACTCACTGTTTGGGAGTTTCAGTCTTTTTTTTATCTCAAATTCTGAAAGAAATCTGACACCGTAGCGTGATCTTTAATAAGCATTTGTAGGATTTTGTCTGCAGAGGTTTTGAGACTTGGTTTCAGGGATCCCTTCTAGTATTGATTTATCTACCAAAGACTGCTGTCTGTTGCGGAGGATTCTGGCAAATGTGTATTTGGTCTCACCCTCACCCCATCTAAAATGAGAGCACAACCTCCTGGAATACAGTCAAGTCTCCAGTGACTGCATATTAGCTGTGTTTGGATGGTCACATCTCAGTTTGTTGTTGTTGTTTAGTCGTTTAGTCGTGTCCGACTCTTCGTGACCCCATGGACCATAGCACGCCAGGCACTCCTGTCTTGCACTGCCTCCCGCAGTTTGGTCAAACTCATGTTCGTAGCTTCGAGAACACTGTCCAACCATCTTGTCCTCTGACGTCCCCTTCTCCTAGTGCCCTCAATCTTTCCCAACATCAGGGTCTTTTCCAAGGATTCTTCTCTTCTCATGAGGTGGCCAAAGTATTGGAGCCTCAGCTTCACGATCTGTCCTTCCAGGGAGCACTCAGGGCTGATTTCCTTAAGAATGGATAGGTTTGATCTTCTTGCAGTCCATGGGACTCTCAAGAGTCTCCTCTAGCACCACAATTCAAAAGCATCAATTCTTTGGCGATCAGCCTTCTTTATGGTCCAGCTCTCACTTCCATACATCACTACTGGGAAAACCATAGCTTTAACTATACGGACCTTTGTCGGCAAGGTGATGTCTCTGCTTTTTAAGATGCTGTCTAGGTTTGTCATTGCTTTTCTCCCAAGAAGCAGGCGTCTTTTAATTTCGTGACTGCTGTCACCATCTGCAGTGATCAAGGAGCCCAAGAAGGTGAAATCTCTCACTGCCTCCATTTCTTCCCCTTCTATTTGCCAGGAGGTGATGGGAGCAGTGGCCACGATCTTGGTTTTTTTGATGTTGAGCTTCAGACCATATTTTGCGCTCTCCTCTTTCACCCTCATTAAAAGGTTCTTTAATTCCTCCTCGCTTTCTGCCATCAAGGTTGTGTCATCTGCATATCTGAGGTTGTTGATATTTCTTCCAGCAATCTTAATTCTGGCTAGGGATTCATCTAATACATCTAATACATACATTTAATACACTGAAATAGGAAGAAATGTTGCAGCCCCTTCCGTACTCACTTCTTGGCAGGCCTTGATTAATTCCATAAGTCTTATAGTTCCGATTTTATCCAAACAGGGAAGTTGGGGTTGGTTACTGTAGTTCTGAACCCAGTCAGGATCATAAATCATGGTTTGAAGCTGGTTTAAGATTCTGTCTGCTCCTGATTCTGACAACCATAGTTTACCATTTCAGTTAAAATGGGAAGCTATAGTTAAAGACTTCTGCATTTCATTGAGATTCCACGAGTTAGACACTTGCACATGACCTTTTGCACATGGAAATGTGCAAAAGGCTCATTCATATCTCATATTAAACCAAAATACGGCCATCAGAGAAGGTGGGGAATGGTTATGCAACTTGGCTTTCTGGGAGGGTTGTGTGACGTTACTGATCCCACAGAAATCTTACATTTCCTTTTGAAACCCAGTGGTTTTTTTTTTAAAAAAGCCTTCAACTAGTTTAGGTTATTCAGCTTCTGTATGTTGCCGTAAGACCTTGTCCAATCATATGCATTTGGCAACCTATATATCACTGTAAGAGCAGCTGCAGTTTTATCTCATTAGCTAATGTACATGCAGTACTGCATGCCAGCTCTGTGTTGTATCTGAGTATTATTCTGCTCACACTTTCAATCGTTTCAAGCAGGGCTATTTTTAGCCAGCTGAAATTTAAAACATTCCTTCTACCTTCGGGGGCAAGGGGACTTTATTGAGATACAGAGCATAACTCAAGATGGATCCTGTTGCTAAATGGTCTGACAAGGGGAGGCAGGGGGAAAAGGACAATACTGCATTATTTAATTCCCAAGGCATACATTATGCAGAATCTATATTTAGTTTTCCCCAGTTGCTACTACCACTGTATTATTACACAAAGGGATGATGCAATTTCATTGTTCAGTGAGTTGATAAGACATAAATGCAGATGAATGAACTAGACGATGAATGTGAGATACTGCATGTTGCTTCTGAAATTCAGCTTGCACTCCATCTGAGGGAAAGCTACAGAACTACAGCATGTAGGCAATTGTGTCTTAAAATCAGCTTGGGTCAGCATGCAGTTACCATAATATTTTAGTTCTCAAGGGCAGCAGACATCACGAAAGGCCATCTTGCCTTAAATAGACAAATTGTAATGACTATTTTAAGCGTTTAAAACAAGACACACACTTGGGATTTAGTTTGTTGGACCTGCACGTCATTGTTATAGCTGCCTCAGGATTTCAGATTTATTCGACTGGAGGGCAGATGGCCACACTGTTGAGCAAGGGGCATTATGACAATTCACATCACCTGTTTTATATGGGATTTTGGTATATGCATAGAAGGTTGTTGCTTTGTGAGGAAATGCAGCATTTTTAAAAAAGACTATATGGAAGTAGATTTTGGTATTTTGCTGTCATACAATCATCTACTACATGAAGTAAGCCTCATTGAGATTAGTGAGGCTTGCTACCAATGTAATTGGTACAGGTTGTAGCCTGAATCTTCATCACAGCTCGGTATAAAAGGTAAAGGGACCCCTGACTGACTCTGGGGTTATTGGCTGAGGGAGCCGGCGTACAGCTTCCAGGTCAGTATAGTTCGCACTAATTGGTGACTGCAGTGTTACACACACTGGCTGTGTTTGTGCATAAAACTAAATCGTGGTTTAGTGCTAAGTGCATGAGCTTTCACGAACCCTAGGCAAACCACCAAGGTTATAATAATATTTTTTAAAAATTTAAAAATTTAAATTTAAAAAATTTAAAAAACCCATCTGGCAGGGTTTTGCTCTCCAGTTCCCGCCAAGTGTAGAGAATGACTAGTTTACGGTAGTTTTTGCTTTCAAATAACCTTTCATGATTACATGCATACCCTACCTTTCCTCCAAGGAGGTTGAGGTGGTGCACATGGTTCTCCCCCTTTCCATTTTATCCTCACAACAGCCCTATGAGGTAGGCTGGGTTAAGAGATAATGGCCAGTCCAAGATCACCCAGGGAGTTTCATGGCTGAGAAGGAATTTGAACCCTTGCCTCCTAATGTCCCCACTGTGGAAGGACGTGTGGATCCAGAATTGGCCTCCACAGTCACTTACGGACCAATTGTTAAAATCGTGTTTATGGAAGACAATCTTACTCGGCTATGAGAGATCGCAGAAGAAGAAGAAGAAGAAGAAGAAGAAGAAGAAGAAGAAGAAGAAGAAGAAGAAGAAGAAGAAGAAGAAGAGGAAGAGCCCAGTGTCCTAACTACTCTACCACACTGGTTCTCTAAAACATCGTTTAGCTCTACATGTAAGCTGGGTGAAGTTTCACAGGAGATTAAGACCCTCTTCAGAGGAAAAACCATCTATAGCTCTTTTTCTGGATTGCCCATCTCAAGCAACACTTGCAATGCTTCCATTGGCATGCTTAGATTTTTATTGGTAAATGTTGCATGGCTAGAGGCCAAAGTGGATTCAGTGGCATGGAGTACCTTAGTCAAGTTCTGACTGGTTTGCCAGCTAGGGCCATTCCTGGGCAGAGGTGACCTAAGCCACAGTGACACATGCCTTGGTAACCTCCTGTTTGGATCACTGTGGTGTGGTTTCTGTGGGGCTGTCCTTGAAAATGGTTTGGAAGCTGCCATCAGTGCAGAACACAGCTTTCAGAATGTTGACTGGGGCAGCTAGCAGAGACCATACTGTTTAACATATAACCCGAAGGATCTCCATTGACTGTTTGCTTCCTGGCTGAATTTAAGGTGCTGGTGCTGCACTGTAAAGCCCTAAACATATTAGCACCCAAACCTTGGAACCCAGGTATCTGGAAGAGTGTTCTTTGTGGTGGCTCCCAAATTACAGAATGCCTCCTCCAAAAAACTGACTGGCATTTCAGCATTAGGCTAAAGATTTGTTCGCATGGCATTTTCTGCATTTCTGTTTTTTTTTGCTTTTACTGAACTTTTAATAATAATAATAATAATAATAATAATAATAATAATAATAATAATAATTATACCCCACCCTCCCCGGCCGAGACCGGGCTCAGGGTAACTAACACCAAATATACAATACATTAAAAACACAAAATAAAATGATTAGTTTAAAATACAATTCGAATCACATTTAAAATAAAAATAAAATTAGGTAGGAACCTACAAATCATAATTGTAGGGGTAAGGAATTAAAAGTTCAGCAAGCCCGGTCACTCGTGCTGGTCCCATATGGCCTGATAGACAGAGCCAAGGAGGCCACTTACATACAGGGCCCCATAGAAAGAAGGGGGTCAGACTGGGCCAGGTCCTGTGGAAATATGTCAAATCCCGCAGGGCCCTGGTCTCTTGTGACAGAGCGTTCCACCAGACTGGAGCCAGGGCTGAAAAGGCTCTGGCCCTAGTCGAGGCCAGTCTAATCTCTTTGAGGCCCAGGACCTCCAAAGTATTATTGTTTGTGGACCGTAAGGTCCTCCGCAGGGCGTACCAGGAGAGGCAGTCCCTTAAGTACGAGGGTCCTAGGCTGCATAGGGATTTAAAGGTTAAAACCAGCACTTTGAACCTGACCCTGTACTCCACCAGGAGCCAGTGCAGCTGGTGTAGCACTGGATGAATGTGGTCCCATGGCAAGGAACTCGTAAGGAGCCTCGCCGCGGCATTCTGCACCCACTGGAGTTTCTGGGTCAGCTTCAGACAGCCCTGCGTAGAGCGAATTACAATAATCAAGCCTGGAGGTGACTGTTGCATGGATCACTGTGGCGAGATCAGGGCGAGAAAGGTAAGGGACCAGCTGCTTAGCACGGCAGAGGTGGAAAAATGCCGCCTTTGTGCAGTTGCAACCTGCGCCTCCATAGAAAGGGAGGTGTCAAAGGTTACATCCAGACTCCTGACAGAAGGCGCTGCCACTAATTGAGCCCCCACAAGAGATGGGAGCTTTAATTCTGTTTAGCTCTTCACTGTCTGGAATTGTTCTTGTTTCGATTGCATTATAACAAACCATGGGGTCACACGATGAAGGCGATGCTAAAAGATGCTTAAATAAGTATAATCCCTGCATGTACACTTCAGGTTCTGGTTCTATAAATTAAAGGCATAATCTTCCCTGTGTTTTCTCCAAAGTCATTTACTCGTGGGGATTATGTGCATGTTGTGAGCTGAAACTGCCATTCATCAAATTAATCGTGTTTCTATAAATTGGTTATACAGTGTATTTTAGATATATTTTAAGTGCTGTGAATGGGCTTCTAGCTGTGAAGGGTGCATTAAGGTTAATGGACATTGCACAGTAAGATCATTGTTACTTTGCAGCAAATTTACCTCGCTGCAGGTGACCATTGCTTTGTGACACAGCTTGAAGTACCTTGAGAATAAGAGATGCTGTATAAAAATGCAGTATTCTGCCCCCAATAACTTCTCATAGAAAGCCGCTAAGCCATTCATTGTTACTCTTTCCCCATGTCCTGACTAAAGTAATTCACTTTTTAAAAAATTCACATTTTTAAAGAACTCTTTGTGTGGGTCAGCAAATGTTGTCTCTTGTATTCATGGTCTTCTATGACAACAAATTCATAGAACTGGAAGGGAAGGGAAGGGTCATTGGATGCACAAAGTAGCTCATGCTCTGAGATAGAAGTCTTACCACTTCTGTGTGCCTGCATCTTGCTATTAGAGCCATGCCCCAGGGATTCTTCAGGCTCTGAGGGCTGGCTCACTTAAAAAGGCTGTGTGAGATAGCATATACCAGGCTCAACATGAACATCTGAGGATAAGGGAGTGCCTGAAGAAAGTGTTGTGACTCTCCACTTCTTCTTTGGCGATCACTCGTAGCTGAATAAGGATGTCTTCCATGAACACGGTCTTAAGTGTGTCCGTAAGTGATTATGGAGGCCAATTCTGGATCCACATGTCCTTCCACAGTGGGGACATAGGTTTCAGGGAGGGAGTTGATCATGGTGAGGATTTGCCAAACGTGCCTTCCTCTTAGTGCGTTCCTCCCTTTCGTCCTGAGTTTGAATGTCTAAATGAGTGAGCTGATAAACAGTAGCTACGCAAATTCTGGAGGAGCTTAAAGGACCTGATCAAGAAACAAAAAAGTACCACAAGTATCTTCAAGAACCAGGAATAAGACCAAAGTGAGCTCAACAAATGACATTCTCTGGTGGTTCTAGGTTTCGACAGTCTTTATTTTAGAAAGTACATCCTCTTGGTAGACCAACAGGGCTTCTAGCAGGAATGACACTGAGAAGAGCTGTTTCTCTGCTCCCATATCTTTCTTTCTTACTTTGCCAGACCTTTATTAGGCATTACAAGTATAAAAGGTAAAGGTACCACTGACCATTAGGTCCAGTCGCGGACGACTCTGGGGTTGCGACGCTCATCTGGCTCTATAGGCCGAGGGAGTTGGCGTTTGTCCACAGACAGCTTCCAGGTCATGTGGCCAGCATGACTAAGCCGCTTCTGGCAAACCAGAGCAGCGCACAGAAACACCATTTACTTTCTCGCCGGAGCGGTACCTATTTATCTACTTGCACTTTGACATGCTTTCGAACTGCTAGGTTGACAGGAGCAGGGACCGAGCAACGGGAGCTCACCCCATCACGGGGATTCAAACCGCCAACCTTCCAATCGGCAAGCCCTAGGCTCAGTGGTTTAGACCACAGCGCCACCCACATCCCTACAAGTATAGGCCATCAAAATTTAAAATATATACAAATAAACATGTAAAATATATAATAACGAGGATTTTCATTGGGATTTCTTCCAGCTAAAAATTCACCACTCTAAGAGATACTGTTGACAACAATTCAGCCACCCTTGCAGTTACTTCTGGGTTAGAATAGATAGATAGAATCTGATATTTTTATTGTGCCATGATGTTAGACTACCCAAAAAAGGGGATAGCACAACTTTGTGTAGTTGGTTGTGCAATGGGCAGTAGAAAAGAAAATGTTCTACAGTGTCCAGCACATTCAAGAACATCCGCAATGTCTGTCATTTCTGGGGATGTTTAAATATTTGCCCTTGATTAAAGCTGAGGGGGAAATGTTCAATCGGGCTAACATAAAGGGCCTGCGTTGGACTGGAATTAGTAATTTTGAGATATAAGTGACCCTGTTATCTGTTGTATTTAAACCATAGAATCTGGAAGAGCAAATTTTATTTACAGCTGACTCAATGTTTTGTTTTCCAATGTTCCTTAATCTGGTTTGAATATTGAGATAAATATATTGCTCACTTGAATTATACAAGAGTTCCAAGTCAATACCAATAGATCTGATTTTGCTGTGGAAGAGATGGAAGCATCCGGATTTATAAGAGTTCTTAAGTAAGTCAGAGAGCAGTCTCGAAGGTTGACAATGAAAATGGCAATGCAACCAGGATTTTATAGTGCTAGCTCACACCCAATATTCCATTGTGTATATAGCTAGTTCTGCACACATCGTCTCATACTTGCTTGAACTTGGGAGCCCCAGGATATGTCTCAATAACTTGAATGTATCTTATCTAAATCACTTTTGGCTTGAAAAATCTACATAGCAGCTGGTATAAGTTGGTTACCTTTCTGAAAATAAAAGTGAGCTATTGCTGAGGAGGTACACTTTGCCTGTTTTATAGCACTTGTGCAATGGTTTGACCAACCTGAGTTTTTTTGTCTTCTGCTCCCATATCAGCTTTGCCAGGCTAGAAGCAGTAGAGTTCTGGCATCAATTGTATCTCAATTATTGTGACCCCCTTCAATTTTCCCTTTTTCTTTCTAGTTTATTTCTTTTGTGTGAGATGCACCCTTTCAGGCAGATACTTGGGCAATGCTCTGGCTGTGCCCTACCATAAAGTTTGATGGAAGTGGCATCACTGAGAAGAGAAGAGGGTTCTTATGGAAAGATGACTTTACTTTCCTGGTGCAGCTTCTGTGATTGGCGTCTCTTACTCTTGCATAGAAGCTAAACAGGCTAATGCTGCTGACGCAAAACAGGCTAATGAACATCACTGTCCAGCTGCCCATCTTCACTCATCTCTCCACCTTTGGGCTGGAAATGAGGCACAGTGGTTGCTTAACCGCAATGAACCTGCAAGCTGCTAACTCCCATTGAGAGAGAGAGGAAGTAGCTCTGCTACCCAGGAGCTGAGGCACATATTGGAGACCAACAAGTGTTTCTCTCTCTCTCCATCTGAAAGGGTTTGCTTCAGGCCTCTCAACATGAAAGAAAGACCTGAAAAAAGGCCCTTCTGCTCATAAATTTGTTGATAAATGGATGACAGTTCAGGAGCTTCTTGTGAAATAGACCTTAGTCCACAAAAGCTTATGTCATAATACATGTGTTAGATTTTAAGATGCCACAGAAATCTTTGTTGTTTAAGTAGACAAGGCATTTTCCATTGCAAGAAAGCTAAGCAAACATCCATATATTATGGATATACTTATTAGCATATTTTTTCCTAATCCTTTGTGAAGTAAAGATGCAAAAAATGGTGCATGAAATCACTCATATAACATGATTCCTGACTTCAAAACGAGAACTCCTAAGCATCTTGCATTGAAGTCACTTCAGGCAGTGAGTGTGCCTCTAATAGCTGTACTTTAACACTGTCAAATTACCTTAAGGACGTTCTGATGCTTTTGCAGTAATTCGGTTTCTATTCCAAACACCAGCAGGTCATTCTAGTGCTCTGACACCTGCTGGCCTTCAAGGCAAGGTGTCCTAGAGACATCTCCAGTCCTCAAAGCCCAAATATGATATTTTGAATGATTTAAGCAATGCTAGATTTTCAGTGGCAAACGTGGGAATCTTAACCCCTTGTGTTTGCCTGACATGCAAACTTTTTGGACTGGCTTACTTCTGGGTTGCACAGGTTCTCCCTTTTGGCACTAGTTGCTCTTGGCACTTTTAAATTATACCCATACCTTCTGGCAGCAGTTTAAGTGAAAGACCAGATCTTGGCAACACCCATAGCTGGGCTGTGGGCTGCCAGTTTGAACAGGGAGCTGAGATGGAAGTGAGAAACATGCATGTAGTGAAAAACCCTTCCTACCTTAGTCTCATCTGTGTTTTTCTAGTGGCACCTGGTAACCAAGGCAGGTCCGCTGCCAAAATATGTTTGCTGAAAATTATTACTTGGGGCACAGTTTCAATTCTGCATTTCCTTCCTTTTGAAATTCAAACCCAGTGGGGATTTTAAGTGAGAGAAAAGCAGTGGACACTTTGGACTCAGTCTAGGGATGGGGAGAAGAAAGCCAAGCTACACAGTTGGATGGTCTCACTGAGGATGGTGCTGCGGAGCCCCAGATGTTTGCCCAAAGGCCTAGCACTAATGGAGCTGGGTTTTTTTTTTATGTAGGAGTTTCATTAAAAACACATCAACTTCAGCATTTGTTTTTGTTTCTAGGATTCTGCAATTATTTCACTTTCTTCTCCTTCCATGTAAAAGAAAGCACTTCAAAGGAATTCACTTTTGCTTTTCAATCAGTTTTGTACATAACAGCAGGACATCATCAGTTTTGGGATATAAAACAAAAGAGTGAAATCTGTACTTTGCCACACTTTACGAAATATTATGTCACCAGCAAAAAAAAAAAATATTTTCAATACTACAAGTCTGTCTTAAGCAATGTCAGCTTTCTGAAACTACCGATTTTAACTCAACATTTTGTTAATCAGGAAATGTTTGTAGGGTGTTTTTCTTCCTTTTTTTTAACATATTGCCTAATGATTATTTTCTAGACATGACATTAATGGTTATACAAGTTGTCCAGTTGCTATGTTCTGGTGATGTAAGATTAGCCATAGTGTGTATCATTTGGTTATATTAAGCAAAAAACAAATTGTGTGACTGTGTGAAATCAGATAAAAGGTTAGCTAACTTACAACAGATATACCCATAAATTTCAAGGTAGAGTTAATAGTCTGTGAATGCAGCCTTATTCTTCTTTGGCTCTCTGGTGAAACAAGTCATAGTGCCACATTATTTTGAGCCAATGTCCCTCTTAACCACAGGTGCTTAAAGCAGTGGAAGTAAAGTGCAGGAATGGCACCAGTAGTTCCGAATTTGGTGCATAATGAAACAATTGCATGTCCCTTTTCATTTACCAAATGGAATCCATTCATAGTAAATCCCATTACTGTGTGCACTGTACCTAAAATATGGTTGTGTGAATTTGTTTTTAAATTGCATTTATAGGTGGTCTTCCCCCCCCCCTTTTTAAGGCAGATGTTAGGATGTACCATAACTGACTGTAATCTTTGAGATCATCCTGTTATATTTCCTAAAGCCCCTGTTGCATTTACATCAGGGTAGCCAGAGCAGTATTATTAGTGGAAATACAAAGTGATACTTGGTGCTCAGCAATGGAAAGGTAATAGAAATCAACTGTATATTTCAGTATAGAAAAAAAGCAGATTTAAACTTTTTACTGTTGTTTTTGTAGACGCTGGAAGCCATCTTGAACTTCAAATACTCAGGAGGTCCAGGACATGTCGATGGCTATTACAGGAACTTGTCTCTGGGACTTCATGTAGATGTGGAGCCATCTGTCTTCTTTACACGTGTTAGTACTCTGCCCGCAACAAGGTGTGTTATTTTTAAAAAGCTTACTTTTGTGTGGGAAGGGGGAAGGATTTCCTTTATATAACATCAGTATAGCAGCAGCAGCAGCAGCAGCAATATTGGGACAGCAATCTTATTCCTGCAATATACCAAAGTAGATTACTATTAATTGAGAAATAGTTTCCTCTTGCATGTTCTCAAGGGTCCCATGTATCTGTACACAGCTAAAGGCTAGTCAGCAAAAACGAAACATTTTCTTTCCTTTTTTTGAACCAGTGTGCTTATAATTACATAGAAGTGACCCAGTGCATCTGAATGAAGCTGCCCAAATGACCTAAAGGTTGGCCGGTATATGGCCTTACTACATGTTAATTTCCAATTTCATTAAAACCATGTTAAAGTCTAAAGAATACATCGGGGCTTGCAGAATTATCTATTTCTCCTCTTTTATTCATGTTACAATTAATCTTTGCTTTAAACAAGCTTTTTGTTCTTTTGCTCTCTCTATCATATCAGTATTATTATTATTATTATTATTATTATTAATTTCCTCTTAAAGTACTTAATAATTTTGTCACATAGTATTGTTTTTATCATAACGCAAGCCACATAATATAGCTGAGAATGGATTTCAGTGAAAGTTAATGCTTTCATTGAGTCTACTTCAGCATTTTATTTTTGCATAATAGGCAGTGTTCAGTAGAAATACCAGCATATATAAATTCACTTAGTACTCCATCAGTGAGGCATTCACTAGCGCAGTAGGACTTCCATTTCTATTCCCCACTGTGCACCCAGAAAAATATGCTCCCCAATCCTCCAGAGCTGATTTTGAGGATGTGGCAGTTGGAAGGGAGAGAAGAGAAAGAAGAAGCTCTGTGACATGCACAGAAGTTTGTTGCACCAGCAGAGCTTCAGCAAGGGATACAACCCTTAGTTTATAAGCTAAACCGTGATGCCGTTCAGCAGCACACCGAGGCTCACAGTGTGTCAAGAGATACAACCTTTTTGAAAATGAACAGCAACTCAGTGAAAGTATGAAACAAAGCTCTCACTCTGTTTATTAGAAGAACTGTATGTTGCTGCTTTGGATTATGGCATTAGTCATATAAAACCATGTTGTGTTTTGTTAGAGGTCAAGAAACCTCCTAAGTACTTTGTTGAGCTAGGTCCAGAAATAATATGGATGAATAAATCTTTATTTAGGTGGAGATATTGCCAGAATTATTTTATGTTCCTTCATTTTTATTTTTATTTTTACAAAACGTCTTGTCACTCTACAAGTATTGATGTGAATGTGCATTTAAATACTCCTTTTTATAGTGCTCATTATTTGTGGTTTTGGTGACATACAGTGTTCCTGCACTTCTACAAATTTCCCCACTACTAATACAAATTGCATCTCTGTCCACACATCTGTGAACTGGTGTTATTTTAAAAAACAACTTGTTTCTCGGTTTATGATCCACACTGTCCGTTGATTGTAAGACTTGAGCACTGCAAATTATAAAACAAAGTTATATTTGTTTTAAACTGGTGCAATTAATTTTGCTTGAAATCACATATTTGTATAAGTTATGAGCTACTCATGAACTTTTGCCTAGCTTTTAAAAAGTTGTTTTCAGTATTTGCAACCTGGTTTTCCATATCTGTTTTCAAAGCAATTTACAAATAATACAAAAGTGGCTTTTTAAAAAGATACCGGTAATTGCAGATTGGAGAGATTTAAGTAATCATATCATCAGTTTCGGTGTGGCTCTGCTAGAAAGTACTCATCCATCTTCTTCTTTAGAATCCATCTCTTAACTTGGGTACATACTTTAGCTGAGATTCTTGAATTGCAGGGAGTTGGACTAGATGACCCAAGGGTCTCTTCCAACTCTAAGATGCTATGATTGCCTTTCTGTCATGTTCTCACATTGCAGTTGTCAGTTGTCCACTTTAATGTATCCTGACCATTATTTCCCTATGTTCCCCCCTTTCCTGTCAGTCATAATACAAATCAGTGGACAGTTTCAAAAACTGTACATTTCTAGGTAATCTAACTGTGTTCAAGCCCGAGTTCTGGAATGTGATCCTTCTGATTGGACATATCCCCCACACTTTAGCCTCTCTGTTTCATATCTGCTTACCCTTCTTGAGTCTTGGTCTTCATCAGAGCCTTGAGACTCCTGTTCCACAACACAGTGGCAAGGCCACAATACGGGTACCTCATTAATTGCTGGGAACATCAACCTCGCCATGTGGAAATCCCTTGCAGACGACCACGGTGCCTGTAGACAGTCAGGTTGTGCATCCAGCCACTCTTAACTCCTCTCCCTAGTCCAGTTCCCAGGAATGCTCAACTCTCCTGTCTGCCTGTATTTCATTTCTAGCAAAAAATACACAGCCATCCCAGTCTCTAGTTCTCACATGAAGATTTCCCTAAAAAAAAAACAACCCACTGACCTTTTCATAGAAACAGCTAGCATTCTGTAACAGAATCATTCCTTTCAGCAGTTACAGTGTTTATGACCATCCCATGACAGCATAGCAGGCTTAGACTCTTCCACCCGTGAAGAGCTGTGGAAGAACCTAACAGCAGAAGACAGCCGCTTCTCAGTTTATTTTTTTTGTCATGCAGCATGGATATAATATACCTTCTATTGGTTTCATGCATTATGAAATAGAACATTTTTGCCTGTTGGGAGAAATTTGGCGGAATTCAGCTGCTTCTCCTAATGCCAAAAATTCAACAAATCTGCCTCTTTCCAAACTGGAGCAGTCTGTCATTTGGTTCAGTTAAATTTTATGAGTTTCTATTTTAGCGTTGCTAATGAATAAAGCAATAGTAGTTGCCTGTCTCATCTCCTCTACTCAATTGAATTTAGTTTTTTTCCTCTCTCTTCCCGTGATGAATGCTTTATATATTCATTTGCTGATGAAATGTTTTTCAGTGCTTAAAGATTTTATCAAGTTATGATAGCACCGTAATAGATTTTAATTCTTTAAAAAATGGTGCTTTCTCAAAATGACTTGCGTAAACCTAGAATGTGTCAGATATGCACATCTAGTGAAGAAGTGTGGTTAAGGCAAATGGAGAATTAAAAAGTTTAAGGGCGTTGTGTGACCCATTATCCAAACACAATTACTTATAACCCTGACACCAAATGCATACATCAGTGGTGTAGCCCTAATGATCTGGATTTAGGACCATCAGCTGGTTGCAAACACTAAGATATTAAGATCCATTTTTAAATTGTACATTCTTCCCTCTGCTACTCTCACTGTTTGTACAATAGGATGATTTTTAACAAAATAAGCATTGCCTTAATGGACCTTGACACCCTAACAGATATCACTGGAGTAGAGATTCAGCCTGTTTTGTATGAGGTTGTACTCCCTTTGAGAAACGTGGTTTGCAGTTTGAGAGTGCTCCTAAATGCAGATTTACTGTACATCTGGGCGATCATGATGTGGCAGTGACCAGCAATGCTTTTGCTCAGTTTAGGCTAGTATACCAGCTGCACCCAGTCTTGATCCTGGCTACAGTGCCTTAGTTTCATCAATGTTGGATTACTGTAATGTGCTCTGCAATGTGACTGCCTTTGGAAGCTGCAATTGGTCCAGAATGCAACAGCAAAGATTTCAGTGGATGCCATGCAGCCATTCCTCAGCTTTCTTGCAACATCAGCACCAGCTGCTAGTTTGCTTCCAAACACAATTCAAAATGCTAGTGATTACCTTCAAAATCCTAATCTGCTCCCTGGTTTGTGCATACTCCTTCTCCTCTAGCATAGCTGAGAGGATGAGTTCAGACACCTTAACTATGGGTTTCCATGCCTTTAATTGTGGATTCCCATGTTATCCACACCAGAAATGGCAGTTCGTGTTAACTATATACTTTGGCCACCTCATGAGAAGAGAAGAATCCTTGGAAAAGACCCTGATGTTGGGAAAGATTGAGGGCACTAGGAGAAGGGGACGGCAGAGGACGAGATGGTTGGACAGTGTTCTCGAAGCTACAAACATGAGTTTGACCAAACTGCGGGAGGCAGTGCAAGACAGGAGTGCCTGGCGTGCTATGGTCCATGGGGTCACGAAGAGTCGGACACGACTAAACGACTAAACAACAACAACAACAACAACAACAACAAACTATGGGTTTCCATGCCTTTAATTGTGGATTCCCATGTTATCCACACCAGAAATGGCAGTTCGTGTTAACTATGGTTAGTTTAAAGAAGCCAGCTAGAGAAATCAGTTTGAGCTGTTTTAAATAACCATAGGTAACTTGAATCACAGTTTGAGTTTACAGATGACACAAGAAGTCACAGTTAACTAAAACTGAAAGCAAACATCTCCATACTCATCTCAGCTGTGTGGACGGAGGAGAGAGGAGGAAGAGAGCACCTGATACCAGAAAGAAGCTAGGCTCCCTGACATCTCATTAAACCATAGTTTACTGTGATACTTGAATTTGAACAGCGACTGGGGCAGGATAACGAAAATGTTAAATAATCACTGCTCTTAAGAAGTGCTGAGATTTGCTGCAATGGAAAAAGAACATTGACTTGATCACAGACTGTTCCTTTCCTTTAATAATAATGATTAATGTTTTTCTGGTATCATAACTCTGTGATGATTGTTAAAACCTCAACATTGTTTGTTTAAATCTCTTCAAATAGTACCCGCCAGTGCCATCTCCTCCTTGATGTGTTCAACTCAACAGAACATGAGCTCACAGTTAGTGCAAAGAACAATGAAGATCTAGTTTTGCATGCTGGGGAATGCCAGCGGTAAGTTCAGAGACAAAACACAGCTTCTTAGTTTCATCCCCTTCTTTTCCCCCCCCCCAGTCCTCCTGTATGCTGCATCTCTGTCTCACCTTGAATGTAAGAAGCTCAGAGGCTCAGAAGTGCATGTGATTAATAAGTAAGGGTAAAGGTAAAGGTAAAGGGACCCCTGACCATTAGGTCCAGTCGTGACCGACTCTGGGGTTGCGCGCTCATCTCGCATTATTGGCCGAGGGAGCCGGCATATAGCTTCCAGGTCATGTGGCCAGCATGACAAAGCCGCTTCTAGCAAACCAGAGCAGCACACGGAAACGCCGTTTACCTTCCCGCTGTAGCGGTTCCTATTTATCTACTTGCACTTTGACGTGCTTTCGAACTGCTAGGTTGGCAGGAGCTGGGACCAAGCAACGGGAGCTCACCCCGTCACAGGGATTCGAACCGCCGACCTTCTGATCAGCAAGCCATAGGCTCAGTGGTTTAACCACAGCGCCACCTGGGTCCCGATTAATAAGTAGTCTCCTAGAAATAGAATTGAATAGTTTGAGACATGTGTGGGGAAACAGAAAGAAATAGACATTTTGTTCATCACTTTTTTAAAAAAAATATATATGTATTATAGCAGAATATGAGAATACTTGATGGTACAAGTTTCACTGGCCATTTTGTACTCAGAGGCACAAAGTGATAATTGAACTCCTGCCATTCTGGAGTTTGGACATTCTAACTCGAATGCTTGCTTAGAAGTCTCAGATATCAGAAACAAAAAATTGATGTTCAATTTAGTTTTCAGTGTGGTCCTGACTACTCTCTTTTTCTAGTAGCAATAAAGTCATGGATTTTATTTCAGATTATGGCTGGATTTCTGAATTGAAGATTTCACACTTTATAATCTCGATAGCGTCAGTTTTGCCGAGCAAATTCTACTCAAAAAGAATGTTTGGTTCTGTACTTTGGAGTAACTTTAATATGGTTTGGCAGGTATTTTAAAAAGTTATGAATATAGTCACTATCGCCTTGGCAGTGCCTTGGTTTGTATTTACAGATGTGAAAATATTAAAATTTATGATTAAATAATATGTGGTCATCAATAGCGGTACATGTAGACCTACTTTTGGTAATTTATTATGCTTTTTTCTTGATCATCATACCATTAAAATCAAGTTTCATGAAAGTAATTTGTAATTCAAAGTGGAAGGTGTCACCTAAGCATTTAAATTATATGTACAGAATGTCTGGCATTGAATAGTCCTGAACTAACTCATTAGTGTGGAGATTTATCAAAGTGATGATCTCAGTAGATTTTTCTTTTGTGCTGCACCTCAAGTGTTTCATGAATGTGTGGTAAACAGATTTCAGAGAGTACCTGGAAAAGACATTATACTTGATACTCATTTTAAAAAGGCGGTATTGTCTTGACTTCCCATTATATACTCAGATGCTGTAACATGATCCACACAAAATAAATGTATTTCCAAGTATAAAGAAACCAAATGAAAAACGAGTCCCCTAAAGCTGATGGCTTGCTTCACTTTTACCTGAATTGCTTTCACTTCTCTAAAATGATTTTTTTGTATATAAACCTCCTCTATTCTGAGAAAATTTGTGATGATGTAAAAGTTGAGATCAAGTGGGAGCACATTTTTCTGAAAAATGGTATAAAATGAAAAGGATTGCATTTAGGAGAGGATGGGACTTTATGTATATACCGTGAACAGCATCAATAACATTTTCCATAGTTCCATAGGACATTATTCTTTGTGTATTTTTCAGTGGTGGGAGAGCATCAGGCATATCAAATGGCACTTTTGTGTGATTTAACAGCCTGTCAGATTTTTTTTCCTTTGCTGAAGTGTACTACTTACCGAAGTGTACTACTTACCTCTTTTTTAAAAGGCATTTTAAGGTTATGCCATAGAAAATTTCCAGTTAAGGGGATGTACTGTGATCTTAACACTGAAGTAGAGTGGATTACACAATTCAAATGAGGTGATTCATTTGTTTGTGGTGGTGATGGGTATTGTCTCTATCCTATTCAGCAGCTCCCCAACTAAGTCTTAAAGGGCAAATTGGGTAGCTTAGAAAGTTTTCAAAAGATTTTTGGAGGGGATGGGAAAGAGGTTGTTGAAGAGGGGAAAACCTAACCGAAATGCCCATTATTTGGTTACCCATGAAATCTTAGGGATAGAAACTAACCAGTTTTTATGAACTTGGGTTCAGCTGGCCAATTAACATGGTTGTGGTTGGGACATTTCTACCATTTTGTTAATATCTTGTGTCAGTGTGAAATATTCAAGCGCTTTTCATTTGGAGTGCTCAGATCACATCTGTAGTTTGCAAGACAATGTGAGTGCCCTTCTTGAAGATGTCCGTGGGTTCCATATGACTCTTCCCAGTTATTGGGTTCTGCACCTGTAGAAAGTGTGTTCTGAAGTTGCATTGAGTGAAGACTTCTCTAGAATTGCAGCAATTAACTGGTTTCCTAGAGCTAATATTAGCCTGAGTACCATGTGAAGTGAATAAACAATAGCTGGCTTTCATACCCTGCTTATGAGCTTTAGGAGTTACCTGGGTAGCTGATGCTGAACTAGATAGGTCTTGTTTGGGGAAATAAGGCAATGAGGAACTATAGTAACCTCAGCCTTACTTGCTGTCCTCATATAACTCTCTTCAGGGTCAGGATATTCTGCAATCCCGCCAGTTTTGCAAGGCTTTGTTACCTTTATTCAATAAGTTGCTTATAGCTATTATTGAACTTGTGAATTGCCCAAGGCGATTTACAGACATACCTTTAAAAACAGCTGAAATGATTTTAAAACGTATTACAAGAATAGTTTTATAAATAAAAGTACAGGTGCAAAAATAAACATCATCGGATTAAAAATAAAATGAACACTTAAGGCAGAGACCCTTCCATCATACTGGAAAAGCTTATCGAAACAAAAATGTTGTTGGTTGTTTACGGAAGGTATAGATAACAAGCGCTTTTATGTGTTGGAAGTGACATTTGTATTGGTTGTTATTAACACTTCTCAGACAAACAAACAAATTAAGATACGGTAATATAATTGAATAAAACAAGTAGAGAAATATCAACCTGTACTTTATTGGGGTTTATACCTTCCCAGTGTCCACAGTATTTAATAAACATCATATAATGAGACAATGAGTACCCAGTGGTCATGGAGTACCCAGTGCAAACCACTTTTGTGATGATGTTCCCCAGGTGAGGATTAAATATGGGACTTTAATTCCTGTATAATCCATTTTATATGAGGAGGACTGTTAATGTCTGAAGATATGGCTCATTTCACCTACATTTTTAGCATGACTACTAAAAGAAGAATGATTGATGTGTGCTCGTGTACACATGAAGTAACACTTCATTTAATGTCCCGAGGATTTCTTGAAATAAGTGCCGTATTTTTCTGTGTATAAGACGGGGGTTTTTTAACCCAATTTTTAAAGTTAAAAAACATGGGTCGTCTTATACATGGAATATAGCAATTAAATATATAAATAAATACGGTGCTGGCTCTGGCAGTTGCAGTGGCGAGCCGAGGGGCCTCCACAGTCTGCCTGCCTGCCTCCCCCCACTCTGCCTGCCCTACAGCTGGGAGGGAGGCTGTAGGCAGTTCGTTTTTGCCGTGCAGCGTCTTTGCGCGGCTCTGTAAACTAAGAGGGATGGGTGGAAGGCCGCCTGCAAGGCGGAGCTGCCGATCAAAGATATTTCTCCCCTCTGTGTCTTTCCTGTGCCTTTTGCATGGAGGAAAGGCACAGAGGGGAGAAATATCTTGATCAGCAGCTCCGCTTTGCAGGCAGCCTTCCCTCTTCCTTTGCATGGGTGGGGGAAGCTATGGAATAGCGGGTGGGCGGCACAACGTTACACAAGAGGAGCCGTGAATTTTTTTGCACTGCTCCTCTTGTGTAGCGCCTGCCTGCCTGCTATTCCGTAGCCTCCTCCACCTTTGCAAACTCTGTAAATGAAGGGGGAAGGCAAAGCGGAGCTGCCACCATTAGACAGTACACAGTACCACAATGTCATATATCAATAAAATTTACAGTAAATTTCACATATAAAGAAAGTTCACCACTCCCCCCCTAAAAAAATCTCAACAACTGTGATCCTCCCCCCCAAAAAGCCCGACAACTCAGGAGAACCCCCCCCCCCAAAAGCTCAATGCTCTGGGCAATCCTCCTCTAAAGCTGCAGAAAAACTGTGCCCCCCCATAAAGCTCAGGGTTTCTGTAATCATCAAATCAAGATTAAATCCAAGCTCTAGGCTGTAATGTTTGTAATGAGAAAGGTCTTGCTTTCTGATATTTATTGGGGCTGAAATAGGGATCAGAGGGAATAATGCTGTGGTGTCCCAGCATGCACTCACACTTCCTGCTGTATTGTGGGAGCTGTTGTCTCCCAACCTGCACTGTGGAGCCATTACTGTAACTTCAGAGTACCTGCATTAACAGTTTTTTTATATCACTAGCCCATACAAATGTCAGAAAATAAAAAAAGATTGGCACATTCTGCAAGATTCAAGTTAAAAGTAATCAATTACATAAAACAACATGGAAATGGTAAAGCTTCAGAGAGAAAGTTTGGACCGCCTCCCACTGTGTGCATGATCAGAAAGTGGAGAAAACAGGAAGAACGTCTGCTCAAAATGCCAAATCAGAAAAGGTCCTTAAGAGGAAAACCAGCAAAATGGCCAAACTTGGAGCAGAGGCTTAAGACATGGATTATGGAGCCTGAATTCTCTTAAGCCTGAATAGTAGGACAATTGCTTTGGTAGGAAGCAGCCTTATACCAAGTCCCAAACATTAATCTGTGTTACCATTTTTCTGCAGTATTTTTTGGCTACAAACTAGTCTTAAGTAAGAACATAATAATATTCTGCTAAATCAGGCCAGTGGCCCATCTAGTCCAGTATTCTGTTCTCACAATGGCCAACCTGATGCCTGTTTGACCATTTTTGTTGCCTAGCTTCATCTACGTTGGCAGCCCTCCCATAAACAATCATGAACAAGAGTCTCTCAGCTGAGCCTTTACCTAATTTACTTTAGCATTCAGGTGTGTGTTAGCATCTTAAAAGCTTTGGGGCATTATTTCTTAAACATGGTGACGGGACTAGTGAGTGCTACATGGAAACTTCCGATACTTCCTGAAGAATTTCTGTGACTCTTTTTCAGCTTTTCTGATCATAGTGACTGTACTTTTTTGTTGTTGTGAGTCCTATGAGACCAAATAGATGTTTAATAATAATAATAATAATAATAATAATAATAATAATAATAATAATAATAATAATTTATTTATACCCCGCCCATCTGGCTGGGTTCCCCCAATCACTCTGGGCGGCTTCCATGTTTGTTGTATTAAGCCTGAACATACTGCAATACCCAATGAAGAAGCCATCTAGACCTTTTGTAGAGCCAATATAAGAGTTATTGGGCTGGCGGCGGGAGAATTCCAAAAAGAAACAATTAGCCATCAAAATTGAAACTCCGAGCACACGCTCCATCTTGAGCTTACTTGCTTTTAGCACAAAGAATGTAATTTTAGGGCACACAAGAGAAAGTCTGTCTCATCTCTGATGAATATTAAGTGCTTTGATAGTCTCATATTTTGAATATTTGAATAGTACTGTGACAGGAAGAGAGGTCTTTGCCTAATAGCTGTAATTGTTCTCTCTGATATACCTGTCTTGTGTTGCTAGAAATGGAGCTTATCTAAGGCTAATATCTGGTAATCCAGAATACCTTTGTGTGACTTATTAATGCCCTATCTCCATTTTTAAATAGCATTGCATTCTTTTATTTCTCTTTTCCCCCTGAAGCACTAATGATCTTTTTCACACGTCAGTATTTGCTCAGGTTTTCTCATTAAGTTTTATAATGGAAACTTCTTCTTAAATAGATTCTTAGGAGGAACCTAACAAAATCACTTAGTGATGTATTTAATCTACTCAACTTTTCAAATCTTTCAGGTGTGATGTGGAAGAATATGTTTTAAAGTACTAATTAAGCAGAGGAAAAATAAATGCAAAGTGTCTTGGTAATTTGCAGATCATTGTACATTTTATGGGACTCCCTTCCAGTTGAGGTCCAAGAAACCCCTTCCCAGTGGAAATTCTAGCACATACTAAATACTTTTTACATTATTATTTCAGTAGGCATTTTATCTGAGTTCTGAATTTATAGGGTTTTTTCCCTTTCCTTTTTCTACTGAGTTAATTGTATATCACTTTGAGTCTGTTGTAATTAAGCGGTATGTAAATGGTTGAATGAAATGAAATCCATTTCAGTACTACCCATAAGTACTTTCTTTCATTAAAATTACATGAAATTACAGCAAGTGGGTTTTTTTAGCAAGTAGTATCTTCCTCTTAATATGGCATGTAATAATTTAGCTCACATACAGTGGAGAACATTTACCGTATTGTAATAGCCTCCACACCAAATGCTTTTTGCAAAGTATAGCTACCCTGTTTCATATTCGTTCACTGAAAGAGATGTGATCAGAGGGACTTTTATAGCAATAGCCATGATGCTATAGAATAGTCTTTCCTCTGAGGTGGAGTTCTGTTTCCTTGGCTGTTTAATTTTGGCAGGTATTGGGTCTTTCTAGTTAGTGCTTGTTAAAAATTGGTGGCTATTTCTGTTTTTAGCTAGTGCTGTTTGTGTGTGCTTTTATTGAACAGAGTTGCTTTGTGTTACAGGTGTGCAAGATTTGTATCTTTTCTAAGACACGCTGACCATGTGGGGAACTGACGGTCTGGTGGTGGGGTATTATATATGTGTGTGCACATACCACAGACTTGCCATTTCTAGGTATTTGCAGATGCGTGTCATTAATAACAACAAAGACATTTTGTGGAAATTGGCTTGGCTATTGAAAAGAAAGAGAGAAAGTCTTAATATCAGCAGAATGGGGGCTCTCCTAGTAGTACCCATGAGAATTCATGGTATACAACGAAAAAACAATGGCAAGGGAAACTTATGGAATATGCAGAACTGGCAAAACTAACAGAAAAACTACATGAAAAGGACAACAAAGACTTTAAAAGAGAATGGGAACCATTTACAACATATACGAAGAGGCAACATAAAGAAATGGACTCATTTTCAGGGTTTGAGTAAAGAATCACAACTGTATAAGACAACAGTATAATTTATTGGGAACATTTTGGGGAAACATTTCATTGTTCTGCCCTTTGTTTTACATCACACTGGGCTTATTTGGGAAGAAGGATGATTCAGAAAAGAAATGAATGAACAAATAAATAAATAAATAAATAAATGGGATTGTGCAGAAACATTGGATAACTTTTTAATGAACCAACTGTTTAGGACAGGAATGGGGTTTCATGTGACCCCTCCAGATGTTGTTGAACTCCAACTCCCATCAGCCCCAGACATTATGCTCAATGGTCAGAAATGTTAGGTGTTGATATGGAGGGCCACAGAATTCCAGTCCCTGGTGCAGGATAACAGTTATTTATTCTCTTTTAAAAATCAAGCAATACTCTTGCTTTCCCCTCCGAATGAGAGAGTTAAAGATTTATGAAACTGAAGCAACTATTCGTGGCAGACTTTCTGGCTTGCGTGTATCGTTTATCACAATAAAAATAATGTTTGGATAAGTTAGTAAATGCACAAAACCTACCATTAGCTGTACCTACATCTATATTGGCTCCCAGTACGTTTCTGAGCACAGTTCAAAGTGTTGGTGTTGACCTTTAAAGCCATAAATGGCCTCGGTCCAGTATACCTGAAGGAGCATCTCCACCCCCATCGTTCTGCCCGGACACTGAGGTCCAGTACCGAGGGCCTTCTGGCGGTTCCCTCGTTGCGAGAAGCCAAGTTACAGGGAACCAGGCAGAGGGCCTTCTCGGTGGTGGTGCCCGCCCTGTGGAACGCCCTCCCATCAGATGTCAAAGAGAAAAACAGCTACCAGATTTTTAGAAGACATCTTGAAGTCAGCCCTGTTTAGGGAGGCTTTAATGTTTAATAGATTATTTTATTTCATTTTTCTGTTGGAAGCCGCCCAGAGTGGCTTGGGAAACCCAGCCAGGTGGGCGGGGTATGAATAATAAATTATTATTATTATTATTATACCTTGCTGCTCTGTTCTGTTTGTAGTCTTTAAATGGCTTTGAAAATGCTCCTTTCTTTGGCAATTTAAGATTGTGCTGGCTTTGGGGAATCTAGGAGGATTTGTAGAATCTAGCACTGGACATCAGAGAGTGTAAGAATATAATGCTGGGTTGTTTTATTGAGAGATATGTATAATTCTGCACTATGGTGGGCACAGCTTGAGAGGTCATCTGTATTCTTACTGAATGACTTGTTCTCCTTTTGAATAACTAGAGTTTTTCCTTCTCATTTATCTCCAGATTGAAATATATGTCAGTCAGCAGTGTGAATGGCAGTACTATATTAATTTATCATTTGCAACAGTAGGCTCAACCTTTTTTATATAGCACCAGTATGCCTATACAGCTCATCAAAGGTATTAGTTGATGTTGAGGCAGAGGGATGATCTAATTATGGAAACCGTGTCCAATTTGTGCACCTTTCAGAGTTTACTCCTTCCCAGAAAATAATTATCTTCCCTTAGCTAAATGATCTTGATTTTGAGTAGGATGCATTTCAACTAGAAAATGCGGCAGAATTCACTAGAGGCAAGGGGGAAATAGCTGACTTGTCAATCATAGCTCTGATTTCACTCATTGGCTAAAACATTGAATGATTGAAGCAACCATTTCACAGAAATTGCTTACACTTAGCTACATACCTTTCTACAGATTTATTTTTAGAAAAATTAAATCTGTTTGGGGCCGGCAATGAGGGCCTTTGTGAGTGCCACATGATTGACCCTCACATTAACTTTATAGTTTGGTGGGGCTTTTTTCCAAATTGGAAGATATTTGGAGGGTCTGTCTTGCAAAGTGCCCTGGCTATATTCACAAAACGTGTTCTGTTTTTGCCCAATTTCTTAATGACCTATATGTTAATTATATGATGTATGTAAATTATGGCTGAGTTCTGAAAGATATTGCCTACCATCCATACCTTAAAGATTTAACGTCGCTTGGCATTAGGCAGAGTGTGAAACAACAATGAAGATGTTAAACATTTTTGTACGGCAGGTTTATGCTGCTTTTGGAGTAGAAGGGGCCAGTAACTAATTCTTTACATAGTGTCAGGCTACCAGCAGCATCTTCTGTAACAGATACTGCATTTCTCATTAATGGTAGCTTGAAATTGCCTTCAGTTGCTATAGTAACTATCTCAGCCTTACACACAAGATTTATTCTGAGAAAGGTTATTGCGGGAAATGCTGCTAATTGGGATTACCTCAACCCCCCATGTTACTATTTATAAATCTTAACAAAAGTTCTACATATTAATAGCAGAATGGCAGATTTAATTGCAAATAAAAATGTTTTGTTGCTATCATTAGATTTTTAGTTGATTTAGTGCCAGCTGACCCCACTGTGTTTTACCAGATATAAAACATTTATGGTTCTTGGGTCAGTGGGTTTAAAATAATAGGGGGGATTATTTGTGTTTATCATGGTATGTATTTTGTGTTTTTATATTTAAACCACCCTGTGATCTTTGGATGAAGGGCAATATAGAAATTTTATGAATTAACAACAATAATAGTAACAATAATCATAATAATCCTCTGAGCCAACAATAAAGATGGTAAAAACACCTGTTTAAGAACTGTTTTATACAAATTTTTTGAATTTTTCCCCAAAAGAAGAAATTGAAGGAGTAATAAACAGTGAAAATAATAAGCAGCTGCATGTATCTCTGATGGTCTTTGGAGGTTACTTCATCTCTATTAATTTCCACCAAGACAGCAAGGCTCAGATATGGTAATTGTTCTGTCCATCTCCCATGCCGTTTTCAGCCTTTCCCCACTCCTACAGGTTTCCAGGGTCAATAAATTAGAGATGAGAGAGAAAAAGGAGGCACTCCTATGGCAAGAAGAACCATAGGATGAGCAGCTTAGAGTGCAGTGGATCTCTGATTCAGCCAGCTGATTTCTGGCTCAGCTACACTCAGCCAGTGTTAAGTCCCCAAGCCTGCTCATCCAAATATATGCTGGTGTAACTTGATCCAAGGTCTCCCCTCTCCGCAAAAGGGGCATTTCATGAGCATGATGGGGGAAGAACCAGAGAGGGAGGAGTTAGGCTGGATCCTAAGCCCATTCAGTTCGGTTCCTAGCAACCTGGAATAGAACACTATTTTAAGGGGTTGTTTTCTGGCGGCCAGAACAGCAGCACCTGCTGGCTTAATTTACACCAGCTTTCTTTATGGCAACTTCTTGTGCATAGGATTTGGTTCTGGAAGTTGGCTGGATGCACAAGTTTTCAGCACTGTTGTTGTTGTTGTTTAGTCGTTTAGTCGTGTCCGACTCTTCGTGACCCCATGGACCATAGCACGCCAGGCACTCCTGTCTTGCACTGCCTCCCGCAGTTTGGTCAAACTCATGTTCGTAGCTTCGAGAACACTGTCCAACCATCTCGTCCTCTGTCGTCCCCTTCTCCTAGTGCCCTCAATCTTTCCCAACATCAGGGTCTTTTCCAAGGATTCTTCTTTTCTCATGAGGTGGCCAAAGTATTGGAGCCTCAGCTTCACGATCTGTCCTTTCCAGCACTATAAATGATAAATTATATGGGAGTTTAATTGTTTAGATATGTATGTTCTGAGCTTAGCCAAATGTAGGGAGCAATCTTATACACCAAAAGCTGGCGTAAGTTCAGCCAGTTTCAGCCAAGCCAGGATGAGCAAGTTACGCCGCCATATCTTTGGCTGAGCCAGGGTTGGGGACTTTGTGGTTCAGCCAGAGATCAGCTGCATCCTTCGTTCTTAACCCTGGCAGATCTTTGCCATAGGATTGCTCCCTTTGTGGTCTTGCATCAATTTAGACATTTTGATATCAGACAAGTGCTTTTCTTTCTCAAATAAAAGTTCAGTTCTTGAAGGCTGTCTTTAGTGGAAAAGTTGAGCAGCTTTTTCTGCTGATGTATTTTCACTAACCAAAACACTGCCTGATCATTTCTTAGCATTCCTAGGAGATATTTCCCCAATGCCCTTAGCTGCACATTTAGATTTCTGCATGCACACTAGGGCTTCAGCTGGCCTTCTCCAGCATGGAGTTCCAGAATCTTGGAAACTACATTGAATTTTGATTGGGTTCTGATTTCTTTTAACCACAGAGGTAAGCACTTTTTCTTAATGCAGAGAGGTAACCTAGGGAGAGAGGGCAAATTTAGAGCCCATCTCCCTGACATAATGTCTATGTCTTAATAGACAAATAAAAGTCTTGTCCTATTGTTGGTGTGTTTCTGCATGAAGCAGGCAACTGAGAGGAGGAAAAAAATAGCAGCATAATAGCTATAAAAACACTCTTATCACCTTGGCGGAGGTCATATCCACATTTTGAAAAGCTCACTTTCTCCAGTTTTTATCCTTAGGAATCAATTCAGGCACATGAACAGAATAAAGCAATAGACCCTTCAAAGAAGCATAATACACAGCAATAGTTTACTTAATCTGACTACCGTATGTCTCTGTATTCACATTTACTTTCCCCCCCCAGCTCACTTTGGCTGCATGGAAAGATAGAGTGACCTGTAACTGAAATTTCCATAATGAAAATATGTGTTCTGAGTCATCACTATTGAATTCCTTGGCGATTCATTCTTTTAATCCCCTCCAAGCAACATGAAGCTGATTTCAGGTCTCCAGAGGCAAAGCTTTAACTCTGATGACTAATGCATAGATCTGTGGAGAATATTGTAGAGGTCATCGTATTCCCCCCCTACCCACCCTTGCTCTTCAGTTTTACAGTGTGAGCAAACTCTCCTTTTTGCCTGAGAAACTGTGAATCAAAATGAGAATGAAGCTGTGCCTATTTCTGATTTTGATACAGAAACAGTATAATCAGTGCGAGAATTCCATTTGTGCACTAGGTATTCAGTGCTTTTCTAGCTTGTGCATGGCAGCTAACCTCCTTCAAGGCTTTTTATGCAGTGCTCATTGTGAAAGTATCTGGAATTAACGCTATAAAGAAACATGCTTATCCAAAATATTATTATTGTTATTATATCTTAACCAGTGAGCGGAACAGTAAAATGACTCAATAAACATCCCTAAAGTCATTTAAATGCATCTCAAATGTGGAACAAAACGTTGGCATGGGGAAGCCTTTAACACACAAATGTATTTATATAAAATCATCATACAATTAGGAAACAATTTCCTAATATTCTTTTTTCTTTTTCTTTTGGCTAGTTGTTCAGAAAATTTTATCTCCAACAAACAGTTACTGTGAGCATTCCCCTTATAATTGTTCATGTCTGTGTTTATGTGCTTTAGATAGAGCTATGAAGGTGCAAAAATCACACCCACTACCCACAGAAACATTTCCCTTTTTTAGCCAGGGTATTATTTATTTCATCTTTCATTTCTGCTGAAGCAAAAATACTTGGTTATGTTATTTTATTTACTTATGTCTATCCTGCTCTTTCAGGCTTTCAGGGCAGTGTTATAGATGACAGATAAAAATAAACTTTACATGTAAATTACTCAACGGACTAAAGGCTCTTAAAATTTTGATTCGTGCTTTCTGATTTGGTTGACTGCAAGACAGGCTGTAATACTCCATCTTGAAATAAGTTCAAGACCAACTTGGCTCCTTTCATTTGGACTGTAGATGCTAGATTAACATGAAGATAGGCACTTCAGTTATCTCATAGCAAGTATGTTCAGAACACTGTTCTAATTACACCCTCCACAGCCAACACTGAAGACCTCACCTGTCAGATAAAATAAATGATTATATGCAGCATATAAAATGCTTCAATTGCATCTGGCTGAATTCCATGCTTCTTCTTTTTTACCAAGCAGTAAAAATAAGACAAACACCTGTTAAGAAACTTATTTTTAGGTCATGATTACAGATAGAAATATGCCTGGTTATGGAAATAACTTTGTTTCATTACTTATGGTGTGATTTGAAGCTTCAGAATATATATTCTTCCATAGAAGAAACCTTAGTTGTCTTCGACTTTCTCTTTCTACAGGCCACTCTGTTACCTTCATTACCGTGCTTTTTCTACTCATATTTTCCTAACACGAGCAATATGGAATTAAGTTTTAAATTCTTACTTTTTAAAATGATGTGGCTCAGTATTATTAAAAGCTTGAAAGAAACCCCTGCAGAGGCTGCTGTAATGTAACTTCCATAGCAGCTATAGGCAGATATAGTAGCCATATTCACATGTAACACTAAACCCTCGCTTGTCTTAATGTCCGAACCTGTCCCAGCTAACTAAACAAAGTTATTTTGGTTGATGTAAAGCCATGGTTCATCATTGGCTTGTGAGTCTTTTCTATGGCAGCACCCTGACTGTTGAACACATTCCCCCTGAAATTTGCCTGGCATATTGGTTGTTGGCCTTCAGATGCCATTGGGTAAATAATGCATTTGGTTTGATGGCCTTGTTCCTGACTTCTGTTTTTTTTTAATTTTGGTTTTATTTACTCCCAATAGATTTATGAATTCAATATGGATTTTTAGCTCACACTTCACAACAGCAAAATATGCAATTATAAAATAAATAAAAACAGTTACAAGCATAAACAAAAGAATTGAAAACAATTTTGGATATATAAAAACAATGCCATTGCCTATTAACATTGTTGTTGTTATATTTCATCATCAGGGTGCACGATCCTTTCCAGAGTACAAGAGGACAGAGTTTGAAATCTGCAGAGTGGAAAGAAATCTATGAGAATTTCTGTCAGGTGCTTGGAAAACCAGCAACTGGGAGAATAGCTGCTCTGTACATACGTTCAGTTTTCAGTAGAAGGTTAATTGGTGATTTATCACTTATACTGAATAGGTTCTATATTTGTGAAGATCACTGAAATGTCACAATATTAATTTTTACAGATATATTTTTAGTCTGCTTTTAAAGCACAAGTTTCACATAGCAGCTTACAAATAACTTATCTCATTGAGTAAATCAATACAGTTTTACAACCCAATAAAACCATATAAATTTTGTTTATATAGCACTAGTTGTTAAAGCTAATCCTAGATTTTTAAAAAAATCCCCAATATAACATAGTCGTACTAAAACCAGAGTAAAAAGGTATATCTTTAAAAGCTTGAATAAAAATATGAGAGTGAGTCTAAGTCCATATGACGTCTGATTTCATAGTTGTGAGACCATCACTGATAAGACGCTGTTCTGCATTCTTGCCAACCTTCTAATTTAGTCTCGAGTCATGTGAGCAGTGTATCTGAAGGATGATCTTAAGATGCAGGCAGGTTGATACAGGTGGAAGTGATCCTTAAACTAGCCTGATTCTAAACTGCTCAGGGTTGTGAATGCATTTACGAGCCCTTTGAAGAGTGCTTATAAGCACACTGGCAGCCAGTTCAACTGGCACAACATAGGTGTCATGCGCAGCAGTCGTTATTCACTAATAGAAGTAAGTGAAGCGCTGGAGCACTGGCAATAACATTCAAAGACAAATCAATACAAAATTAATCAGAGGCAAAGTAGACACAGCCTTTCCTTTGCATGCTGCCAGATCAGGAGCAATGCCTGCTTTAAGGCTGAATTATTGGGAAAAAATAAAACAGCATCTTATCTTATTAAATCTCCTTGGATGGAAGGTAACTAGAGGGTATAATATATACAGTCATACCTCAGTTTAAGTACGCCTCGGTTTGAGTATTTTCAGTTTAAGTACTCCGCGGACCTGTCTGGAACGGATTAATCCACTTTCCATTACTTTCAATGGGAAAGTTCGCTTCAGGTTAAGTATGCTTCAGGTTAAGTACAGACTTCCGGAACCAATTGTGTTTGTAAACCGAGGTACCACTGTATACAGTAGTACCTGTATTTTCATCAGCCCAAACACAAATGGTGTCCCTTTTTTAAAGAAAACTAAGACTTTGAATTTGGCCACCAACTTTTCAGGTGGACCTCTGGTTGTTATAAGTGAAGCAGTTGCGAGGGGATCATGAAAAGCACACTTGTTTTGCGATTTCTTTTAAACCTTTTTGCAGTATCCTTCTGTCTGGAAAGATTTCACTCTTCACCTAAAAGTCTCTGTTCAAATGATTAGGTGACACAGTTGATCTATACCTCTGTGGAGTCTGCAGCAGACAACACAATCTTGCCTTAATGATAACTGCAACTTTCTGAAAACAATAAATTTAGAAGGGAAAACACACAAACAAACACACCCCTTTGGTTGCAGATTTTTTCCAGCCAGAACTCACTTGAACTCTCAGGTGGGCACCATTGCCATTCTAAGAGAACATGTTGAGTTCTGGTACCTCTTTTTCTAGAAAAATAGTGCTACCTTCAAGTATATACTGCTATTATTTGAAGTGAGTATGGTAACCACGGGGGGTAAGCATTGACAAAATGTCTGGTTTTCAGGGCATGGTAATTGCATGTGTTAGTTCTGTTTACATGTGAGGTATGTAATTTCTCGTATATCTGTTCCTAAGTTGTCCACTGCCATCCTCAGTTTTGCCAAAATACTCTGGTTTCTGTGAACATTGATCCACTTCAGGCATCCCCAAACTTCGGCCCTCCAGATGTTTTGGATTACAATTCCCATCTTCCCCGACTACTGGTCCTGTTAGCTAGGGATCATGGGAGTTGTAGGCCAAAACATCTGGAGGGCCGCAGTTTGGGGATGCCTGATCTAGTTACAGGTAGGTAGCCGTGTTGGTCTGCCGTAGTCGAAACAAAATAAAAAAAATCCTTCCAGTAGCACCTTAGAGACCAACTAAGTTTGTCATTGGTATGAGCTTTCGTGTGCATGCACACTTCTTCAGATACACTGAAACAGAAGTCACCAGACCCTTATATATAGTGAGAAGGTGGGGAGGGGTATTACTTAGAAGGGTGGTGGAAATGGGTGATTGGCTGATAGGAGTGGTAAACCTGTTGACGACTGTTAACGACTATAATTGGTCTTACAGGAAAAAGCAAGGGGTGAGATGGCTAAAAATCATGTATAGTTTTATCATGTATAGTGAGATAAGAATCCAATGTTTCTAAACAGACCAGGTCTCTCCATGGTTTTAAGTTTGGTAATACAGTAAGTTGCAATTCAGCAACTACTCTTTCCAGTCTATTTCTGAAATTCTTTTGTAATAAGACAGCTACTTTGAGATCTTGTATAAAATGTCCTGGGAGATTGAAGTGTTCTCCTACTGGTTTCTCTGTCTTGTGATTCCTGATGTCAGATTTATGTCCATTTATCCTTTGGCGTAGGGTTTGGTCTGTTTGTGTAATATAGAGAGCTGAAGGGCACTGTTGGCATTTGGTGGAATACACAATGTTAGAAGATGACCAATTAAATAGTCCTGAGATGGTATGTTTGATGATGTTGGGGCCAGTAATGGTGTTGTCCGGGTGTATGTGGCAGCAAAGTTGGCATCTGGGTTTATTGCAGGCTCTGGTACTAGTGTCCATGTTAAGTCTGGTGGTTGAATTATTGTGGGTGAGGAGTTGTTTAAGATTGGGTGGCTGTCTGTAGGCAATGAAAGGTCTTCCTCCCAGAGCTTGAGAACGAGAGCTGTCATTGTCTAGGAGAGGTTGTAGATCTCTGATGATGCGTTGTACTGTTTTAACTTGGGAGCTGTACGTGATTACTAGTGGTGTTCTGTTATTTTCTTTTTTGGGTCTGTCTTGCAGCAAGTTCTCTCTGGGTATCAGTCTGGCTCTGTTGATCTGTTGTTTAACTTCATCAGGTGGATATTTTAGTTCTAAAAAGGTTTGCTGTAGATCTCTTAGGTGAGAGTCTCTGTCTGTAGAGTTGGAACAGATGTGGCTGTAACGTAGGGCCTGGCTATATACAATGGATTGTTTGGTATGTTTGGGATGGTAGCTAGAAGCGTATAGATATGTTTGTCAGTCAGTTGGTTTACGGTATAAGGTGGTGTCTATATGCCCATCCTGTATTTTTATTGTTGTTGTTGTTTAGTCATTTAGTCGTGTCTTGTACTTGTCCTCCTCTCTTCCTCAATAGCATGTTGGACGCCTTCCGACCTGAGGGGCTCATCTTCCAGCGTCATAACTTTTATATGCCTGTTGTCTTTGTCCATGGAGTTTTCTTGGCAGGGATACTGGAGTGGCTTGCCGGTTCCTTCTCCAGGTGGATCACATTTGGTCAAAACATAACTTCTCTAAGTTATTTAAGCCCCTTCACCACGACAAGGCAGTGATCCATGAAGGGGCCTGTATTTTTATAGTAGTGTCCAAAACATGTATTTCTTGCATAAATTGGTTCATTGTTAGGTTGATGGTGGGGTGAAAGTCATTGAATGTCTGGTAGAAGGTGTCCAGGGTCTGTTGACCATGTGTCCAGATAATAAAAATATTGTCAATGTATCGCAGGTACAAGAGAGGTTTGAGTGGGTAGGAGTTTAGGAAATGTTGTTCTAAATCTGCCATAAAGATGTTGGCATACTGTGGGCCATGCGGGTGCCCATTGCTTTGCCACTGATCTGGAGGAACAGGTCATCACCAAATTTGAAGTGGTTGTGGGTAAGGACAAAATGGCAGAGTTTGGTAGCAAAGTCTGCTGTGATTTTATCTGAACTGGTGCTCCTTATGGCTTGTAAACCATCGTTGTGTGGGATGTTGGTATACAGAGATTCCACATCCATAGTGGCTAGTATAGTATTGTTAGGAAGATTATTCAAAGATTGTATTTTCCTCAGAAAATCTGTGGTGTCACGTATGTAGCTGGGAGCACTGATGGCATATGGTTTCAGAACAGAGACGATATAGCCGGAAATACCCACTGTAATAGTGCCAATGCAGTACCTGAGTATGGGGCGTCCTGGGTTTCCTGGTTTGTGTATTTTAGGTAGAACATAGAAAGTTCCTGGTCGAGGTTCCGCTGGTGTGTTTGTGAGGATCTGTTCTTGGATGCATGGGGGTAGCTCCTTAACAATCTTGTTCAGTTCTTTTTTGTATTCTTGTGTGGGGTCTGAGTCCAATTTTATGTAAAAGACGGTATTGGAAAGTTGCCTGTGAGTCTCCTGGATGTAATCAGTTTTGTTCATGATGACGACAGCTCCACCCTTATCCGCCTCTTTAATTATAATGTCTGGGTTGTTCCTGAGATTATCTATGACTCTCCTTTCAGCATGGTTTAGATTTTGTTGTAAGCGAAGGTGTTTTCTGGTCACATCCGTTTGGATTCTGTGGTGGAAGCAATCGATGTACAAATCTAGTGTGGTATTATGTCCATCAGGAGGGGTCCATGTGGAGTCCCTTTTTGTGTAACATTTTTTCGGTGGTAGTTGGTGGCCAATATTCTGTTCATTAATGTGTTGGGAGGGTGGTGGTTGTTCCCCAGTAGGTTGAGAAATGTTGTGTTGTGAAAATGTTGTTTGTTCTACTTTGTCGATTGTTCTTGTGTGTCTTGAAAGTTCTCATTCAGGCGTAAATGGCGGAAAAATGCTTCCAAGTCCCCGCAGAACTGAATCATGTGTGGGGATTTGGCAGGGCACAATGAGAGTCCACGTGGAAGGACTGATTCCTCAGCTGGGCTGAGTGTTTGCTGTGAGAGATTGACAATATTGTTGATCTTGTTGTTTTGATTAGTAGCCTGTAGGCCGGAAAGGTTAGAGAGTTTTTTGTTTTTCTGTTTTTTCAGTAACTACAATTGAGAGTGGTAAATGGTTTGTTTTTCCTTGTGGAACTCTTGATTCCTGATAGAGTTGAACAGTACAGAGAGTTCTTCCTTTACCTATTAGCTTATGTTTAGAGTACAGAACATTGAAATAGAGTTCACTTTATGATTGGATATTTACATCTTTTATTTTGGTAAAATTCATGAGTAATCTCACCCCCCTCCCACAGGTTATTTTATTGGATTTTTACTTTGTTTTAGAAACTTCAGATTTGTTAAATTCTTCTTCTAGAGGGCTACATACTTAACATATACTAGTTGAAATCTAATGTGTGTATACTTGTAGCACATATGGTTTTTAATTGCTTGGAAGCTGCTTAAGGTGGTTTGGGCCAAAAGGTAGCACCTGATGTAAATGATAAACATTTAAGATTTAGGTGTATATTTTGTGCAATTAATGGACCTTTGAGATAGTGGTGGGAAAATCACTCATTTTCTGCAGGGGTCTTAACTCAGCTCTTCTGCCAAACTTTGATAAAAACCAGTTTTCGATTATGAGTGAAGGTGGTTCCTGTGGGCTGTATGAGTCATTTTATTCTAAAATCACATTTCATAATATGGTTTCTAAGCAATGAAAGAATGAGAGGTCCACACTAATTTTAATAAAGCAGCTGCATTACAATCAAATATCAATAGATAATAATCAAATTAAATTAATGCCCTCCCTTACAGTATAACATCTCCATTTCTAATTTAATATTGTGATGATGTTTAAGCCGATCTACTTCTGAGTGTGCATTAGAGAGTGACTATGTTCAGTTTTTCAAGTAGCTAACTTGTGGGAGACTTTTTGCAACAACGTAATACTTCCTTAGCAAAGGGGGGATAAAGATTACTGTGGGAACTTCAAAACAAACTGCTATATGAATACAGTATGTACTACAGTATAGTGTTTGATGTGGTTACTAGAAGAACCTGAAAATATGATGTTTTGATATCTGCCAGTCAAAATGTGAGTCATATTTCTATGATACATTAATTACAACAGTTGTATAGCAAAATATGACTTGAACAAGACCACATGAGTAACTAGAAGAGGTTAGAAACTTAAAACCAAGAATTTCAACATCTCTGCCTAATTTATTCCTCTCTGGGCTCTACACAGTGTTCCACGCTGGATTTCAATGGAGATCATATCCATAATACATACATTTTAATCAAATCTATTTATCTGCTTCTACGGTGGATGTCTGCCGTTTTCCAAATTGTTTATGTTTGTGGGTATGCATTTGCAATTTACAATTGTGTGTTTTAAAGCTCTACATTTTAAAATTGCCTCCTGGTTCTTTACTTAGTCAAGCTATTCAAGATGGTAAATAACTTGACTGAGCGGGAGGGGAGGGCTAGATGGATTTGTTTGCATGAACATGTATGCACAGAGGAATAATGGCACCCTGGTTTAGTAGCCAACTGCAATTGAGTTTGTATGTCTTTCTGTATGGTTATTAATTACGATCTGTTCATATGTCGTTCTAGAAGTGCATGGACATTAAATAAGATCAATGGCCCTTCCAAATTTGTTTAGGAATAATTTTGTTTACAAAAAAGCTAAATATTTACAAGGTGGCTACATCATTTTGGGCTTGTTTCAGTTCTGTTTGCGCTTTGTACCACTGATGCTTTTCTGATGTGATGGAAATTGCCGTGTGACCTGTAAGACATTGTTCCATAAAACTTCTCCAATAATAATTGTTGTTTTCTACTGCAGTATGGCTATCCAAGTTGACAAGTTCAACTTTGAGAGCTACCCGGACTCCCCTGGTGAAAGAGCACAATTTACAAACCCAAAGCAGCTGGAAGAAGAGAGACAGCAAGCAAAAGGTCTGGAGATCAACAGCAAGTTAGATATTCTTTGGAAAATCATATCCTTTCAGAAATACTATTTTCCCCCTCCTTAAGATACTCTTGTAGCAAGCCTGTGACCTTTAATTCAAATGATTTCTGTAAAGAAGTTTGAAAGAGAACATGGTTTAAAAATTGATCATTAACATAATTATAGAATTCTTAAACTTAATTTTAACTCTTAACTTGTTTAGATTTTTCCAGCATGTTCAGTACGATACCTTGCAATCCTTTGATTCAAGTGGGCACACTCCAGGGTTCATCTGTTTTCTTGAATAATGCAAGATAAAGAACTGTGCTGTGTGTCGTGGAATTGCCTCTGAGATGGCACAGTGCTTGAGAATGTCGCTTGGGAGATGGATTATGGCACCACACTGGAGCCCAGCAGTAACTGAAACACAGGGTCCAAGGCTGCAGACAGGATTCCTTGGAACAACCTCTCATGGCAGCAGGGCCTTTATGGCAAGAGTTGGGATCTTTCCATGAGCCCGAGGATCTAAATTCCTCCCACAATAACTCATTGGTCCAGTAGTAAAGGTGGCATGTAGGAGGAGAGACCGTCTTCAGGCCAGGGACTTCTCCATGCAGGGGTGGGGCCTGGGAAAGGCAACCTAGAGACTTTAAAGGGGTCAGTTGGGCCTTTGTTGGAGCAATTTGTGGACTCAGAGCTGTCTGTGGTGCCGCCTTGTTGGCCTGCCCTGTGGGCTTCTCTGCAGGACCAGAACAGGGCAGATTAAACCATCTCCTGACCACAATTCAGCTGGAAGGTATATCGAGAGGAGGCTGCTAGCAATAGCTTTCAACATTTTAATTGATTCCTGTAGGAGCCGTACTCCAAAAGTGCTGGAGGCAGCTGTCAGTCAGAGCAACTTTGAACAGGACCACAGCGGCCCATTGATTTAAAGCAACACTTTTCTTTATTTCTACCACATAAAACAGTTTATGTGGTCTTCCCTAAATTTCAGCTTGTACCATTGAAGGCATCTCCCTGAAACATTTTTTTAAAGGAGCACATTACCTACTTACACAGTTGGTATCAAAGCCCAAAGATGGATCACATTGCTTCTTCATCTAAACCCCAACTCCAAATATGCTGGCTATACTTGTCAATGAGAAAGGGAAGCCTTTAGTTCTAGGGAGGAGAATCAAAGTACCGGGCCCCTCTGTCCAGCCTTCACGATTCTCCCCTGGATGCACCCTTCACTGGCCTGCTATGCATTCTGCTTGAATGGTTTTGCCCTGCTGGAATGTGTTGTTGAATAATGCCTCTTGCTTGTCTGGATATATAGATATATATATCTACACACGTGTTCATGCATAGAAACCTCAGACCTGTGTGTGGCTGGAATGTAGCACACTAGACCAGTGTTTCTCAACCAGTGTGCCTCCAGATGTTTTGGGACTACAACTCCCATCATCCCTAGCTAGCAAGACCAGTGGTCAGGAATGATGGGAGTTGTAGTCCCAAAACATCTGGAGGCACACTGGTTGAGAAACACTGCACTAGACAAATGAAATGAAATTAGCATATTGCTTCTGGTCGCAAGGGAATTGAACCCCCAGCTGAAAAAGGTTCCTCATCCCTATTGCTTATCACATGCATCTGCCCAGCTTGCTGCTGTGCGGTGGTGTACATGTGAAGGTGCATAGGAATAAGTCCTTAGGATTTAAAATACAGATTGAGATATTGTTTATTAAACAGCATCATATACAGTGGTACCTTGGTTTACAACCATAATCCGTTCCAGAGGTCCGTTCATAAACCAAAACATGTTGTAACCCAAGGTGCGCTTTCGCCAGTGGGGCCTCCAAAATAAATTTGTTCGTAATCCCAAAAAATGGGTTGTAATAATAATAATAAAAGTTCACAAACTGGGACACACACTTCTGGGGTTGACGTGTTTGTAATCCAAAACGTATGTAAACCAGACTGTTCACAAACCAAGGTACCACTGTAGTGATTTTTATAGTTTATATTACGGATCCAGTATTGGGAGGGGGGGTTCCCTCCACCTCCTGTTTCCTAATGAGCATGTGCTAATAGCATCTGCTGTTGTCTGCACACCGGAATCTTGTTGTTGCTATTCAGTACTTGAACAGATGGCATACCATTTTGAGATTGGCTAATATTTGTGAGTCTGTGCATTTTATTAATATTTTCTAAATATTTAGTGGGTTATTCAAAAAAAGTACTATTTTGGAGAGCTGTTTGGCAGCATTTGAGGAGCAGTTTTGGCAAGCCAGTTGGCTCCTAGGTGCTTAGAAATGGGAAGCAGCACTGCTAACTGTTTTGAGCATGTCCTTGGGGGATCCTGTCATCTTCCATTCTTGTGGACATGACCAAGCCAGTGTAGATGTCACTGAGACAGGAGTGCAAACATGCTAGGAATGTGGGCTTTGGGAGTGCAAACATGCTGGGAATGTGGGCTTGGGAGAGCACATCTTTTATTGGAATTCTGCCCTGCCATGAGATACACCAAATCCTACTGATGCAGCACATGTGGAAGGCGTCGAGGTGTCACTTCTGATGGTTGTAAGTTGCCCATGACTCACATCCATAAATAACTAGCAGTCTCTCCCACCGACACTGAGCTGGACAAGTGTATTGGCAAGGCAGCTAAGGCAATGGCTCATCTCTCCCCAAGCAATTGGGCTTGGGGGAAAAGCTCCAGTGCTTTTCTCATGACTAATTGCTGGGGGGTGGGAGCGAGAGATGTTTGTGTGTTGGAGAGAGAGACAGAATGAATGAATGCATGCATGCATGCATGAATGAATGAATGAGTGAGTGAATGAATATGTGTAGTGGAGCATGAATGAGTTTCTGCTATATGTAAGAATGGATGTCTATGACAGAGACTGTCCCACTACTTTTTGCACTGGCCTTGCTCCCACCTCTTATATGCGGCCACTAGAAGGTTAGCCACAAAGGAATGTTGGCCTTGGGCAGAAAAAGATTCCCCATCCCTAGTGTAAATGTTTTGGTTCATTAAAAGAGAATGTGAATGCCAAAGGCAAGATGGACACAATGTTCACACCTTCCTATGGCGATACTAGAAGCCCTTGAGCCAAGTTGGATGAACGAGACAGTTTTAAGTGGGCTTTCTTTTGACATCTCCATAAGCATTTTTTAAAAATACTGGAGAGAAAATATTCTCCCTAGGGAGGTTTGCCTTGTGCTTTCATTATACACCTTAGGCACCAGGTGAAAACGTTCCTCCTCAAACGGGTCTTTGGCTGGTTGACTTCCAGTACACTTTTAAATGTTTCATCGGCGGGTAGGCTTCTTGGTTTGTTTTTGCTCTTTTTGCATTATGTATTTTGTGTTTTTATCTTGTATTTTTATGCTGTGAACCGTCCTGAGATCTGCAGATGAAGGGTGGTATAGAAATTTAATTGATTGATTGATTGATTAAAATAATAGTGTGGAGGAACACACAACAAATGTGTTTGGAACGATAAAAATGCAATAATAATCAGTATTCAGAAAGTTCAGAATGCAAATGAGAGGAAATATTTATGGTAAGATGTATTCATTAATCACTTTAAGCAGTTTTCCATTAGTATAATTTCTATTTATGAATATGTGCTAATTCATTTATGCTTGAAGTAGAACTGGGATGCATTCATTCACTTGCACCTTTTCACATAGGAAGTGACAAGTGAGACAGAAATAAACATCTTCATAGCAAAATGCCCGAGGTCAAACTGCATTGCAGAGTGAAAGCAATTCAGGGCTTTAAGGCTCAGTGCAGGGGCAGTGGTGGGAAGAATCTCTACCCACCTGCCTAAGCAGGAGGATATTTTATTAATGCAATATCTCAAAGTAAAAGTTGTCTTGTTGGTATAGTATCTTGGAAACAAGTTTGTTTCGCTTTGCATCCAACTTTATTCTAAAAAATATGCTATCAACTTTTTTCAGTGACCTTAAAGGTGAGCATTTAGTAAATGTAGCTGAGAATTTGCACATTTTACTTCTCAGTGCTCATTATAGATAGAAACTACCTGTCGGTACATCTGGATGTATTGGGGTTGGGGTGGGGAATGGACCTTCAGATCTTCAGGCTCTACATATAACCAGGAGATAAAACGGTTTTGCTTCCAGTTAGTGGTAACAGTGGTGTTACCTGCAAAAGCAGAAGTAATTTTAGTGGAAATAGGTTGTCTAGAACAGAAACCTTCATGGGGGAAGGAGGACTTGTTGAAGTACTAGAGCATGTATCGAAGGTCCCAGGTTCTTTCCTTGGCATCTCCCATTAAAAAAGCATATTTGATGTTGTTGCTTTTGCTGCCTCTGCCATCTTTTTGCTGCCTGCTATAGACCTTCCTCTTTCAACAAGGCTTTTAATTTGAGATCTTCCCTAGTCTGCATCTATATGGGGATTTTAAAGATGCTTTTATTGTTTTATCAATTGTTGTTTGCCATTCTGTTGGGAGGAAGGTTGGGGTATAGATTAAGTAAATAGATAAGCCTGGGAGAGCAAGGCTGCTATAGTGCTCTCCTGAGCACTTGGACAGTTGCTGCCTGTTGGAATATATAGTGCTTGAAGGTTAGATAGGCCAATGACTTCCCTTATTATGTATTATTGAATATGAAGCAATATCATCTATACCTGTGATATCTGTGCCACTTGACTCAGAAAACAAGTATTGATCTTGTCCGTCCTGTTCAGGACTGACATTTCTCTTTGCTCTTCTTTGGCTCTTCTTTCTGTCCAATAACAACCTAAAATTATTCATAGAAATTGCAGCCTTAAATGTTGCATTCATGTATGTTTTCTTTTTACGAGCTGCATCCGTCTCCTGTGCTCCTTAACTATCATTTACCCCTCTTTGAAGCGTGAAGGAGAAGCAAGCATAGAAGGGGTTCTCAATCAACTGGTCCTAGAGCACTTGCAATTGGCTCCTCTCCAGTGGGGTGAGTAATGCTGAAAAAGATTGATAATTATATACATTTGCTTTATGTTGTGGTGCTTCTTACAAATGTCAGCTCTACACAGTCACTGGGTAACCTCTCGAAATGTTGAACAGTGATGCAGCTCTCAGCTTCCATTTTCTATTATTTGCTAAAAATCAGTGGAGCAGGGTGACTTAGTCTGAGGAATTTCCCCTTGGTTTCGTTTACTTGGTTGTAGGAAATCATTCATTATCCTCAAAACTAATTGTTATTGTTGGGCTATAACTCTGCTGTCCACTATATTGTGGTAGAGATTTGCTCTTAAAAAATGCTGTTTTTGTGTGTGAAATGCATATAACTCTTGTTTGTGGATAGTAATTTATGTGGGATATTTCTTACTGATTTAGGATCAAACCATGTTCTCAATTATTTGATTTTCAGTGGGGTTTTTGGGGGGCGTTTCTGTTCAGAGAGCAAACACATGAAGAATTATCTTTGTAAATTGAAAGAGGTTAACATTTGCATTATGGTGTGTTGGAAACAGCTGTAACTGCAAAACTGCAGCCAAACTAGATGGGAGACACACATGGCTCTCCTATCTGTTTAGCTATCTATGAAAAGTAGACTCCAGATGTTGCGACCTTGCATCAGGAAATGCTGAATATGGCTGCTTTTCGTAAGTTATTTGCATACAGGTGTTGGCGAGAAGTGGGTGAGCTTTCATTGAAAAGATGCCATGTTGAAAATATTACTGCACACTGCATCTCTTTTGTTAACCTGCTTAAAACTCATGTGCCTACACAGTAATGCTTGTTTAGACCTAGATTTCCCCTGGAACATGAAATGGTCATATATATTGTTGGACGCCACCCCAATCTCTGAGCAGTTCAAGATTCCAGGCACTTATGTTGGAATGAGAGGCAGTGGAGACTGTGGTGTCTTTATGATATAGGGTTTATTTATACACACACACAGCTTGAGCCTATGATTGAGGGGCTAACAGCATTAGCATCCCATGTCTTGCTACAGCCTTGGATTCAAGCAAAAATCAAGCATGGCTCTCACTCCCAAGCTTCTGCCTGCAGCCTGCTTCTAGCCCAACTCTCACATACACAACACACTCTGGCTTTTGTGTTTCTCATACACCCAACCTGTATTCACTCAGCAGTATCGCAGTCAACACAAACACACTCTTATCTGCAGGCAGATATCAGACAGGTCAAACAAACTTACAACATATGCACAATTGCTGGCTGGAAGAGCAGACCAGGCAGGGCCCAGGATGAAGTTACAACCATTAGTTATGTGTTCATGTACCAAAGATGCAGAACAGAATATGTGGTTTGTAAAAGATAATTGGCAAAATTCTGAAAGCATGTGGAATTTAATAGGCTGCTCTGAAAGATAAGCAATATGAAAGTTTTGCCTTGTGGAAAACAAGGATACAATATTTTGGCTGACGTAGCAAAAGCGGTTTTGCAGAAGTTGAGAATAAAAATAATGCTAGGTTTACGATTGCTGGGAAAAAATGTGGCTTAGGGGCAGTTTTGAAAAATAGATAAGAGACTCAACCTTTGATAAAGACATTTTAACAACTCAGCAGCTGAGTGATAAGCACTTAGCAGTAAAAAAACAACTAAGACATAAAAGATATTTCAACTGAATGATGGCTTTATTATTTTTACATCAAGCTCTTTTTTAAAAAAGCTACAGGTTGTTGGTGCTTGTTTTATGTTGCATAACATGGCAGAATAATTCTCTTCCTGTACTGGTCTTGATTTTTTTAAAAAATGTTGTTGTTGTTGTTGTTTAGTCGTTTAGTCGTGTCCGACTCTTCGTGACCCCATGGACCATAGCACGCCAGGCACTCCTGTCTTGCACTGCCTCCCGCAGTTTGGTCAAACTCATGTTCATAGCTTCGAGAACACTGTCCAACCATCTCGTCCTCTGTCGTCCCCTTCTCCTAGTGCCCTCAAATTTAATAATGTTCAATCCTGTGTACTAGTTTAGTCTGAACAATGGGAGCATTGGAAATTGCCTTAGAGCAACTCAGACCATCGGTCCTTCTAATCTGGTACTGTCTACTGTGGCTCAGTGGTGGTTGTCCACTGCTACCCCATCCCTATTGTGTAATGTCAGGATCTGAACCTGGGACCTGTATGTGTAAAACATGAGCAGTATCGCTAAGCTACAGACCCTTCCCTTGAGATATTTGGCAGCAGCATCCGTGGAGTAAATTTGGACTAGGAATATTAACCTTTTGCAGGGTGAGTGTTCGTAACCTTATACCAAAAGTCTCATTACTGTAAGCCATGGTTATAAAGATTAGCACTGCAGGCATATTAACTGCTTTGAAATCAGTAATTATATTGAAATATAATTACTTGAGCCTCCTGCTTCTGTCCACAAATATCTACTTATTGCTAGTTATGATTGGCAAAAAGCAGGGTGGAATAATCATTGCTGTGGGAATCACCTGTTGCAGCAAAGATTGTTGTGACATCAGAACCTTTCTTTTATTTATTTTAAAATACCTTTACAGGAACTTATTGCAAAGCACTCACACTAGGCTTGTTTTTTATGGGCAGGCTCAAGGTGCATGGTACTTCCTCAGGCTTTTTTTTTGGGGGGGACCTTTGCTTTTAATGGTTTATAGCTCAAACATTTGCCAACCAGGTTATTGTGAATCATTTGCTCTAATAAACAATCTTCCTATTTCTCCTAATTGGGCAACATGAGTTGTTTCTGTTTGGGACTGTTCTCTCGGAGGAAAAACCTGCTTACAGAATGGCAGGAGGGGCTAATTTTATGCACCATTTCAAATTCCACCTGTGGAAATTGCTTCAGAACATCAGAAACATGATTATTTGAGCAGTTCATCTGTATAACTTTAATGACTGAGAATGCTAATAGAAATTGCTCTGTGTCTGCCGAGTGCACATTTTTTGAGGCTTTCTATGGTCTTGCACATGAAAGCTGCAGAGCTGACATGAATTCGGAAGCTCTGGCATAGTCAAGGCAGGAGATACAGTACTTCTTTCAAATTCTTATAAACGTGTACATAATTTGGAACATTCATGCCATTTGCTTTTTAAATCCACCCATCTGCCAAAGAGCTCAGGGTGGCGTGTGGACCTCCCTTGCCTTCCTCACAGCAACCTGATCAAGTATAAAGAAACCACCTGAAACACCCATGCCCCCCTTTTATGACAGTTTTATGTTGATGACAATGGTGCATTGCTCACTTGGTAGCAGGAGGCATCCCATGTCAGTCATATTCAGGACAAAGAACCATACTCTCATCCAGTACTTTTTTCCTTTAAAAATGCTTAGGGGTACTCTCATTTTCCTACTCATATTGAAATACTGCCCCTCAATGAGGCCAAACTTAGATTCACAAAATGTTTAGGGCAGGCTTCCTCAACCTCGGCCCTCCAGATGTTTTTGGCCTACAACTCCCATATTCCCTACCTAGCAGGACCAGTGGTCAGGGATGATGGGAATTGGAGTCTCAAAACATCTTGAGGGCCGAGGTTGAGGAAGCCTGGTTTAGGGGTATGCATCCCTCTGCATCCCCCCAGAAAAAAACAACCACTGCTCTCATCTGTGGTCAAGATCAGGGCTACACTATTACTTCAGGAAGACTAGAGCAGAAATATCTGCTTTAAAGGCATAAGGGCCTTCCTAAATCTCCCCCCCCCCCCAGCTTATTTCTACATTTGTGTCTCACTCAAAGGAAAGTTGCGAAGTGGATTGCACAGTTCCTTTGATTTGGTAGTACTCATTAGTCTTGGCACAGACGGTAGACATTACTAAAGTATGAAAAATGGAGTGGAACGATGCGGGGCAAAGGATGAAAATAAGACAATTCAGAAGTATGATTAAGTTTACTTGTGAGAAATTGCTTGCGTTTTCTAGCTGCTGCAGTATATTGTTCTAGCAGAGAAAGTTCATTCAAGGAGGGACACATGATTCAAAGAACAGAAATGACAAGAAAAAACGCAATATATTTACAACCTTGTGACACAGATCAGTCAGAAAAGGCAAGTTCTAACAAGACGGTTAAACTATAAGTGATGGAAGTTTCAGAAGGTGACAGAAGGATGGTGTTTCTGTGGAGAACTTTCTTAGGAAATATACTTTTTTTTCTTTTGAAATGGATGAAAACTGGCATGGATATGGATCAATTTACACTAGAGCTATTATTATCAGTCTTTTCTGATCCCAGAACAAACCTAATCTCAACATGGAACCCAACACTCATTTTTACCAAATGAAACTTTTTTTGGGGGGGGGGCTCTTCCCTTCTCTCTTTACCCCTATTTCTGTTTAGAATAAGAAAATATTGAGATTTGTCACGTGAGCCAACTTAGATTGGGCCATAACCTGCCAGTGGCCTAAAAAGGTATACTAGTGGTTTGGATTTTGTGGACTGTCCTGACAACATGAATGTGTGTGTAGGATTTTTTTGGGGGGGGGGGTATCTGTGAAGAGCAAATCAACTCACTGAAATATATACAGAGTCCCAAGTGTCATATAATAAGCTAGTGATTTTATGTTGTGAACCACCCTGACATCTACGGATGAAGGGTTTTATAGAAAAATAAAAACAACAACCCTCACATCTTTTCTTAAATAAGTTCTCTGTTACATCAGGTGGGCCAGTTCACCCACCTCCCTGCCCCGAAAGCAACCTCAGGTGTAGGAACTACATTTCATTGCACACCCTGAAATGCTCTCTCTGAATCACAGCCAAAATCTGTGGTTGTTTCAGTTTAAACTCATCTTGAGTAAGCATCGCCATCTGAGATACCACACACCAATTGCTTACACTCATTCTCCAATCACTTATTCTGATACTAATGCTAAAGCCCATGGGGAGTCCACAGAATAACTTGGAATAGATGAAAATACAGCTGTCATTTGACATAGCAAATCCTTTCCCTGAAGTATTCGCCGCCGCCCCTACTATTCTGTAAACAGGTTCCCTTCCTGTACAATGACCTTATCAAAGTTCAGTGGAGGTTTGTAGGGTTTTTAAGGGTAGGAATGCATGGCCCAGATATGCTTCAGGAGGTAGAAAGACTGCAGTTTATAACCAGATAAAAGGGACACCTTTTTACACTTGGGGATTCAGTTTAATTTTAGCATAGTAGAACTGGCGTGGATCTTTGAAAAGGTTGACAGTACCTGGGAGTGGATTCTGCAGCCCTAGTTAGCATTTGGAATGTATTAAAACAGAAAGGAAAAGGAAAAATAAATTTCCTTCCTTTGTATACTGTCAAGCAGTTCTTTGCACAATAAATCTAAATCTAGTGGATGCTAAAACCAATATTCGAGTTAGAGTCTTGGTGTTAGATACTAATGGCATATGCTGTTGGTTGCTTATGTTTTAATGTGATTTCATTGGCATCTAATTACTTCTATTTATAGCAAGAGCACAATGCTCTCCACTGCATTCTCTAACATGAAGAGCTAATGTATTGTGGTGGCAAGGATATTTTTAGCTGTGACATTTGGAACCGAAGGGGAAAGGTCAGGAATTCTGATGAGGATAAGTTCTGATACTTCTAGTGCTTTCACCTATCCCATTCTCCAACAATAACACCAGTTACTGTAATACTAAAGAATACCACTCATGAAGCAAATGTGAAGCAGGTGATCATTTTAGCTTCTTTCATTGCATATTCTCCTTCTCCTTGAGTGTCAATTTTCTTCTCTGTCAGATTCCATGCGGTGATGTATGCATCAAAGTGAGGGTGGTGAAGCCTATTGTAAAAGTTAGCTTTGCATGTTCTTTCCTCCTCTAAAAAAACTGTATAGCTTGGAAGTGGTTGATAATTTTTAATTTATGTTGTTCTCTGACATCCACTATGCTATTGCATTTTGATAGCTATCACCTTGCCACATAACAAAGGAAATATTATTGTATGCTTCACTCAGCAAAGATTCAATGAGAGGCTGTGGATTGATGATATATTATAGAAAAGCATGGAAGACTAGACTCCATGGAAGTGAACACAGTTTTTGAAAAACAACATAATTGCATTGTAGTTTTCCTGATGGGAAATTAAGTGCATATAAGCATGTCATAAAGCTGTTGATCAAGAAAAGGGTATAAGAAAAAGTGTACTTAAATTCTGAACTTGGATGCTTCGCGCCATTTGTTTAACAAATTTGGCAGTTACTTAGCTTTATCTAATGTTAGGTGGCTTAGAAAGGGTCTACTTGCTAAGAAAGCAAGAATCTCATGTTTACCAAGGTACCACATAATAGTACAACAGTGGTGATAACCTTTTAGGACCAACGGAAAGCCACAAAATAGTGAACTAGCTTTTGAGTTTTACAGAACTCTTTCCATAGGATAGAAGTTTTACAGAAAAAGGGGAGGAGAAAATAAAAATACTGAGTAGCTCCCAATAAAGATATTGTGTTAGTTCTGCTTATTGTTACATGGAAGCCCAACTTTGCCCACTTCCTATGAGTCCTCTCTGGATGATTAAAATAAATATTACCAGTAATGATCACATCCCACCCCAACCCCAGTCCAGCCTGAAGAAGCATTCAGTGGACATTTAAAAGCTTTGTAAAAACTGCTTTCTAGCTGTCCTAATGAATGTGTTGTTTTACTGTTTCTGTTTGCACTTTTTCAAGTGTCTGGTTGGAAGAATAATATTTCTCCCTTAAATTTCTACAGCTGAAATGCTGTTCTGCTTGATGAAAATTCTTTCAACTGTGACTGTTCTTGTTACCTTTCCCAGGTTCCTATTGGATTCAAAGAGCATGTAATAAAGTGAATTACCTCACTGAATTTTATGAATTATATGATGATGGCTAGTGAAAAGATTTCAGCATGTATCGGACAGTTAATGGAAAACAGCATAGACTACAAACCAAGGAACCAGAAGCACAAAACTATGGCATAACCTGAAATATTTCTCCCCCACCCCACCCCAATCAATCAATACTGAATTTATTTCCCACCATTTCCCACTTCTTGTCGGTTCATAGTCTCAGCATTCTCATGTCAAAATTAAGAGCCTCCCTAGGTCTGGTGTTGATGCGAACAGGGGTGTTTCTGAGAAATGTGAAATTTGTTTGTTGCTCTTCAGACCAGTCCTTTCCTTCTGCACAGAGTTTAATGCAATGAAAAGTTTAGATGAATTGAAACCACCATATCTTTCCAAATCAAGACATTTATTGCACCCAAGTGAACTGTGTGACAGTGCCATGGACACAGGCTATACCAGGCATCCCCAAACTGTGGCTCTCCAGATGTTTTGGCCTACAACTCCCATGATCCCTAGCTAACAGGACCAGTGGTCAGGGATGATGGGAATTCTAGTCCAAAACATCTGGAGGGCCGAAGTTTGGGGATGCCTGGGCTATACTGTACTCTTAAGCTTCATGTTTGTGAGAACGTTTAATGCAGGGATGGAGAACCTGTGGCTCTTTAGTGTTATGGAACTACATCTCCCATCAACCATGTCTATTGGCAAGTTGTCCATTAATTTTCTATAGTCAGTATGTTTAATGATAGAAAATGTAAACTGTGACTTTAAAGCCCTTACTCAGGAGTACTTTAAAGGGCACAGGATTAGGGCACAGATGTGTCCAATGTAATAAAAAAAAGGGTGGGGGTTGCAAAGTAAGCAGCTGATGTATTTTTACCTGCAGATTCGGTCTTTTGATAACTGATAGCTATCAGGTTTCCTTTAATTCTGCCTTGGGAAATGATAGAATCCATTTTTTTTCCAGCACCTTTATATGATTTGATCTCTGAAACTTCACTACAAACCTGTGATATTACTTTATTGTTATGTTGTAACTGGTGGATGCTTGAAGCTAGCATACCTGTTCAGACTCGCTATGAACCAATCTAGGTCACCTATAAACCTACAAACTTATGTTTACAATTATGTATTTTTTTCATGTTGTAAGCCTCCTTGAACATGGCTTGAATTATGTATGTAAAGCCAGCATACAAATAAAATTATGTATGTATGTATGTATGTATGTATGGCCTGTGGGAATTCTGTAGCAGGTACTTTCATTCTATGGTTTGGACAATATGTAAGGTTTTCCTTAGATACTGTTTTCCATGTAATTTAAAATTAATAACTGTAGTAGTGTAATTATGTTACATTGATTTAGATTTGTAACCATGTGAAGGGATTTTTAAAGCTTTTAGAGTCTAGCCACTTTTCTCTCATTTCAGGATGGATTAGAATACTGAAACCAGAACAAAATTTTATATATATATTAACTAGAATTTTCATCTGCTTAGGTGAACTCAATACAGTAAATCGGTATGATATTGCCAGGAAGGTTTGAAGCAGGAAGGAGAAATCTAGAGAACCAAACTGCACTCTTCTCTGTGCTAATTCATTCTCCCAGGAGTTGTATGTCAGTTCCCTCCTTAGAATTGGGAGGGTGTAACTCCAAGAGCTTAATTCTTCAAAGTAAAATCAAGGTCAGCTTGACAAAAAATAGCCATGGATCGAGGAAGTTGTAATTGTGGAAGAAATCCTGTCAGCCTCAGTTACTAGAAAACATCAGAAGGGGAACAGGGCTTGTGACTTAGAAATAAAAGCTATCAAAAGTGAACTCAAAGGATGGGAATGCCTTATATATTATATAAAAACCTTGCATAAAGTTGACAGAAAGTACCGTTTCATAGTTAATTTTGCTATTCATGCACCTGATTGGCTGATGGAGAAAGGAGATAGAAAAATCACATTTTCATTGTGAAGCTGTCTGCCTCTTAGCATCTCTAATAAAAAATAAAATATCCAATAACGGCTCAGAAGAGCTTTATTGCACAGCCAGAGCTCCTGCAGTGGAAGCCTATTGCAAATTGATTGTGCCACTTGGATGTAGGAAGTTAGAGCCTTATTTCCCTGTAAATGCAGACGGTTTGCTCAGTGGTTGAAACACAGTTCCTTGGGGCCATTGTAAATGTCTGCGTATGTATTTCATTTTTGTCTTTTACAGGTGTTCTCAACATAAAATAAAGTTAACCCCTGCAGACTTTCAGGAAAGATATTAGTGTATTCTTAGATCAGTAACAGGGACCCAGGTGGCGCTGTGGTTAAACCACTGAGCCTAGGGCTTGCTGATCAGAAGGTCGGCGGTTCAAATCCCTGTGACGGGGTGAGCTCCCGTTGTTTGGTCCCAGCTCCTGCCAACCTACCAGTTCGAAAGCACATCAAAATGCAAGTAGATAAATAGGAACCGCTACAGCGGGAAGGTAAACGGCGTTTCCGTGTGCTGCTCTGGTTTGCCAGAAGTGGCTTTGTCATGCTGGCCACATGATCCAGAAGCTATACGCCGGCTCCCTCGACCAATAATGTGAGATGAGCGCGCAACCCCAGAGTCGGTCACGACTGGACCTAATGGTCAGGGGTCCATTTACCCTTTACCTAGATCACTAACAACACAAGAGACTGATTTTTGCCATCTTCCACTCTATCAACCTAGGAGAGGGGGACTTCGATCAGCCTCATTAGAGTTCAAACCTCATGAAAGAGAGAGACCCATTCTAGCACAGTTGGGCTGCAAAAAAGATTAGTTTATTTGGTTGTGTGAGGGCAGCAATGATGAATCCTGCATTCTTTTTATATTGTAAAAACTGCGAAGATTTCATTTCTTGGTATGGTCCAAATGTTCAGTAACACATTTTTCTGGTGCTTTCAGAAAGAGGTTACCAGAGGGACACAAACTCTCACAGATAGACCTTCCATCCCAAACCTTACATTTTTTCCTCCACTCCTTTGTTGAAGTCAGAGAGGAGATATGATGGCCATTTTCAAATATCTATAAGAGGAAGCAAACTTGTTTTCTGCTGCTGTAGAGGGTAGTACAGTGGTACCTCTACTTACAAATTTAATGCGTTCTGAACGCACACCTGTAAGTCGAAAAAAATTGTAAGTCGAATCCCATAGGAATGCATTGGGAGAAAAAATTCATAAGTCGAAGCAACCGTATCTAAAAATTTGTAAAAATCCTATCTAAACAGCATCCAAGATGGCGGACAGAGCTCCATTCATAAGTAGAAACATTTGTAAGTCGAGTCATTCGTAAGTAGAGGTACCACTGTAACCCAAACCAGTGGCTTCAAGTTACAAGAAAGGATATTTCAACTAAACAACAGGGAGAATATTCTGAGAGTAAGAGCTGTTCCACAGTGGAATGGTCTTCCTCGGGAGGTTGTAGAATCTCCTTCCTTGGAGGTTCTTAAGCAGAGGTTGGATGGCCATTTGTCATGGATGCTTTAGTTGAGATTCCTGCATCACAGGGGATTGATCTAGATGACCCTTGGGGTCCCTTACAATTCTACAACTCTATGATACTTTGATTTAGAAAGATGGGGCCCAGGATAAAATCCTGTTGCGTCCCACTTGTCACTTCTCTCCAGATTGATAATGAAGTGTTGATGAGTGATTGATTACAGTCCATCAACTAGCTACAAATCCACCTAGCATTAGCATAATCTAGAATATAATAGAGGGACCTTGTCAAAAAGTCGTGTTGAACTCATTTTATGTTGATAGCATTCCCCTGACCTACCAACTGCTACGTCAATCTGCTGCTTTTAAAAACTGCAGAACTTTTCACATGGCTGGTGGCAGGGCTTTTTTTCAGCCAGAACTCACGGGAACTCAGTTCTAGCACCATTGTCGTCATAAGAGAACAAAGAAGATGTTCATGGTGAGTTCCAGCACCTCTTTTTCTAGAAGACTGCTGCTGGTGGCCAGCTGGGCTTAAGAAGCCCTTTCTGCTTAACCTGGCCCAGACTGACTTTTGCAAATTCATTAGGATGCAGTTGCACCTGCAGATTGAGCATCAGTGGGAGCCAGTGTGGTGTAGTGGTTAAGAGCGGTAGACTCGTGATCTGCGAAACCGGGTTCGCGTCTCCACTCCTCCACATGCAGCTGCTGGGTGACCTTGGGCTAGTCACACTTCTCTGAAGTCTCTCAGCCCCACCTACCTCACAGGGTGTCTGTTGTGGGGGAGGAAGGGAAAGGAGAATGTTAGCCGCTTTGTTGTTTGTTGTTGTTTAGTCGTGTCCGACTCTTCGTGACCCCATGGACCATAGCACGCCAGGCACTCCTGTCTTGCACTGCCTCCCGCAGTTTGGTCAAACTCATGTTCGTAGCTTCGAGAACACTGTCCAACCATCTCATCCTCTGTCGTCCCCTTCTCCTTTTGCCCTCAATCTTTCCCAACATCAGGGTCTTTTCCAGGGAGTCTTTTCTTCTCATGAGGTAGCCAAAGTATTGGAGCCTCAGCTTCACGATCTGTCCTTCCAGGGAGCACTCAGGGCTGATTTCCTTAAGAATGGATAGGTTTGATCTTCTTGCAGTCCATGGGACTCTCAAGAGTCTCCTCCAGCACCATAATTCAAAAGCATCAATTCCTTAGGGTAGTGATAAAGCGGGATATCAAATCCAAACTCTTCTTCTTCTTCTTCTTCATCCTACCACCACATTGAAAGTTGCATGAAAATGTGGAATCGTGAATTGATTCATATTAGCAATGAAAAGGATTGCATTGTAGTAATCCAAAGATGTTAGCTAAAATATCTATTCTTGGTAAGCATTATTTGTAGCAGCATCAGAAGGTAGTATTGTGTTCCATGATGTTCCTTCATATACTTACACAAGCATGAATGTTTGTGTGCATGTGTTTTTATTTAAATATTTTATTTGACAAATTTAAATACCATTTCCCCCCAGAAACATTGTCCTTGGAGTGATTTAAATGGGTCTAAATATGTCTCCTTTTAGATGAGAAACATGCGCCCTCTGTTACAGTTAGTGGTGATAAATTATTTGTAGCGCTTCAGTGTAATCTACTTCAGTAATGAAGCAGCGCTCTAATTTAGAAAGAGGATGATCTTAGTAGATGAATGAAAGCAGGCTCATAAAAAGCGGTTTGGTTTCACACCGATGGAAAGGAAGGGGGGGGGGAGATTACAGTGCATATTATTTCTTTAAAAACTATAAGGCAGAAGAAATGAGAGGGAGACAATGGGAGGACAGACATGGAAAAGAGCTAAATTTGTATACAATTTGTGTCACTGATCATGAACAGAAGGTACACAGATAGTGTTAATTTTAGCACAGCAAGAGCACATTGGCAGGAAGCCAGCAGTGAAGACATGTTGTGTATCGTTCCTTGGTCTCAGGTTTGCCTGCCAATTGGAAGCCCTAAACTAAGTTAAAGAAATATTTGCATGGCAAGACCTCGAGCCCTGCCCTTTTGTGAATAATGAAACACACGGACACCAGTACACTGGTACCTCTAGTTGCGGACACGATTTGTTCTGGGGTGGCATTCGCACCCCGAAAAGTCTGCAACTAGAGCGGCGCTTCTGCGCATGTGCAAAGCGCGCAGAACACTTCTGCGCATGTGTATACTTCCGGGTTTGCTCCGTTCGCAAGCCGAAAAGATGAAACATGAACCTAACGCAACACAAGGTATGACTGTATTTAGGTTCATGGGATAATTAAGGCCACAACTTCATTGGCCGCCGAGACCGGTCCTAAAAGACCTACATTGGCTCTCAGTACGTTTCTGAGCACAATTCAAAGTGTTGGTGCTTACCTTTAAAGCCCTAAACAGCCTCGGTCCACTATATCTGAAGGAGCATCTCCACCCCCATCATTCTCCTGGACAATGACATCCAGCGCCAAGGGCCTTCTGGCGGTTCTCTCACTGCGAGAAGTAAAGCTACAGGGAACCAGGCAGAGGGTCTTCTCAGTAGTGGCCCCCGCCCTGTGGAATGCCCTCCCATCAGATGTCAAAGAGATAAACAACTACCTGACATTTAGAAGACATCTGAAGGCAACCTTGTTTTGGGAAGTTTTTAATGTGTGACGTTTTAATGTATTTTTAATCTTTGTTAGAAGCCACCCAGAGTGGCTGGGTACAAATAAAAAATTATTATTATTATTATTATTATTATTATTATTATTATTATTATTATTATTGGCTTAGGCATTGGAATTGAACCTACTATGTATGACTCCTGCCTGCCATGCAGGTAGTCTAGTAAGGGCCAACCACCAGTAGGGGGAGCCCTGTTGATGTACATCAAGTTTCTGATGGGGTCGTGGCATGGCTCTAGCCCATACCTGGGCTGTGGACGAGATCCACACACCCGGATCCCTTTAATGGAATACCCTTAAAGAGGAGGGGCAAGTGAAGGCCACAACCTCCTCTCCCATAAACCAGGCTTTACCAATGCCTAACCGCCAAGCCTTAGGAGGTTGTGACCATTGCTACGAGGCAGGCGAAAACCACATGGCTGGTGCCAATTTGCCAAGTGGGAAAATTCCTACCTGGCCCCCTCAACAGGCAAGTAGCATGGCCAAGATTGCAAATGTGAGGAGTTAGGAGTCCAGTGTTGTTTATTGTAAAGCAATATGTTAGAGTTGGGTCGTTCTGCAGAACTGCAACCCCGCCCGGTGGTTCAGGCAGTGGTATGGTATAACATTTCAAACAAAGCATTTCAGTTTTCAGCAATCATATACATCATTACCTCATTTCATGTTTAACACACATGCACAATAAGCACTGGCAATTTCTGCTGATTAAGTTCTGATTCCCACCGTGTTCTGTTACATTGTGTAGTGTGCATGTTGGGAACCTGTGTTACGTGTAGCCATTTGCACCATGTAGCAACTTATGTTCTAGCTTTGAGCTGTATCTTTGTCATTCACATATTAGCTGTATTTCTGCCCCAATGGGGGGGTGGCAACTTGCATAATAATCAGTTTCATACAGTAACAGGCTACCATAACTTCTCTATTAGAAGCGCACTCAAGGATTTACAGGGGTACACATCACATTTATTGTGGCCCTTTGGGCCGCCACCACATTATAATAGGCCAGGAATGAACTGGGAGGTTGAGGCTGAGCCAGGAGAAGTAGAAGCTGGAACGATACAGTCTACTTGGGTCTCATTCCAGTCGGGAGGGGAGAAATTCTTCTACAAAAAGAGAAGACCCCCCAAACCAGTTAAGAGGGGTGTGGAGATCCTTGGGTCTGTTACTTGGAGTTCCTCAGGAGTAGGGTTGTCAAAGGGGTGTGTAACTGACAGGAAGTGCCACCTTGTTGAAGAACCAAAGTATTAAGGGGCAACAACTGAGAAAGAACTGAAGTGAAATAGCTGGGAATAGGCTGAGCGTTTACCCTGTAGTCTAACAACCTGCGACATCTACCTGAAGTGAAGTAACTGAACATAAGCAACTGAAGTTTAAAGGAAGCTGTGCTTGATTAGAAGCCCATAATATCAGTTAGATTTAGTATAAATATTATTTGGTGAACGGTTACCTGAAATAACATTACAACCTGAAGTATCCTTTGTTTTACTCACTTTGTGTCATAAACTTCCTTGGTTTGATAAAACCTTTCTTGTTTGTTTGAACAAATCCTGCCTGAGACTCCAAATCATTAAGTTTCCCCTCATACAAGTCCGCCACTAGATAATCTGGGGTAATTTGTAGAAATTCATGTAATTGGTGTTCTGCGAGGTGGTCGCACTATATTTAAGTGCGGGCCTTCCAGGGGGCAGATGTGGAGGGGAAATGGGAATGGCTGCCCTAGAGTAGTTGTGGTATCCTGCATTGTCTCTCCATCTTACTTACATTGTGTGTCTGAAAGAAAACATTTCGATAGTTAGAAATGGGGAAAGAGGGCTTCAGTTGAAGTTCTGGCAGAGTGGCAAAAGCACAGTCATATTAAAGAAGCAGTAACCTCTTCCCTAGAAATGAGTGCATGCAATTTTTTATTATTCCAACATTGCCCTTTACATAGCTGTAGGCAATGGTACAGATTCCACAAGCATGACTATTGATTGTAGGAGATGGTCTTCCCAACATTTCTACATATATTGCAGAATGTTAATTTATAAGCATGCTTCCAAATTCTTTAGTATGTGCCTTGTGTGCGTATTAGGCTTTCAAGCATGTCAAACTGTACACACTGTTGTTGGTAAGTAGTTTAAATTAATGTCTTACGTTTAAATTTATGAAGCTACAAAGACTTCCTGCATCTTTCCGAGAGGGATGCTTATCAATTTCCTTATCGAGTTGTGAAAATCAAACTGAGCTTGAATTCAATTAATTTGATTCCAGTGACATTTATTGATGTGAAGTGTAATTAAAAAGCATTGTCTTGTAAGACTGTCAGTTCCCTAGTATGCCCTTTTCAAACTTTTCAAATTTACAAGAACAATATAATTTACCTTGCACACCAGCAGACCTTAGCAGGTTTTAGTGACTGAAATATTATTCTGTTTCAGAAAACAGCAGATCACAATTAAGAATGACGTGTGCCTTGTGCTTCGAATTTTTTGCAGTGATGATTGGTTGTTTCAGCGATCAGTGCTGCATACACTTACATGATTTTAGAAAATAGGAGTGCGCTGTTAGTAGTCAGTAAACAAATTAATTAAATGTGGATGTCTGTTTTGTCGAATCCCATTTGTATTTGTTAGTACAATATTGTTCACCAGCAGACCTTCACCATAGCAATGTTTGTGTATAATTGGTGGTATGCAAAAGATTCACATGAATCCCCAATAACGAGCTGAAGTTACAGCTGAATATCTCAGTTGGTTAGGGCATGGTTGGTTGGTTAACACCAAGTTTGCCGGTTTGATCCCCGTAGGGACAGCTGCATATTTGTGCAATGTAGGGGGTTGAACTAGATGATCCTCAGGGTTCCTTCCAACTCAGTGATTCTATTATTCTAATTCTATGAATTGGGGCAGCTTTGGACAGATTAGGGACTTGCCGGAACTGAAGTGGGTATTTCCATGGTACCTTGAGCAGGGAGCCTTTGATTCTTGGCCCTCAATAATTTTCAGCCTTCATAAGTGGGCCCTGGAGGTAGAGATTTTGAGAACCCTCCTTGATCTAGGACAAATGAAGCCAACATGGTGACCTCCAGATGTTGTGGGTTGCAATTCCCCTAATCTCTTATCATTGACCATGCTGGCTGAGACGTCCAAAACATCTGAAGGGTACTTACACATGACTGCCCCTGATCTAACATTAGAACTGGACAACTCGGATTTAACTGGTTCCCCGCCCCCCACCCCACCCCAAATTTCTGAGTCATAGGTTGCAATCTGATACTGTTTTGGCATCATCTGGTTTTCGACCATGCCATCTGAAAAGGGAGAGTAGATTAGGCTGGTTGAAGTCACTGGATTTTGAAAAAGATCAGTATGCTGGAAGACCCATTTGCCACAGCCAGCCCATCTATAATTCATTTTTGTGTAGATTCCCTCCCTGCATGCACTCTGCTTTGTTTCTGTGAAAATAAGCTGAAAAGTAATTAAAATGCCTGTCTCTCAGGTCTCTTAATTAAAAAAAAATAGTGTGTTTCAGCTGTTGAAAGATGTGCCGAGATCTCCCCGAGGCTCCCTCTTGCTATAAAAAGAGCTTTCTATTTTCGTTTTACTCCTCTCTGAAAAAGAACCACCTACCCTGCTTATTCATCCCCCGTTGGAATTTACTGATCCAGTTGCAAGCCTGAGCCATTTAAAATTAGCAGCCATGCTCTATCAGCCTTTAGGGTGTACTCCTTCGTTTAATAAAAGGACACTGTCAGCTTGGCACATTACTAAAGCACTCAGCCAGAATAACCCTCGCACAATGTCAATACCTTTTTTATTTTTAATTTTCAACTTTTTCACATAAAATTATTTTTGGCAATGAGAACTGGAGGAGATGAAACATGTTTTCATTTCCCCCCCTTCCCTCAGCAAATTCTAACTTTCTTTTATTCCTTTTTTTTTTTTTTTGCCTTGCTGGGCGAAATGATATGCTGATTTTCTCTGATCTTCCTTCAAGCTCCAGGTTTTGGAATATGTAAGGATATTCTCCTGCTTGCGAGACACTCAGGGAGAATTTGCATAGCAAATTGAACATCTGTCGGATTTATACGTTTGCCTCTTGTAGTAGTTCTCTTATTAATTAACCATTGCAACTCAGATCAGCAGGGACTTGCCTGTGTAAAAGAGTGATAATGGGGGGCCTTTAATATCTATTTTATACATCCATATTCCATCCAATTCGGCCAAGAATTGTAATGATGGGTGATAATTACCATCTTATAGTTTAACTGCTGATGTAAAATGTACTGGTGTCTAGCAAAATACCAGTTCTCTTATAACTATGGGAAATAGTAACTGCAGCTTTTGGCAGGGGAAGAATCCTATGGGTTACAGTTTGCAGTTTGTCCATGAGTACTAAATCACAAGTTCAGGTTCACATATCAAGCTAAGCCAGACTTGTAGCCAAGAAGCTGTGATCTCCTCTCTCAGAGCCTGTATGCTTTCAGGTTTAATGTGATGTGCAAACCAGGCCATTTCCTAGTGGCATGCAGATATTATAATGCAAACGGTACTAATTTCTTCTTCTCCTCCTCCTCCTCGTGAATGCTGAAGGATCAAAACCAGGTCATTCATCGCCTCCCTATTTTGTTTTTAAAATTCTGGCAACCATCTATACATCAAATATAATGATAGGATAAGCTCTGGCATTGTAGTGAACAAAATGGGTCTTAAAATGTAATTTAATACTCACTTGCACCTGTATTAGGGCACCAGCGTATCCATCAGACTGCTGGCTTATGAAAATAGAAACAGAGAAAACCCTACAATGCTAAACAAGTGCAGAATTTATTGCATGGGTTCTGTGAAAGGTAATACCACAAAATGGTTTGTTTGTTTTTGTCTGAGTAGAAATAATTATATGCTTTCGGAATTCATCCAGTAAATTCAAGTTAAGTAGATAGCGCAGTAGCTTGATTAACAGCTCTCGTAGAAGAGATGGCATGGTCCCCATCCTTGGTTTAGACCAGGGTTTCCCAAACTTGGGTTTCCAGCTGTTTTTGAACTACAATTCCCATCATCCCTGACCACTGGTCCTGCTAGCTAGGAATGATGGGAGTTGTAGTTCAAAAACAGCTGGAGACCCAAGTTTGGGAAACCCTGGTATAGACAAATATATGACGTTATTGAATTGTTTTTATTGCTTATGATGAATTGGTTGCTGATTGCTTTATATGCTGTTGCGTTTGATATTATAGTCATTGCAATGGTTATTTTTAATGTTGTTGTGATTATTGCAAGTCGCTTTGAGCTCAAAATTTGTTCTTGAAAAAGCAAGATACAACTATTAAATCAACTCAGCACAAATGTGGGAGGGTGGTAGCATACACAGAAAAACCAAGGACAATAGGAGTGACACAGGAGCAATAAAAAATAATTAAATAGATAAATACAAGAGATGTGTGTGACAAATCAGGGAGAATTTAGACGGATGCTGGCTGTAGTGCTATTGAAATTGCCACTAAGAATTTCAGGCAACCTAATTGGTGCCCTAAAAATTAAAATTAAAAGCCCTGCATTGGGTAACTTATAAGCCATTTGATAGATTTAGTGACTGTATTAGTTCCCCATTCAGATTTTAAGCATGCTGGCATTGCCAGTTAATACAAATTATCTACTTCATTGGCCCATTTTGCATTGATGGGAGCAGAACTCTGAATGTTTATGGCTGTCCCTTTTACATTTATGTGTGGCTGTTTCAAGGGCTCCATAGCTGGCTGGAGGAGGAACGATTTCATGTGAGCTCCAGATGCTTCTTAATGGCATTTCAGCAGTGGAAAGAGATAATATATCTATATTTACTGTGATGCCATCTGTTAATAAACTATACTTAAGAGGAAATAAAGATCAGAGTTTTATGACTTATTATAACTATTAATCTGTTTTCAGTGCTGGCTTTAAAATCTTCTCCCAGATACTTGAGCAGAGGATATGTTACAAAGCAGATCATATTCAACTGCATTTTGTGATAAACTGTCTTTATAATAGCATTAACTGCATGGAAATGTTTGTATGTGGTTTTGTTTACTACAGTGCGGTTAACTCTTAAACTGCAGACGTGAACATTCTGTATGAGAAGCGAACCTTATTTGTATGCATTGCCTCTCCCTCTTATTGTTTGTTTTAGCATGTTTAATATCTTGCTCTTCAGTTCTAGAACATCCAGGGCAGCAACTCAAAAACAGAAGTTAAACAGCCCACCTAAATGTGCCCCTCCAATGAGTAATAAAAATCATTAAGAGCTGAAAGGCAGAATATAGATATATATATATCCCTTTCAGCTCTTAATGATACACACACACACACACACTTAATGTAGCAATAAACCAATATTGTAAAAGGCAAAGACAGATAGATAAAGACTTCTCACAACAGTTTGATGCAAAATTTGTCAACTATTAGTCTCCCTGTAGAAGGCATCACCCACCTGCCTAACATCAGAAAGTGGGAGCACCCAGCTTCATGTCCTCTATGTTATCTGGTTATGGTTGAAAGAAGATCTGTGATCCATCAGGCTGCATGAATTTAATCCAGACAAGGCAGAAGTACAGGTAAAGGTAAAGGACCCCTGAACAGTTAAGTCCAGTCAAAGGCGACTATGGGGTTGTGGCACTTCCAGGTCGACGGAGCCAGCCTTTGTCCACAGATAGCTTCCTGGGTCATGTGGCCAGCATGACTAAACCGCTTCTGGCGCAACGGAACACTGTGACGGAAACCAGAGCGCACGGAAACACTGTTTACCTTCCCGTCGCAGCGGTACCTATTTATCTACTTGCACTGGTGTGCTTTCGAACCACTAGGTTGGCAGAAAGCTGGGACAGAGCAACGGGGGCTCACCCCATTGCGGGGATTCGAACCGCCAACCTTCTGATTGGCAGCCCAAGAGGCTCAGTGGCTTAGACCACAGCGCCACCTGCGTCCCTAGTTGGTTGGAAATAGCACTGAAGATGGATCAGGCTTGTTTTCTCCAGCTCTGGAGGGTAGGACTCGAACCAATGGCTTCAAGTTACAAGAAAGGAGATTCTGACTAAGAATCAGGAAGAAGCTGCTCCACAGTGGAATGGTCTCCCTCGGTAGGTTGTAGAATCTCCTTCCTTGGAAGTTCTTAAGCAGAGGTTGGATGGCCATCTGTCATGGATGCTTTAGTTGAGATTCCTGCATTGCAAGGAGTTGGGCTAGATGACCCTCAGGACCCCTTCCAGTTATACAGTTTTATGTATTCCATGTTCTGTGATTCTATCAATCCTATTCCACTTGAAGAAATTAGCTTATATAGGCAAACTGTCATGGACAAAGCCTTAGGCTGCTGGGGAAAGAACCAGGTGAGGAGTCTTAAAGAGCGGTGGGAAGGTAGGGACCTCGCAACTGCCTCATCGGGGCAAGAGCTACTTGGAAGGGTTGCTGTGACCACTAGGACTGAGCTGTATTGTTTCTTTGAATAAAAAGTTAACTTCACTGACATCAGGTGCTGTTTTGTTTTATTGCTGACTCCAGTTCCTGACACAAACTGGTATTTGAGAATAGTAAGGTAAAGGTAAAGGGACCCCTGACCATTAGGTCCAGTCGTGGATGACTCTGGGGTTGCGGCACTCATCTCGCTTTATTGGCCGAGGGAGCTGGCGTACAGCTTCTGGGTCATGTGGCCAGCGTGACTAAGCCACTTCTGGCGAACCAGAGCAGCGCACGGAAACGCCGTTTACCTTCCCGCTGGAGCGGTACCTATTTATCTACTTGCACTTTGACGTGCTTTCGAACTGCTAGGTTGGCAGGAGCAGGGACCGAGCAACTGGAGCTCACCCCATTGCGGGGATTCGAACCACCGACCTTCTGGTCGGCAAGCCCTAGGCTCAGTAGTTTAGTATTTAAAGCATTCATTTGAATATTTAAAATTTAACTAATGATCAAAAGATAACTATAAGTGAACTTGGAGAGGTTTAAGTGACGTCGTCTTCAGTGCTCCTAATAGTCAGCTTCACGGAGAGTTTCCTAGAATTACTACAATGCTAGTACAAAATTTATTGTTTTATACATGAATAATTTAAGTAAATAATTGGTTAGCCGGGAAAGCCATTAAGATTGTAGAGATTTTTATATGTGGCTTTTTTTCTCAACAGCAATGAACTGTGCAATCGGACTGTTATTTCAATGAAAAAAAATAGTTTAGTGTGAAATGTTGCAGATACTCTATAACAGCAAAGAAGGCTAATGATCCGGGCTTTGCTGTTTGTTATATTGCCATATTAATATTATATGGATAAAATGATCTTCTTAACACTGATACAGATAGTTAGCATCAGACAACCTGAACAGAAGTTTACTCATAAAAGAATAATTATGGCCTCTAAAAATATTATTACAGTGTTAATGGATTTTCTTTCTGTTGTACTTCAATAGAAAGTAAATATGTAACCATGTGCCATAAGAATTTGGTCTTGGTAAACCTAATAGGGATAGAAGATAAAATAATTTCATAGTGCCTGGAAATTGCTCACCAATAAGTGTTTGAACTAGTTTGACAACTGATCTGAAATGAATAAGAAAGTGTCTAATTTCTCAGCCAACTAACCCCTGCTTATCTTTGGGACCACCCTCTGTTCTCCTCTGATTGACAGAGAAAAGTGTAACTTTTTACAGCTGAATCCACCTACAGCATAGCTTTCCAAACTTTTCATGATGATGACACATTTTTTAGACATGCATCATTTTCACGATGCAATTCAGTTTTACTAGCAAACCAGATGTTAAAGGAACCCCTTTCCAGTTCCTGGCGGAGCACAGGGAGCGTTTGCGTGACACAGCTACACATTGCAGCAGACACACTAACGTGGCACGACACACAGTTTGGAAAGCTCTGATCCACAGTATTACAGCATATGTTCAAGCTGGAAACTGGTTTTACTGTCATGGAATCTATCACAGAATATTGAGATTATTGAAAGTTTCCTACTGTGGAACCACCTGTTCTTGCTGAAGAAGAGAGGTGCACAAAGTAGGGCAGGGGTAGGCAACCTAATGCCCATGGGCCAGATGCGGCCCAATCGCCTTCTCAATCTGGCCCGCGGACGGTCCGGGAATCAGCATGTTTTTACATGAGTAGAATGTGTCCTTTTATTTAAAATTCATCTCTGGGTTATTTGTGGGGCCTGCCTGGTGTTTTTACATGAGTAGAATGTGTGCTATTATTTAAAATGCATCTCTGGGTTATTTGTGGGGCATAGGAATTTGTTCATTCCCCCCCCCCAAAAAAAAATATAGTCTGGCCCACCACATGGTCTGAGGGATGGTGGACCGGCCCACAGCTGAAAAAGGTTGCTGACCCCTGGAGTAGGGTATTATTACATGTTGGTTCTTCCTTGAATGCTTGGGTCAGCCCTTTTCAGACTTTTTCTGTTTTCATGTTGCTCTGCTTTCCTTTGGACCACATCCATGAGGCTGAGAGCAGGATCTTGTCCTCTGGGCATCCCAGGACCTCCATACACGCTGCCCAGGCTTGCGTCCCAGGGAGGTCACTTGTGTGTTGCTAATGCAGCGGTTTGACTTCACCCCTGGAGGCGCACTCTATTGTCTCTTGAGATGGATGTCAACAACAAGGGGGTCATGCCCTCTAAACCTGGCTTTGTGGGTTATGCCCATCCTTAATGGAAGCCATTTCCCCCTTAGAGTTCAACCTCATATCATGGCAATGCTGCTTGTGGATGTCCGGGTGTCCATGTGGGAACATCGGAAGTGGCCTTAAACTGAGCCACACCATCTATACATCTAGCTCAATACTGTCTACACTGTCTGGCAGCAGCACTCCAGAGTTTCAGGCAGTACAAATTTTCCCCAGCCCTACCATGGAGATTGAAACTGGGACCTTTTGCGTGCAAATCATGCGCTCTGCTCCTGAGCTACAGCCCTTCCCACAAGCCCTTTTCACTAGTTTTGGATAATATACTAGTTTAACTTCTTTCTTGTGACAATTCATCATGGCCCTGTTTTTATGCTCTCAGGAGTGCAAGGAATTCTGCCAGTCAAAAACTCCAGCTGGTCCATATTGTTAGCTGGGTCTAACAGCAAATATTAGAAAATATCCTTAGAATGTGGATTTCACTTGCTACCAGATTGTGTTCAGGTTAAACTCTCTATTTAACTCTTTATCAATCTCAATCTGGATATATTTCAGGGAACAGCGTTTCCCATCTCTCTCCACCAACCCCACCAATCAGTTCAGATCTACCAAAGAGATAGATACTGCAGGTTCCACTGTGTCTGAGATAACATTTTTAATCTATACTAAAAATAGAACTTTTTTTGTGATGACACTTGTACTGTAGCGTTCTCCCCCTGGGAAAATTTGCCAAGCCTACTCAGTTGTGATCTTTAGGAGATCTGTAAAGATATTTATATTCTGCCAGGCTTTGGGCTATTGCATGACATTATCAGTGGATTTCAGTTAGAAGATGTTGCTTTTAGACTGAAAAGATGTGTTCCACATTGGTAAATTGATATCCCAGTAGCATTAAAACGGAAACGGAAATTAGCTGTCCTTTACTACCTATATTAAAGGGTAAAGGGGTAAGGGGGCCCCTGACCATCAGGTCCACTCGTGTCCGACTCTGGGGTTGTGGCGCTCATCTCGCTCTATAGGCCGAGGGAGCCGGTGTTTGTCCACAGACAGCTTCCGGGTCATGTGACCAGCATGACAAAGCTGCTTCTGGCGAACCAGAGCAGCGCACGGAAACGCCGTTTACCTTCCCTATTTATCTACTTGCACTTTGATGTGCTTTCGAACTGCTAGGTGGGCAGGAACTGGGACCAAGCAACGGGAGCTCACCCCGTTGCAGGGATTTGAACCGCCGACCTTCTGATCAGCAAGCCCTAGACTCTGTGGTTTAACCCACAGCGCCACCTGGGTCCCATACTACCTATATTAGTGCATTTGCAATGCAGGCACTCATAATGATATTTTTTTGAAGTAGATTGTTAAACTGGTTTCCACCAGATATCATTATTGAACATCATGTAAATTAGTTTTCCCAAACTTTCTTTCCCATAGATTATTTGAAAATTGTTGAGAGTCTTGGAGAACCACTTAATGATTTTTTTCTACCTTTTGTAGCAATTGTAATGCACTGTGCAATACAATTGTTTTATTGTATTCTTTCATTTCTTATATATTGTATTTTACTATATATTGCACTTTGAATGCCATGGACCAGCTGCATCTTTAGACTTATTCCTTGATCTAAAAGTATTATTTTTAGTGTTAGTGCTGCTAAACAGAATTTTATTCATGTGGAATTTGTGATTTCAAACTGTTTTGATAACTGTTGTATGCTAGAGTTGCCCTACGTCCAGAATTTCTCGGACATATCCGGAATACTGCAGCCGCAAGCAGTGTCCGGAAGCTCAACAACTTTTCTGTCCGGATTTTCACTTTTTGAAATATGACAATGTATGCTGCCCAGAGAATGATGGTGAGTGATTAAAAAATGAATAAATTAATAAATTAATGAATAAATTAACAAATTCATTAATAAATGAATAAATGATAGGCATCTGATGGGGCTTTGCCTATGGAGCACCCTCTGAGGTGGTACACTAAGCACAATCTTCAGGTTTTCTAACATAATTTATAGAATTGCTTTCTTTACCTACCTTGCAAGGAACCTGTATGTTCTGATTTGGTTCTAGTGGGAAAATGAAATAGCTGCTGGTGTTTATATATTCAAAGGTCGGGTAAAGCAGCCAATGCTACTTTGTGTAGTCTTCAGACTGCAAAACACTGACCTTATTCTTTTTTTTAAAACAACACCAAATTCAAATACAATAACCATTAAACACTTATCTAGCAGTACATTTAAGTGTGATTGTTTTATCCATTGTCTTTAGACATACAGTTACACATTCAACATTCAAACATATTACTTAACGTAACCTCTCCACTGGTTTTGGTCATTAACATAGTTAAAGAATGTTGTCCAAGTTTCTTGGAAGGTATCTCTAATCATTAATGCCTTTAACTGCCCTCCTGTGTCTGATGAGATGCCCAGACATTGCTATATCCCATATATTATTTTCCTATAGGTTCAAGGGTATTTTAGTCTCGTTCTTCCATTTGCTGAGCTATTGTTAATCGTGCTGCGGTCAGTAAGAAGCCTACTAGTTCGCTGTGGTTCAGGGTGGAACCTATGTCCAAAGATAGTAGGGCTTAGGCAGGATTTGGAGAAACATAAAGGGGAAAGGAAGTGATTAATTTTTGCCATCCTGACTGGCATCCAGGGCCATCGGAGGAGTGACGCCTCCTGTAAGCAAGCAGAGATTCACCCAATTGAACATAACAACTGGGATGACATCTGGACCACTCCCCCACTAAGACCTCATTTTATTGTAGAACTTTTACAAATTGCAGGCCAGGGCTTTTATATATCTATATGTAGCCCGTTGCGTCCCTTTCTCCTTCAAATTTGGATGAACTTGAAAGTTTGCTTACTACTTGCGACCTTTTAGTTGGTCCTAATAAAGATATTTAGTACTGTTTATTTGTGGATAGTCCACCTCTAGAAATTAATGGGAGAGAAGTTTGTAATGGCTATGTTTTGTGTCCTTTTGACCTATATATGATACTGCCATTCAGCATCCCTTTAGCTGACTAACATTTTAATGATCTGTCTGATCATCAAATTATGTACTTCCCTGATTTATCTTTTTAAAAAATTTACACGGTTATTTCACTTGATCGGAGGAATACATTGGTTTGCTTTAATTGCTACATTTGTTAGTTACCTAACACTTAATTATTTTTGCCATCCATCTGTTTGCAAATTGTCCACGTGCTTCTTCCATAACGGATGGCTCATTTGGTTTCCTGCATAATTACTTGCTGCTCATTTGATGCACTGAATAAATAATACATGTCTGCATAATTAACAAAGTCTTTAACTCCTCATTAATTATTTAGTTTTCGAATACTGTACCTGAATTTATTTTTCCCTGTTTTTGCCATCTAATTGTTTACACTTTGCCAAATCAACACTCACTCTGCTCTTCCTTCTCATTCGACTGCTAATCTTATTTTGCTGTTCACTCTGTGTGGGGAGGGTTCTCGTCTTTGTTCTGTATTTTGCTTGTCAAGTGGAAGAGATGGCCAGTATCGCCATTTTATCTAGGGCTGCCATACACCTGGAATTTCCCAGACATAGCCGGGATTCGTCCGTTGAAAATGGCCTGGAGGACTGCATGAATGTGAAAAATGATATAAATTCAGAGCTACATACTACAATGCTGTTCCAGTGTTTTTAAGAGCCACTTAAAAATAAAATAAACTAAGAGGAATATTGTCCATATTCACAGGCAGCAAAATGCATTGGGCTGGTCCTGCAAGGACATGAGAGCATAGCTGCCAAGTTCTCCCTTTTTTTAAGGGAAATTCCATTATGCTGAATAGGCTTCCTCGTGAGAAAAGGGAAAACTTGGCAGCTATGCATGAGAGTTCAAACCTTCAGTCAACCATGAAGCCCACAAGATGATTTTGGGAATTCTTGCAGCCTAACCATTTTTTCCCCCACCACAGGTTTTCTTGGGGGCCCAGGATAGAAACATTGCAATAAATACAAATGATGGCATATGACAATGAACAAAGATTCTGAACAACCCTGTGTAACAAGGATGTATCAGTTTGTGACAAATTGGCCCATGAAACACCAGTTGAATTGTTAAATCCTCTTACTGATGATTGCCAGCAGAAAATTACAGTGCTGTTCAACTGTGCTTACTGTACACTTTGAAATCTTGCACAAACAGATTAACTGACAGTCTATCTCAATATTACTAAATTGCTGCCTGTTACGGTGAAAAGCTAATCTCCCCACCCCCCACAAAAAAGGGAAAATCAAACACATTTGTTAAAGCTCTTTGTGTTTCATAATTTAACAAATCTAAAGCTGGAGTAAAAGTAGAACCTGCTTGCTCTACATATTCACATATTTCTTTTTAGCTCCACTGAGCCAGTTAATTCTGTCTCAAAACAGAAGGAGGGAACACCTGAGATTTTAATTAGCAGATCTCAAGGGTATTCCAATCTTTTGAGAATTAGGCTATTTTTGGACATGTTAACTAAGAAGATGGAAATAGATTCAGAACTGCTGGAGTCGCAAAGCTTTTTTGATCCAACTGGTGAAATGTTATGTGGGGGATGTAAGGAAAAGTCAGCTTGGTGGTTTGGTTCTAGCACAAAAAGGGATATTGATAGGGAAGACACAAAATTTATGGCAGAGACAAGAGTCTAGGTTCCTTGTAACAGTATGTTGTCTGTGCTGTGGCCTTTTACTCTCAAGGGGACTCGAGCTCTCTTTGGTTTTTGGTTCTGTGTTGTTGTTTTGATTGTGCCTTGGAGTTCCCGCAACCTCCGTCTTGTGTGTGTGGTTAGGGCTGGGTTTTTTGTTTTGTTTTAAGAAACACAAATATTTATTTATTGCATTTATATACCACCTTTCTGCCAAGGCACCCAAGGCAGTTTACACTTTAAAACTCCAAAATGAGTAAAATGTTAAATTGGCCCAGCACATGGTGAGAAGGAGCCAGTTTGACTAGGGTTGGATCTAACACATTTTTAAAAAGTGTTTCAGGAAAATGCGTTATAACCTTCTGTCAGGGGACCACCAAAGGGGTCAGCGGAGAGTCCAGGAAGTTGGGACCAGGGCTCTCCGATGGAAACGGAGCCCGGGATGCTCACGACATCCTTCGGAAGGTGGTGCTGAGGCTCAGGAAGCGGTGCAGAGCCTTGAGGGCAAGGTTCCCAGAGGGAAGGTTTGAAGGGTCGGACCAGAGTGCTCAGGAGGGGGAGGCTCCAGAGGAGACAGCACAGGCTCCACAGCTGAGCAGCTCAGGGGGGGGGAGGGTGCTCCACCAGCCCCATCACCCCATCACCGGAGGGGGGGGGAAGAGGCGCGAAGAGAGGAAGAGATTAAAAATGCCAAGGGCGTTTTGTTGGCGGAAGTCCCGACGGGCTGTGCTTCCAGATTCGGAATCAGACTAGGACAGTCATGGATTTTGATGCTCTGTCTTGTACATATGTATATAATAAAACTCTGTAAAAACCAGGCACAGAGTTTGGAGCGTCTTACTCGTGAGAAAGCAACCAGCATCATGACACCTTCATAGTGGGAAATCACATTGGCGAAAGACGGGACTCCACATCTGGTGTCACAGTGTTATAAACGCATGTTGTTGTTGTTTAGTCGTTTAGTCCGACTCTTCGTGGCCCCATGGATCAGAGCACGCCAGGCACTCCTGTCTTCCACTGCCTCCCACAGTTTGGTCAAACTCATTTTCGTAGCTTAGAGAACACTGTCCAACCATCTCGTCCTCTGTCGTCCCCTTCTCCTAGTGCCCTCAATCTTTCCCAACATCAGGGTCTTTTCCAGGGAGTCTTCTCTTCTCATGGATCAATGCCTTGTCGTGGCGAAGGGGCTTGAATAACTCAGAGAAACTATGAGCTATGCCATGCAGGGCCACCCAAGATGGACAGGTCATAGTGGAGAGTTTTGACTAAACGTGATCCACCTGGAGAAGGAACTGGCAAGCCACTCCAGTATCCCTGCCAAGAAAACTCCACGGACAAAGACAACAGGCATCTAAAAGTTATAAACGCATATATAACAGTTTTTCTTTGCTAATGTAGCTGAGTCCTGAAGCAAGGTCTTGATGTTGCCCTTGCCTGCCTCCGTCCTGCCTCTCTTGTTCTCTTCTTCCTTCTCACAAGGCAGGTGGTGTCTCTTGTCAACGTAATGTTCAGCATACAACCCTCCCTCAACTTATTATTATGTGGAATTATTCTATATACATGTGTAGGTATGCTGTATTCCAGTGTGTAGTAAAAGAGTAGCAATAGGACTATGTATTAAAGGAAATAAGAGAAGTCAGAGTCATATTTCATTAAATATGGCAACTTTGCTAGGGAGACACTGTGTCTGGCAAAGGAATAATCTTTTGGAATAACCCTTAACCTTGCTTGTGAGGGTGTGATAGGAATCTGGTTTACATACATTGCCCTGGGTCACTTTTTTATCTTCATTTGGTCTTCTGCCTGCTATTTATTGTAAGAGAATCTGCCTTTGAATTACCTCTCTTCAGAGTGCTGTCAATTGTTCAACTTTTGTACATGGTTTTCCTTAGAAGGTACTTAGAAATATTCCTGGAAAGGAATTGATCATTACAGCCCTGTATTAAGGTTTAGCATTGCATTTATTTTGGGAGGAAAAAAACTATTTCTCCTAAAGCTCTGCTGTGTTTTTTGAAATTTAGTCTTTTGCATATTTTGTTTGGTTTGCATGCTATCTCATTACAGTAAAATTGCTTACAGTTAAGGGCTCAATGCAGTTCAGGATGGGTGCCGTATGATGGCTATGTTCTACTTGCACTGTGGGAGGCAGTTAATCTTTGAATACCAGTTACTGCAAATCACTAGGAGAGAGAATGCTGTGATGCCTCAGGTCTTGCTTGTGGGCTTCCGCATGGCATCTCACTGGCCTCTGGCCCTTAGAGTAGATGAGAGGCCTGTGTGCACTTCCCTCAGTGCAACCTTTCCCCATCTGCTTTATCAAGGAACCTGAGTTTGAAATTTTTCTTGACCCTGAGCAAGAGGAAAGATGGGCTGGATGGGGAAATAGGAGACACACATAGGTCTTCCATTTTTCAAGATGCTTGGAAAGGTGTGTGCACGCACAATAGAAGAAAGGGGGGGGGATCATTTATACCACGTTGGGATCCCTCAGCATGCAGATGGATTAGGTTAGACCTGTGATGGATTAGATGGAGTCCTGAGTTTTCAATAACTGAAAGAATAATGATGATTTAGAAAACCGGGTGAGAAATAATGGCCATTTAGAACTGAACGTCAGTAAAATTGTGAGCTTGAGATGAATATATCCTTTTTACTTTTGATTGTTTTTAAACTGTTTGGTGACTTCAGCGTGCAACAGAGTATAATATTTGATTCTGCTAAAGTGGCTTGAGAAACATGTGACCAAACATGTGATTCACGTTTTTGTGCTCTGAGTCATAGAAACATAGAATTGTAGAGTTGGAAGGGCCCCCGATGGTCATCTAGTCCAACTCCCTGCTATGATCTTGTTCATCTTATTTTTGTCCATGTGAAATACAAGAACAGGAAACAAAGAAGTAGGAAAACAAAGAAATGAGTGTAAGGAAAATTGCATACACACCACTTTTGTTTTGCAGAAAATATCCACCAAGCTTAAGTGTGGACTTCAGCCAAGTGTTGGTGCCATGAGTTTGCCAACGGCTCTGACTTGAGTTTACTGCAATCACTTACAAGATGACCTAATTCAGTTCCTGATGGTGCATCCGCAGACAGAAAACAAACTGGATTATGAGCTCTTGGGATCTCTGTAGCACTGTGAACCTGTCAAGTAATATGGAGCAAGAAAAGCTGGAAAAAAATTCACATTTTCTATTTTCAGTTTGCATTTGTGCAGGAAGGGAAATAAAGGTGGAGGATTGAATAATAGATAGAATGCAGAAAAACGTGCCTTACTGGGAGTAACCTTTTAAATAAACTCTCCTTTCTGGGGCTTCAGTCTAGGGTGAAAGCCAAGGAGCTGCATAAGGAGTTGTACATAGAAAAAGAAATTGGAAATAGTTCCAGTGCATGCATTAAAGTGAAGGATGATTGTATAGATCTCCACCTCCCTAGATTTCAGCATTTTTGTTTATTATACAGTCTTCATTAGCTAACCATTCTCTAATTCTGTTAACCCAAGGTTTTAATTATGAGACCCTGATGTTGGGAAAGATTGAGGGCACTAGGAGAAGGGGACGTCAGAGGACAAGATGGTTGGACAGTGTTCTCGAAGCTACCAACATGAATTTGACCAAACTGCGGGAGGCAGTGGAAGACAGGAGTGCCTGGTGTGCTCTGGTCCATGGGGTCACGAAGAGTCGGACACGACTAAACAACAACAACAACTTTAATTATGAGCAGCAGAAGATACTTGATCCATGTCCCCTTCTGGAAGAATAGGAAACCAGGCTGTGTACACAATATACAATTAAAGTACTCACCAATCCTAAGAACCTTGGGAACTGTAACTTCTCCCTCACAGAACTAGAGATCCCAGCGGCCTTAACAAATTACAGTTCCCATGATTCTTGGCAGGGGGGAGTTTAGTTATATTGTGTATACATATATTTCTTGTTGTGTTGGTGACTGCAGTCACCCATTCTCAAAAATTTTGAAGCAATTAATGCCAGATCTCAAAGTCACGTATATGTTTGTCATCATTCACATTCCTGTCTTGGAAATTCAAAATGGTGGTGTGATCCTATTAGCTCGTTGTCAGTATGAATGAATGAAACAGCATTTGCTTGCAGGGAAACTGCATATGGGTCAAACCACCACTATCTCTTGATATTTTCAGAAATCCACAAAATGAGTTACAGATTAAGGACCACACTGTGTTTCAACTTGTTCATGTCCAGTGTTGCGGATCCATTGTCTCATACTGCCACTGGATCCATTCATGTCCAGTGTTGTGGATCATCCAGTGTTGTGGATCCATTGTCTCATACTGCCAGTGAAATACCAATGACAGATTGCAAATCAAAGTGTTTAAGTTTGGAAACTGCTTAGCGTCTATGAATTTGAGCTTATAGTTTCTGGTTATGTAAATAAACTGGGACAAAATGAAGCCTCATTTGTCCAACCATTCCTTAGCGTGATTTTTCATTCTGTTTTCTTATCGCCTGTCACAGTTGCTGTTGTCACCTCGCCATTGCCGCAAGTTACTCGTGCAGGGATCTAGTACATATTTTAATATGGTTTGAGTAGCAAATGACATTGGGTGCTGCGAGCATGGAAGAAAAACAACAGTCCGTAATTTAACACATCATCTTGATTACTCACGTTGCTGTTGCAGAAATACAAGAACATCCTTGGGCACAATTATTTCCCCCAATTAAAGGGGACTCTTTTTTCACATGCTTGCAAAGCACAGTTGACAGGGTGCATGGAATCAAGGAGCTAGTATTTTTTTTGTAGTTTAGATAATTAGGAAAGCTTGTTCAGTTTACCTGTACATTTCAAAACTGAATTATGAATCTTTTGCAGCAATTCTAACCCCCTCTGCTTTTGCTGCGCTTCTCTGTTCTTTGTTGTTTTCTCTTTTTTTCTGTTCATTTGGAGATTTTCAGCAGTTTCCCGTTGTTGAGAGAGTTGGAAGTTGGAATGTGCTGTGTGGTCAAGGAGTTGTCTGCTCTGCCAGTTGGTCTGGTGGGATGGATGACTTCTCCCCCTAGAAAGGAGACAAAAGGCTTTGTGAAGCATGTCACCTATCATTGCCAATAAATAGAAATTCATCACAAGAAAAAATCCTGCTTTCTTGCCTCCCCCTGGTTAACAAATCAAATGATTCTCAGAACTCTAAGTATTTATCAACTTGGGACCTCAACTCGTGGACACAAAGCTCATCACTTTATTGTTAGCTGGGAAACTCGGTATTTTCTGTCTGCAAATGCTACGTTCTAATTTGGCAGATTCCACTTTGTGAAAAAATTGACCCACAACCTTGTCAAAGGAGTGAGCCAAGCCTGATGTGTTTGCTGCTCTTTGGTTTCTGTTCTTGACTTTTATTAAGCTTTTAATGGGTGAAAAAAGAGCCCCGATCTCTTAAGCCTCCCTCTGGAGAAATTTCTTAAATTCAAATTAAAAACTAAAAAGGTAAAGGTAAAAGACCCCTGGCGGTTAAGTCCAGTCGTAGACGACTCTGGGGTTGTGGCGCTCATCTAGCTTTACAGGCCGAGGGAGCCAGCGTTTGTCCGCAAACAGCTTTTCCGGGTCATGTGGCCAGCAGGACTAAGCCGCTTCTGCCGCAACAGAACACCGAAACCAGAGGAGTGCACAGAAACACCGTTTACCTTCCCGCCGGAGCAGTTCCTATTTATCTACTTGCACTTTTGGGCATGTTTTCGAACTGCTAGGTTGGTAGGAACTGGGACAGAGCAACAGGAGATCACCCTGTCGCAGGGATTCGAACCACCGACCTTCTGATCGGCAAGCCCAAGAGGCACAGCGCCACCTGCGTCCCCCAAACTCAAATAGTCCTCATCCCCCTACTTCTCCCCCCATCCCTTTTCAAATGAATCTACTCCCAGTTAATAAGACTTTTAATTGTTTTGCTCCAAGCTTCATTGTTGTTCATTTGTTGGACAATCCTGTCTGTATTTTTGTCTGTGTTATAAAATCAATAAAAATCGTTTTGAAAACTGTAACTCAACTTCTCTTACCTGTGAGTAAGTTCACTGAGTTAAATGGGATTTACTTCTGAGGAGACATGGTTAGGATTGCAGCCTTGATGTTTTATCTGAGTCAGTGAATGCTCTTATCATGTTACCATAACATGCAACCAAAATAAAGGGCTCTTGGGTGGGGGTGGGGATCCAAGGAAAACAAACAGTCCTTTACACCACCATTGTACATACAATTACAAATTTGCTGTGTTCACAGCATTGTTTGGGGAAAGACATTAAGATTTCTCTCCGTCATTACCTTCAGTGTAGAATTTGAACTGGGTTCAGTGCTGCATGATTCTACAAGTGAATTTTATGCTGTCCCTGTTTTTTATAGGTTCTGTCACTTATCCAGAATAATGGTATGTTCAGGATATATTTCTTGCCAAGTTAACTGAAAGGAATGTTCTAGGCAATGTTCCTCATTATAAAACATCAAAGTAAAAGGATTCATCCTTTGTTTTGCATACTTGTTTCTTTTGAACACTTCACAAATTCCTTTTGTGTGTGTGGGGGGGGGGGTCTATTCTTCTACAGTAAGAGAAATCAACTCTTATTCACCACCAAAGAAATGCTAATAAAATAGAACAATTTTTTTCAGATGAAATAAATCAAAAAAGTACATTTCATTTCTCTAGCAAATTTAAGCAAGAGAACATTCCCCATATCATCTCCTCCAATTGACTTGTACAGTCGTACCTCGACTCCTGAACGTCTTGGCAGTCGAACGTTTTGGCTCCTGAACGAACGAAAACTGGAAGTGAGTGTTTCGGTTTTTCAAACGTTCTTTTGGAAGCCGGACGTCCGACGGGGCTTCTGATTGGCTGCAGGAGCTTTGGAAGTTGAATGTTTCGGAAGTCAAACTGAGTTCTGGAATGGATTCTGTTCAACTTCCGAGGTACAGCTGTACTAAATAATTCACTTTGTCGCAGGGATGACAGTATGATATGTTTCATTCACTTTTCCCTAAAGTGCCAACATCTGTGTTGTCCTTGCAGTTCTAGCCACAACTCTTGCTTTTAAAAGGATGATCTAAGCTTTTCTATGTTGCTACAGTTAGCTTGAAGTACATTCGAGGCCGGAGAATTTCCACAAATGTTTCAATAAAAATATTTTAAAATCATAGGTAGTGACTTAGATGTCAATGATCCTGTTGAGGATTATAGTGAAATATGAAACACTTAGCCTAGACTTTATTGAATCGGTGGCCAGAACTCATATTAATCCTGCCATGGGCTCAAGATGGCACTATGATATAGAAAATGTACCAGTCACAGTACTGTTAGAGATTAAAGGCCAGAAGTGTTCCGTTTAATGCCAGAATACCGTAGTTGACTATATGATGCTGTGCTATTTTGTGATCAGATTACACCTTCTTTGTCCCTTCTTGTGGAGCACAGGTGTCTCTTTGATTTCTGGTCTAATTCCCTTTGAATTTGTGTATGGCTTTCCAAGAATCTACATTAAAAATAAAACTCTGATCAAATCTCACCTGTCAACTAGAAATACATAGGACCCAGAGTGATGAGATTCAGGCTACAGTTGCTCCTTAGCATTTGCCTAGCTTGGTTTCTAACTCTTAAGGCTTCCGCCAAAGATTCCAGAATGATAGATTTCAGAAAATGGTGCTGAAAGCTAGATATACGAAGAAGCTACTTCATTGTAAGCTCGAGAGAAAACAACAGACACAGTTGAAAAGTTGGGTGACAGGTGGCAAGAAGAGGAAGCTAGTTCCCCCCAGCATCTTGTCAGCTATGGTTTTTACCAGTTGAGTTTATGAACTGTATTTAAAGGCAGCCCCATGAACAGAGACTCTTGCAGAGACTAGTGATGCACTTATTTTTTTATTTATTTTTGCATATTGGGTGGCAGCCCCTGAGGAGTTTGGAGATTATAAATGTAACTGATAGTCACGTATTTGATTGATGTGAATTCTTTGAATATGTCAGACTGTATTTTGCATCTTTTTGTTTCAGGGGCGGATGATCGAAACAGCAGGTTTCTTCATCTGCCTCAATATTGTGAGAGAGACACAATTGAAAATATCAGCACCACAGCATACCCATTCCTCCCAAACAAACTAAGAAGGATCCCCACAACACTTAATAGATACACACAAACCATGTTCAAAGCATGGAAAACAGAAACGGACAAACTATTCCCAACCACATCCCCACTACTCCCCCTGGTCTACCATCCATTATTCCACCATGCAGCACAAAACATCCAAACTAAAACCTGGCAAACCAAAGGCCTATATCGCCTAACAGACTTCTATAAAAATAACATACCTCTGACAACACAAGAAATACAGGATAAACTAGAAGACACCCAAATACCCTGGTTAGCACAACACCAATTACATGCCCTCTTAAACAAGCCAGCAATAAAATTAGCAGCAACAAGACCCCTGACACCTTTTGAAAACCTCCTAACGACAAAGGGTCTCGGCAAAGGGATGGTATCTGCAATATATAAAATACTGCTCCAAAATACCACAAACTCCCCAGACACAATAAAAAAACAATGGGAAGAAGACATAGGCTATGAGATTAACCCCACTCAGTGGACCAGAATGTGGTCTAAACCCCCCTTTAAATCCATATCAGCAAAAAAGAAAGAACTCACTCTGAAAACCATCTACAGGTGGTACCTAACACCACGAAAACTAGCACTAATATGCCCAGGAACCTCATCAAAATGCTGGAGAGGATGCACCTCAACAGGCACATATTTCCACATGTGGTGGGAATGCCCCAAAGCCCAACAATTCTGGAGAACAACCGTAAGAGAAATAGGTAAAATAACCCAACAAACATTAGAACTTACCCCAGAACTGGCCCTGCTAAACATCTTCCAGGACAATAATGCCCACCTACATCACAAAGAACTCATAACCCACTTACTCTCAGCTACCAGAAACACCATAACCAGACACTGGAAAGACCTGGCAGGAGTAAACATGGATCAGTGGTACCAGACGGTATGGGAAACAGCCCTAATAGAAAAATTAACCAATAAGTTGAAATTGACACGGGGTCAAATAGAAGAAGACGGCTTCACCCCAGTATGGCTCCCCTTTATCACATACACAGCCCAACAAGACAACGACAGAAATCCACCAACAGCATACAAATCAATATGGCTAACCTGACCCAGAACACCCGCCCACCCTACTCACATAAAACAGACCACCACAGCCAACCACAAAAGAAAACTATATCCTAGGCCAACCCCAACAACTCTCACCATCAAAAGAAAACAAATGCACAACAAAGAACCTGCACAACCGATGCTGACAACCCCCCCACACACACCTTAAGTAAACTAGAAACATTGTCACACCACCCCCACCCCCTCCCCTTATCTACCGCTCTCCCCCTTTTCCTCCCCAATGTCTCAACAATTGAAACTGATCTGTAAAAAAGCTATGAGAGACATTGCCAAAGTCTTTGTAAACTGAGAAAACCTTTAATAAAAATTTACAAAAAAAAAATATTGTGTAGTTTTCAGTTTTGATCTAGAGCAAGAAGTTGTCTAAAATAAGCACACAGTATGCGCTGTAAGTGGGGTGCAACACCCACCAAACTAGTCCATTGAACAGAACCTCTGTATTGGTGTTGCTTCAATGTAGGTGTTTCTGTTCATTTTTATTTACATGATTTTGTTGTGTGTGGCATGGTGCTATATTAGTCTGTTTTTGTTTTGTTCCTAGGTGTATCATGGGAAGAGGAATGCTATTTTTGTCTCCCTGTTGCCTACTTCAGCTTTTGTTTCTGTAGCATGCAAACACTAGGCCTATATTCTTGGAAATCTGGGCATCTTCTTGCAACAAACTGGTCCTATTCTTTGGAATCCTCCTGCACACACACTTTTTCACGTCTGGAGAAAGAAGGGAGGCCTGTAGGCAGGTGGTTCTAGAAGTGATAGCAAAGCAGATATTTGTCTCCTGTTGCCCAGACTGCAGCATCCACATTTGTTCAGTTAATGGCATTAAAGCAGGGAGGTTTGTACTTGACATGAGTGCCATTGACGATGATCTCACATTGCCAAAAGAGCACTTGTGTGAACTGAAAAGAAAATCCAGCTACGGTGCCATTCTATCACTGGCACCTAGGAATAAACTTGCACTCTGACTTTTTAAGGTAAAGAGCTGGGTTACTTTTCTTTTCTTACAAAGTCAGCAGACCAGAACTTGGCAAATGGGATGGAAGGCATCTTCCTTGTTTATGTAGCACTTGCCATAGATTGCAGGCTCTCTGAATGCGATGGAGGAGTACATGTGATTGAATCACACAAGGTTAATGCTTATCTTCAAATGTATCACCCTTTGGTAAGGAATTATATCGATGCGCCTAGCAACAGAATATTTTGTTTTCTTAGTAACTCCTCGTGGTTCATGTTGGCCTCTATGTTAAAAGGGATGTGCTCTGAGAAAATAAGATTAAGTAAACAAGTAGCCTCAGATTAGATTAGTTTTTTTTTTTAAGTAAGCCTGCAAACTTTGGGGCCTGAAGTAAGGTACTATTTATGGTGAAGTTATGAGAAAATGCTGTCTTATCTCAAACTTTAAAAGGTAGCTGTGTGCAATTAGTCAGTGTCTTCATTGTGATGAGGGTGTGGCATTGCACAATAGACCTTTGAAATGAAGAAGAGGTGGCATTAAGAATGACAGTTTAATTAAGGAATTTAGGTTAATGATGTCATATTAATACACGTGTTTAGTATGGTTAATTATTGGTTTGTCCTCTCAGAGTCTGAAGGTCATTTTGCAGCGTTGGGGCAGGATTAAAAGAGGCACGTGTTTTTCATGAGCCCCCCCAAGCCCTCGGTGGATATGGTGGCAGGGTGTGTGTTTGAAGAAGAAAAATAAAAAATAGATAACTTTGGGCACAAGCCCTTGCACATACCTGAGGTGGAGTCACTGATCCCAGTGTTTCGGCTTACTTATACCATTCCAGGGTTAACCTTAGTCTCTGTGGCAGTCCTGCAATACTGTTTAACCAGTAGCCCAGTTCAAATAGAATTCTGCATATATTATATGGCTTTGGTTTGAGCAATGACTGTGTAGTGAACCAGGGAATCCTCTCTTGTTCACGCCAGTGATGACATCTGCACATGCCCGCCAGAAACAGACAACTGTAACTGCCCAATTGATTGTCCAAACTCAGTGTCATTGATCCTCTGAAGCTACTTCATACTTGTGGTGCCATATCTAATGGAAGCCATGCCTGTAACTGGGCCATTAATGAGAAATTTGGGGCCTAAGTAGTTCAAGGCTATAAACACCAATGTCTCTACCACCAGCCAGGTTTTTGATAACATTATGCTCTGCTACTCATAGCTATGAGCTTTAGGAAGATGATTTCTTCAGAAGAACAAAGTGGATCAGAAAAGTCTGTATAGACAGGCTTTTCTTTTAGCCCATAACATGGTAGACTAGTAGCTCTGTCAAAGTACTTATAACCCGTCATTCAGCTTCTAAAGCCCTCCTCAACTGACGTTGATCTCTTCCTAAGTCTACTACTGTCTTAGGGGCATCTTATGCTGGCTTTGCAAAGCTAGAAAAGTCTGTACAGTTTTGAAGCAATCTCTGCATCTCAGCTAGCTTTTGCACGCCTTTTTTATACCATTTTACCACTCTTTGTGCAAGACTATTATGTACTGTATAACTTGTGCCATCTGGAACATCCATTTTGTTACTCTAAGCCTCATTTATTCTCCATCTAATTTAAAAATATGTCTGGAAATATGCCTTCTCTCTCCCTTATTGCCAGCATAATATACAGTACTGTACTTTCACGTCCATCTCTTACAGGTTCTATCTTTTAACTTTATTACTTTTCTTGGTTTTTCATTTCCACTTGGGAACAAAATTAGGACTTTAAAAATCATTTCCCCCCTGTACAGTATATGCTTTAACCAATCTTTCTTATATTGCAATATTGAGTGAGCTGTTCTCGAGAATCGGATAAGACATTGAAAACAAAAGGCAAACCATACTTGCTTTGTGAAAAATTCTCAGTATCCATTAGTAAATAGCTAGGAACGTGTTACTCAGAGATTACGGAGCTGTTGAAAAGTTACAATTTATTTTCCTTCTTAAATCCCCCCCCCCACTTTGGTTCATAGAGTTATCATGGTGATGGTATTTGTTTTCATAAAATGTTTAGTGCTACATTTTTGACTCTGCTTCCTTGGGCTACTCGTGTTCATAACTGGAATTCTCCAAATGCATCTATCGATAAAATCCCACAGAATGTGGTTAAATGTTTTCTTATTTCTGCTTTGACATTTGACATTTTAATGAGTGGAGACCAAGGGTCTCGGGTCAATATCTTTACATATGTACATCCATTTGTTGGATTATTGCCCCTCCTTTCATGCTTTGGCAACCCAAAGTTTTTATTTGACATCACAGCGAAATGGCTGTTTCATTTACTTGTGTACATTTCATTTCTTTAACTTTGAATATGACCTTTGTTTTATTTATTCATATAAAGTGTTCATAAAACCCATACCAGTTCTGTAAAAGGTGCTAAAGTGTTAAAGAAAACCTAACAAGCCAGCAGAGGGCAAGATTCCACCACCTGGTTTTAGCCAATTTCCCCTCTTCCAGCTGCAAGCATAGATACAGACCTGTGTTTGCTGGATCCATCCAACCCAACCCCCTGGAGAGCCGTTTCAAGTACAGTGCGAGGAGGGGAAAGGAGAGATTTGTTGCATTCATTTCCTTTCCTTTCCTCTCACATAACATTGGACACAGCTTGATAAAATCATAATTCCCGAACTAAAAGGCCTTCATGTTACAATGTGTTTCGTAAGTAACAGTGCTGAAGCGTAGGCAAGACACAGTGATAACAGCAAGAACCTTTATTGAACTAACAGACCTGGGCAACAGGGGCAAAGCAACTGCTTATCTACATTTCTGAAGGCCTGGGCCACTCCCACTCCCAACATGATTGGCTGTCTAAACTTCCATGCTGCGAATCATGACTCAGAGTTCTGAAATGTTCTGTGATTGGATACCATGTATCGAATCAGAACACAGGGGCTCAGAATCCTTAGTCCAGACTCAAGCTCAGGCAAACACAGACCGCTGAATACATAACAGTGCCCTCCTGCTTGCTGTGCCTTCCAGACCCACTACTATTGCCCCCAAAATAACCCCTTCTCATTCCACCTCAAGCTGCTGCCATGGTCGATGTCCAGGGGGGCCACCACTTCTGGCTGTCTTCCTGTCCTTCCCATGCTGCTCTTGCTGCTGCCCAGGCCAACTTTACATCATAATTGGCATCAGCAGTGAAGGAAGAAGTTGGCAGTAGCAGAACTCGCAAGCCTCGAGGTCTGGGTCCCAGGGACAGGGCCCACGAGGCTGGCAGGCAGAGGAGCCAGCAGAACTGGGGTGGGCGGGCTGCCACAGACAGTTTTAGCTGTCCCTACACAATTTTCCTGGGTTTCCCAACCAACACCTATTGTCATGCTGTAGTTCACAGCACCATTCAAACTACTGCATGATGTTGGATGAATGAAAGTGTATAACTATTAATCATTGTGATTCCAGGAAGAAGAGAGAACATGTGTATTTGTAAGATCTTAATGGGACAGTAAACATTTCTTAGTTGAATACTGATCTAGGTTTTTTGTTGTTGGGGGGGGGGTTGTTTAAAAGTAAATGTATTAGAGCTCATGGAAAATTGGCCGTAAAAGCCTGGCTAATTACACTCCGCAATTTCAGTATGAAAAGAAAAGGTTACCGAAAAATGCCATAATCTGTTGTGTCACTTTTGCTCTTCACGGAGAGGGTTGTGTATGACAAATAAGTTCTTTCATTGCTTTGGGTTCTTGAAAACCGTGCTGAGACAACTTGGCTGTGAAAGCAGAAGTTGGAATATGCTCTTTGTGAAAACACACACACACACACACACACACACACACACACACCAGCAATTGAACCTAGGCTTGTAGCTAATTGGCAGCCAGTACAATTCTTTCAGCGGTGGCATAATATGATGTTAATATTCCACCCCAGCGAGCAGTTAAGCTGTGGCATTTTGCACAAACTGCAGCTTCTGGGTCAGTCTGAAAGGCAGACCTACATAGAATACACTGAAGTAATCCATTTAAAGCTATCATAAGTTTTGTTTTGTTTTGTTTTGCAGTATGTAAACCAAACAGATGATGGGGGTGGTGTGGGGAAGCAAAATATTTGGCTATTCCTATAAGCTACGTTTATGATCTTACCGTAAAAGACCATGTCAGTATGGTTTCTTGTGTAATTTATGACCTGGCTACACAGATGGGTGACTGAAAAGCACCAGAAGTTACACCGCTATAAATCCAAAACATTGTTATGCATACTTGGAATTGATTTTGGACTACAGCACAGAAACTACGTAAATAACATTTATTTCTTCAAATGCTGCAAACATTTGACATGTTCAATAAATTGGTTTAATTAAAATCCAAAGTGAATTATGAGGGTGGCAATCCTCTTTTTCATGAACTCAGAAGAAAGTAAATTTTATTTTCTATAGTGGGGAGGGGAAGGATGAGTCAATCTAGTACTCAATATCAGGAGGCTTATAGGTATTCCCTAAGAAGGAAAGGATCGTAATAGTAATATCCTTGGAGAGCATAAAAGTTAAATTCAGTTGCTAGCTTGTTTAAAACAAGAATCCTCATAAAACCAGCTGCTTGAATTTAGCATATATAAGCGCAGCAGTTAAGTAAGAAAACTCTTACCTCCAAAACATTGGAGATAAAAGGATCAGTGAATGATCCTGTTGTTTTTCTTCAAATTGCAGTGCACTATTCCTATATATAGAGTTCTATATGCAGATCTGCAAGGATTTGCAGGTTAGTATGCATTAGATCTCCAGCTAAACTGCAAGGTTCCTATTGCAGTCAGGCTATGCCAACTTAATTTCCTCATCCTCAGCTCAGCCAGAAATACACTGGTGTAACTCCTCCACCCCAACTGGCTAAGTCAAACCCTGCAGATTTTAACCCCTGTAAGCCCTGAAAAAGGGATGTAGTGCTGGCAGAAACAGAGGGGGGGGCTGTGCTGGATCCTATGTTTGTTCAGCTTGGTCATGTGGCCTGGCAACCCAGCATAAGTAAAAAGGGTAGTGTAATTCAAACACTATTTTAAAGGCTGTTTTCCCTCTGCTGCTGGTAGTTTCCCCCCTGCTGCTGAACAAAGTTTGGATCTGGTGTCTTCATGGCACCTGACTCTTTTTGGATTTGCTGGAAAGATATATATGTACACCATTAGCAAATAGTTTGTTTTGTATTTCTGTTGGCTGATAGGTATTGCTTTTCTTCCGTTCTTTGCTCATATTGAGCTTCCTAATGGTTCTGAAGCGAGGGTGAAGAAGAACAATAGAGACACTCCTTTTTGGGTCCCTCTCTGTATATTGATGGGTACAGTATCCAGGCCATTTGTCCTAACTGCTGCCTTCAATGTGTTACATGGTGGTTCAATATATGCATAAAAGTTCAGAACCATGTACCCATTTGTACAGTAATTGTGTTATAAAGGTTCACTTCAAATTGTCAAATGCTTTTTGGGTGCCTAATCAATGGTAGGTTTCTTTTTCTTTTTGATATATAGGAATCTTTATTAAGTACCCTTCAGACGTTATCAGATACTTTTCTGGAAAGTACAAAACCCTTCAGATCTTTATTGATATACATGGCTTTCAGTGTACTTAATCTCTGAGACTGAAGTGAATATGTTAGCCTCTTGGTTTAGCAAGGTAATTGATCCATAAGATCCTATCTGTCGCTTGTCTTTGTTCAGTTCAGTTATGTGCTTAAAAGCACCCCTGTCATTCAGGGGTACAGCAGTCCCTTCATTATGTTATCTGATAACCAGGGTCCAAGTATTAAACTTGCAACACAGGCACCTCCACACAGGCTCCAGAATCCCATCTCATGCATACATATAGCCTCCTGAAAAAAATCTATTTAATTCTGAAATTGTATTTTCTACTTTTCTGAAATTACAACATCAACCACTATGGGGATTTATTCTTCTTCTTGTTGTTGCTTAGTCATTTAGTCATGTCCGACTCTTCGGGACCCCATGGACCAGAGCACGCCAGGCACTCCTGTCTTGCACTGCCTCCCACAGTTTGGTCAGACTCATGTTGGTAGCTTTGAGAACACTGTCCAACCATCTCATCCTCTGTCGTCCCCTTCTCCAACATCAGGGTCTTTTCCAGGGAGTCTTCTCTTCTCATGAGGTGCCCAAAGTATTTTTTATATTTTTATATATATATATTTTTTACCATGCCCCAAACACAGTTCATTCTATTTTTCTTTAATATAATATCCAGCCTGAAAAAGAGTCATGCAAATCTTATCCATTATTTTTTAACCTTTTGATTGGTACTTGTTGAGGTACTCTTGAGTGATTGTTGCTGTTGTTGTTTGTTGAGCTGCAAATGTTTTATAAATAGGCCAATTCGCTCTGAACCTTTGTTTTTCTGGCATTTTCCATGGCAAAATAGCATGTATTCCCCCCCCCCTTTACAGTTAGCCATGGCAGCCTGGGTGTTTGTGAGTGAGAGAGACAGAGAACTGGAGATTTACTTACACAGGGTGGTATTCAATATTAGACAAACTCAGAGTAGACCCATGGAAATAAACTAATTTGTGTGGTTTTTTTAAGCACATTGAATTCAGTATATTTACTCTGCGTTTGCATTAGCTAACACCCATATATGCTTGGCTTGCAAATCCTGTGAACAGCACTGATTCCCACTGTCCCTTGGATCAATGTTCCTGATTATTATAGTTCTTGTTCCTCACAACAGCTGCCCATTCCTCTTGTGTATCCACATGAAACTAGAGGGCCAGGTTTTGAGTGTGTGTGTCATATAGGAAAGCACACATCTCTTTCTCGCTTACACTACAAGCCTAGTTTAACAGCGCAAACCCCTCTCTCTGCTCTAGAGGATCACATGAGTCAGCAGCTCATTCTTCAGAATGTGGCTTGTTGTGCTGTAATAGTGCTTATGATTTGCTCTAGCTATTGCATGATATCTGGTCAGTAAGTTTAAAGCTACAGGAAAATGTGTTTCTATAAACATCCTCAACTAGGATCTACAGTGTGGTCTGTTCCCCCGCCCCTTTATGGTGTTGGAGATTCAGCTCAGCCTGAGTCTCTCTCTCTCTCTCTCTCTCTCTCTCTCTCTCACACACACACACACACACACACACACCTTGATCTCTAGGGGTTGGTAAAGTGTACTGTCTCTCTCTTCCCTGCTGCCAAGGTTCAGTGCTGCTGATAACTCTTGCTTAAGAGTTTTTCTGAACCAGACAAATCATACTCCATCAGCATTTTATCATCTCTGTAAGATTACCGAAGCCCTGATTCAGTGGAAATATCATTATATGTTGTTCACCTTTAATAGAGTAAGTAGCAACCTTGCTGCTGTTTGCATTACATATCTTTGTTTATGTGGTGAGCATGGGGAAAGGCGTTTTCAGAAAGGGAAATAAAATAAACCCAACTGTTCACAAAATGTGTGGAGTGTAGGGTACCATGCAGTTCTAATACTATTTTTGAAAGGAAGATTACGAAATGCTGAGGGCTGTTTTGAGGGTGGGGAGAATATTGTTGTTCGCTAATAGCTGTGTGACAGGATGGTGGACCCACAACCCCTCGTGGGTCAAATGGCAGGTGATGGTGCTTTGAAGTCCCAGCAATTATTGGGACTTCAAAGCATCACACAGGGTTTGCAAAGTGCCCTGTGCAGTGTTTTGAAGCGTTGCTGATCAGCTGATTGTTGCTGCTTTAAGGTGCCAAACAGGGCTCTTTGCAAGCCACAATGGGCTTGCAAAGAGTCCTACATGGCTATTTGTCAACCCCTTCAAGGATTGACTGGCTGTGGCATTCTGCATGCGGAGCTCTATAGCACAGCTGATTCCATAGACCTTGAAGTCAGCACCCATCAGCTGACAGGCGATGACTTCAAGCTCTGTTTTATACTGATCAGTGGTGACAGCAAGCCTCCCTGGCCATTGTACAATCAGAAGCAAACTTTAAGGCACATTCTTGCCTTACTGGGCACTAGACCTACAGCCTCTGGCAGTGTTCAGGGGTTTTCCTAGCACGTATGATAACTGCTATATCCAAGCCTGGAAGTATAATTAAATTCCTACGGAAAAATGGTTCACTGTTAGCTGACTCATTCTTACGCCTAGAGGTAACTGTTAATATTATACATATATGGCCTCTGTAAATGGGCTCCTCAAAATACTCCTGCCAGAGGGATGCAGGGTTATTTACGTGAACAAGATTACAATTTGAGATCATTAGGAGAGAGCTTTGTTTTTGCCGTAGGCTACATAAATACTGTAAGTGTTTAGGTCCCTTGCCACGGAGGAACAGACATAACATGAATTAAATTGACTTTTGGTAACATGATACCAAAGTCAATGGTTCATTCTCTGTTAGGCTGAAAAACAAATTTAATATGTCTAGTACATGGCCCTGTGGATGTTCTTCATTCCTCCTTCTCTTGCCTACAAAACAAGCATATGAAATAGCGGGTACAATATTTGCATGCCTTTGGTGCATGTACAATATGTACATGAAGCCATTTAAATACAGTAAAGTACTATATCGATAGCACTTATTTTAGTGCCTCTCCCCATACCAACCAGCACAAACCCAATGTAGGGGAACTACTTATGGTGTGACTAGAGAGTGGCCCATCATGTAGTGATTTATAAAAGGGCATTCTCTGTATTTACACCCCCCTTACAGAACTCTTTTCCCATAGAAGAATGGATTATTAGGACATTGATAGAATGTCAGGGAAAGATGCTGTGTTTTCTGAACACAACAGGAGGTTGTATTTATACCGTATTATTTTCTGTCCTTGTCTCCCTTCATATTATCTAGTCTTGACTAGAATAACTTTGTTCTTGATGTTTTAATTGTATTTTATTATTTGTGTTTTTATTATTTTTTACTGATATTCGTAAACCGTTTCAAGATCATTTGTGGCAGTAAACAGCATATGAAAGCTTTAAATAATTACATGCACAATCTGCTCTGTTTTTAGCAAAGTGGTTTTGTCCATCTGTCTGTCCATCTGTCCTCTATGTTTTTGGCGCCTGTTAAGATACTGTCACCCCGTTTGGCATGATGGTTTCCCAAGATGGAGGAGCCAGTTTTCATCTGTGTTTGGACACCATTTGATGCCATTTTGAATCAAGATGGCGGACCAAAATATTCTGAATAGCACAGTAGATTCCTCTGGAGATAGTGTTTCCCAATTTCGTGTGACCTTGCTCGGTTTCGCATGATGGTTACGAACGGTGCCAGTTGGGATGCATCTGAAGGTTGTTGGCATTACTCTGTCTTGAGAGACAATGGAGTGCCCCTTGGGGGTGTGTGTGAAGTCAACCTGCTGGAGAATCGCAGCTCCCACTGTGGCTGCAGAGAGTCGTAACTGATAAGTCCCATATTGTTTTTGTTGCATTAGCAGCACCAAAGTGACCTCTCTGGGGCGCAAACCTGGACAGTGTGTATGGAAGTCCTGGGCTGCCCGGATGACAAGACCCCCATCTCAGACTTACTGGTGTAGCCCAACGGAAAGCAGGGCAATTGGTTCTTGGAACCAATTCAGAATTTTACATTTGCTTGATTCACGCAGCTGAGGTAGAACTAAGCTTTATTTTTAACTGAAAAAAGGTAGGTCCATTATCTGTTTCTCTTCATAATCTTTGAGAATGCTGGAAAGATTGCTGTGGAGATAGAAGTTAATTACTGGAGGAAAAAAAAAGTTTTGCAGTCTTTGAAATACTTGCGTTCTGCATAGAAAGCAACTTGTTCTTTAAACGTTCATCTCATTTCCCTTGATTTCCTCGTTATTGCCATTTGCAAGAGACTATCAGCTGACCCATCAAGCAGAATAAGCCATTCAGGAGATTAATTTAACAGAAGAGATTAAATGGACAGGGGTTTGGAGAGGTCTGTATTTTATACTGCTAAATATTTAAAACAGGTTTTTAACTAGCACAAATTAAGGGCTCTTTAAATTACGGTATAAGTTGTTGCTATGTGAATTTTTATCTTGCTCAATACCCCCTTCCCAACACAGGCAAGTCTTCAGTGCAAATTTTAGTGTTTTGTTTTTAATGCCAGCTTGACAAAACTGCACTCAACCTCTGCCTGCCTCTCATCTCATTTGTGCACTTCCATTTTTCGCTTTTTGTAGCTAATTATTCCACCCACTCCAGTGTCATCTACCCAAAGGCTGTCTCTGGGAGAGTCTTTGGTGTGCTGGTTGTGAACAACAAAAATTTGGAGGAACAACCCCCCTCCCCCAGAAATCCTGATACAATAAGATGTTGGACCCATAATGTGTGACTGTACGATTTAGGTCACTTGGCAAGATTCCTATGTGCAAAAGTTATGGTAGAAGAGCCAAACACAAGAGGGAACAAGAAATTGTGAAACGGTAATAAATCCTGTAATATCCTAATGGGTAAAAATGTCACTAGTAGGAAACAGGAAGAAATAAGATTTGCAGGGCATGCATAGGCCAAATTCCCTTTCTGCTATTTATTCCCTTTCTACTAATCAAAGTTCTTGAGGCCAGCTTGCAATGATTTATAAATACACTAAAATGGACAAAAGTTACTCCGATGGGGTAAAAGCTTACAGTGAGTGCTCACTGGAAGGACAGATCCTGAAGCTGAGGCTCCAATACTTTGGCCACCTCATGAGAAGAGTAGACTCTCTGGAAAAGACCCTAATGCTGGGAAAGGTTGAGGGCATAAGGAGAAGGGGACGGCAGAGGACGAGATGGATGGACAGTGTTCTCGAAGCTACCAACATGAGTTTGACCAAACTGTGGGAGGCAGTGGAAGACAGGAGTGCCTGGCGTGCTCTGGTCCATGGGGTCACAAAGACTCGGACACGACTAAACAACAACAGGTATTCCCTAGTTATTCTGCAGCTGAACTTATTGGCCTCGAAATGCCTGCAGCCAGATGTCAGGAACAGAGGAAGCTGCCTCATACTGAGTCAGACTACTGGGTCCATCTAGCTCAATGCCATCTGCACTGACTGGCAGCGGCTTTCCAGGCAGGAATCTCTCCCAGCCCTACATGGAGATGCTGGGGATTGAACCTGGGAACTTCTGTTTGCAAGGCAGACGCTCTATCACTGAGCTGTGGCCCTTCCTCACTGGCCTCACTACGCTACTGCTAATGTCTCTTGCAACCTCATACTCTGCTGGCAGATGCAGGACGCACTAGGAGAGCAGTAGTTTTCAAATTTTCTGAATCGCAAATGGTGGGGTTGCAGAAGTGCAACTCAATTATGAGCCAAATTTGTTTTTGAAACATTTTTGTTAAGAATATCGTGTGCTGCAGAAGGGTAATTTGTGAGGCTGGATACTGCCTTGTGAGGGTAGATACCTTGAAGGGGGGGGTTCTATTAAATACCCCAATTTTCTTATGACAACAGGTGTAACTGCTGTAACTGTACATTTGGCATTAAAGGCATGTGGTGCCTTAATAGCAGAAGTGGCCAATTGGAGATCTAGCATAGAGCCTAAAGAAAGACTTAGGAAAGAGTGTTTTTCCCTTGTCATTGCAGAAATGGAATATATCACACAGATACAAGGGATTACAAGAGAATTTCTCTCTGGAATTCTACTTTAGACATGGAGGCAGGAAAACCTGTCTGTTTTCAGTGCCCCTTTAAATCTGTTTGAAAGATCTACTAGACTCACATGCATTTTTTCCCATCAGTTTATATTATGCTTGTTATAAAAACCTCTACTTGCTCCACTTGCTTGAGTCTGTGATTTCTTTGGTCTCATTTTTTGCCACACCTGAGACATTCTATTTTAATTTATTCTTCTGTAGTTTTCTTCCTTGTTCTAAATTCAGCACCAGAGACAGCTGCTTTGATAACATGCTTAATTATTATTATTATTTTGCAAGTGAATAGACTGATAGGTAATATCTATTTCAATTAGAACCACAGATTTAGATTTAGAAGTAAGTAAGAAAAAAGTTGCAATATCTGACAGTGTAATTAAATTGAAGCTTCAATAGACATATAAATTTCACAAAATCACATTAATACAATTTATTAATCAGTGGTAAGCTTGAGCTAAGGATCATTATAATTGAACAAATGTCACCTATTTAAATATGATTTTCATATTTATATCATTATTATAAATACCCACATGGGTAATTTTGATTTTTTTAAAATAATGAAATAAATGTGATAAATGTAATGAAATAAATGTGATAAATGTAATGAAATAAATGTGAAAATTATCTTTTGGGTGTGCGAAATTCATGCTATTATTATGATTTTAAAGCTATACTCCATTGGCAGCATCGTCTTGCGCATGCAGACACAAAGAGAGAGAGAGAGAGAGAGCTCTTGTACCTGATGTTGGGAGAGCAGTCACAATGCCCTAGTTATGCTTCTGCTCACACCTTGATTGAAATTTGGTGAAAATGCTATGGGGCAGTTGAAATCACTATCCTGTTCTAAAGCATGGTCAAAAACATCGCTCATCATTCCACCCACAAAAACTGTTTTTAGAAGACCTCCTTTTTCCAGCAGTGGGAATCAGTGACATAATGACCAGGACAAGAGGAGTAATAAAAAGGGGCACATAATATTCCTTATGCCCCTGACTTTTTGCAATTTCCTCTCGGCCAGTGCTATGTTTCTAGAAAAAGAGATACCAGAACTCAGCATGAATGCCTCCCTTGTTCTCTTATAATGATAATGGTGCCCACCCTGAGAGGTGCCAGAACTGAGTTGCTGCGAGTTCTGGTTGAAAAGAAGCTATGGGTTTCAGCCCCAGAACCAGAGCCAATCCCAATCTCCTTGCCTGCCAAGGGGGAAAGCACATAGTCTGCATAATTTGAGTACTGAGTATATTTAAGCAGTGATTTTTCTGTAAAAAAGTGGGGGGACTCACCACAATGTTTGTTCATTTGTAAATTACAGGCCCAGTTGTAGTACCACCCCCTCCTCCGGGGCAGTGGCTAAATGTAATATGTGATTAATAAACTCAAGAAGACAATGCTCTGGATTAGAAATAGCTACAACTATTACAGATATAGGTGGATTTTTGGCTCCTTGGGTTTATATACTTCCAGGCCCCCCAGAATAATAATAATAATAATTATGGTATTTAATTTTAAAAAGATAAGGGAATTCAGCTCCCCCGAGTTCTTGCTCAAATACGCTCCCCTGCATTTAAGCCATATGTTTTGTTTTAGCTGAGTCAATCTCCACTACTATCTTGATAGAATATGTAATAAAAGAATGGTATACTAAGGGCAAAAAGATGGACAGAGCTCTCAGCGTTCGTTCTAGTTATACTGAAACTGTCTGGGATAAAATATCGTCCAGAAGTGTTAAAACAGCACCATTATGTATGTGTGCATGAGTGTAGAATTATAAAGGTGATTTTCCATAGCAATGACAAGCTTCCTGTTTTCTAGGACTTACATAATTTAGCCGGCAGTTATTACTGGACGTTAGGTTACTTTTCCTTCCCAGGCAAGATTTCTCTGCAGAGATTATTTTCTTGTTGCTAAAATGGCAATCCAATTCGCAGCCACCCCAGTAGCTTCAGTCATTCTAATAAGGGTCTAATAAGGGGAGCAATTTATTTCTTACATTGCAAAGATTTGCTGCAACTTGTGAACCATTACAATATGCCCATCCTTGCAACAAAGAGAGGAATACTGATAGAGGAATTTCTGGTGTCCAAAAAAGAAATCTGTGTTACATTTTGCAACCACTTTGCTTTTCCTGGACATTTTTTTCAGCACAGCAAACAATGATTTACAAGAGTTCTGTATTTCTTTTATAATATAAAAAAAATGCTGAAGGGCTAGAGCTTCATTGTTCAATGATACAAATATCATTTCTGCTGCTATTTGGGGAGGGAATTAAGCACCAGAAAAAAATAGGTTTCACATACCTCAGCTGAAAATAAAACAAGGTGGGGGTTTTTGGTCCCCTTTCTTACTCCCCTCTCCGCCAGCCAGCCACCTTCCAGGATGGTTCTATTTTCACTCTACAATCGGATTGTTCTATATTGGTTCAAGATGCTTTTTCAAAGTGATTAAGTGGTGTTTCTGGGAGATTTTTCTTTCTGTAAGCAACTTATTGAGTGTCTCCAAGCAAACTTCGCAAAACACATCTTAATTGCACCCCACTTTTTCTTTTTTGCTTATGGCACACTATTTACTCCAGTTGCTCATTGGCACCAGCTTTTTCTTTGTGCTAACTATAATACACTTTTGCTTTCTCTGAATGCTTTGGGAATGTCCAAACCATTTGAACAATCGGATGCCTAGAATGTATACATGGAGAAGTATGGAAAAGAGACAGAGGGTTGCTTTATTTATTATTATTATTATTATTATTATTTTAAAAAATAAGTTATAGATTCTCTTAAGGTATTTGGGTCCCAGACTGTTCAGGGCTTTAAGTGTGGGGGCTGAGGAATATTGCTTTATAACATCACCTGACTATTTTTATTCTCAAATTTGGGTGAGCTCCCATGAGCCAAGAGATCCATGGTTGTGAAGCAGTCACCCAATAATGCAGGCATAGGCAAACTCGACCTTCCATATGTTTTGGGACTACAACTCCCATGATCCCTAGCTAACAGGACCAGTGGTCAGGGATGATGGGAGTTGTAGTCCCAAAACATCTGGAGGGCCGAGTTTGCCTATGCCTGCAATAATGCCTCTTTAGATGCCCTTGTTCCGACTGTGTTGGGCAATGGGAAGGCCGTGGATAGTGATCTCTGTAAGAACATTTTTGTGTGTAAAGGAGCCCACATACGTGTATTGACAGATGGCAAGTTCATTGCTGGTATCTGGATGGATGTCAGAGACACTTCTTGTTGTTTCAAGGGATGGTTGACTAGTGAATAAAGAGCCTTTTTCCACGAGAGCAAACTCAAGCATCAATCTGCAGTAAATGGATGGATGAGAGTACTTGAAAAGGAACAAAGGATAGCCTCAAGTTCTTTAGATGAGGCATCAGTGCAACTTGAACCTCTGTCTCCAACCTGGAGGCCTCTCACATGTTACCGTAGAGAAAACATTTGTAAGGAGTTCAAGAGCTGTTAGAAAAAAAGCTATAATAATTGCCTTTAGACATTGTGTGACACCATTCTGTATCCAAAACAAGCCACTGGCTCAATCTATTTTCATGGAAAACTGGCTTCTCTTCATGTAGATTTCTTTGAAATCTACCTTCGTCATAAATAAAGAATGCTATTGAATTCTGGTTTTTGTTGGTTTGCACAACCCAGAAAATGTTCTCCTGTAGGTTTGTTTTTCTTAGAGGAATCATAAATCAACCTCTCCTACCTTATTATCTTAGAATCTTAGAGTTGGAACGGTCCCAAGGGTCATCTAGTCCAACCCCCTGCAATGCAGGAATCTCAGCTAAAGCATCCATGACAGATGGCCATCCAACCTCTGCTTAAAAGCCTCCAAGGAAGGACTGAGAGAGGATTTATTGCCCCCCCCTTCTAAATAGAAGGAAATTATTTTTGCTCCAGTGATGGTAAAGTGCTGTTTTTAAACATGTTTTAAACACTGATCAGTCTTTTTGGCGTTCCTGCTAAGATTGTGCAGGTCTTAATGACTGTACAGATTTTCCTTTTCTTGTAGATATGAGGAAAAGTATTTCTTTGCTGGCTTTCCTCACTTTACTTTATCAGATGAGCAGAGTGATTAAGTTCATTATTTAATGGGAATGGCTTTAAACCTCCACTTCATGGGGGTGGGGTGGGTTATGGCGGTTAATGTGCATTTTTGAAATCATGGGGAATGGGTCACTTACTTTGAACATGATTTCTGAGAGCAAATTGGAATGCTACTTTTTGTTCATTTTTCTGGTTATCTTCACTTCAGCTGCTTAAACTTGTCTGTGTCTCACTTCATTCAGAATCACTTGGATGACGAGCCCCCTTTCCTTAATCTTGTAAGAAGACTGCAGTTTCTCTTTGTGGATTTCAATTTCACGTTGAGGAATGTGTAGTTTTGTGCTTCATTATTTCAGAAGATGTAGTATAATTGCAGTAGGGGGCCTAACCCGCTGAGGAAAAAGCATGTGGCGCTTCTGAGCACTCCCTCCAGATCTTTGCTTCAGTAACGTGCTGAAAGGCAGATTTCTCAGAAAACCTTTCAAAAGCATCTTTGTGGAGTCTTAAATGAAATGCAGTGTTATATTAAAGTCAAGGCTGGGAGCAGGCACAGGACAAGGAAGCACTCTGAATGAAAAGCCTTCTGACCATTGAGTTCATGCCAACAAAATATGCCAACATTTAGTTTTGAGATTACATACTGTACAGAGAATTGTCTAGAAAGAGCATCATCTGCATTATTGCTGTGAAATTCATGTTCGGTGCACTGTGCGGTCTTGTACTTGTGGCCTTGGCACAAAGTTTTGTGTCATGCTGGCAAAGTTTTCCAGAGACAACACAATAATTATTTCTCCTCAGTATCTTAAATCTCAAGACCCTGGAATAGAATTGAACCAGTTATGCTAGGACAGGCATCCCCAAACTGCGGCCCTCCAGATGTTTTGGCCTACAACTCCCATGATCCCTAGCTAACAGGACCAGTGGTCGGGGAAGATGGGAATTGTAGTCCAAAACATATGGAGGGCCGAAGTTTGGGGATGCCTGTGCTAGGAGCTGTTTTGGTCACTTAAGGAAAAATACCTGTCTAGGAAAAAGCCATACACGCACCAATGGGCTGCATAGAACAAGAGGAAATACATCCCAGGGTTTATATAAACGAGTGGCATGTTTGGGATTTGTGACAACTTGATTTCGTGATTCTCCATGTGGTGTTCTCTTTTTTGTGTCATCCGGGATCAACAGTGCACAAAGGAAGAGTGAAACTCAAGCTGAGGTTCATGCAAGATCAGTGGGAGGAAAATTTGGGGAAGTTTCTTCTCATATTCCTCTTGGAATTCGTAACATCTTGATATTTTTTTTTAATGTCCTGTTATACGAGTCTTTCAAGGAATGCCTACTTCCAAGATCTGGGGCCCCTCATGCATGATATCTGGGATACAAGTAATTATAAGTTTGAGAACATGCACAATGACCTTATTTGTTGCATTGCAGAATACTGCCTGTTAGCTATAACACACACCATAAACTTTGGACACAGCCCGTCTCAATTTCTTGTAAACCTGAGCTGAGGGTTTTAAAAGGAGAAGAGTATTCAGAATAGGAGGATAACTGTAACTCCATCAGTTTCCAGATATCATGAAATTCTGTACCTGCTGTTTAGTATTCTGAGGAGGCTTCCTGCCTGGAATTTTTCAAGTGTCCGGCATTCTCATTCAATATTTCACACTCAACAACTGTGTGCAGACTTCGATGAGATCCCCACAGATTGCTGTTAGTCCGAAAAGCAGGCTAAGAATTAGCAGTTCTGTCTATGTTCCATGTGTCCCCCCACCTCACCCCCCCAAATCCACCTGGCACCTTTTTCTGGTAATATCTCTCCTTCCACTAGTGTTCCTGCTGTGTCAGCCAAAGGAGAACTTGTTATTTGTCAGTCTCTGAATAGGAATTTGTTTGTTCTCTGGACAATTGTTTCAGTGATATGAGAGAACCAGTTATCAATGTGCCAGCCAGCTGAATTCTGCTGGATGGTCTGGAGTGGCATCAGCTGCCCAGGAGAGGCTGAAGAGAAAATCAAGTATAGTTTCCTAGAATACCTATTTATTATGGCCACCCTAGGGCAGACAGTTTGGACTTTAAAGGAGTAAATATAATCATCTGCTTCCTAGCCTTTTTGCTTTCTTCTGATTTTGATCAGTGTGTAACTAAAATAAGGTTGATACATTAAAAAGTGGCCTACAACTGAAGGCCTGACAGTTCTCCATAAAATGGGCTTATTTTTCACCTGATTTATCATCCAAGTGTCATCCATGAATTTTGCATTATTTTGCCCAGAACTGAAGGCAGCTGAGCTGACGACCAGCTTCTACTGACAATGGCTACAGAGCAATGGTTATGTGTCATCATCTCAATTAATATTTGCCTGTCTGAAACAAAGCATAGCTTCTTTAATTCAAGGTATTCACAGTACGCCAGAATAATGATAAGGATGAGGTCAGTCTTTTCACATCTAGAACTACACAACTGAAAATGTCCTCTCTTGTGTGTCAGCTAATTGAGCTTCTGATGGCAATGTTCTGTGGAGCAAAGTATCAGCTGGTGACCACAGGCAGTGATCAGGTTGCAACACTCCAATCTGTTTTTAGATATTAAAATATTTTTACAGCTTGTATTGATACTGGTTGCAAACCAAAACATCTGTTTGCATTCATTAAAGGCAACCAGGTATGTCCCTGATGTTTTTTCTTCCGTTATTGCAGCTGACAAGGTGACAGGGTGTTACATTTCAAAAAATAGCTCATCTACGTTGCTCGCAAACTACTTGTTGAAAAACAACAGAAGAGTAACCTTGCACAAACTTAGACTAACACATAACTGAGCTGTGTTGTCTCCCTGAAGCGTTCAGGTGATATATAAGGCTGTCAATCAGCTTTTAGCACAAGGTATTCAACATTTAATCAAAGCAATATGCAAGGGCGTACCCACCGCGGGGCAGGGGGGGCCGCTGCCCTACTCTAGAGGCAGGGCCGGTCGGGCAGCTGCGGGCAAGAGTGGCGCTGCCAGCGGGGCTGGTGGGCAGAGGCGGAGGACAGCCCAGCGGAGCGCGAGTTCGGCGCCCGCAGCAGTCTCTTGTGCCCGAGCCGTGCGGCGCCTGAGGCGCCCGCCAGAGTCCACCATAGCCGCGCTGTGTGGGAGGGGGCAAGGGCTGACGCTCCCGACGTTCGGGAGACCTTTGCGCACGCGCAAAGCGGGGCGCATGCGCACAGCGCGGCTGTGGACTCCGGCGGCCGCCGTGCAGGGCGCATGCGCACAGCGCGGCTGTGCTCAAAGGTCTCCCGAACGTCGGGAGTCGTTCGGCGCCTGCCAGACCGCTGCAGCAACGGAGCCTCGGATCGCTTCGCGGAGGCCGGGGCTTCGCTCCAGACCTCCGCGGAGGCCCCGATCCAAGCCTGGTTCCCTTCTCTCCCCCCCCCCCGCCCACCCCCAGACTTCCCTCTTCTCCTCTAGGCGGCCGCTGGTTTTCTCCCCTTCGCCGCCGTCGCTTCAGGTTCACGTCTGCCTCCCCCCCCAATTTGAAAATCCTTCTTCCCATCAATCCTCTCCCCTGATTCCACAAGTTAAACATGGGGATTACCAGTATTTCTTAGGAAATAATATCACCTGTTGAACATCATGTGTGATCATTCCTTTCTACAAAAAAAGTTTGAGAATCCTTTTTAAGATTATGCTGTAAGTAGCCTATGTTAGGCAATCCTCTACATGTCTACTCAGAAGTAAGTCTGCCAAATTCAGTGGGCTGTAAATTGCTGTAGGTAAATTGCTGTAGAATTGGAATATTACCATAGATAGTAATGTGTTCTGTTTCTTTTTTATGCTACCAATCTGTTTTCTCCTTCATAATTTATATTTCCAGCTGTAATCTTAGTAAAATTTAATTTGGAAACTGGGGGTTGATTATATATATTTAACAACTCAGGGCTCATCCTATGGGCCAGACTACACTGTCATACTACATGCTTTGGTAGGAGTTGGGGTGAGGAAGTGGAAAACAGGCTGAAAACTTGCTCTATAGTGATTGAGTTAGCTAGTAGTAGCTCCCTATTCAAAATTAACCTACAGTTCTTTAAGTTTTTCTTGCTCAAGTGGTAGAGTGAATTGAGTGGTGGCATATATATGTTATATATATGCATGTGCGTGTGCACACATTCCCTTAGGCTTTTTAAAGACTTTTTATGTATAATCCACTTTTAATGTGTACCTTCAAAAAGTGATAGTGACCCAGAACCAACAATTTATTTCCATCTCATTCAAACATAAGTTGGAACTTAACTTTTGAGCAAGCACGTAAAGAGAGTATATTCTGGATACTGAAAAGGTTTTTTTAAATGTATTTAAATGTTTTCTACTCATCTTAAACATTTGAGATTTGAATTACAGTAAAAAAGGAAAAAAATAAAATAATAGGACAACTTAAGAAATACTCAAGACCATCGAAGGAAAATATCAACCAAAGGGATAACACATTCTTAGTTGATGTAGAATCATAGAGTTGGAAGAGACCACAAGGGCCATCCAGTCCAACCCCCTGCCAAGCAGGAAACACCATCAAAGCATTCTTGACATATGGCTGTCAAGCCTCCGCTTAAAAACATCCAAAGGAGGAGACTCCACCACACTCCTTGGCAGCAAATTCCACTGCCGAACAGCTCTTACTGTCAGGAAGTTCTTCCTAATGTTTAGGTGGAATCTTCTTTCTTGTAGTTTTAATCCATTGCTCCGTGTCCGCTTCTCTGGAGCAACAGAAAACAACCTTTCACCCTCCTCTATATGATATCCTTTTATATATTTGAACATGGCTATCATATCACCCCTTAACCTTCTCTTCTCCAGGCTAAACATACCCAGCTCCCTAAGCCGTTCCTCATAAGGCATTGTTTCCAAGCCTTTGACCATTTTGGTTGCCCTCTTCTGGACACGTTCCAGCTTGTCAGTATCCTTCTTGAACTGTGGTGCCCAAAACTGGACACAGTACTCCAGGTGAGGTCTGACCAGAGCAGAATACAGTGGTACTATTACTTCCCTTGATCTAGACGCTATACTCCTATTGATACAGCCCAGAATTGCATTGGCTTTATTAGCTGCTGCATCACACTGTTGACTCATGTCAAGTTTGTGGTCTACCAGGACTCCTAGATCATTTTCACATGTACTGCTCTCAAGCCAGGTGTCCCCCATCCTGTATTTGTGCCTTTCATTTTTTTTTTGCCCAAGTGTAGTACTTTACATTTCTCCTTGTTAAAATTCATCTTGTTTGCTTTGGCCCAGTTGTCTAATCTGTTAAGGTCATTTTGAAGTGTGATCCTGTCCTCTGGGGTATAATACGCAAGTGTGGTGTCAGTTCCCTAAGGTCAACAACTCTGGGGACCCCTTCCTAAAATATGTGATCAGTTTGCTGTAGTTTTTACTGTTTATTTTGATTTCACCTGGGCTCTGTAGCCCCGCCCACATTCCCACTTTGTGGCCCCTCCCCTCCCATGCCTTGGCCCCGCCCCTTGCCCCCCTAGTTTTGATCCTGGGTACGCCCCTGGCAATATGTATTCTTTTAACAGGATGCAAACAGTTTGCAGGACTGAGAAACTGGAGGATTAGCCCAGCAGGGAGTTGGTTGTTGATCTGGTGGCAGAACCACTCAAGAGTTGTTACACCAGAAAACAAATGGATGGGGAGATATCCCAACTGGGTACACCCTGAATCAAGATATTATGATAATTCTGATGCTTTTGTCATTTCTGATTAGAAGTGGCTTTCCGGGGTTGGAGGCAGGGGTCATTCGGTCCACCTGCTACCTGATTATTGTTTTAAAACGAAAAGCAAAAACAAGATACCAGAGGCTGAAAAGACCATGCTGTGTTCTATAGCCTGGCTCTTCCCCTAAGGATCCTAAATATTTGGCCGAGAGATACTCTGCACTAAATTTAACAACTCTCTATGGCAGTGGTTGTATTTCCATGGTGGTGGTTGTTTACTCCATTCACTAACTCAAATTCTCAAGTGCCATAATTTTCACAGTGTACCGGCTTCCACTATCTCCCCCCCCCAAAAAACCCCATCTTTATTACCTAAATGGTAAGGGATAGAGCTCCCTGAAAGTATCACCTCCAGGTTTTTTTAATGGTATCCAAACACCATGATTTTGTCACATTTAAGTTGCTTGCTCACCATGAGCTCCATTTGTCATTCCTTTCATCCTGTAAAATGGCATCACAGCTCCTCTTTTATCGGACAAAGGCTGAAGTGTTTGTCACTGTGTAGCAGATAGCCCCAGATTTTGATCCTCTGTCAGATTATCATTATCCGAAACATGTTTTTTTTTGTTAGCCTACTTTTTCACTTTTGTTTTTAGGAGTATTTAGTTAACTCTGAACAAAAAACCACTCCTCCCTGTTTGGCTATCAGTGATCAAATTTGATATGGTTGTTATTTGACCATACTTTATTTCATATCTCGCAACCCAAAGCAGGTTTTGTGCACAAGCCCATTCATATTTTTGCTCCAGACAAAAAACCTTAAAGTCCCTCTAGAACTTAGCTGCCTTAAAAGTGATCCAGCAATTACTGTAACTTTGATTTACTACTCAAGCAACAATTGCAATTAATATTAATACAGTATTGATTTGTTATGGGTGTTTGTATGTGATGCCAATAAAAGGTTTGATGATGATGAATTAATATTAAAAAGCAAAGTTCCTTCTGTAAGTAGATTGTTTATTCATTTGGTTGAGTGAAGTGAATTACTCCCTAATATATTGCATACTACAGAAAGGGAGTTTCTAATTGCTAAACTATGTTCTTTCTTTTGACCAAAGGGGACACACACACGACTCCTGCAAATATAAATATGACTATAAGATTTACTATAGCTATAGTATTGATTCTTCTCTGTCTTTTCTTTGGTAGCTTTTAAACGTCTTTCTTAGAGACAGTGCAAACACACCGCCTTTGATCTTGTACAGAAACTTGTGTTTGCAGAGACAGTTCTGTGGATTTCAATATGATTCCTTGTGGCGTTCTTAATAAGTTTTGATAATAACTCCTGTAGGTTCTAAATGGCTCACTATGGCCCATATGAACATAAATTTAAACCTGTAAGAGCAAAAGTGTGGTTATAAACAATCCTTTCAGTAGGATGCTACTGTTGTGCTAAGTCATGGATCAATACAGCCCACATGCCAATCCATTCCTAATTGTCCTAAGGGCCTGGATGAAATAAAGCTGTAAATTATACTCCAGAATATTGATCCTTAAATAAAAGTTATTGCCTCTAAGTGCTGACGATGTACTTGACACAACTGTGAAAAGTCTCTTTATCCTAGGGGCATGCTGTCCAACATTTATATCCCAGAAAAGTGCTAAGATTATATATTAAGTCTAAAATTACGGGTAAGCAAATTTTCTTCCAAAATTGACTGTAGGCAAAAAGAAAGGCATGCTTGCCCTGTTAACCAGGTTCTGCCTAATAAAAGTAAAAATCTGCCCAGATGGGCATGTTGGGCCCCACAAAGGGGACTTGTCTAGGTTTTCCCAGATGTATGGCAACCCTAACATAGCCAGCGATGGGACATTAATAGACATCAAATTCTGTGATGCCCCCTTAATGAAGAAAATATTTGAACTCTCCGATTATAATTCTTTCCCTAGCAAGGCAGGAAGCAGAGTAGAGACGAGAAAGAGAACCGTTTTCTTTCTTTGTCAGTGCCAATTCCACTTCTAAAACATTAAATCTAATTCGTGGTGTGCCAGCCACCAACTGCAACCTGAGGTTTTTCCCCAATGTGTGTTTAATTTAGTTAATTCACAGCAAAAAGGCATCACTGCCCAGTAGCAAGAGTTTGTTTTGGGACAGTTTCTGATAAGCTCCGTATTACAGCCTTTCCAAAGCTGTGATTGAAGTTAAAAGGACAGAGTAGATGAAGAATGTCTTACTCTGCCTCTAGGGAGCAGAGGAAGTTATCCTGACACCTTAAAGACTATATTTAGTTAAATGTCATATCAATAGATGCAACAGTGCCATTACTGAGGGTGGAAACAGAAATAGAGAAGGCACTTTGCTCCAGTCACTGCACCAGCAACCTGCAACGCTGGAGACCTGCTCCGTTTCCATCATCCACAATGATGCTTGAAATTGGCAAAGTGCTTGAGAGCAGCCAGATTCTCTTTGATTTTCAGTTGCTTTGTTCTACAGGCTAAGGGTGGGCGAAGGCATTTCTTCCTGTCAATGCATAACTGAGGAGGGGGAGAGCAAGAGAGAGCAAAGAGGTGCACAGCTAAAAGCATTTTTATCTGGCAGGCATCCTGGCTTGTTGCTAAACCCTAATGGTAGGATGGCATGGCCAAACTATTTATTAATATATGAACAAACCTGTGCTGTCTTTCTTCTCCCAGTCATTTGTTAACATGTGAAAACTCATCAAGCTGATGTAAGGCTTAGCTTCTTTGGGGATGGAAGTGAGTGGTCAGGTGAGGAAAGAATTAGCCAACATACCATGATTTGTTTGGACAACTTGTTGTTTTCAGATTTCCTGAAAGAGAGTCTGGCTAAAATTTATAGTGTTCCAGCACTGATAAAATGTACAGTAGTTGTTTAGTTCTCTCAGGAACTGAACAAGAGCGCCCAGAGTAAGGAAAAGGATTCAGAGCACAAGTAGAATGAGAATATTCAACTGCTGTTGTGATCAGCTAGCGATGTGCATATATATATATGTAGAACAATGGATCTAAAAAGTTACAAACACAGCGTAAGGGCCTGCATGTCAACCTTGTTTGTTAAACTTCTTTCCACATCTTTATAACTGGAGCCTGATTCTCTGATACCATTTACTGAGGTTGTATTTCATGATTGGGCAGTCCTTTGTTCTGCCGCTGTGACCCAACCATTGATTCAACTCTGACTCTCCCAGCCTGCCTCTCTGCCCATCGCTGCATGACACAGGTGCAACTTGTAAGTGACATTTTGGTATGAATTTAGGATAGGGAGAGTGGACAGGTGACAGTAAGTCCAACAAATGCATTTTCTTGCTAGTTAGGATGAGAAAGGGTTACGTGCCCCGAGCTGCATTACTGATAGGCCGATGCTCAGACTGCAGAAATACAATTCCGACTAAATACATTTCCAACTAAACACCAGGAAAAATTTTCTGACAGTAAGCGCTGTTCAACAGTGGAACAGTCTCCCTCCGGAGGTTGTGGACTCTCATTCATTGGAGGTTTTTAAGCAGAGTTTGGATGGCCCTCTGCCATGGATGCTTTAGCTGAGATTCCTGCATTTGCGGGGTGGGTGGGTGTGGACTGGATGACCCTTGGGGTCCCTTCCAACTCTACAGTTCTATGATTCTGTGCTTCTATGAATTGGTAGAGAGGACTCTGTGTAATGTCATTTCTCCTCTTCTGCTGTAGAGGAAGGAACTTATTGTCATTCCTGTTCCCCTTTCTCTTCCTTCGACCAGCTATGAGGGCAGACATGCCCTGTGCTTGCTGTTACTGTAAATATAAGTATTTTGCCTGCATAGTTTTTACTGCTGCCATTGCAGTGAACCAATGCAAGATTATAAGTAGGTAAATTATATTTCAAAACTTACTTCCCAAGCTGTTGCCTGATTCATTGTTTAGTAGGGTAAGAAAGGGACAGCTGGCTTACTTCAAACTTGGACTTGCTCAGAACAAGGTTTTACAGCCTAATACCTATGCTTTTAATTTTGCTGGCAAGGGAAGAATTTTACAATTCTGTTTAACACATGGGCACCTAAAGGCAAGGCCGTCTTAAGCTTATCTGGCGCCGTGGTGCAAGGATCCCTCTGGCGCCCCCCCCCCACAACCCCAACCCCACGTTTCCCTCCGGGCGGGCAGCAGCTGGACGGGCAGCATCAGGACAGAGGCTCCGGGCACGGTGCGGCATGGCGGAGGTGGGCGGGAGCGGGGCAGGAGAGGGGGCTGGAGGGTGGCTCCTCCGGCAGGGAGGAGGCTCCGGGCAGTGCAGCATGGCGGAGGCGGACGAGCTGATGCTGGGAGGCGCCGTGTCCAACCTCTTTCCTGGTGCCCTCCAGAACTTGGCGCCGTGGTGCCCCACGCCACTAGCCTCTATGGCTAAAATGCCCCTGCCTAGAGGGATAAATTGCAATTAATATATTCTCTCATGCCCATGAAAACCCACCCCACAGAATCCTTGGGTTGTATTCAACAAAATTATCCCTTTCACACAAGTTCTTCCACTTGTGCAACAGACAAATCTTCTCTCCATTTTCCACATCCCCCAATCTGTTCTGGGGATTCCCCAAATCTCCAAAGCATTTGACTGTTGATAAATATGTTTTTGAGTTTGTAACCTCTTTGGAAAAGGTGAGAGCTTTCCCACAAATTCCTGATTCAAGTAATGAATGAATAGCTTGCTTGCCCTTCAATTCTGTTTTTAGTTAATACCTACCTTTACAACTGCCCGTTTTAAAGAACTTTTCCTAGTGTAAGAGCCAGGCTATGCAATATGCCGTTTGGATAAGCCTAGAACTCATAATTGCAGTTACTTTGTAGTGATGTACTTCTAGATGTGAGGGCCGCGGGTGGTGCTGTGGTCTAAACCACTGAGCCTAGGACTTGCCGATCAGAAGGTCGGCGGTTCGAATCCCCACGACGGGGTGAGCTCCCGTTGTTCGGTCCCAGCTCCTGCCCACCTAGCAGTTTGAAAGCACGTCAAAGTGCAAGTAGGTAAATAGGTACAGCTCCGGCGGGAAGGTAAACGGTGTTTCCGTGCACTGTACTGGTTCTCCAGAAGCTGCTTAGTCATGCTGGCCACATGACCCGGAAGCTGTCTGCGGACGTACGCCGGCTCCCTCGGCCTATAGAGCGAGATGAACGCTGCAACCCCAAAGTCATCCACAACTGGACCTAACGGTCAGGGGTGCCTTAACATTCCCTTCTAGATGCATTGCAGAGCTAGCAAAAACATATAGAAACTGGCTACAGTGTTGAAAGAACTTAGTTTTCTAAGTTTCATTTGATCTACTGTAGCTCTTGCTATGTTTACTGAATGCCATATATTCATTTTGAATTATTGTGACGCCACCTCTGATTCTGTAGCATTCTTATTTTCATTGATTGCAATTTAAAGTGACTTGGTTAAGGGCTCTTAATTTGAAAGAAGATACTACTTCATATCTCACTAACGATTAACTAAGTGGTCCTACTCAAAAATAATAGAAGCAATGTGATTTATTTAACATTAATATACCACTGAGAAGCAACCTGAGTGCTTTTTACAATGTGCTGCTTACGACATGTGCTATGGATAATGATGTTTCTTTCCAAGCTAATCTGTTTTACAAAGAAAAGGAAAGAATAAACCGGCACAGCCTAACATAGCAAATTTTATCAAATTTAGAATCAGCTCAATAGTTGAAAATGCCCACTTTTTGAGGTTAAGGTAACCTTCCAGATCAGAGCGATGGTGCTCCTAATGCACTCTCTGGTTTCAAATTGCTTTAGGACCTTTGGCACATCTTTTAGCATTCATTTAAAAAGACAAACGATTACAATCCATTGTATCTAAAGCAAGAATATCAGTTCTGAGACTACCACACAGACCTGTTAAGGGGGAAAAGTTAACTCTGGCTCTGAAGTGCTCTGAAAATGCATTGCTACTTTAATATGCATTGCCAGACTCCTTAAATAATATTTTGAGTTCCTGAGAAGTCCAAACACAACTTGTCACTCAGATAAGCCACCATACCTGAGGACTGGAAAGTAGCCAATTTTTAAAACAGGACCCAAGGAGATCCTGGAAATTACAGGCCAGTTAGCTTAACATTTGACCCTGAAAAACTTGTAGAAAGTATTGTTAAAAGACAACATAATCAAGCACATAGAAGAACAAGCCCTACTGAAGCAGAGCCAGCATGGCTTCTGCAAGGAAAAGTTCTATCTCACACACCTATTATAATTATTGGAGGGTATCAACAAACAAATACAGGTGATCTGGTTGGCATGGTATATACTTGGACTTTCAAAAAGCTTTTGACAAACTACCTCACCAAAGACTCGTAAATAAACTTAGCACTCAAGGAATAAGATGAGAGGTCCTCTTGTGGATCAGGAATTGGTTAAGTTGCAGGAAGCAAACAGAAGGAATAAATGGACAGTTCTCCAAATAGACAGAGGTAGAAAGTGGAGTCCCACAAGGATCAGTATTGGGATCTGTGCTTTTTAACTTGTTCATAAATGATCTAGAGTTACGAGTGAGCAATGAAGTGACCAAGTTTGCTAATGACACTAAATTGTTCAGATCATACTCAGATCTCCTTCAAATCAGAACCAATGAGGGCAATGAAGGTGCTGTGTGGCGGTTGGCGGATGGATGGTGGCCAACAGTTTGAGGTTGAATCCTGACAAGACAGAAGTACTGTTCTTGGGGGACAGGAGGCGGGTGGGTGTGGGGAACTCCCTGGTCCTGAATGGGGTAACTGTGCCCCTCAAATACCAGGTGAGCAGCCTGGGAGTTATTTTGGACTCACAGCTGTCCATGGAGGCACAGGTCAATTCTGTGTCCAGGGCAGCTGTTTACCAGCTCCATTTGGTATGCAGGCTCAGACCCTACCTGCCCACAGACTGTCTCCCCAGAGTGGTGCATGCTCTGGTTATCTCCCACTTGGACTACTGCAACACGCTCTATGTGGGGCAACCTTTGAAGGTGACCCGGAAACTAAAACTAATCCAGAATGCGGCAGCTAGACTGGTGACTGGGAGCAGCCGCCGAGACCACTTAACACAGGTCCTGAAATAACTACATTGGCTCCCAGTACTTTTCCAAGCACAATTCAAAGTGTTGGTGCTGACCTAAATGGCCTCAGCCCAGCATACCTGAAGGAGCATCTCCACGCCCATCGTTCAGCCCAGACACTGACCTCCTCCAAGGGCCTTCTGGTGTTTCCCTCATTGCGAGAAGTGAGGTTACAGGGAACCAGGCAGAGGGCCTTCTTGGTAGTGGCACCCACCCTGTGGAATGCCCTCCCACCAGATGTCAAGGAAATAAACAACTGACTTTTAGAAGACATCTGAAGCCTGAATGAAGAGCACACAAGTGTGATTAATTCTGCACTGAGCTCTTAATTCTGAATTTGTCAATGTAGCCTCCTTTGTCTCTCATAAAAGTTGTATGGTCAGATGCAATTTATATACTCATTACTCTTGATACACACACACACACACACACACACACACACACACACACACGTGTCATGTTTTCTCTCATTTTCTTTGTGGGAAAGGGGGAGAGCGGAACACAGATTTATTTTCTGTTAACACCTGAAATACTTGCATGTGGAGATAGTGTAAAAGTGGGAAACAAGAAGGTCTGCCTGATATCTTGTGCCTGAACACCCATGCAACAAAAGGAAATAATTGAAATGCGCAGTGGCATATTTGATTCCTTCCCCCGACCCAGGTGTGGACCTTAACACTTGAGATAATGATTTGAAAGCATTGCTTTCAAAGTGATGAAATCAGATCCCTTCCACAGCAGCTCAGTCACATAAAAGAAAACACATGATTAACATGTCAGAGTAATCCTTATCTGGGCTGCCCAGTCATTATTATTAGTCTTCATTAGTTTTCTAAGTCATTAAGAAACCCCAACTGTTCGAGGTTTGTTGCCAAAGGAAGCCTGGAAGACTCAACTATGCCTGTGGCAATTTCTTCACAAGCCTTCTACCACTTAGAAGAAAAACTACTGTGATTATGGGAGTTCCTCCATATTTTTAATTTTACTCTTGATTAACTCCACTTCAGTTATGTTTTTCGTTATCCATGGCTGGATCCCCAGGATGCTAATTGCTACTGTAAAACTACAGATACTGCTGAGCTAATGGCATTCTGAGAAGAAAAAAAGCTTTGGAAATCAAATGAGCAGATAGGTAGAAACAGAACTTTTGAATATTTTGCCATAGCAAGTTCCTTGGGTGCTGCCTTGTTTTTCTTAGTCTTTGCAAAACCTAGAGGAGGGTGCTGTCTTCTTTTAGTTGTTTTCCCTCCCCCCCTCCATTTCCAATTAAGCTATCACATTTTATCTCCAAGCCATAGAATAGGAGAATGTATCAGAATGTATTGAAATGGTAAGGTTAAGAATCAAAAATATAAATCTGTCGCAATTTCTATGTAAATAAGATGAAATAGTAGGGACATTTCAGAATTCCCACAGTGTGACTCCCCCTCACCACCTTTGCATGTTCTGTTAATTTGGTTCCTTCTCTTGTGGGAGTGATTTATTATCATTTACTAATTTATATGCCAATTATATGCCAAAATTGCTTCTATTCCCATGAGCAGTGAAATGGCCAAAGTGGGTTGTTATGGATATTTGTCTATCAGCAGCTATGGGAGGAGTTTTGATTTGATATCCCGCTTTATCACTACCCGAAGGAGTCTCAAAGCGGCTAACATTCTCCTTTCCCTTCCCCCCCCACAACAAACACTCTGTGAGGTGAGTGGGGCTGAGAGACTTCAGAGAAGTGTGAATAGCCCAAGGTCACCCAGCAGCTGCATGTGGAGGAGCGGAGACACGAACCTGGTCCCCCAGATAAGGAGTCTACCGCTCTTAACCACTACACCACACTGGCTAGAACCAGGAACCTTGGGTTCTGGGTACAGGTTGGAATGTTTTCCTTAAAGTGCAGTATTCACAGGCCTTTACAGAAAGGACTATAAAAGGCTTCCTGTATGAGCTCAGACCTTGTTGCAGGGTCCTTCTGGTTCTCTCTCTATTGGATTGCACTGGGTTTCTATTCTGCATAATAGCCAGCAGCTGGTAACCTTAACTTAAATACACATACAGACTTTAATCAATGCATGAAATGAAATGAAATGAAAATACAATAAAAACAACCAGCTCAACAACTGGAGTTTAGTGAAAATGAATTAAGAATTCAACATTCTATCCTCATGTGCATAATTGACTAGAGTATTTTTTTATAAGCAGCTGGATTGGTCAGGGCAAAAGAAAAATAGTGGCATACAGAAGTAGTTCTGAGTGCTCTTAAAGGAGCCCTTGTTGCCTCACTGCGAGAAGCAAGGTTACAGGGAACCAGGCAGAGGGCCTTCTCGGTAGTGGCGCCCACCCTGTGTCAAAAAAATAAACAACTATCTGACATTTAGAAGACATCTGAAGGCAGCCCTGTTTAAGGAAGTTTTTAATGACTGATGTTTTAATGTACTTTTAATTTTTTGTTGTAAGCTGCCCAGAATGGCTGGGGAAACCTGGCCAGATGGGCGGGGTATGTATGTATGTATGTATGAATAAATAATCTACTTGACAGGTAACAGAATTATAAATGCTTCGGTTCAGGGGTACCCAGTGAGGGGCCAGACTCCTTCAGGATGTGGTGGACTCTCCTTAATTGGAAATTTTAAGCAGAGGTTGGATGGCCATCTGCTATGGATGCTTTAGTTGAGATCCCTGAATTGCAGGGGGCTGGACTAGATGACCCTCAGGATCCCTTCCAGCTCTAAGATTCTATGAACCTGGTTCCCCCATGCCATCGTTACAGATAATCTGCAAGCTACTGTGCCATTTGTGTTCTTTGCTGATCTTGTATCACATGTAGAAGATAAGTATGTTTAACCAAGGAAGGAAAAGGTTACATGATGGACACAACATACTGACGATTTTCCAATATAGAAAAGAATTTCATTACAATGGCTAGATTACAAAATAATAGTCCGCTCTCTGAATTTTTCTAATGCCCATTTCAATGCCTTTTGCTTCTGTTAGGGTGCGATATGTCGCGACCAAGCAGCAAGACCCCTTCCATGAAAGTACATCCACATTTTTCGTCACTCAGACCAATTTTTTTCTTAATGAGTGTGAGATGCTTAATTGTGGCTTTCCCTTAGTCTGGTATCGTGAAATTATGATATCTATCCTCTCTTAGATAAAGGATGGCAGAAAAGCCTCTTAAGGCTCTCTGTTAACCAAGATTTGTGTTCCTAATTCACCACAATTGCAATTTCTCCCTTAATTAACAGTGTCTCCATTTTCCTGTAAGGCCTCCTAAATGGGTGCTCCTTAATTGCTACCAAATCCAGATGTCTTCTTGAATTACATGTCATCTTATCTCTCAATTTGTGTCAGTCACAGAGGATTACTGACACTTCTCAAGAACCCCATCCTTTGTACTCAGTGTACTATTTTCCAGCTATAGACATTTTCCTGGAGTTTTCCTTATTTTTGTTGTCACTGCACACTCGCTGCACTGTGCTTTTCGGTGGTTCTGTAAGTATGCATTTGACACTCTTCCTAGTCTTTTCTTGCCATCTTCAAAAAAGCTACTTGAGATGCACTTTCTTCCTTGTCAGCACTTTTTCCTCTTATAGACAGAAAAAAATAAGCAGGAGATAGAGCTTGCTGGCCAAAAATGGTCAGGGCTTTTTCTTAGGAAGGTAGTTTGACTCCCAGCAATGCAGGAAAGAAGTGGGGATGGGAGGCAATTGACAACCATGTATATAGACTGAGCACAATATTCAGTTTGGAGTCCAGCTCTTCAGAAAACAGCCTGATTCACAAGGCTACCTAAATTGGTTCAGAGTCTGACGTCAAGTGTTGATTCAGAAACATGAAACTTGATGCCTCCTTCATTCACTACTTTGGACAAATTAAAAAATGGGCATAAATTTTATTGTTGTTGGAACTGAATGGCATTTGGAGACATAGGAACTCCTCCTCAGCCTGCCATGTTACAGACAAATAGGTCTAAGGTGGGGGTTTTATGCTGGGAACCTTTAAACACCAACCCCTCCTGCTGCATCAATAGGAGTATAGCATCTAGATCTAGGGAAGTAATAGTACCACTGTATTCTGCTATGGTCAGACCTCACCTGGAGTACTGTGTCCAGTTCTGGGCACCACAGTTCAAGAAGGATACTGACAAGCTTGAACGTGTCCAGAAGAGGTCAACCAAAATGGTCAAAGGCCTGGAAATGATGCCTTATGAGGATCGGCTTAGGGAGCTGGGTATGTTTAGCCTGGAGAAGAGAAGGTTAAGGGGTGATATGATAGCCATGTTCAAATATATGAAAGGATGTCATATGGAGGAGGGTGAAAGGTTGTTTTCTGCTGCTCCAGAGAAGCGGACATGGAGCAATGGATTCAAACTTCAAGAAAGAAGATTCCACCTAAACATTAGGAAGAACTTCCTGACAGTAAGAGCTGTTCGGCAGTGGAATTTGCTACCAAGGAGTGTGGTGGAGTCTCCTTCTTTGGAGGTCTTTAAGCAGAGGCTTGACAGGCATATGTCAAGAATGCTTTGGTGGTGTTTCCTGCTTGGCAGGGGGTTGGACTGGATGGCCCTTGTGGTCCCTTCCAACTCTATGATTCTATGATTCTATGAATAGTTTATAATGATTAGAATAGAATCATAGAATAGTAGAGTTGGAAGGGACCACAGGGGTCATCTAGACCAATCCCCTGCAATGCAGGAATCTTTTGCCCGACATGGGGCTCGAACCCATGACCCTACCAACTCATGCTCTACCAACTGAGCTATCTCAGCCCTGGTTTTTGAACCACTCCCGACTCCACAGGCCCCAAGGATTATTAATATTACCATTATTTGCAGAATTTAAAGTTGCCAGCATGCTAGCCCCTTATGAAGGGATGGATTTTGCCAAATTTCAGAGGCATAGCTCCTGTGAGAACAGCATGTACAGTTTTGGGGGTGGTATTTGACAAGAGTAGATGTGTTAGCGTGCACCACAGGCGAAGAAGAGTCTGAACATCTGTCACCAGTATAGCTAAAAAGGAGCCCCAGTAAAACCATTCCCTCTAATTAGAAGCTAGATCCGAGATGTTTCAGGTTTTCCAAACATGCTGTCTTCAGCATTTTATTTTAACGTCCAAGTCTCCAGAGCTCCCTGAAGCACTTTGGATGTCCCTGTTTTGGTTTGGGGCACTTCAGAGAGTACCTGCTCCAGCTTGGATGAGCCCTGACTCTGTCCAAAACAGTGATGCTTTTCTTCAGGATCCATCCAAATTGAATGCACACTCCATTGACTTTTTTCCTCAGTGGGTCTGGAAGACAAATACTGTCTTTGCTTTTATTTGATCCGGCTGCCATAATGTTGACGAGAGCCTACAAGGCATTTGGGGCAAGGCAGCTTTGATGGAGGGACCCAGGTGGCGCTGTGGTTTAAACCACTGAGCCTAGGGCTTGCTGATCAGAAGGTCGGCAGTTCGAATCCCTGTGACGGGGTGAGCTCCCGTTGCTTGGTCCCAGCTCCTGCCAACCTAGCAGTTCGAAAGCACGTCAAAGTGCAAGTAGATAAATAGGAACTGCTACAGCGGGAAGGTAAACAGCATTTCCATGTGCTGCTCTGGTTCGCCAGAAGCGGCTTTGTCATGCCAGCCACATGACCTGGAAGCTGTACACCGGCTCCCTCGGCCAATAATGCGAGATGAGCGCACAACCCCAGAGTCGGTCACGACTGGACCTAATGGTCAGGGGTCCCTTTACCCTTTACCTTAGCTTTGATGGAGCTAAACTAGGTGTGATCTTTGCTGTGCAGTTTACCCGCACAGGTTCCCAGCTATTTTGAGGCAATATCATCATTTTTAGAGAACAATACTGGCAACTGACACATGATGACCTGATAAAACAACAAACTGCCTTACGAAGGATAATAAATGCTGGTCAGATGAACTCAAACAGGTTCTTCTCGTATCTTTTGAACAAGCACTGTAGAGATGCTCAGATTCAGGCTACACTTGAATAAACAGAATGCACACGAACAGTCTCAGAACAACTTAAGTTCCTAAACAGTATTATATGTTGGTTTCCTGGAAAAGGGTTGAAGTGGTATATAACTTTTGTTAAATTAATGAGATAGAAAAAGGTGCAGACCTGAGAACCCCAAACTTCCCTTTGAGGATAAATCACAACATAAGCTGGTGAAACTTTTCCTGGAATAGCAGGGGTAAGCTTTATAACATGGTAATCTATTGATATGTTGAAGAGTTTGGGAACAGAGTGGGAATCTATTTCTCCAAAGTTTAAGGAAAAGGGGAATAATATCCCCAAGTATTACGTCATACCATACTTTATATTATACCATACTTTTATTGGCGCCAGGTGCCAGGCATTTGCCCAATCATTCTGTTTTCTTGGACTGAACTGGGGTTAAGATAATGTATAAAAAATGAAACTATTCTTTGGTGTAAGTTAATTCTTCCCACACTTGCATTTGACTTTAGTGCTTCTCTCGCCAGGCCTGTCTCCCTAGCTTTCCTTAACCCCCATTTATTTTCCATTGCTACCAGCTTTTCTTCTTCTGCAGTGAATACTATTCTCTCCCTGTTTATTTTGGATACATCTAGATGGGCTGTTTACTTTTCCATCCTCACACTTTATTATATTAGTGACGACCATTGTCCCCTGTTTATCAGCTTTTGTCTCTCTGTACAAATGCTATTGAATTGAAATAGCCTTTTGGGGAAACAAGGCTGCCAAATAAGCAAATACGGGTGGCACGAAGCATTGAATCACTTTTATAATAGCCTCGCTGTTTGAAAAAGCTCGTATTTCTTATGAATATCAGATTCAATTTGTTCCTTATTATGTTCTCTGAATCAGAGTGAAGTATGCATTTAATATCTGTACACAATTTGTTTCACTTTCTAGGGATTTCTAAAAGTGGATTTTAGCATCCCATTTTTGTCACATGGCTATTTTGAAAGGTTCAATGCTTATTTTAAAAGGATCGCTGTGACAGAATTTAGGAACTCTTGCCTGGAGGAGAGGGTTAGAATTCCCCTTTGTCCCATCGGTGGGAGATTCTTGTTTCAAAGAGAAGTAAAGAAAGAACAAAAACTTCAGAAAGCTTAATACCAAATTTTCCACCACCGGATTGGGTCATATACGGAGGGCGCTGCCCGGTCTTTTCTTTCAGAGAAACCGAGATGAGATTAATTTTCTGTCAGTGGCATCAGCTCCTCAACATAACATGTGTATAAATATTCTTACATATATAAATATTGGCTTAGCTAAACTCCCTTGGGATATAGTCTTAAATGGCCCGTTATTGATTCCTGTGATGAGGTTAGAACAGAATGAAATGAAAAGCAAATCTTGCGCTCCTTGGCTGCATCACTTAAAATGCAGCTAGACAGTCACCATACAACTAATACAGTAAGGAACTCAGCCAATCCATAGATCTGTAGTGAAACTTGCCTAGGAGTCATGGTATGGACTCAAAACAAAATCTTCAGTGGATTATGTGGGTGATTTTTTTTTTTTAGTGTCAACAGCTACTAATAATGTTGGCCAATGGTTAGATGAAATTATGTGTTACTTTTTTTTAATGGCAAGTAATACTGTGTATCTCTTTGCCTTTTAAGTAACCACACACCGATAAATTTGAGTGTTACAGGTGATGGGACTAAGAAGCAGAGACTGCTCAAGACTGTGGAACTATCTCTGTTCAGGACTGAGAAACTGTTCCTCTTTGCTTGCATTTTGGAAGAGCTCTAGAACTTGGTTTTTTTGTGTCACACATGGGGAATTTCCCCTTAAGAGTATTCATTTGTTTATCTGTTTGTCTGCTCATTTATCTAATTTAGGAGGATTTCCCCAAAGGCAGCTTATAGTTGATATAAACATTTAAAACCAATATCTAAACAATGTTTACCTTATTAAAAAAAGCAGCATACAGCAAGTTTTCAGGAAGGCCAGTAAAAAGTCATAGTGCTGTTTACAACCCAAACCATCGTTTCAACCGGGTTTGGAAAAAAAAGGTATTTCAAAGCAGAGAGGGAGGAAACCAGATAGAGCGTTTCATAAGTGTGGGGCCACCACAGAAAAGAACCTGTCTCTTGTGCTTGCCTGTCTCCTGTAATAACAGATTTTTTAAAAAATAATAATAATCTGCTTTTTGGTGGTTATTAGTTGCTTTGGAAAAGCAGCATATAAAATATTTAGATAACTAAAAGTGCCATCATGTCATCTGTCTGAGGTATGTCATCTGTCTCTTTGTTAGCTACTCTGCTCCTGGATCTGATAAGGGGGGGAGGGCAACCAGAACCCTCCCTGGCATTGGCAAGAACAAGGGGAACTTCACCAAGCCCTTCCTGTGAGAATTTCAACTGCTATCAATGGTTATTGATAGTAGAACCCTGAGGGAAGAACTATATGGCAGGAATTGTCCAGTCCTCATAAGCAGTCAATTCACATATTTCTTCTTGTTCATTTTGAATAGAAGCTATTTATTATTGAAATTACTTGTAATAATGAACGAAAGCTGCTGAAAATGTGAATATATCCTGCCCTTATGCATTGCCTATTTGAAAACTTGAGCATGTCTGACTTATTAAATAAAATGTTTATTTCAAAGAAAATGATTGGTGTCTCTCACAGCTCACTTAAAAAATAGGTTTTAATTTTCCCTGAATGTCTGCTGTGGGTTAGGGAGCTGGTGGCTGTATTTAATTTTGCACAACCATCTAGCATAACATATGAAAAATAATTGCATTACGAGTGCTGAGCACATTTCATACCAAAAATGCATCTGTTCTAAATCTAGTATGTAATTGGTTGGCAGTATTGCAAAGCGCAGGGAGACGAGACAAACTGGAGGAACCCTAATAATTCATAACGTTGAGAATCAGCATCTGCTGGGCTTGGTTTCAGTCATCCTTTTCATCCTTTTCCAACTCAGTAGTTCTGGTGCTTCCTTAAACATGTGTCCAATGGCTAATGCTCTTGAGTAGTGTCTGGGTTCTATGGCAAGGCTGGCTTCTTTTTGAGTTGTACAGGTGACTCCCCACTTAAGCAGGGGTTATGTTCTGGGCCTCTGCGTACATAAGCAAAATGGGCATAAGTGGGGAGCCCACTGCAGTAGTTAAAGCTTCCTGCCCAATAGGTGTTGTGTGGGGTAGCGCAGCAGCAGTGATAGCTCCCATGCACCATTTTGGAGCCCTTTTTTTGGAGTCCTTCCCCTCCCCTGTACTTTTGGCTTTCTGACATCCTCTTCGGGCTCGGAGGGGGGGGGAGGGTTTCCTCATATGAGCCACTATGACTTTCCATCTCCTGCCATTTCAGGTTTAATTGAATTATTATTTCTGGGTGCGGGTGTCTGTAAATAAGTCAGTACTGGAGCCTTAAGGAGGTGAGCTAAAGGGCATCAGGTAAACATTCAATCTGCATCACTACCCAGTTATGTCCAAATAACTGGGGACGAGGAAACCAGCAAGCTAAAATACAGGGCCGCCTTAAGCATGCCCGGCGCCCTGGCGCGTCGGATCCCTCCGGCGCCCCCCTGCCTTGTTTCCCAGCTGCACTGTGCCACCCAGCCTTCCGTAGGGCCGGCCCTTTTGCGACGCCCCTGCACACGCCGGAGGCGGCCCCAGGCCCGCGCGCCTCCGGAGAGCGGCCTGAAGCCTCTGAACAGCAGAGGCGCGCCTGGGGCAGCCTTAGCCGCACCTCTCAGCGGGCGCAGCGGCGCCCCCGGTGGCCTGGCGCCCTGGCGCCCCCACCACTGGGAGCGGGCCTAGAGCCGGCCCTGCTAAAATAGCTTGCTTCCTTTAGTAGGTCAGTGTCTGTCATCTCCTAGATCTGGTCTTGTAAGAGTCATGCTCTTGCCAAATACAAACTGACTTTGCCTTCCTCCATCTCTACTTTTGCCTCATCCCTTTCAGCTGTGCTCCCCCACCCTTTCACCTGGAACCATGATCCTGACTGTACAGTATATGCATATACATATATTCCCCAATTTTTGTTTTTCTTTATTTCAGCTACAGTAATTGACTGTAGGCTGGGGGGAGTCAACAACAGAAGGTACCTATAGTGATTTGTTTTTACTGCATAACAAATTACCGTTATCTGCGCTGGCCAATATGTCTGTGCAGCATTCTTATTTCTGGGAAAGGAGAGGCCTTGGAAAGAATTGTTCATGAATTCCCAGGTACCAGATTCTCAGTGTGCACGTGAGATTTCCGGGAAGCATTGGTATGGAAGCCATTTCATTGGATGGAATGCTTGACTAAAGTGGACACTGTGGTTATTAGGGAATTACATTGGCTCTGCTTTACAAATCAGCAACTATAAATGGGCTGGGGGGGGGTATCAGTTGAGATGATACCAAATCCAAATCCAAACCAATAATTTATTAATATTATTCTACATTATGCATTAAAGTACACATCTTATTTCCAGGAATAGTGTTTGATTTCAACAGAAATCTGTCAAGTTTTTTTTGTTTTTGTTTTTGGTGGTATGGGGATCTCAAATTACTTGGTTGTCTTTCTGCTCTCCTTCTTCCTTTATTACCACTATTAAGGAAGCTTCTGTTAATAGCAACTACTTTGTGGTCTACTGGGAGTTGCTATTAACAGTTACTTAACAGAAGCTTCCTTAACTACTGGTTTTCCCAGTAGTGATGTATGGAAGTGAGAGCTGGACCATAAAGAAGGCTGATCGCCGAAGAATTGATGCTTTTGAATTATGGTGCTGGAGGAGACTCTTGAGAGTCCCATGGACTGCTAGAAGATCAAACCTATCCATTCTTAAGGAAATCAACCCTGAGTGCTCCCTGGAAGGACAGATCGTGAAGCTGAGGCTCCAATACTTTGGCCACCTCATGAGAAGAGAAGAATCCTTGGAAAAGACCCTGATGTTGGGAAAGATTGAGGGCACTAGGAGAAGGGGACGACAGAGGACAAGATGGTTGGACAGTGTTCTCGAAGCTACGAACATGAGTTTGACCAAACTGCGGGAGGCAGTGCAAGACAGGAGTGCCTGGCGTGCTATGGTCCATGGGGTCATGAAGAGTCGGGCACGACTAAACGACTAAACAACAACAACAACAACTTTGTGGTCTCTGGAAAAACTCCATTCTGAAATGTGTGGTTCTCTGACAGTGGGCAGCTCTAAAATGCCACATGGGATGTCCTCTACATGAGGGTTTGACAGCAGATTTTGCTTAGCTCTAGGTTCCAAACACTGCTTTCCACAGGGGCAGACCCCCACTTGTGCAACTGCAGATAACCTCCAGGAGAATCACGCTCATGGGTAAGCAACTTGTTTTTTTGCAAAGGCCTGCCCTTTCCAAATTATTGAAATCTGGGCTGCGTTAACTTCCTCAGTCTCAGGACTCAGTGCATCTTTATCTCCATTTATTAGTTCCTTCATTATGATGCTGCATTTAATGCCCCTGCTTGACTATTACCCATTTAAATAGTTCATTCTTTAAGCCCATTTAATTCTTTATCTAATTGATTAATAAGCTCACAAGTATTATCTTATTCCCAGCACATTAGCAATCAGTGTCTCTGGGCCAGCCCCATAGTCTAATTGAAGTGCAGCCGAGTTTCTCTTTTCAAGGCTATCAGAGATAAGGAGCCAGAGGCAAAGTGCTCCTTTCCTACAGAGAGGAAGTTATTCACATTGCCCCCTAATGATCGCTCTTCTGGATAGCATTTGTCTTGAGCCACCGATGAGCACTTAATTGGAAATATTTCCAATGAAATGGGCAGCTTTTCAGAGATCCAGTAGTGATAAGCAATAAATTGGATTCTTTAATATCCTCTGCCTTCAACCATTTTAATGGAAGAGCTAGCAGGAAATACTATTTAAGAACTTAGGTTGTTGTCCTGCGACTGCTCATTATTCAAGTATAACCTCAGTCAGAGTGTATCTTTTATCAAAAGCTGCAAAAAGAACTTGCCTGAGTTCATTTGATGGGCATTTTCTATCCAGTTCATTGTTTTATTAGGTCATCATGTATCAGTGGCAGGTAGTGTTATCCAAAACAGATAATATTGCCTCACAGTAGCTGGGAGCTTTGATCAACGTATCAAAGGGCTCAAATGGGTTGTTGGTTTTATGTCACCTGTGTAATGGGGTGACTTCTTGTTTCTGTTAAGAAAGTAAAGATGCAGAGGTGTCTCATAGCACCATTAAGTATGGGGATCTGATCTGGCAGAACTTGACAAATTGATTTCCTTTGGTTTTGTTTGCTGTAACAGTTGAGAAAGCTAGAGAATTCCAGAAAAACGTCTACTTCTGCTTCATTGACTACGCAAAAGCCTTTGACTGTGTCGACCACAGCAAACTATGGCAAGCTCTTAAAGAAATGGGAGTGCCTGATCACCTCATCTGTCTCCTGAGAAATCTGTATGTGGGACAAGAAGCTACAGTTAGAACTGGATATGGGACAACTGATTGGTTCAAAATTGGGAAAGGAGTACGACAAGGCTGTATATTGTCTCCCTGTTTATTTAACTTCTATGCAGAATTCATCACGCGAAAGGCTGGACTAGATGAATCCCAAAACGGAATTAAGATTGCCAGAAGGAATATCAACAACCTCAGATATGCAGATGACACAACCTTGATGGCAGAAAGTGAGGAGGAATTAAAGAACCTTTTAATGAGGGCAAAATTTGGTCTGAAGCACAACATCAAAAAAACTAAGATCATGGCCACTGGTCCCATCACATCCTGGAAAATAGAAAGGGAAGAAACGGAGGCAGTGAGAGATTTTACTTTATTGGGTTCGGTTCCATGATCACTGCAGATTGTGACAGCAGTCACAAAATTCAAAGATGCCTGCTTCTTGGGAGAAATGTGATGACAAACCATAAAGAAGGCTGATAACCGAAGAATTGATGCTTTTGAATTATGGTGTTGGAGGAGACTCTTGAGAGTCCCGTGGACTGCAAGAAAATCAAACCTACCCATTCTGAAGGAATTCAGCCCTGGCTGAATGCTCACTGAAGCTGCGGCTCCAATACTTTGGTCAAAGAAGAAGAAGAGGAAGAAGAAGAAGAAGAGGAGGAGGAGGAGTAGTAGTTTGGATTTGATATCCCGCTTTATCACTACCCGAAGGAGTCTCAAAGCGGCTAACAATCTCCTTTCCCCCTCCTCCCCCACAACAGACACCCTGTGAGGTGGGTGGGGCTGAGAGACTTCAAAGAAGTGTGACTAGCCCAAGGTCACCCAGCAGCTACATGTGGAGGAGCGGAGACACGAACCCGGTTCCCCAGATTACGAGTCTACTGCTCTTAACAACTACACCACACTGGCTCCCGGACATTGCCGGATAGAATGGCAAGACACCTACAAAAATTATGCTTTTGAGGACTTCCTGCTGGGGAAAGAGATAGTTTGTGAAGGAGCCTTGAATTTTCAGGCTTTAGCAGCATCTGTAATAGGAATAGTTCAAATAAATATTCAAAAGGTACCTTCATGCATATTTCTCATTTGTATTATAGTATGCATTTTGGAAAATATTTTAATTTGAAGAATAGTTGGCTGGTGGTGGCTGGTTTTTCATGTTTTGCCTTATCACTATAGAGTTGTATGAATATCTGAACACACTGCTTAAAATACATGGTCAAGTTTTAATGCTTTAATTGATTGTGGAGTTGTGGGTCGACTTGCATCTCCCAGTGGTCTCATCTCACGTGTTCTTTGGCATATCATTTCTAAGTGGCATTCTGCCAGTGTGGTGTAGTGGTTAAGAGCGGTAGACTTGTAATCTGGGGAACCAGGTTCACATCTCCGCTCCTCCACATGTAGCTGTTGGGTGACCTTGGGCTAGTCACACTTCTTTGAAGTCTCTCAGCCCCATCCACCTCACAGAGTGTTTGTTGTGGGGGAGGAAGGGAAAGGAGAATGTTAGCCGCTTTCAGACTCCTTCGGGTAGTGATAAGGCGGGATATCAAATCCAAACTCTTTTCCTTCTGCTCTTTTAGAATAGCAGCTTGTATGAACAACTAGTGAATAAATGGATGGTTTCAGTGCCACATAAGTTTGCTTTCCCTTTTGAAATAAATGGAAATTACTTGAGAATTAAAGACATCTTTGGAGCCCTACATCTACTTGTAGATAAAAACTATCACCTAAGTGCAGAGCTCTGCATAGTGGTAATGCATAGAGGTAATGCTTCCTGGAGTTCTGTCAAGGCAGAGGCTGTCCCATTTATTTATTATTGTATTTTATTAAGGTAATTATGTATTACTGTATATTTATTAAGACTATGTTAGCCTGCCCTTCATCAAAGGAACCCAGGGTGTGTTACAGTGTTATTTAGAACAACAATCTGAACAACATCAGAGCAGAACAGTAATATGGTTTGAAGTTTTATAACATAAAAGCAACCAATGGCAGTAGCAGACTCCATTGGTGCTGAAGACTTCATGTGTGCAATGGAGATACATAGACTAATAGAATCCTAAAGTTGGAAGGGATCCTGAGCATCATCTAGTCCAACCCTGTACAATGCAGGAATCTCAGCTACAGCATTCATGACAGATGGCCATCCGTCACATTTTTGTGGCTTCTCAAGATACCTTTGTTTCTTTCTGCTGCTAACTGGGAATCGGTTATATGAAATGTCTATTCCCAGTTCATAAATTATTAGTATTTTTGTTAGTGTTTTAAGCTGTAACTTTTATGGGGTTTTTATGGTGCTGTATTGTATTTTTTAAATAAGATTTTGGTTTGTGACCAACAATTGTTTAAAATGAGTTACAGGTAGGTAGCCATGTTGGTCTGCCATAGTCAAAACAAAATAAAAAAAAATTCCTTCCAGTAGCACCTTAGAGACCAACGCCTTAGAGACCATGCACACGAAAGCTCATACCAATAACAAACTCAGTTAGTCTCTAAGGTGCTACTGGAAGGAATTTGTATATTTTGTTTTGACTATGGCAGACCAACATGGCTACCTACCTGTAACTCATTTTAAACAATTGTTGTTGAAATATGGGAAATGAAATATGGTTGTTTTTTTAAAAAATGTGGCATTCTCAATTTCAGTTATTTCAAGGATGCACCTAAGGAAGAAGCTCAACAATTCCAACTCTAAAAAAAAAGGTCAACACAACTTCAATCCTAAACTTTGGGGTAAAATCATAAAAAAAAGCTCAATAATGTCAATTGTAAAAAAAAAGGTTAAACAACTTTGGTCGGCCCCCACAGTCCTTCTTTTAATCAAATCTGGCCCTCTTTGAAAAAAGTTTGGACACCACTGAATGTAACAGAGGCATAATACATGATGCTTAACTGCATCTGATTTGGAGCCACACCTCAAAGGACTGCATTGTTTTCTGGAAGAAAGAATCAACTTTAAAAAAGAAGTCTTGGCTGGTTTGTTTGTTTTTTTAAATAGCATTGATGTATTCTATCTTGTCCTGTTCCATTAGCAAGAGTATGAGACCTGCTAACTCTAACGTACAGGAGCAGCAGCTGAAGCATGCATTTGTATAAATGAAAGCGGTTGATATTTCTAAGATTGATGATGGCTTGGTTTGATTCTGCCAATTTTTCTTTTGGCAATTAAAGATTAGGCTTTGAGTTCTCCTTAAATGGCTTGTGATTACATTAACGAATGAGAACAATCAGAATATAGCTTTGTTTATTTTTACATCAGCAAAGTAAAAGCAACTTTCCAGAGGAAAGTTATCGTTTCTGTATCTCAAGAGTTTTCTGCAGTATGAGGGTATCTTCCCCTCCATGCATGTGCCCACAGATGCTTCCTTTGTCATCCACAGGGTTTCCTCTACTCTACTGCCCCCCCCCCCGAAATTACGCTTAAACAAAAGCATTCTGTCATAGTAAATATAATAGATTGTGGTGTGTGCATGGTGCCCACTAGATTTTATCAAGTTACTGATTATTGCAGCAGTGTATATGAAGTGTTTAGAACACTGACACAACACTCCTTTCTTTCATTGATTTTTTCTTTCTTTCTGAAAAAGCCTTCACACCAGCCTGAGACTTCTTAGAAACAAGTTATTTCTAGTGTTCTGGAATTATCTCAGGAGTCGAACAGTTCATGTTTTGTGTTGGGGGGCAGTTTTCATTCCCTCTTCTAAAGTGGTGTATTTTTGCTAAATGACTCCCCCTCCACAATTTTCACTTGTTGATATCAGCACAGACCATTTGATTTTTTCCTGAGATGCAATGAATTGTGATCTCTCCACATCCGAGTATCCAAAAGACAAACAAGTTCAGGCAAGCTATGCCAAAAGTGACAGTACTATGGTGTTATAAGAATTTAAGGTCTCAAATATATAAATTAAATGTTCATAAATGTACAAGGCAAAGACGTACATAAGTATATAAACCATGTGTCTGAAATAGTATAGGAGAACAATCGTGAAGCTATTTTCACTCTCCCAATTGATCTGAAATATTTCTCTGCAAGGAGGAAGGAAATGGGAAATCTTCCCCATTGTTTCTTTGCTCACAAATCATGTCTTAAGGGCATATCTCTGTATGAACAGGGTGAGCCTGTGACCTGGATTCAGGAACTGAGTATTTACCATCACAAAAGAATGCCCAGGATGCCCAGGTTAAAGAAATCAGTGACCATTATCAGGTATCCTGGCAGACAGGATTCTGCTGTAGACCACCTCTTCTGTGATGTATGTACGATGTATCGGAGGGTGGCCTTGAGGTAAAGGTAAAAGGACCCCTGACCATTAGGTCCTTGAGCTACAGGGTGGCAATTTCAAAAGTCTATATAAGGGCTTGCCCACCACTGTTCAGGGTTCTCCTCCCTCCTGTGTGTGGTGAGTAGGGACCCTGTTGCAACAGTTAAATAAAGATCAGGCTTACTAACTGCTTTGCTTCTCAATATTCTCTGGTTAGCCTCTTATTTTTCTCCTACCGATAGAGAACCTACACACGTAATAATAATAATAATTTATGATTTATACCCCGCCCATCTGGCCGGGTTCCCCCAGCCACTCTGGGCGGCTTCCAACAAAACAGAAATTCTAAAATACAGAAATCCATCAAACATTAAAAGCTTCCCTAAACAGGGCTGCCTGTAAGGACTCTATATGGGCTCTTGGGTACCCCATAAGGGAAAAGGAGCAGTTTTTTCCCCTTATAACAATGGAATATTATCGCAAGTCAAGATAATAAGAGATTGCCTATAGATCAGGTGGGAATCCCACTTGAGGCATCCAAGCACAAGAGCACTCTTCACTCCTGCAGTTTCCTGCAATTGGTACAGAGGCATTTATTGCCTTCAGCTATGGAGGCACAGCCATGTAGTAGCCACAAGTTTAACATGTGAGAAATTACTGCATACCTCATGATGCCTGTGAGCAGGAGTTGTGCAATGGTTAGGACCATCATGTGCTATAAATCAGGAAGCCCCCGAGTCCAATTTTTTTCTACATTCACAGGCTCATTGGGAGGCCGCCAGCAAACCTTAGTTCCCACCAACACTATAGGGATAATGATACTAACCAACCTTACAGGATTACTGATAGAATTACTGGGTTAATATACCTGAAGTCTCAAAAAGAATAACAGACATGAGAGGTGATATGATTACCAGTATGCTTCATTTTGCAAATTAAACTTTGTTATGCCTAATATCATGATAGATATTTCCCCCCTTCGCTCCACTCCGCTTTACATTGTAACTTGAGATACAAAAATACATATGAAAACAATGTTTTCTATTTGCACTGTTTATTGCTAAAGGCCTTGTAGCAGGCACCATCTTCTCCTTGACTCTGCATAATGCAGTTGCCCAACGACTCGTTTGATCTGGAAGCAAAACCTGAATCTGTAATCTTGCATAATTTGTTTTGCTGTCACATTGATGTAAACACCTGCTAGCCTAGAATTTTAACTTGAGTTATGCCTATCTAGAGATATCCTATTTACCTCTTCTTTGTCTCAAATTATTTCTTGCATTCTACCTTTGATCCCAATCTTGAATGACTTTTGTAGTTGTTCTCAATAACCCTGCAAAGAGTTGGTCATATCAGTATCTGTTGACAGAGGCATAACCATCAACATGTTAGAATTGTGTAGCAGCTTTCATATTTTCATTGGATGTTTTATGCTTTTTATGCACTTGCTCAGAAAGTATTTTCCCTTTAGGCTGCAGTTTTGATGTTGGAATAGGTTTGTTTACTTTGTGCTTGCCAACAGGCCGTTAACTCAGCAACGCTAATGGTTGGGCTGAAGATATAAGCAAAATTTTAAAAGAAAGTTGTGGTTTTAAATCCTGAGGTATGGCCTTGGCTTGAAGTTGCAATCTACAGATTGCAAAATCAAAACCAACATCTATTTTTATTTGAACACAAGAACAAGCAGACAGCTTGCTTTTTACTAAAAACCGGAAAGCCATTTCCCTTTCTATTTTTCATTACTTCCTTTAGAAAAGCTCATTTTTTCTCTTTTGATTGATTGTTTTTCATTTGAAAATGAGGGCATTAGTCTGTGGGAAATTCTGCTGCTCAAGTCCCACTGGAAGGAATGAGTACTTTACAAGCACAGGAGTTTTGGTTCATCCTTCTCTGCTATCAGTTCGCTGATAACAGCAGATGAGGTCCTCTGGCCCAGAGTGAGATTCAAAGGCTTTGAGCAGCAGCAGCAAATGGTTCTCTTGAAAAAGGGAGAAAGGATGTAATCACAGTTGATACCATGAGTGAGACAAGGACTGAATTTCAACATACAAATGTTAATTAGGTGCTTACATTTTAATGGTGACTGTCTTTTGAAATTAGGAAATCACTTGTCAGGTTTCCAGGTTTGTTTGTTTTTTGTATCCTGTCTCTGCCTGCAACCCGAGCATTTTTACTTAATCACTGACTCATCTGTCTCTTACCCATTCTCTAGACCCAACAATACAATAAGATGGTAATAGAACCATGTAATTGTCAAGTTGGAGGATTGTAGAAATTGTAGAGATGGTGATGGAAAGCAGCTTCCTCCGCAGTATCACAGGGTTTATAAATACACTAGCTGACCCGGCCACGCGTTGCTGTGGGTCTTTCCTGTGATCCCCCCCACCCTGTCCTGATCCATGACGTATCTTGTCCCTCCTCCCTCTACCCCGGCTCATCCCTGTGTTTTTGTAGGATATCCTTTCATCTGTTGTCCTTGGGGAGTGTTGGCCTTTCCCCCATGTATCTCCATACCTGGGTCCCCACCCTTGGAGAAGGAACTGTTAGGTTCTGGGTTTTATTTCCCAGTATGCACTTCTGTCTGAGGCCTCTGTTGTCCCTGGGGAGTCTTGGCCCCTACGCCCGGTATCTTCCTACATTGGCCTCCACCCTTGGCGACGGAAATGTCAGTTTCTGGGTTGCAATTCCCAGTATTTACTTTTGTCTGAGGCCTCTGTTGTCCCGTCCCCCCTGTATCTTCATACATTGACCCCTGTGCACGGATCGTGAACATTTCTGTATATTTAGATCAAGGATGGGGGTGATGATGTGTCCTGGGACGCAGAGAAGTACTTAAAAAATCCCGAGGGGGGGTGAAATAGCGAAGGCGTATAGCCCCGTAGCAAGAGATAGGCCCAGACAGAAGGAGGGGGGGTCATATGGGCCACTTGGCGCGGGTCTCCGAATCTAAAGGGGGTCTCGGTGTGCATATTGACAATCAGTAAAATGGAAAAAGTAAGAAAAGGGTTAAAAGCAGGGCCACATTATCTTATCTACGGTTTTAGATTCCTTTTTGGATTGGTGTAGTTGTAGTTTTGGTGAAGGTAGTTTATCCTGGGGTTGTCCTGGGTAGAAATAGATGTTGGAGTGATGTGCAAGTAAAAGGTGGGAGGAGGGTATGAGATCCGAAAATAATTTTAAATATTCAGAAGGTAAAAAGTTATGTTGCTGGGGGTAGAGATGTGGCATCCTACCTTTAGAGTCGTTTTTGGATTGGTGGAGTTGTAGTTTTGGTGAAGGTAGTTTATGCTGGGGTTGTCCTGGATATTTGGTAGGTAGAAATGGATGTTGGATTGATCTGCAGGTAAAAGGTGGGAAATGGGTATATGATCCGAAAAGAATTGTAAATATTAGGAAGTTAAGAAGTCATGTTGTTGGGGGTAGAGATGTGGCATCCTACCTTTAGAGTCTTTTTTGGATTGGTTGAGTTGTAGTTTTGGTGAAGGTAGTTTATCCTGGGGTTGTCCTGGATATTTGCCAGGTAGAAATGGATGTTGGATTGATCTGCAAGTAAAGGGTGTGAGGTTGCTATAAGATAGGAAAGGAATTGTAATTATTCAGAAGTTAAGAAGTTATGTTGTTGGGGGTAGAGATGTGGTATCCTACCTTTAGAGTTGGTTTTGAGTTGGTGGAGTTGCAGTTTTGGTGAATGTAGTTTATACTGGGGTTGTCCTGGAACTGTGGAAGGTGTGAATGGATGCTGGAGTTGTCTGTAATTAAGTTTAATTTTCTTTTTTGATTGTAGAAGTCAAAGGATGGTGTTGGAGAGGTTTATAGGACTTTGTTTATGAGGGGATTTTGAGAGGGGAAGTATTTGACGAAGGTAAGAGGGAATGGATCGGAGGATGGTGGGGTAGGAGGTGATTAAGGTTGCGGAAAGGTTTTGAGGGGTATTGGGGTGGGTGTGATTATGAGAGGGAAAGGATCGTAGGATGTTGTTGGAGGATGTAATTGAGTAGGGGATGAAGAGGGAGAAAAGCGTTCATAAGAGTATGTTGGGGGGGGGGTTGAGAGGGAAATGTAGAGAGGACGGTGAGAGGGACCTATCGGAGGATGGTGGTTTGGTGTTTCTGAAGATGGTGGAAAGACTCTGAGTGTCTGGGGGGGTGTTATTGTGAGAGGGGATGGATCGGAGGGTGGTGTTGGAGACGTTAGGAGGAACTTGTAATGGAGCGGATAAATAAGAAAGAAATTGTTTTTGAGGGGTTTGAGGGGTGATTGTGAGAGGATAAAGGATTGGAGGACGGTGGTTATTAGGGTCAGAAGATGGCGGATAAGTTCGGCGGTCGTGGGGGGGAGTATGAGTGTGAGAGGGGAAAGATCGGAGGAAGGATAAGAGGCAGCGGATCGGAGTACAATGTTTGAGATGTTAGGATACTTACGAAGGAAAGTGTTTTTGAGGGCCTTTGTGGGGGGGGGGGGTATTGTGAAAGGGGAAAGGATCGGAGGACGGTGAGTGGGAAGGTATCAGAGGACGCTGGTTATTAGGTCCGAAAAATGGCGGATACGTTCGGAGGTCATGGGGGGGGAGTGTGAGAGGGGAAAGATCGGTAGAAGGATAAGAGTGAACGGATCAGAGTACGATGTTCGAGATGTTAGGATAATTACGAAGGAAAGTGTTTTTGAGGGCCTGTGGGGGTGCGTGATGTTGAGAGGGCGAAGGATTGCAGGACGGTGAGTGGTTGTTAAGAGGGCTGCAAGATGGCGGATAGGGTTGGAGGGTGTGGGGGGGTTTGAGTGTGATAGGGGAAAGATCGGAGGAAGAATAAGAGGGAATGGATAGGTGAGAGGATGAGGGAATGTGAAAGGGAAAGGTAGGATACTTTGGTAGGATGTTAAGATGGCGGCATTGTGTGTCTCCGTTGAGGTCTTTGTGGGTGTGGCTTAGATTTCACAGGAAGGGAGGGGGTGTACTGTGGGAGGAATTCCACTTGAGGGCGCTGTTTGAGTTGGTGGAAAAGCGGGTCAAATCCTGTCAAGGTGTTTGATTTGAGGTTTATCATGGCCCCTACAACCCTCTGGGAGTGGCCAGGATCGCTGTGTCAAAATTTCAGGACGATCGGTCAAGCGGTTACGGAGAACATAGCGGCCGTAAATTTCAAGATTTTTACATTTATATATATATAGATTCATTGATGAATTCCTTATCACCAGTTGCAAAATCAAAAGCCCACCCTCTCATTTTCAAAATATGTACCACTGATTTCAGTCAAAGTGCATGCAGATGTGAAGAAATTAGAGCAGGATGTGAGTTGGCATTTTCAAGAGCATAGATTTTTAGCCATTTTTTGATGAAACAGCAGTGTGGGAGCTGTTTCTGTGTAGTGCATTGTCACTCGTTTGAGGAGGTTGTTTAAACTGCACACATACTGATGACATGGTAGCATATGGCTCACACTTTATTCCCAGGAAATGATGAAGTGCAGTAGCATGATGAGGCGGGAGTATTTGGCTTGGCTCCTATCCTGCTCTCTGCATGAAGGAGGAAGCAGAATTGTGGCCAGGATCTCTGTCACTCTGAAGAACGAGGCACCAAGTTGCTTTGGTGTCACTGGAAGTGAGTGTCAGACACAGGAGTGTCAGACACTCCCCTAGTTTCTTAGCCGTAAAATCAGAGATTCCTTTATCTCATTCCTGTAACTGTAAAGAGCTAAAGAGCATAAGTAGATCCAGCCAAAAAGCTAACTAGTCTAGCATTCTGTTCACATGGTGCCCTACCAGGTGCAATGGGAATCTGCAAGCAGAACCTGAGTTCAACAAAACTCTTCCTACCTGTGAATTCCAGCAACTGGTATTCAAAAGCAAAACAGTAGAGGTAGGACATAGACATTATGGCTAGTAGCTGTTAATGCCATATCCTTCATGAAACCCATCTGTCTTCAAAAGAATGTATGTGGTAGTCTGAAACAAAGATATTAGTCTGAAAGGATATTCAAGCCACTCCTGAAAGACACCGTTAAACCCATATTTTTGCATTTTACATTATCACTTTACTATCCTTACTATTCATCCTTTCTTAATTTCATTGAAAAGTTGGCAGTTTTCAAACACTTGCAGATTACTCACCCTCCGGTTAGTTGCTTCACAGCAAACAGAGTTGCCCCATATTCATGTTTCCCCAATATACCGTAAGTCAATTCAGTTTTGCATTTACAGGTTCAGTATGAAAGTGAATCTTGGGGGAACTTAAAACATAGCCTCTAGCACATGCATGGCCAAACTTGGCCCTCCAGCTGTTTTGGGACTAGAGTTCCCATCATCCCTGACTACTGGTCCTGATAGCTAGGGATGGATGGGAGTTGTAGTCCCAAAACAGCTGGAGGGCCAAGTATGGCCATGCCTGCTCTAGCACAATGCAAAGAATGACTTTTATGCAGGAAAGCAATAAGTTGCATTGCACGTGCACAATTCCTTGGGCATACCTAAAGGGATTCTCTGGATCATGGCCCAGAATTTATGGTTGTCGTGATAACTACAGAGAAATCCATCTTTGCTAAATATTGTGTGAAGTTATACTTTGGCTACTCACAGTTGATTATGTCTCTTCCAGGAAAGCTATTAAGTTGATTGTTTTTGCTAGAGACGGTGGATCTTTCCATCATGAAGGGTTATGTGTGGTTTTTTTGTTTTTTGTTTTGTTTTTTGCCATAATCAATTATCTATCACGGATATTGCTTTCTGAATGGCTTTGCCAGGTTTCTCCTTTGGTGTGATGCAAAATGGACAGCTACTATGCTAACGTATTCATTTCTCCTTTTTGTTTGTTTAATTTCCACTTTGCCTTTTGATCCCCAAGCATCCCCATGGTCAAATATGTTTGTCAGATTTTGCTTGTTCCATGGTAGGCTAGTTCCTGTATGGAACTGTACTATCTGAGAGATCTCAGTGTGGAACTAGGTGAGTTTCAGCTCAACAGCGGATTCATTGGAACATGATGCTTTTGTGCTCAGTTCCCTATTTTCAACATGGAAATAGAGGAAAGACCATGGAGATCTGATGTCATTCATGATGATGAGTCATTTCTCTGACTTGGCTAAAATGACTTGTATCTCCTAAGGCAGGTATCTCCAACCTTTTCAGATCAAAGACCCAGACATGCATTTGGGGGCCCGTTTCTGAACCTTCTACCATGCATTTGGCTGTTGATAGTGCTTCTGTTGCGACCACCCTTGGATCAGGACATTACCCACCAGTTGAAGACCAATGCTCTGAGGCTTAAGCCCATGCCTGTAGTTTTGGGGTGGGTCCCATATCAAGATCCTAACATATACCTCTAAAATTGGGTGAAGGTTGGGTGTGTGGGAAAAGGTTATTCTGGGATACAGTTGTGTTGAGGGAAATGTGGCTCTTCACCCTTCTGCCCAACTATTAAAGCCATCTCTTCCCTCTTCACAGAGTTTTGGGGAGTTTAGTAAACTGATAGATACAAATTTCCATTACCGCCAGCAGTACAAATTCAATGTACTGTAGCTACAAAGGATCAAGCTGTGTTTGTATTTTGCTTCATGTGTCATCAACAGAATTGCCAGCTAAGATTTTATTCTGACTCTTTCTTTTTCTTTTTCTTTTAGTAATGGTGATGGTGTCACAGATGGTAAAACAGACACAGATTGATTTTCTGGCTGCAGGGTTGTGTTTGTGTGTATGCTAAGGGCCTTGTTTTCCTTGGTAAATGGTGCAAATTGGATACAGTAATTAATGAGGGAATATATGGGGAAGCTCCAAGGTCCTTCTGGGGGTTCCCTCACTGTGGGAAGTGAGGTTGCAGAGAACCTGGCAGAGGGCCTTCTCGGTAGTGGCACCCTCCCTGAAAATGCGCTCCCATCAGATGTCAAGGAGATAAATAACTATAGAACTTTTAGAAGTAGCCTGAAGGGAGCCCTGTATCAGGACGTTTTTAATGTTTGATGTTTTATTATGTGTTTATACATGTTTGAAGCCATCCAGAGTGGCTGGGGAAACCCAGCCAGATGGGCAGGGTATAAATAATACAATTATTTTAATTATTATTAAATCTTGTGTGTACACAATTTCCTGGAGAAAATCAAGCTTTATAATCCGTAAATAAAGCATTCGTTCCTACAAGTATTTTCTATAAGAGAGGGAAAAAATTGAATTGAGTGAATGTGCTAATAAAGTAGCACCCTTGGATCTCCATGGATGTTGATTAAGCTAATTTGGGCGCAGAAGGTGAAATTATGTGTTCTTGGAGCAATCAATTATTTTAGGCATTATTACTGTATGCAAGGTGGCTGTGTACTTTAGTGATAAAAATAGGATAGCACAATCAAGAAATAAACTAACAACACATACTTAATGGCATGTAGGAAGAGACAGACCACCATGATGATGGCCTAAATTTTTTCACCTCCAAATTTAAACATCCTCATGATCATGCTTGCTGGAAAGCTGGGAAAATAAATTTAAAACAGAGAGATAAAACTCTTTTTTAAAAGAAAGTTGAGAAAGTAGAGGAGAATGTGAGAGGAGGACTCTGTTTCTGATCATGAGTGATGTCACAAGCACTAATAATGGATTATACATTCCAAGCAGCACTTCAGGTTGTAATGGCAGCTAATTATGGTGGGGAGAGAGAGAGAGAGAGCTGTGTTTTCACAGCAAATTGCACTTGGGAGTGCTTGAAAAATGTGATTTCCCCTCAATAGATACGCTGGCAGGTGGAAGGACGTTTGGCACCCCTGCAACAATAACATTCACAGAGCAGTGAAATGATCATAACCTGGAAAGGCCCAGGGAAGAGGTCTTGAATGTTGCCATCTTCGCAATGCTTCTTCTCAAACTAAGGCTAAAGTCATTCTCTCCAGGAATGCAGTTTGCTCTATTGAGCTTAAGGGGCAGGTGGGGCTCATCAACCTGGGAAGGTAGCCCACCTAGGAAAAGGAAAACTGACCTTAAACCTCCACTTGCTGACAGTGGGAGGGTCATTTCTCCAACTCTCAGATTGGCTCAGGGAAGCAAATAAAGTTCTTCTGGGTTTTTCCACAGAAGAATACAGAGCAGCTTTCTATTAATCCAGAGTGAGCTTGCTCATCTCTGCTGTGTACGGTTATCCTTACCAAAGTACAGAGCCCACAGGGAACGTAGCCGACAGTTTGAGAGCCACAACTACGTGTCTGTCTTCCTTGATTGTCTGTGCTGCTAAAATACCTTTGTGTTCTGTCAGACCAGTCAAGTAGCCTACTATTTCCTTTCATGACCTCAAATTGCAGCAGCCGATCAAAAGACAAATATTTTATGTCAGCTTTTGGTAAATAAATTTTAAAAAAAGGGTTGGAGACGGTGAGGAAAAGATGAAAGCAATTAAGCAGGTGTCACGATGGGGATCCTTTCCCTCTTCTCACCTAGAGTTGTCTAAGGTGTTTCATTATTTAAGCAAATATCTGGCTGCATTGTGAAAACCTGCTAGTTTGAAAAGTATGTGTGTGGGGATCAGAATCAACATTAAAGGGGCACAGCAGGGATTTCGCTAACCTATAGAGATGATTTATGAAATGCTGTCTAGGAAACTGCACAGAACATACCTGCAAAGGGTGAATAAGCTTGTTTTCCATTCCTTTGGATCGACTGCACCTCTGCAATCCCAGCAGGTAAAACCAGGAACTCAGCCTTTACTCTTTACCCCACTAACTAGACAGGTTGATTGTGAACACAGGTGTTAACTTGTATTATCCATAACCTTCAGAGCATTCTTCCTCTGGCTCAGGATATTCCTAAGGACGGTGATCTTAACTAACACAGAATGAGTGCTCCATTACTTCGCCATTTCCCTACATATTTGAGTGTACAAGAAGCCGACTGAAGGCCCTGCATCAAGCAGTGAGTCTGAGACACAATTTAGGGATATTTAAAGTTCTCACATTCAGGTAGGTAGGCGTGTTGGCCTGACACAGTTGATTATATATATATATATATATATATATATATATATATATATATAGTCCAGTAGCACCTTAGAGGCCAACTAAGTTTGTTCTTGGTATAAGCTTTCGTGTGCATATCTGAAGAAGTGTGCATGCACACGAAAGCTTATACCAAGAACAAACTTAGTTGGTCTCTAATGTGCTACTGGACATTTTTCTTTTTATAAAGTTCTCACAGTTTGGGTGGAAATCATACCTCCTGGTTTAGTTGTCACTGACTCCATCTGGTGGGTCCGTACTGAACAGTGCATCTTAAATTAAATGTAGGAGTGATTATCATGTGCAAACTTGAATAGAGGCTGTACTCCAGGCATGTCCAAAATCCGCTTCGGGGGCCTAATCCGGCCTGCCAGTCGGTTTAATCCAGCCCCTGTGGGAGTTTATTTCCTGGGGTAAAATCCTAAAAAAAAATCTTAACAACTTCAGTCCTTAAAAAAAGTTTAACAACTTTGGTCGGCCCTCACGGCCCTTCACTTCATCATCATCATCATCATCATCATCATTTTATATTTGTATGCCGCCTTTCCACAGTTAAAAACAATGCTCAAGGCGACTTACAACATGACAAGATTTATACAGTTACAAAAGTCACAAATTATATATAAACCACACCAAAAAATACACAACCAAATGGAAAACAATTTCCACATTTCATCAGATCTGGCCCTCTTTGAAAAAAGTTTGGACACCACTGGTGTAGGCTGATGGTGCCCTAATCCCAGGCTTTCTTCTGAAGTTTCATGTGCAACCCACCTTTCCCTGTGCAGACGGTGCATTTTCTTTTCCCTGGGATTACTGAATGGCCTAATAGAAAGATACAGTTTGTTGCAGTAATCTAACCTAGAGGTTACCTGAGCAATAGAGCCAGGCTATTCTTGCCCAGTTGAAGCTGATGGGAGCCACTCCGGGCCACGGAGGCCACCAGAGCCTCAAGCTCTATGGCAAAGGATCCAGAAGTACCCCTGAGCTACATACCTGCTCCTTCAGAAGGAGTGTAACCCCATCAAGGGCAGGCAACTTTCCATCCATCCATTCTACAAACAATGCCCCAGTGTGACCTGAATTGAGCTTGGATTTGTTGACTCTCATCCAGTCCACTACTGAGGCAAGACAGTGATCCAGCAGGCCCAGTGCCACCCCTGCTGACAACATACTCCAAACCTCTGGATAATCCTGCTCAAATTGAACCCTGCGGAACCCCACATTGAAGACTTCATGGAGCTGAAGAGCACTCCACCAGAATCACTCCCTGGAAACATCCGTGAAAATAGGTCTGGGACCACCGCAGAGCAATGCCACCCAACCCTAACTCGGAGAGCTGCTCCAGAAGGATATATCTGCACAAGAACCTTTCCCAAGAAGGGGAGATTAGCAACTGGCTGGCAGTTACTCAGATTTTTTGAATCCAGGGAAGATTTCTTGAGGAGTGGTTTTTACCACTGCCTCCTTCAAGCTGGCAGGGACCATCTCCTCTTGCAAGGAGGCATTAATCCGTGGAGCAATGGATTGAATTCTATGATTCTATGAAGCTACAAGAAAGAAGATTGCACCTAAACATTAGGAAGAACTTCCTGACAGTAAGAGCTGTCCGACAGTGGAATTTGCTGCCAAGGAGTGTGATGGAGTCTCCTTCTTTGGAGGTCTTTAAGCGGAGGCTTGACAGCCATCTGTCAGGAATGCTTTGATGGTGTTTCCTGCTTGGCAGGGGGTTGGACTGGATGGCCCTTGTGGTCTCTTCCAACTCTGTGATTCTATGATTCTAATCTAAACCTCCCTGGCCCAGGCACCTGTCCCCTCTCTGCTTTTTTTTATAGGTTCAAGTAACTAAATATCTATGGAGTGCTCCCTTATAGTGAGTCAACCACATTCTCCATCACTTTCCACCCTGATTAGCAGTATACCTGATTCACCAGTTGCTTTGGTGGAAATTCCTAAAGCCCATGGGCCACAAGCAGCCCACAGGGGTCGTTTAACCAGCCCACAAGCTGCCCCTGAACCGAGCCACCCACTCAGCGAGTCCCTGGGCGCTGCACTAAGCCGGCAAACGGACTCGCTTCTGCAGCGCCGGAAATCGCAGGTGCACGCGCTCACACATGTGCGCGATCCAGCCTAGGGAAGGAACTCCGCTGGAGTGAACCGGTCCAGGCAAGGTAAACCTTGCCGACCCCTGGTCTAGCTGGACTAAGAAGATCACATGCAGAAAGCTCTATCTGACCGTTCCATTTCTAACTACGTTGCAGAAGCACCATTAAGTGCCTTTGAAGGGATTTCCTATACTGCATGCTTTCAGTCCAGCCATCTTTTAAATAGCAACTCTTCCTGTATCTTCAGATTTCTTTGCAATGTACTTGAATGCTGATTAGATATTGTCCAGACAAGATGATAATAAAATCTGATCAACTGTTGCTGCATGCTAATGAAAGCAAAACGGGAGGCTTGTGTTAAAGGTTTAAAAATAAAAGTGTACTTTGACAGTTTTTATTAGAGTTTGTCTAGTCTATTATTTAACAAACTTCCTCTTATTGCTTAAAGAAATGATTGCACTATTCCAGAAGGAGCTCATTTTTCTTCAATTACTCTGCTGTGTGCTTCATACAGCTTTGTGCTCTGTTCCTCGTGCTAATTCCTTTTATTGCAGCTATTGGAGAATCTTAATGAAATTTGGCATGTTTAAGCCCCTTTGCTGTTTGCCATGTCCAGCACATCAGTAAAACCGGGCTGGTTAACTGATACAAAGGCATTCGAAAATGCTTCTAGAGTGCTTCCAAGCAGATGAGGGTTTGAGCAGATGAGGGTTTGAGCGTCAAACATGCTGTTTCAGCACCCACAGGCTGATTCCTGTACTTCTGTACTTATCACTGCCAGTAAAAATGATTAGATGGTAGCTGGTGGCACAGCCCTAAACAGTGGCTGTAGCCAACCCTCCCTTTCCCTTGATGCTGAATAGGATTCTACTACTAAATCAACTAGGGGTGAAGCAGGCATCTTGAAGCATCCTTACAAGGCCACAAGTCTAGCCCAAGTAAATATTGAAACTAGAATGCATAAGCTGTCTTTGCAGTATCATCATTGCAGCATAGCTATGTGCAGGCATTCCAGATTGCTCAAATTTAGCAGCAAATCTTAAATCAGATTCCCAGTGGTTTGTGAACATTTTTCTGCTAGACTTCTATGTTGTGTTAGAGCCACTGCAAGATGTTTGGCTGTCTGAGGTGGAACAGCAAATGCTTGCCTGTCCCAAGTCAAGGGACATACCGTAGTACCCAAGACCAGCCAAGTTGTTGTTGTTGTTGTTGTTGTTAATTAAATGTCTATACTGCCCTTCCTTTGAGGATCACAGGGCAGTTTACAACAGAAAAACACAAAAATACATAATGTAGTAACAAATAAAAACAATACCCTCCCGACAAAGAGAATTTGAAGATTGTTTAATCAGCCAAAGGCCTGAGAGAAGAGGAATGTGTTTGCCTGACGCCTAAAGATATGCAGTCATGAGAAAAAGGAAGTGCAACCACTTTGAATTCTGTGGTTTTACATATGAAGACATAATTACAATCATCTGTTCCTTAGCAGGTCTTAAAGTTAGGTAAATATAACCTCAGATTAACAGCAACGCATGACATATTACAAGTTACAGGTAGGTAGCCGTGTTGGTCTGAAGTACCAGTACAGTGGTACCTCGGTTTATGAACACAATTGGTTCCGGAAGTCTGTTCATAAACTGAAGCGTTCATAAACTGAAGCGAACTTTCCCATTGAAAGTAATGGAAAGTGAATTAATCCGTTCCAGACGGTCCGCGGAGTAAGCGTTCATAAACTGAAGCAAACTTTCCCATTGAAAGTAATGGAAAGTGGATTAATCTGTTCCAGACGGGTCCGCGGAGTACTTAAACTGAAGCGTTCATAAACTGAAGCATGGGTGTAATTGGTTCCGGAAGTCTGTTCATAAACTGAAGCGTTCATAAACTGAAGCAAACTTTCCCATTGAAAGTAATGGAAAATGAATTAATCCGTTCCAGATGGGTCCGTGGCGTTCATAAACCGAAAATTCATAAACCGAGGTGTTCATAAACCGAGGTTCCACTGTAATCGAAACAAAATAAAAAAATTCATTCCAATAGCACCTTAGAGACCAACTAAGTTTGTCATTTGTATGAGCTTTCGTGTGTATCTGAAGAAGCGTGCATGTATATGAAAGTTCATACCAATGACAAACTTAGTTGGTCTCTAAGGTGCTACTGGAAGGATTTTTTTTTTGACACATTACACCGTGTCATGATTTATTTAACAGAAATAAAGCCAAAATGGAAAAGCCATGTGTGAAAAACTAAGTGCACTATGATTCAGTAGCTTGTAGAACAACCTTTAGCAGCAATAACATGAAGTATTTGTTTTCTGTAGGACTTTATCAGTCTCTCACGTCATTCTAGAGGAATTTTGGCCCATTCTTCTTTACAGAGTTGCTTCAGTTCATTGAGGTTTGCTGGCATTAGTTTATGCGCAGTTCTCTTAAGTTCTCTTATACATCATTTCAATTGGGTTGAGATCTGGATTTTGATTTGGCCATTGCAACCCCTTGATACTGTTCTTTTTCAGTCATTCTGTCGTAGATTTGCTGGTGTGCTTGGGATCCTTGCCCTATTGCATGACCCAATTTCAGCCAAGCTTCAGCTGTTGGGCAGATGGCTACACATTTGACTGTAATTTATGGTTGACTCAATGACTGCAAAGTTCCAAGGTCCTGTGGCTGCAAAACAAGCCCAAATCATCACTCTTCCACTACCTTGCTTGGCAGTTTGAGTGAGTTGCTTGTGCTAATATGCTGTGTTTTGGTTTTTGATGTGCTGTGCATTATGGCTAAACATCTCCACTTTGGTCTCATCTGTCCAAAGGACACTGTTCCAGAAGTCTTGTGGTTTGCTCAGATGCAACTTTGCAAACCAAAGCTGTGCTGCCATGTTTTTTGTAGAGAGAGACAAGGCTTTCTCATTTTTCACACATGATTTCTTCATCTTGGCTTCATTTCTGTTAAATAAATCACGACATGGTGTAATATGTCATGTGTTGTTGTTCATCTGAGGTTGTTTTACCTAATTTTAAGACCTGCTAAGGAACAAAATATCTCCTGATATGTAAAACCACAGAATTCAAGCACTTTCTTTTTCCCATGAATGTATAACAAATGTATCAGGTGAGCTTCCCTGGGGAGAGCGTTCCACAAACGGAGCCACTGCAGAAAAGGCCCATTCTCATGTTGCCACCCTCCAAACCTCTCGTGTAGGAAGCACATGTAGTGTCTGGGTCAGTTCATATGTGGAGATGCTGTCCTTGGCACTTGGCGATTATGTTGATACCACAAGCACCGCTTCCCCTTCCCTATCATTAAAAATAAAACAAAAATAATGATTAACTGCCTAGTGGTAGGGTCCAACCTACACTTTGTAGATTCTCCATAGATTCAGTGCTCTTCAGTCTGAGAATCCAAATGATTGTTACTGTCTACGGTTGCTCAAGTAATTTCCTACTCCGTTACCTTCCCTGGTCCTTCAATCCTCTCATGTGCATACTGTTTTGCTACTCTGTCTTGGCTTTGGATTCCATGCCTTTTCTTGTCCACTTTTGACCCATAATCCCACCAATTTTCATGAAAAGAACCTGCTCGATACTTTGCATCCCTTGACTAAGGGTTTAAGTTTCAACTTTTGTGCTGGCACTGTGATCAGATGATCTTCACCTTTCTCTTCCTATGCCTCTATAAAGGTAAAGGTAAAGGGACCCCTGACCATTAGGTCCAGTCGTGACCGACTCTGGGGTTGCGCGCTCATCTCGCATTATTGGCCGAGGGTATAGCTTCCAGGAGCCGGCGTATAGCTTCCAGGTCATGTGGCCAGCATGACAAAGCCGCTTCTGGGAAACCAGAGCAGCACATGGAAACGCCGTTTACCTTCCCGCTGTAGCAGTTCCTATTTATCTACTTGCATTTTGACGTGCTTTTGAACTGCTAGGTTGGCAGGAGCTGGGACCAAGCAACGGGAGCTCACCCCGTCACAGGGATTTGAACTGCCGACCTTCTGATCAGCAAGCACTAGGCTCAGTGGTTTAACCACAGCGCCACCTGGGTCCCTATAATGCCTCTATAATGCCTCTATAATATAATGCCTCTATAATTATGTTCAAAGATGACGCACTGTCCCAAGCCTTCTTTTCTTAAGTGAATGCTCCTTATCTGTAATGAATGCATCCAGTGAAACCAACTTCTTAGCTCAATATGAGTCCATGTTGAACCATAAGCAGCCAAGTGGGTGTAGAGCAAGAGCTATAGCTCAATGGTAGAGCATCTACTTTTCATGCAGAAACCTGCAGGCCTGAAATTTGATCCCCAGCATCTCTAGGAAGGCCAGGAATGTCTCCCAATTGCAATCCTGCACAACCTCTGCCAGTTGGTGCAGACTGTACTAAGGTAGATGGTTTAATGGTCTCAGTATCAGGCAGCTTCCTATTTTCCTAGAAGCAAATGATGTATGGACCTTGCAAGGCTGGAACCAGGTTTCATTATGAAGTGCTGCACCTGGATTTAGGGACAGGCAATGAAGGTAGCACAGGGAATAAGTGTATGAGGGCAAAACTAAACTTTGCAAGATCAACCCTCATAGCACTAATGTTGGGATAGGAGGAGGCAGTTTGTAAAGAAGAATGGGTGAGTGGGATGGATGATTAACTCTGACTTCAGAGCATTTATTGTTGTTGTTTAGTCGTCTTAGTTGTGTTCGACTCTCCGTGCCCCATGAACCAGAGCTTGCCTTGGAAACTCTCACTTTCTTCTCAAAGCGTCTCCTTTTTTTATGTCCATGGAGTTTTCTTGGCAAAATACTGGAGTGGTTTGCCAGTTCCTTCTCCAGGTGGATCACATTTAGCCTAAACTCTCGGCTATGACCTGCCTGTCTTGGGTGGCCCTGCACGGCATAGCTCATAGCTTCCTGGAGTTATTCAAGCCCCTTCACCATGACAAGGCACTGATCCACGAAGGGGAGAGCATTTATAGCCAGACTAAATGAGGAGGAATCAAGAGGCTTGGGTTTGGGAGGACAGTCTTGACCTTTGCTCATCTGACCGGCAACCTTTAGTAGCTCACCGCAATTGCTCTCACGCTACACATCCCCGAGTTGGAGTGCTCACTGATCTGTCAACTTGTAGGTGATGAAGTTGCATTTTGTCCATAAGTAAACAATACAAAATTATTCTTTATATAGTAACTGAATCCTGAAAATGAAAGGTGCTCAAGGGTAGTGCAGTTTAGTTCCTTGACTCCACGCACAGAAGTGCATTTATTTCTTTGCTTACTTCCTTTCTTAAATCTGTATGCCAAGTGGCGCTCTGCCTGCATTGACTATAGTGTGTCAGGATTTAAGTAAAGGTAGATGAATATGTGAATATGTTTGTATAAACGTTAAGACAATATTTTCTGTGCCATAATTACACGCTAACATGCTATTATTGCCTTTCCCTTCAGAAGCATGATGTGCTTTGAAAAAAAATGTTCATAAACATGTATCAGATTTATTCTGATATAAATAAAGTACAGCATCTAGATCAAGGGAAGTAATAGTACCACTGTATTCTGCTCTGGTCAGACCTCACCTGGAGTACTGTGTCCAGTTCTGGGCACCACAGTTCAAGAAGGATACTGACAAGTTGGAACGTGTCCAGAAGAAGGCAACCAAAATGGTCAAAGGCCTGGAAACGATGCCTTATGAGGAACAGCTTAGGGAGCTGGGTATGTTTAGCCTGGAGAAGAGAAGGTTAAGGGGTGATATGATACCCATGTTCAAATATATAAAAGGATGTCATATAGAAGAGGGTGAAATGTTGTTTTCTGCTGCTCCAGAGAAGCGGACATGGAGCAATGGATTCAAACTACAAGAAAGAAGATTCCACCTAAACATTAGGAAGGACTTCCTGACAGTAAGAGCTGTTCGGCAGTGGAATTTGCTACCAAGGAGTGTGGTGGAGTCTCCTTCTTTGGAGGTCTTTAAGCAGAGGCTTGACAGGCATATGTCAAGAATGCTTTGATGGTGTTTCCTGCTTGGCAGGAGGTTGGACTGGATGGCCCTTGTGGTCTCTTCCAACTCTACGATTCTATGATTCTATTCTGTGGTTGACACCTTCTTCTCCAGGTAGCCGGTTCAGGCAGAGCAGTTTGTCTCTTTGGTGTATTTTGAGATGTCGTTGCCATTTGCCCTGCCTCTGCTTAGAGCTATTGTGCAACTCCTGTATAGCAGTTTCACTTCTCTGTGTGTGGAATGTAACTGATTCATCCTGATTGTGTAGGGATTAACACATCCCCATCAGAAGCAGAGGTGCCTCCTGGGTCTTACTGCAAGATTTGAAGAGATCAAAAGTGAGCTCACAGTATTCCTCAGATGGACTATTGATGGGGAGGATTTTATAACATTTGAAAGTGCCTGTAATCCTCAGATACCTTCTTTTTGTATAGTTTCCACTATCTTGCTAATTGATCTGAAGCTGGCTGTTCATTCCCAAGATTAACACCTCTAGAAATAATATGGAACTATTGGGTCTTTCACACACACCCTCCTCTTTGCCTTGGTGTGTTTAATTCTCAGTTTAGCTGTCAGTGCCACTCAGTTCAGACGCCATTAAATCCTGTGTATGTTTTCGTTTCTGCTTTTAAGAAAAAACAGATTATCTAGTCAGAAAGCATTTCAGGTTTTTCTCTTTTGTCTGAAAAAAGAGCAGGAAAATACTCTCAAGTGCCAAAAAACCAAGCAGGCCCCAAATGAATCAAATATGCTTTAATATTGTACACAGATCTTAAAAGGAGGCAGTTCACGCTGCTGTTTTTCTATGCTGTAACTAACTAGTTCTTTCAGCTCTTTCAACAACCTTACCATGATGCAAGAGTTAATACTGCTTCAGCTATAAATAAACAATATAATGGGAAACAGTAGCTGCTGGAGAAAATGTCCCTATTTCTGAAAGTTAACTGAATATGAAATATATTCTGTCTTTACTATATCCAATAAATTGCTGCTTGGAAGTATATCAGCATATTTGCAGTCTTGCGGAGAAATGCTGCAGTGTGAGATATGAAAGGAGGTGCCTACATGGTCTAAGTAACATTGTTGGGGAAATCAATTTGTTGTTCCTCAGCCCTTTCAATATGTTCCCCTTCCTCTCTGGCGCCTCTTGCCTTCTGCACCTGCCTCCTGGTGAGTTCCTTGGCCTCTTCTAACCACTATATCCCAGTGTACCCTTCAGCCATTATGGCAATGTTCATTGGTTCCACGTTCTTGTTTGTGCTACCAACTCCATCCCAGCCACCTTGCTTTTCCTATGGGTTGCTTACAGTATCTCCAGACTGGTCAGAACATGTCCCTGCTAACATTTAGGTGTTGCGCATTAGATGATCACTAAGCCCCCGCAAAATGCTTTGAAGACTTTTGCCTTTTTTTGTAACTTTAGGAGGCTGAATGGATGCCACTCAGAGCAGCCCAGCGGCAGGAGCTCTCAGCAGTTGCCCTCTCCCCCTTACTGCGCTGCGGTGCATGCAACTCCAGAATCAGATTCCTGTTTTCAGCTTTAATCACTTCTTAAGCTGTATTGTTGTGGGCAGCTTTCCCCCATCTCTATACTTCCAAATACAGCCTCCCTCCTCCTTATACTGTCTACCTTGTCTTTTTGAATACCTGATTGATCCTCAGCTGACCTCCCAAGCTCACCTTCAAGCAACTCACATTCCACTCCAGATGTCAGCCTATTTTTAGAAGTTCTGGCTTCTGAAGTTCTGCATGGGCTTCATCTGTTAGCTCCCTTGATTAATTTCTGAGGTAAGCTCCCGTGGAAGTAAAGTAACAACAATAATAATGTATTAAATGTCTTATATGAGGAATTCATACTGCTTGTGATACTTAAACACAATCTATCTGTATCACATCCCTCTGATTAGAATAAATATATGATTCTCAAGGGATGTTTAAACCCCCATTCCTCACCCTAACGTAGCCTAAGGAAGAGAACATAAGAAATGTCCTGCTGGATCAGGCCATCTCACAGCATCCTGTTCTCACAGTGATCAGTTGGCTACCTATGGGAAGCCCACAAACAAGACCCGAGCGCAAATCCACTCTCCCCACTAGTCACAGACCAAGTCACAGACCAAATGACTACTAGAAAAGCAGTATCTGCTGCATATCAGCTGGGGCAGTAGAAGTAGAAGTAGAAGATGACGGGGGACAGAATTCAGGATGCAAATAGACATACTGAATGACAACGGGGCAATTTCTCCTCTGCCAGATTATTACATGACTAGGGCAAAGGAGACCTGAATTCAAACCCCATTTGATCATGAGGCTCACTGAGCAGCCTTATTTCTCAACAGCATAACTTATTTCTTAACAGCATTGTTGTAAGGGTAAAACGAGGGTATTTCTCAACATAACTTATTTCTCAACAGCATTGTTGTAAGGGTAAAATGAAGATGGGGGATATCCATGAATGCTGCACTGTGCTCCTTGGAGAAAAGGGAGGATAAATATATGAAATGTGAAATATATTTTACCAGGGAGACATGAGAAGAACTGTAGGGAACCAGTGGCAAGGCAACCCCTGTCTTTGTTAGGTCCTTGTAGGTCATCTTTTAAAAAGGCAAATATTCGGTTGGGAGCCACCCAGAGTGGCTGGGTAAACCCAGCCAGATGGGCGGGGTATAAATAAACAAATAAATTCCTTGCATCTTAATATTAAAAAAAAAAATCACACAGGGATATTCCTTCCAAATGTTTTCAAACAGAGGGAGTAGATTTGCTCTTTTTAGAGTCTTGGAATATATGCCAATTGTGTGTATCTATCTATATCTTTATCTATATAAAAATTCATATGCCACCCATCTGACAGGGTTGTCCAATCCTCTTGCCTTGTCACTGGTATTCAGATAAGCTCACCTTGTTTTACTTCTCACCATCCTTTCATTTTTTTTAAAAAAAAACATTTTCATTTTAATGCTCACCTTTCTTTACAGATTTTGGCCAGGAGCCAAAGTACAAGTGGTTGGGTTAGCATTTCCAATGGTATTACCATCTTTTTCCATCTAGGTTGGAAACAGGCAACATTGTGAATCTCAATAGAGCACGTTGTTCTTTTCTTTTGTTCACCATTCTGAAGATCTGACTTAATTCGCTATCTTCAAAGAACTTGGGGGGGAGGGTTCAGCGGGGAATGGGGAGAACACAACAACTTGTGAATGCTTTTAAGTGTGCCAAGATCTACGCTCTGTATTAAAGTGAAGAGAATTGGTCTAATTGGCATAGATTGTCTCAACACAAAATGCCAATGCTTGTTGTTAGGGAGCTTAGCATGCAGACTGTTTGAATCCTGGGGAAATGGGGAGAGTAGTTGCATGGAGCAGAAGGGGCAAATCAGCAGGAGAGTCAATCTGTTTTCAGATGAAGGATCAGTAAGGATTCAAGAGCAGGGTAGAGCAAGAAGAAGGCAAGAGGCAGACTAACAGACCAATACAAGAAGAGCAAGCAGGCTGGTTGGTTGAGATGTACAGAACACAATTAAGAAGCCAGCAAAGTTGAATTTTGGGCATCTCCCTGGCAAAGACATAAGCCTTACCTAGAAGTGTTACTAGCCAAACCAAAAGAAAACATTCTTTGCCCTGGAGTGACTACCAAAACCAGTTTGGCAACACAAATCAAGAGGGTTTCTGATAAGAACTGTGGCTGATCCTGATATAAAACACCATGCAACTGAAAAAATCCTGAATTCAGCTTCCATTTGGTTCTTGTGGTCTGCTGTGGAATCGTAATAAATTGGGTTGACAACATGGCACCAACACTGAGAGTTGCCAGATCTGAACCACGGGGAAGCAGCCGTTGTCAAGATGTTGCCCTTGTTCAGACGTAATGTCCAACCACACTTTAGCATTGTTTTCTTCTTAACCACAGTTTAGCATTGTGAGAATGACCTTAGCTTCTCCCACAACTGTTGTTCTGTCCTCCCTCCCCTCCTCCTCGGATGTAGCCACAAAAAGGAGTTGGGAAGCTTTCGCTGCAGTTTTTGATTAACGTCAACTTGGTTTGAAGTTGGCTTGTTAAGATTTTAGGGTTCAAGAACCATGCTAAACTGTGGTTAGTTTAAAGCTGGTGGAGGATTTTGACTTCTTTGTGGCTGTGCTAGAGAAATAGAAAGGAAGTGTATTAGCCCAAGGGAGGCTAAGATCGTGCATATGTGTAGGTTTTTTCCCATGAACATGGAGTGCCAGTTGCTGAATGTTGGGTTCACAATTGCATTCTCTTTATTCTGGCATTGTTACTCTCACAATTAAAAAAACTAGAGCCAGTCTGTTACAGAATGGATGTGGAAATTATGGGACAAGAGAAGCAAGGCTTTTGGTATTTTTACCGTCACACAGTAAAATATACATCTATGGCCATGAAGACTAGTAATATGGTTATGTAAAAAACAAGATGCTGGGGATGTAAAAAGGATCTGCAGACTGCATCACAGCAGCCCTGATTACTTTTATTTTTATTTTTTATTAAATTTGTATACCACCCTGTAACACCCCTAGATCTCAGGACGGTTCACAACATAAAAACACAATACAAAAAAACCCCCCAAAATAAGTAATAAAAATAAAAGCAAAGACAACCCAAGTTATTCCCCCTTCCACAACACTTTCTTTGTTTATATTAATAATGAATAACATGTGATGCCACACATTGCTCACCCACAGTAACAAATTCTTAATTTGCCTTAAGCTTCACAGGGCCATGCAACTGTTAGGAGTCGTCCTACACACGAGTAGGACCTTGGTAAAGACACATGCCCAACTGGCATGTTCTCTCCCTCCTGGTCGATCGTTCGGGAGCTTCAAAAGCTTTCTCCAACCCGAACATCACAGCGACTGATGCCAAAAAGCATTAGCACACTTAGGGATCCGCAGATTCTTCGCAGTTGCGTAACAGACCTCAGCAACTCAGCATTTTGGCTAGTCTACGTTTATTTACATATAATACACTCAGAGCACTGCAACATGGCTCCCTCTCTCTCTAGCATCAGACAGCAAAGAGAAAGGACAAAGGACAATAGTCCCACTTCATGGAACACAGTAACACAAACATCCTGTCTCTGTCACTTCCCACTCTGTGGAATGTAAACATATACCATCATGTGATAGACAACAATCCCATGACTGCAGACACGGGGAATGAATCTTCAACAGTAACAAGATAATTAACAAGAAGTAAAAATAGAGATATGACTTTGCTTTGCTGTGTCGGAGAGCTAGAGTTAAAGCAATGTTCCTAACAGCCTCTTGCTCATGTGATCAAGACCAGTGGCTCCATTATTGGTCATTTTTCTTTAATTCCCGTTTGAAAGAGCAGTTTGCTTTGAGGTCTTCCAAGTGCATAGGAAATGAAGAAATGTGAGCAGTTTAATGTGTGAATATTTTGCCCCTCCAAATTAGACGATTGGCCATTTCTAATTATACCAGCATGGGGGAAAAAATTGCTCCCAAACAATTTAAAAACAATTCCAATAGACATTCAAAACCACATTATTTAAATAGTCACCAGCTATATTTTCCTCCAAATAATACGAACATTTTTTAAAAGGTTATAGAAGTCGAATGAAAGTACCACATCTGCGCTGAGCCAATAGACTAATGGAAAATGGCTCCTGAATATTTGCCCTTCATCTTTCATTGTAATCACCGGGATTCCAGCCTGGGAAAATGCATTAATATTCCTATTTCCATCATTGGCATAGATATGTAAATTAACTCAGGAGGTCTCTTTTCTGAATTGGGTTGTGTAATGGATTAATTTTAAACTTCATAAAGGCAGAACACTTGGCTGCTGTGTATAACTCATGCAGTGCACAGGCTTTCTGGAGTAGGAGAGATTATGTACTTGGTAGCATCAAATGGTGGCATCTGTGTCAGGTATTGATATCTACAAATACACTAGGCTTGTGTATTTGAGTGCAGCTGCAGAAATACTGCGTGCAGAGTGCCTTTTATTAAGTAAAATTTCTCCATAGACAACAATGGAGGATTGATAACATGTACAATAAAATCTAGCTGTATTGTATATTGCCAGTCTGTATTTTCTGAAATTTATTTCACTGTGCAGATTTCTTGATTCTTTTGTTATTTTAATAATAATAATAATAATAATAATAATAATAATAATAATAATAATAATAGATTTATACCCTGCCCATCTGGCTGGGTTTCCCCATCCACTCTGGGTGGCTTCCAGCAAAATATTAAAATACAATATTTCATCAAATATTAAAAACTTACCTAAACAGGGCTGCCTTCAGATGTCTTCTAAAAATCAGATAGTTGTTTATTTCCTTGACATCTGGTGGGAGGGTGTTCCACAGGGTGGGTGCCACCACTGAGAAGGCCCTCTGCCTGGTTCCCTGTAACTTCGCTTCTCACAATGAGGGAATCGCCAGAAGGCCCTCAGCGCTGGACCTCAGTGTATAGGATCTTATTTATAGGATTTTATTTTTTAATTTGGACTTTGGAGGCCGAGCCTTCTTTAAGGTTAAATTTGCTCCCTGGATGATGGCAGCGTTGGGGGGGCAGACCATGGGGCAAAAGTCCAGGGCCTCAGAGCCCACCTGAATGTTAGATTAGCAGCAGCTATGAGGGGGACGCAACTCAAGGAACACACATGCAATCACAACCAGTTTAGGAGTAGCCATTATTCTGCCTTGGTCAGACCACACCTGGATTACTGTGTCCAGTTCTGGGCACCACAATTTAAGAAGGGTGTTGAGGGCAACCAAGATGATCAAGGGTCTGGAAACCAAGCCTTAGGAGGAGCATTTGAGGGAGCTGGGTCTGTTCAGCCTGGAAAAGAGGAGACTGAGAGGAGATATGATAACTATCTTCAAATATCTTGAGGGCTGTCACGTGGAAGAGGGAGCAAGCTTGTTTCCTCCTGCTCTTCTTGACGCAGCGCATGTAGAAGGCATTACTTATCTATGACTCATTTCCATAAAGTGGCGTATTGAACATGTTCGTGATGCAGAGGCTGCGATAGGAGTACAACTCAAGCAGCCTTCGGGGAAGTGCTAAGCGCTAAAGGACAAGGTCTCCTCAGAGTCAAAATCAACTGAAGTGATGCTTTTTTAGACTTTGCAAAGGAGCTTGTGTTCATTTTGATAGACTGGTGATAAAGCAAAGGAATGTCAAATCCTGGATGGCAATGGTGCCAATGACTCATTTAAAGAATGATGCACTTTTCTCAGTGCACGTTTTAGTTTAGTTTAGGGGTTTTTAAGGGGAAAAATGGAAAAGCCAATAGCATCTGCTGAAATACCTGCTTTTAATGCCTGTGTCTCATTTCTGTCTTAGAGAACACTACTATTTTAGCACCATCCGTATGCTAGATGCTGCATGCTGGCATGTGTTGTTCACCAATTTCACTTCTTTGTACCCAGGAGGGTGCAAAGGGTTATTACATTGGGTTAATACACTTTAGTGCAACCAAGATGATACCTTGCATACTTTATAGTCTGTTATTGAACTGACTGCTTCAGTGCACATGTGGCAGTCAATTTATTATTATGATCATCATCATTATTATCATCATCAACAACATCAACATAATTTACATAACATAATAATAAAATTCAATGAAACAATATATAAAAAGTCATGTTAACCGTTCCCACGTATTTAAAAGGCCATAGATCGTTTAATGGCCAAAAGCCTGGGTAAAGAAGAATTTTGCCTGGCACCTAAGACGTGTAATGATGGTGCCAGGTAAGCGACTCTGGGAAGAGCATTCTACAAATGAGGAGCCACCACAGGAAAGGCCCATTCTCTTGTTGTTACACTCTGAACCTCTTAGAGAGGGGGACACAGAGAAGGGCCTCAGATGGCAAGCACAGAGTCTGAGTTGGTTCATACGCCAGCTGAAGTTCCTGAACCATCTTCAGAGGCAGCCCCAACATCTAATGTTTTGCAATAATATAATTTAGAAGTTACCGGAGCGTAAGCCACAGAAGTTAGGCTATCCATGTCCAGATAGGGGTGTAGCCACCAGCCGAAGCTGACAGAAGGCACTCCATGCCACCGAGTGACAGCAATGGGTCAAGCAGCACCCCCAAGCTGCATACATGCTTCTTAAGAAGAAGGAGTGTAACCCCGTCAAGAGCAAGCAGTCTCCCATCCATACGATCTAGGGAACCACTCACTAACAGTGCCTCTGTTAGTTTGTGTTTGTGTGTGCTCTGTAGACCTTGTATAAGCACAATTACATTAAAGCTTGGATTGAGGCCTTATCAAATTTATGCCGTTCTTTAAATCGCCTGCTAATTCCCATTGTCAGCACCGCTTGCTGTGGATGAAACTGAAGCCAAACCCACGCAAACAGAAGGCAAACACACAAATTAATGGTGAAAGCCATCTAAGGCAGAGATATTTGTAGTGGTGTCTAAAAATAAAACTCGGGCAAGAGGAAACTGTGTGTTGAGTAAGGGAATATGCCCATCATCACGAAGATCATTTCAGCCGTGTCATCTTCAATTCTAACCTGCTTGGAATTGTTTCGAGAAGGTCCAGCCCCAGTCCTTTTTTGTACAGTTGCTTCCTCTCAAGCTCTGCCCTGTGGAATGGTTGGCAGGGTGAACTAATTCAATTGTTGAGCTAAATAGCAGCTGATAGAAAGGGTAATATCTAGGTAAGAGCAAGAAAGATATTTTTGTTTGTTTTTTACTGAAGTGTGGGACAAAATGGGAGTGTAAGTAAAGAAAGAGTCGCTATGCAAAGAGGCTATAGCAGGTCAAGGGAAATCTTTTAACCAACCAGAGTTACTTAAATTTTCTAAATCAGATCACAAACTACGCAGACATGAAACGAGGAGGCAGTTGGGTCACAACACTGGTGACCTTTCCTTTAAAAATAAATCTAAACCATAAGAAAGTGAGTAACACACATGAACAAACATTTTTATAATACGTCCAGAGAGCTTTCTATCAGATTGTATGCATGGCAGTTTCGCAGTAATGTGCAGTATTCAGTTTTGCTTCTGATAATAACCATAAATTCCAAACCTGTGTTTCCTTACATTTTCTTTTGGGTCGGAAAGCTTCGGGTTTAAAAATAAAATGAAATGAAATAAACTGTTGCAAAGAAATTGGAGCTGCTGGCTGAATTTAACAAAGGAACTAGATTATGGGGCTCTTACAGCTAGCCTTTGTTTCCATTTAATAATTGCACAATTGAAGAACTATCAAAAGGTAAAGAAAAGATACTGAGGATGGTATGTCAGCAGTGTGATTGTAAAAGCTACTCTCAGGTGAAATGATAAGGTTGAAGCTGTTCTGTGCTGTCATAAACTGAAACAGCCTGTAATAATGATGCTAATATGATTAGATTGTGAATTACGTGTAATAGGGAATAATGAATTCATGTCTGTACTTTGGCTTTATCTCTCTGGTGTTGTTGTCTTAATTAACGTACTTATTTTTGACGGAAGTTTTGTTTCTCAGGATGCGCTTTTCCTATTACCTCCACACTGGGTAATAAAAACCCAGCGCTAATACAAACAATAAGTAGGTTATAATAGACCTCTAACATGCCTTCCCTAAACTCTGTCTTTACAGTGAAGTCTCCTCTGTCTTTCCATTCTCCTGGCTATCTTGTATAACATGATGATTAATCATGTTGATTAGGGGGGAGAAAGAAAGGGAGGAGACCTCTTGTGAAGGTACAGACACATTAATGAGATAATTAGAATAAAGAGAGGGAGATAATGAGGGGGCTTCTTTTGTTATACACTGCCGTTTTCTGCATCTCTGCAACAGATTGGTTAAGCCTAATTATTGCAGCCTCGTGAGCCTATGCAGTGATAAATTTGATGAACATGGTGATACATGAGTATATGATGGCAGGTGATGCAACAAAACATGGCGAAAGGTCCATAGTAGAGTAGAGGGGTGCATACTTTTCATGAAGAAGGTCTTGGCCTCAGTTCTTGGCATCATCTGCAGGTGATAGGAAGGATCTCAACTTGAGCCCTTGGCATAGCTGCCAAGTCTCCCGTATTCCCCGGGAAATCCCCGTTTTTCCAGCTGTCCCCATCCGAAAAAACGGATTTTTTTGTTTCCCCCCGGTTTATTCTGATGCGGCGGCCATTTCTCAGGCCGGAACTTGGCAGCTATGGCCATTGGAGGCAATCTCTTACCCAAGTAGGTAATCTTGTACTCCTCATCTGAGGTCCTTTTGTGTATGCCCCTCCCCACGAGGTCTGGAGGGTGGCAGCATGAGAACGGGCCTTTTCTGTGGTGGCTCCCTGTTTGTGGAATGCTTTTCCGAATGATGCTTGCCTTATGAAAATGTTTGCTTGATTAGGCAAAGGCCTGGTTATAGACAATCTTAGGCCTTTTACACGTGTTTGTGTGTGTGTGGGGGGGTATTAGTATGTTATTGTTATTGTTATGTGTTTTGTGTTCCAAATCTGTATTTTTATGCTGTGATCCTCAGATGAAGGGCGGTATACAAATTTAACATATTATTATTATTATACAGTAGTGATAATAATCTTTTTGTGGTGGCGGAGAGATGAAGTATAAGTGGTCTCCCTACTTTCGGGTGTGCGTGCAGTTGCCAAACCTACCTATGCAAAAGAACAGCAGGCTTGGAGGAACCTCAAAATCTTAAGAATTAGGAAAAACACCTTTAAAGAAGGGAAACTCCCAGTTAGGACACAAGGTGGGCTGCAGAATCCTGACCAACAGCTTGGAGGAGCAGAGAACTTGTGGGGTTTCTAGACTCCTAAACAGAAGCACATTTTGTTGCAGATTCCAGTCATACAGAGATGGAGAACAGGATCCGACCGGCATGCCATATCCTGACTTCTCTCCCTCCCCACAGGCCACTTTGACTGTGGTTATACAAATTACTTATCATTTTGGTGTCATTTGGCAGTTAATCATCAGTCTTGAAGTACAGAAGAACAACTTGAAAAGAGACCTTAATAAAAGGTCAGAAAATCTATTAGTACGGGTATGAAAAGATTTGTCATATGTGACACAAATGCCAGACTACTGTAAATGATCATAGGAATCTGCTTCATTGATTCACAAATGTGTAACTAGCTATTATAGTTGTAATGCACACTGCCGAGTGCTAGTACCTGTTTTTTATTATAGGTTATCTGGTTGGGGTGGGGAGGCGGCTACATAGATAGATGTGTCCTCCGAGTGATCAGATGTGGCACTTATTGAATTGATAAGTGTCACAAATGAAAACCTTTGTGTCACAAATGAAAACCTTTTCGGAAGCTTGATTCAGCGTGCAGACTTAAGTGCATGGCTTGAAAAATATGCTATTGACATACAAATTCTATAGAGCACCTTTTCAGATAGAGCACATTTTCCTAGAAATTGACCACACAAGTCTCCTGATCCCCAAACCATGGAGAAGGGATTAGGAGCAGCCCATGTGATCAGGAATTCCCTCCTACAGCCTCTTCTTTCTTGAGCCAATTCCTAACCTTTCCCCTCCATCATATATTTTTATTATAACCCATGTAACACCCAATGAACATCAACAAAAATAAACAGACATTACATAAAAGATCACTTTGCTTTCATCGTAGTACAATGAGGCAATCAGCCGTAAATTTTGCCTTCTGCCATCGGATAAAATTCCCAACCTTAACCATACTTAACACTCACCTGGATTTCTGTTAGCTGAGGCTTTGAAACTATATTCATATATTAGTTAATAAAAAGCTCTGGTCAGCTCAGTGGCAAGAAAAGCCTTAACTATTGTTAATTTGCATAGGCAAGGAAGGGATTAGTCCATTCTTTAACTCACTTCCAAAGCTTTGGTGTGAGTGATCTACCAAGTGCATTAGTCCATGGGGCTAAGTGGCTCATGCCTTAAACTTGAATAGGAAAGAAAAATGTGGATAATGAGAAATTCTATTGGCCATCTTTCCTACCTACTGCTCACCAACATTTGAATGGGTGAGAAGTGTTAGCAGTAGACATAAATTGCTTTCATTGGATCACCTAGTTATTTAAAAGGATTGCAAGCATTCACTGTATGAAAGCTTATATGCAGAACAAAATTGAAATGAGAATGGTCATTCATTTAATAAGAATTCTTATGCTATACTTTGCCACTGTTCTCTATTTGGAGAAAAAGTAATTTAATTTTTAATAAAGAATTTAACTTGTCTTTCAGGCTGACATATTGCTTTAAAATTTATAACTTTCATTAGCAGAATGTCAGCATAATCAAAATACAGTGCAAAATAATTGATGAAATGCAGAAGTGATGGACTTAAAAGCTGAAGCATGATGCTTTTGGAGTGAGCTAGGGACATTAATTTTGAAACCATAAAGAAAGAGATTTTATATTTCAGGATTCTTTGCTTATGGGTACAGAGGCTATTATACAGTTTATAAAACTGAGATATGACATTAATGTTAATTTAATTAATGTGGCAGCTCTGAAATTTTGTCATAGGATCTGTTTTCAGTAGCAAACCCTATCATTTATGTGACTTGGTGTTTATGGTTCAGGTGACAAGAATCCTGCCGTCACTTAAGCATATTCTCTGTTAGGGGACGCTAACGAACATGATTTAGAAGCAGCTTGGAGGAGTCATTCCTCCGCAGTGGTGCGTTTTTGAATATGAGAGAGTGAGGTGTGATCCTTTGCTGAAATCTGCACCAGGTTTGAGCTGCCCCCTGGGCAAGATGCCATCCAGTAAACTTCACCCCCAAAGTTTATCGGTGAGCAGCTGCCAGTCCCTGAGCCGAATCTAGCTCCCTAGCTGTCCTTGACTCTTTTCTTCCCCATTAAAGGGCATCTTATCAGTCTCACCCTGTATCAATACTGCGAGAGCCAGATGCTGGACCAGATAAGCCATTGGTCTGATCTAGCAGGCTCTTCCTATGTTTCTATAAGAGCCAGCTGAGATAAATTATCACTAAATGGGTGCTCAAAATGAGAGAGACCTTAAAAACACCATATAGAGGCAGTACCAACTGACGAGTGGAGACTTCTTCTATGTAGTGCTTTTAAGCAAAAAGCCACTTGACACACTGAACATAAAATAAAAATATTTATAATATAATAATAAATCATATCACCCTTACTCTCACTCTCAGCCTCTAAAGTCTTGTTTGGCACCTTGCAGAGGAACCAGGTTGCGCCCAGGATTGAGGGGGCCTGGTGCATGTTGCGTGGGTATGATGTCACACGTGTGGTGCACATGTGTGACATCATGCTCCTGACGTGTGTCACATGTGTGTGATGTCATATGTGAGGCATGCAAGATGTCGCATTATCAGGAGGAGGCCGAGCGCAGAGCCCAGGGTGGCACAGCTTCAGTGGCTGTTGACTCCTTGCTCGTGCTTGGTCTCCTCTGTCCCCTCAACACTGAGGGGGTCTGCCCCCCCCCCAAGATTGGGGGAGGTGAAGACAGCTCAGCCCCATAGAGCCGCCGCCTCTGCCACCTTGGATGACTTGCCACGCTGGTGTCAATTTCAGCAGGAGAAGTAATCCCTATGAAGGAGCATTCTCCATTCTTATCTGGCAAATGAAGTCAAAATATTTATTAATAACTTGGTTTGCTCATGAACTTCCAGCTGGTATCTCTTGATGGAGAATAGCATTGTGCCTGTTGCTATTGAGCCTTTGCCTGTAATAGGTTGTTTCCGCCAACTGTTTGCAAACATACGCTTGTGCTTTTGTAATGATGAGTGTATGGTTCATTTATGCTAGGATGGCCACAGCGACTTTCTTTTCCTGCGCCTTTCTCATGATAGCTACTTTGCTGCTATTTTCACACCGCTAGTCACCTTGAAGTGTATACTTCTGGTAATCACACGCTCTCATCCACTGCAAAGGCCAGCTGAGTGGCATTCTTAAATAGAATCAGGTTTCTCCTCTGAAGGAAGCCTCTAGCCACGTCACCATTAATTTTTGAAATAATTGCTATAGAGATGCAGAGGGATTTCTAACAAGACTGGACAGTCTTTGCAGAAATGCTGCCCCACAGATGCCATTTTTCTCCTTAAATCTCAGGAATTGTGACTTGTACGGGCCATCCTTTTTCAACCGGAGCGCCCTAAATACACTGTATTCAAAATCAAAATTTTGTTCTGCAATAAGAATAACAAATGCCAACGATCCATTGGGCCAATTAGAATGACGAACAGTTTCTTTTGTAGGTATGTCTGCCCAACAGTTTGGTATCTCAGCTTAAATCATCTAACTGTTTTATGTGGGGAACAGGAGGTGTGGATTATCAATGCAAGCATACATGGACGGACCTGTTACATTTCATAAACTTTTCTTACACTTGAATCTTGCCTTTTCTTAAAAGAGCTCAGAATGACACATGTGCGGGTATCTCGTTTTATTTCTACAATTACCGTGTGAGCTAGGTTCAGCTGATGGATCCAAGGTCACATGGAGATTAGAGCACAGGTCTTGGTGATACTAGTTCAACTTTGCACCCATGTTGCCTCTGCGTTTTTACTCCCAACCTTCCGCTAAGGACTGCCATTTTATCTATACAATAATTATTTGAGGTAGCTTAGGCTGAGAAAAGGAGACTTACCCATAGCCACCCAGTAAGCTCCACAGCTGGGAGAGAATTGAATCTCAGGCTTGTCCTGTTCAGGCCCAGCCCAATGCACCACACTGCCCTTTTGTGACACACATGCATTTAAGAAGTACGGTAAATGACATTGTCAAGCATATTGCCATCTTCAGTGATGGGAGTGTCAATCTTTTTGTCCAGTAGAAGAATAAGTTTTCTGATGGTCCAGAGAGGTCCTGCAATGTCAAAATAGGCCTCTGCTGTTAGAGCAAAAACCTGTCTAGTAGAACATCCTGTTTTCCGCAGTGACTAACCGCTGTATTTGTACAAGTATAGATTTTAAATTAACAATTTCCACAGACCAGTCCTGCTCCTTAAACAGGAGTTGTTTTTTTATCATGATTAAATAATGTCAAGTGTTATAGATTCAGACCAGACAGGATTCAAGGGCGTAGCCAGGATCAAAACTAGGGGGGGGGCAAGCCATGATCATTCAGGGGCGGGGCCACAAAGTGGGAACGTGGGCGGGGCTACAGGGCCAGCTGGCCTGACGACATCGTGGTGGCGGCAGCGGCGGCAGCGGCCACCTTGTGCTTCTGGGGCTGGCAACGGCGGCGGCTACCCTGCTTGGCTGGAGAGGACGGGAGGGTCGGGCAAGCAAGAGGGGGTGACAGGGTGGGCGAGGGCAAGGCAAGGCACGGCCGCAGTCACGACGGCTCCGAGGCGTTGCTGCATATCAGCATAATATTTCAACCATGTTGTGGGTTCAAGCCCCACCTTAGGAAAAAATTCCTGCATTGCAGGGGGTTGGACTAGATGACCCTTGTGGTCCCTTCCGACTACAATTCTATGATTCTATTGATATATTGCCATAGCATATGCATCATTCTGCTTTCTTGAATTGTCCTACTCCTAGGCATAGCAGCCAACGCCTAGAGGCCTAGGTGCCTCCCCCCCCCCAAATACTAGTAAATACCGTATGTGAAAGAGTCATCCCCCCCATGTTGATGGGCTTTCTATGTGGGGCTTATCTGCCCCCCCATATTTTATTAAGAATGGAAGAGGGAGGGAAGGAAGGAAGAAATAGAGAGAGGGATAACTCATATTTGTGGGTGCCTCTGGGTGACGCTGTGATGCTGGAACTCTGCAGCAAGAGGACGGGAGGGTCGGGCAGGCGAGAGGGGGTGGCAGGGCGGGTGAGGGCGAGGGAAGGCATGGCTGCAGTCACGACAGCTCCGAGGCGTTGCTGCATATCAGCATAATATTTCAACCATGTTGTGGGTTCAAGCCCCACCTTGGGGGAAAAATCCTGCATTGCAGGGGGTTGGACTAGATGACCCTTGTGGTCCCTTCCGACTACAATTCTATGATTCCATTGATATATTACCATAGCATATGCATCATTCTGCTTTCTTGAATTGTCCTACTCCTAGGCATAGCAGCCAAATCCTAGAGGCCTAGGTGCCTCTCCCCCCCCAATTACTGGTAAATACCGTATTTGAAAGAGTCACCCCCCCATTTTGATGGGCTTTCTATGTGGGGCTTATATGCCCCCCCCCGTATTTTATTAAGGATGGAAGAGGGAGGGAAGGAAGGAATAATAGAGAGAGGGATACCTCATATTTGTGGGTGCCTCTGGGTGATGCTGTGAAGCTGGAACTCTGCAGCAAGAGGATGGGAGGGTCGGGCAGGGGAGAGGGGGTGGCAGGGCAGGCGAGGGCGAGGCAAGACAGGGCCGCAGTCTCGATGGCTCCGAGGCGTTGCTGCATATCAGCATAATATTTCAACCATGTTGTGGGTTCAAGCCCCACATTGGGGGAAAATTCCTGCATTGCAGGGGGTTGGACTAGATGACCCTTGTGGTCCCTTCCGACTACAATTCCATGATTCTATTGATATATTACCATAGCATATGCATGATTCTGCTTTCTTGAATTGTCCTAGGCATAGCAGCCAACTCCTAGAGGCCTAGGTGCCTCCCCCCCCAAAAGAAATTACTGGTAAATACTGTATTTTAAAGAGTCCTCCCCCCCCATGTTGATGGGCTTTCTATGTGGGGCTTATCTGCCCCCCCCAGTATTTTATTGAGGATGGAAGAGGGAGGAAAGGAAGGAAGAAATAGAGAGAGGGATAACTCACATTTGTGGGTGCCTCTGGGTGACGCTGTGATGTACAGGAGCCTTGTAAGCAGCTTTCTCTCTGCTTGATTTACAGCAGGCACGTCCAACAGGTAGATTGTGATCTACCAGTAGATCACTGGATGTCTGTGGTAGATCACTGCTAGATCACTGGCACCCCTAAAAAAAGCTCACCCAAATTTTTCCTCCTCCCTAAAAAAAGCTGAACTATGACCTGAAGCCCTAAACAAAAATGGGCCTCCCTCCCTCCTAAAAAAAGCTCAACAAGTTTGACCTAAACCCCCCAAAACAGGGCTTCCCTTCCTTAAAAAAACTCAACAGCTTTGACCTGAACCCCCCAAAAGGGGGTAGATCACTCCCAGTTTTTAACTCTGTGAGTAGATCAGAGTCTCTTGGGAGGTGGCCACCCCTGATTTACAGTATACAGATGCAGGAGGAGGGGCAGACTGGAACACCAATGCTTTTTATAAACATCACTGTGTATATCAAAGCTACAGCCCCCCCCCTTCTTATTCACTTCCTTTTAGCCTTGCAGGGCCACCTTAGTCAAATTGAATCCTCTGCACCCTCATTAAATCGTCAATAGAACTGTTAATGCGATCCCTGAATGCCCATTAACAACTCCCACTGAATAACAATAGGGTGAATAGGGTGGACCTTGCCTGAAGGGATATTCTGCTCCATTGTCTTAACTGCTTAAGTACTGGTAGCCACTTTGCTTTATTTATTTGATGTGTTTTTGTTACAGCTGTGTTCCCGCCCCCAGCAAGTGGAGAGCTGCTCTTGCTAAAGCAAAGCCCTTTCCACTTCAGTTTTTGGAGGGGCAAAGTATTGGTTATGGTCTGTAAAATACAATAATTTTTTGCTTCTAGGGGGGGGCAGCTGCCCCCTCCTGCCCCCCCCCTGTCTACACCCATGACAGGATTTATTAATATACAATTATGCCTTGTGGGTATAATCAAATCTGTAAATTACTAGAAACAGGCATGTGCTCTGCCTTTCATAAACACCAAAAAGGTGTTCATTAGCATTGAATGGGAACAATTTTCATTTGGGATATCAGTTTAAAAAATGGGCGCAGTTTTTGTTTGCTAAACTTAATGCTCAGAGTCATAGATTAATAGAATCATAGAATTGTAGAGTTGGAAGGGACCATGAGGGTCATTTAGTCCAACCATGAGGGTCATTTAGTTCTTCTGAGCTATCCCCTGTTCGATTCTCTTGACAAGTGGGATTTGGTAGGGTAGTTGGACTCCTTTACTTCTGTTCACTAGACCCTCTAGCCAAACCAACTACGGAAAATCTTAACATTCAGGAAGTACAGCTAGGATACCTGATGTTAAAAAATAAAAAAGCTGTATGCAGATAATATTAGACTCAGCTCAACCACAGGAGCTAATGCAATGTAAGGAGCTAATGCAATTATTAATAATATATGGAAGTATATCAGAGTACACGATTAATCATAAGAAGTCATCGTGAATAGGACTTAACCTTCAGAAGAAAATCAAAGAGGGACTTGTTCAATTAACAGCTATTCCCTGGGCACCAATGCGCTTGAAATATATGGGAGTGTTACTAAATGAAGACTGAACAAATCTGGTAAAAATTAACCAGGATAGATTGTTCACAGAAGTAGAATGAGACTTACATTTTTGCATATAGTGTTGGGGGCATTATGCCTCTGAATGCCACCTGTTGGGTGTCGCAAGTGGGCATGATCCTGTTGCGCTTTTAGGCTTCCCGTAGGCATCTGGTTGGCCATTGTGAGAACAGGATGTTGGATTAGGTGGGCCACTGGTCTGATCCAGCAGGCTCTTTTTATGTTCTTAGAACTCACATCTTTGGAACTCTTAACCTGTGATAGTCCCGATTTGCTGACTGCAAATACAAACTCATGGGGTTGTATCCAACCAAGTCCTACCCAGTGTAAACCAATTGAAATCAATGAAATGACATTGTCGTGACCATTAACTTCCATGGGTCTACTTTAAGTAGCTCTAGCATTCAATACAACCATATATATATATATATATATATATATATATATATATATATATATATATTCTGTTTGCCTATTGTACTGTTGGGGGCTTAAAATTGCATTCCTAACTAATAATTATATAAAGTTCTAGTGAAGAATGCAGGTGGCTGCACTTTCTTCTCGTGTTTCTAACACAATACAGTATTAGCCCCTAAATCCTTTCCGTTGTTCGGTTGGCCCACCTGGCTGTGCTGCTGTCGAAGAAATGAATGAAGCCTGGGTCACAAATGGGAGGACATAGCTATTGATTTCTTAAGGAAAGATCTTGGTTAATTACTCGTTGAATGGGGAGAAAGTGTAAAGAGACTAATTATATGGCTTCGCACAGGGCACCGCCATAGCTGCCAAGTTTTCCCTTTTCTCGCGAGGAAGCCTATTTAGCATAAGGGAAAATCCCTTTAAAAAAGGGATAACTTGGCAGCTATGGGCACCGCTGAATTCTGAGACCCTAAGGTCCACCACTGCTAGTGGTCTTCCCATCCTCTACCGTTCATCCATGGAAGACTGCAGTGATTCCTACTATGTATTCTTGCATTCAAACATTTATATACTACTCTTCATATGGATTTGCAGTATAAACCTAGTGCAGTTAAATACGCCTATTACAACAGAAATCTACCCGTTGTATTGAAGAATATATATTACCATGCTAGAATATAGCAGCCAGCAAACAACTGGGTGAAGAGGTGAGTCTTGGGTGCTGGAAAGTTTATCCAAGTTGGTGCCTGCCAAATTTCATAGAGGAGAGACCGTCAGGCTGCCACATAAAGTACCCCAGTCAGTGGTAGCAACCGACAAGTAGGTCTAATAATACTCACTCTGACTGTTAGCAGAATGGGAGATTTGTTAGTCTTGTTTGTTAGGCAGGCTGCTTGACAGCTACAGTGTCTGTCTGCAAACACTTGAAAATTAAAGCATTATTCCGTTTCCTCAACGTTGTGGGAAATAATGCAATTCAAACAAGGGTGGATTTGCAAAAGCTGTCCCTGAAGGCATAGAAAGAAAGCTGCCATGCCTGATAAAATGTGCAGATCCTGCCCTTGGACTGAGTATTGTAGCAAATATTATTCCACCTTCTCAGATTGCACCTTCTCAGATTGGCAGCGAGGTCAGCAGCCTTAAACAGTGCCTTTCGGGGTGAGGGGTGGTGGAGAAGAGAGGTGATAAAGCTGAAATGTTGCAATCAAAAGAAGCAACATTTCAGCTTCATCACAAATGTGGCCAAATTGAAATGACTCAAAAATTAAGTCAGGGGTTCCAGGTGTGGATATTTCCATTGTTGCCTGATATCAGAACACGAAATCCAGGAAATGCTAATAGCATGGTGATGTGGATTTGCTTCTGAGGAAGAAGAGGCTGCATGGAGGGAGCATGGATTCCTGATACTCTCTCTTGATATCAGGGGCGTAGCCAGGATCAAAACTAGGGGGGGCAAGCCATGGTCGTTCAGGGGCGGGGCCACGAAGTGGGCGGGGCTAAAGGGCCAGCGGGCCTGATGACATCGTGGCGGTGGCAGCAGCGGCCACCTTGTGCTTCTGGGGCTGGTAGCGTTGGCGGCTACCCTGCTTGGCTGGAGAGGACGGGAGGGTCGGGCAGGCGAGAGGGGGTGGCAGGGCGGGCGAGGGCGAGGCAAGACACGGCTGCAGCCACGACGGCTCCGAGGCGTTGCTGCATATCAGCAATACCCCCCCAATTACTGCATATCAGCAATACCCCCCCAATTACTGGTAAATACCGTATTTGAAAGAGTCATCCCCCCATGTTGATGGGCTTTCTATGTGGGGCTTATCTGCCCCCCCGTATTTTATTAAGGATGGAAGAGGGAGGGAAGGAAGGAAGAAATAGAGAGAGAGATAACTCATATTTGTGGGTGTCTCTGGATGACGCTGTGATGCTGGAACTCTGCAGCAAGAGGACAGGAGGGTCGGGCAGGTGAGAGGGGGTGGAAGGGCGGGCGAGGGCGGGGCAAGGCATGGCCGCAGCCACGACGGCTCCGAGGCATTGCTGCATATCAGCATAATATTTCAACCATGGTTCAAGCCCCACCTTAGGAAAAAAATCCTGCATTGCAGCGGGTTGGACTAGATGACCCTTGTGGTCCCTTCCGACTACAATTCTACGATTCTATTGATATATTACCATACCATATGCATCGTTCTGCTTTCTTGAATTGTCCTACTCCTAGGCATAGCAGCCAACTCCTAGAGGCCTATGTGCCTCTCCCCCCCCCCAATTACTGGTAAATACCCCATGTTGATGGGCTTTCTATGTGGGGCTTATCTGCCCCCCCCCGTATTTTATTAAGGATGGAAGAGGGAGGGAAGGAAGGAAGAAATAGAGAGAGGGATAACTCATATTTGTGGGTGCCTCTGGGTGACGCTGTGATGCTGGAACTCTGCATGTACAGGAGCCTTGTAAGCAGCTTTCTCTCTGCTTGATTTACAGCAGGCACGTCCAACAGGTAGATTGTGATCTACCAGTAGATCACTGGATGTCTGTGGTAGATCACTGGTAGGTCACTGGCACCCCTAAAAAATGCTCACCCAAAATTTTCCTCCTCCCTCAAAAAAGTTGAACTATGACCTGAAGCCCTAAACAAAAATGGGCCTCCCTCCCTCCTAAAAGAAGCTCAACAAGTTTGACCTAAACCCCAAAAAACAGGGCTTCCCTTCCTTTAAAAAAACTCAACAGCTTTGACCTGAAACCCCCAAAAGGGGGTAGATCACCCCCAGTTTTAAACTCTGAGTAGATCAGAGTCTCTTGGGAGGTGGCCACCCCTGATTTACAGTATACAGATGCAGGAGGAGGGGCAGACTGGAACACCAATGCTTTTTATAAACATCACTGTGTCTGTCAAAGCTACAGACTCCCCCCTTTCTTATTCACTTCTTTTTAGCCTTGCAGAGCCACCTTAGTCAAATTGAATCCTCTGAGTCTGCACCCTCATTAAATCGCCAATAGAACTCTTAATGCTCCTGAATGCTCATTAACAACTCCCACTTAAGAACAATAGGGTGAAATGGTCAGCTATCGAATCTTGCCTGGGGATATATGCTCCATTGTCTTAACTGCTTAACTACTGGTAGCCACTTTGCTTTATTTATTTGATGTGTTTTTGTTACTGCTGTGTCCCCCCCCCCCCCCAGCAAGCGGAGACTTAGCTGCTCTTGCTAAAGCAAAGCCCTTTCCACTTCAGTTTTTGAAGGGGAAAAGTGCTGGTTATGGTCTGTAAAATACATTATTTTTTTTTGCTTCTAGGGGGGGCAGCTGCCCCCTCCTGTCCCCCCTGCCTACGCCCATGCTTGATATGCTAACGAGTTAGCCCTGGACCTTTGCCTTTGGTTATCTTTGTGATTATATTCCATGGCTCAGTGTTTTGCTGTACATAGCCACTGCCGTTCATCGCTTTTAATTACATTTGAACACCTTAAAAACTAATATTCTTGTGCCTGCCTGTGGCATTTGAAATGCTAATGAACTCCACATCTAGTGCAGCACAACCGTGTCATTTTAATTCTCCATCACCACCCAAAAGGCCTTTTCAGCTCGTGTAACTAATACCGGTTGATGGAGAGGGAAGCTTTTGAGTGTCGGCCTTGTCATATGATAATCTTCTGATGGACCATTTGTGTTACTGTAGGATTGGCAGTTGCAAAATTTTGGCTTTAGTGGTTCTATACCGGGGGGGGGGGATTTGCAAGTACACCTTGTTCCTATATAGCACTGCTTGCCGACACCCTTTTTTCCAGTCCAAAAGCCCTCTTCGGGCATGCAATTTGCACCTGCTGCTGCAAAAGTGTGGATAGTGATGGGAACATGAACATTGGCCCCATTCCCAGGGTTGCCAGGTGCATTCCCACCCTTTTCCAACCAACATTTGTTTAGTGCTAAAAGGTTTAAACTGGGCTGTAAGCACATTTGCTCTGAACGTGTTTAGAAGGACTGGTCATGTGGTTCGGATGCCTGATTACCATCTTCCAAAGCAACTACTCTTCCCAACTAAAAATGGAAAGCGTAATGCTGGTGGACAACAAAAGAGGTTTAAAGACGCTCTCAAGGCAAACCTTTAAAAATGCAGTATAAGCACGGAAAATTGGGAAACACTTGCCTGCGAGCTCTCCAATTGGAGAACAGCCTTTACCAAAGGTGTCATGGATTTTAAGAAGCACAAACTCAGGGCAAAAGGGAGAAACAAGGTAGGCACATTTGGCAAATCCTCACCGTAACCAACTCCCGCCTGGAAACCTATGTCCTCACTGTGGAAGGATGTGTGGATCCAAAATTAGCCTCCACAATCACTTACGGCCACACCGTTCAGATCATGTTTATGGAAGACAATCTTACTCAGCCATGAGGGATCACCGAAGAAGAAGTGCTAAAAGGTTTAAACTGGGCTGTAAGAACATTTTCTTTGAATGTGTGTACAGTACAAGCCTCCTGGGCTGGGACCAGGGAGAATTCCATAGAGCTACCAATTAGCAGAGGAACTCTTGTCATATTTGCAGGCTTAGAGGAGGGTGACCAGCTGACCTATGATTTCCAGACCCCTCCCCCCGCCTCTCATCACTAATTTCTGTGAACAGCCTAAGCCTTTTGTCAAATTATGCCATTTAAGAGATTTGGCTATTAACATTCTGAGATATTTAAATATGAACTCTCGGAGAGAGTCATTTTGAAATTCAAAGAAATCTGTCATCTTAAACACTTCCCTAAGTGGCTCTCTTATTAAGGATTCCTTGTTATGGGTGAACATGCAGTTTCACTGATAGTTTTCTTTGTTCAAGAACCTCATGTTCCAAACTATTGTCAAGAACAGGTGTCTGAAGCAATACTCCGTGGCAGATACTGACTTTTTTCCACTGGATGAATCCATAAATTAAGCCTCAGTAGGTCAGACTTGCCTGACTTTCCAAGTAATTAACAATTATATTGGGTATTTTTTGTTATATTGGATTTTCCCCCACCCCCCAAAAAGCCTCAAGGCCAGTGGAGAAAGAGATGATGATATTCTTTAAAATCAGTGCTAAGAGATAAGTGTCAGAGGAAATGGACCTTTGCTCTCTCAAAACCGATTTCCACCGAGCGGCCATGCAGCAGAATTTACAATTAAGGTCTCTCTAGAAATGAAAATGAGAAGGGTATGTTTATAAAAAATTGCTTCAGCTCACAGAGTTGGTGTTCCAGAATAAATGCCTTGAAGAAGGTTGTGCAGGGCATGTTTGCAAAATATTTAAGATTTTGGTTCAGTAACTGAGCTGTCCCCAGATTTAATTAACTCAGTCCAGCAGCTCCAACCCACATCAGCCTTTTGGTATGGGCCCAAACATTGAAATTTTCACAAATACTCTTCTCCCCTTCCACACCTTCTTTGGTCAATTCTCTATGAGTGGATGCTCAGGATAAATTAACATGGATTTGCTATGCCTTACTAGCATTTAACATAAAAAAATTCCTTCAGTAGCACCTTAAAGACCAACTAAGTTTTTATTTTGGTATGAGCTTTCGTGTGCATGCACACTTCTTGGGGGGACACTACTGAAAAGGCCACCCTCCCGGCTGCTGCTGAAAGGGGCACACTTCTAGGATCAATGACAGCGAAGCTAAACTTCAGAATAAGATGTGATTGGCAAGTGACGCTAGAAGCAACAAAAAAAATTCTGGTTAGATTTTAAAAGAAGAGGCAGGACTGCTGTGGCACTGTGCAGTAAAGATGGGAAAATGTCAACAGGTGATAAAGAGAAGTGGAACTGCTTATCTGTTTTAACTCTATCTTCTTCCACAAGGGTGACCATGTGTAACCTTGTACAAGTAATGTACCTGGTGAGGGCTCAGGACTGTAGATCAAGAAGCACCTGTCTACTTTAAATGAGTTCATCTTCAGGGCAAGATAATCTGCATCTTAGAGTACTAAAGGAATTTACTACCGTAATTTACTCTCAAGCTCTCTATCATCTTCGAGAATTCCTGGAGAATGAATGAGGTGCCACAGAGCTGAAGACAGGCAAATGTTGTACCAGCTGTCAAAAAAGAGCGGAAACCACAGATTAGTATCTCTCCTGACTTTTATTACCAGGAAAGATTATAAAACACATTAAGGACATAAGAAAGAGCCCTGCTAGATCACAAGCAAAGGCTCATCCACTCCAGTGGCAACCAGATAAAGGAATCAATTTATAATTGTCTTGTTAGCTGTGCAGCAGCAAGAAACCCCACCATGGATTTGTCAAGAATAAATCCTGCTAGATTAATCATATTTTGGGTTGTTGCCTTAGTGGATTGTGGATTGCCTTAGTGGATTGTGGGAATGCTTAGGATGCAATTTATCTTTATTTAAATAATGCATTTGAAAAGATATTTTGGTTAGTAAACTGGTTAAATGCGGACTAGAGGATAACATTCTCTGATGGATTCACAGTTGGCTGGAAAAAAACTTATTCAACATCAGCAGAGTCCTGCTGAAGATGCACCAAGTCCATCCTGTTTTTACAGTGACCAACCAGATACCAATTGGAAGTCTGTAAGCAGGACATGAGCACACAACAGAACTTTCCCAGTTGTTTCCCCCCTCACAATGGCATTGAGAATATGAATAGAGTGCTGAAATCAACAGTATAGTCTTGGGCTCTATCACTGTCCTCCAACCTAATCTCTCACAGGGCTGGTGGGAAGATAAATTACCAGGTATACAGTCAGGTGTCATGCGTATTATCCTTCCTTTTCAAATAATACCCGCTAAGGAAAGTATGCACAATCAGTTCTTTGGGCTTTTGCCATTAGTATATTGCCAGAGATAATGTGATTACTACTTAACATTAAGTAATATGCCCCTATTTACTCTTCCAGGAGCACACAGTGACATAAAGTAAAGTATTATTATTTTTACTGCTAATGACAGACCTGGAAAATTCCCAATTACATAACCACAGGGAGCATTTGGAAATGTTATACTGGTACCTAGGAAACTGGAATCTACAAACAGAAATGAGACAATATTTCCACTGATTCCCTATTCCCCCTACAGCTACCCACACCATCTCCCATGCTGATCCTCTGGAGCAAATGGGGGGAAGCATAAAAAGTTGCAAGAACAATAGAGGCTTATTTTCCTCCTTTGTTCCAGTCTTCTGTTTGTGGGAACCGAGAACATTCTGGGACTAGAACTCTCATAGTGGATTTCTTTATCCATCCCATCATTTCTGCTGTGGCTCCGTGATATTGATTTGTGGTGTGGAGTAAAGAGAATAAACATTCTGCTAGCAGAGAGAGAACAAATTAGTATGTAGCCATCAGCAGTGATAAGAGGTAGATCACATCGTTTGGGGGGAGGGAACTATTGCTATAATAAAATGCTGATCTACTGATAATTGATATACATTTTTTCCTCTGGAGAGCTTTTTTCTTTTTCTTTTTGGAAGACTAGTAATATGTTGCTTGCCAGAGTCATAAGGTGGAGTAGAATTCAAAAATCTTTCAAGACACTGAATCTTGACACATTTGCTTCCTGGCTTTTGGCTTACTTTTGTATTTGTCATTACTTCATTGCTTCTTAAAAGATTCATTTGCAGATTCATTTCACAAAAGTGAGCGAAGAATTCCACATGAGTGCATGCCTTAGACCAATCTAAAGTGATGTTTACCTTGCTTTTTGCTGCAAACTCTTGCCCTGTTTCCTTTGTTGGGCAAGCATTAATCACTGTGTTCTCTAATTATGCTGCTGTATCTTTCAACATGCTTGGCAAGCCTCTGATAATCAGACTTTCTGCAGATAAGGTGATAGCCTATCCCGCTTACTCACTCAAACCTTGCACACACACAAAATCTGAAAAGAAAGGCCTAATGAACCACAAGACTGCATTCATTTGCACATAATTGTATCTTGTGTTTTTTAAAGCCCACAAATCAAAGGCCAGATCTGACACCTGTTCCTTTCTTGTTCCCTTCACCCTGTTCTCTTTAAGAAATTAATTCTAAATTACCTTCCATTGAAGTTTTGCCACCCAACCAACCAAGTAGGAAGGGTGGCGTAGATATGCTACAATCTTCTTCAACCCTTGAGAGGTGACTTCTTGACACAGATAATTCCCAGAGGTTAAACAGGCATTGGTTTTACAGCTTGTACGTAGTGTTTCTGAGTTTTTAAATGACTTCTGATCACCGGTAGAGAAGCTGCCAAATGTTGACACCTTGGCCAAATTCTGAGATTCCACCCAGGCAGAATGTTCACAGGATTTGGGAAGGACTTCCATTTATTCAGGTTACAGGTAGGTAGCCGTGTTGGTCTGGATCGAAGTAAAATAAAAAAATTCCTTCAGTAGCACCTTAAAGACCAACTAAGTTTTTATTTTGGTATGAGCTTTCGTGTGCATGCACACCTCTGAAGAAGTGTGCATGCACACGAAAGCTCATACCAAAATAAAAACTTAGTTGGTCTTTAAGGTGCTACTGAAGGAATTTTTTTATTTTCCATTTATTCAGTTCAAGGTCCTTTACCCATAATCCTCTAAGCATCAACACCCCCTCGCACCTAGAGGCTTTGGGGCAAGCTGTAGCCCACATGTCCGAGATCTGGGTCCATCCTGTGGAATCTCTTATTAAGCCAACCAGTGTGAACCCAACTGGTGCAGGCATGCAGTCCACAGCTTGCCTTGGGGTGCTGAGTAATTCCATGGACATGCCAGCGCATTCAGACATTCCTGGGAACTCTAGAATGGTTTCATTAAAAGGGTAAAAGTCATAGCAGAAGAGACCAACATTAGGTGAATCCCAACATTTCACACTTTAAGTGAACATTAGGAGAAACCTAATGGTAAGAGCTCTTTGATAGTGGAACTAATTACCTGGAGAGGTGGTGAATTCTCTCTCTCTCTCTCTCTCTCTCTCTCTCTCTCTCTCTCTCTCTCTCTCTCTCTCTCTCTCTCTCTCTCTCTCGGTCTTCAGAAACTAGACATCTCTCTGCTGGAGATGTCTAGCTCAATTTCCTGCATCAAGTGGGGGTGGGGAAGAGAAGATTAGAAGACCCTTTCCAGTTACATGATTCCTCTTGTATCTCCATCATTCCTCACCTCCTTTTTTAGTAATAGTTGTGACGCAGCCATATGATCTAGGAAGATCGTTTCAGGCCTCTGAGCTGTCACATGATAGTTGGATTCATCATGACAAGTGCAAATGTATTTACCAGCTGTCTGCTGCACAGATTCCTAATCTTTTGATTGCTCAGTTTCTCTTTCTAAAAAATGCTTATTTATAAACATGACTCATCTTGCATTCTTTGATGAAGATGTTATTGCCATATAGGCCAGTTGACTCCAAGACTGTTCTGTTATTCATGTGTCTTCAGTTAGAGACAAGATTTACTGCAGTTCTGGTCAGGTTGTTTCAGAGAAGAGGCCAGGCTAAAATGGATGCTTTGCAGAACAAAAAGTGATATGGAATGTAGCATAACATATCAAATTCCTCATATTGAATGTTCAGGTATGAGTGACCTTTAAAGTGCAAAGTGGCTAATACGTCGCTTTGCACTTCAAGGGTCACTCATACTAGAACCTGAAAAAGACAATTTTCTACTGGTGCTTAATTCCGTACAAAATGTGGAAGTTTTTTGGCCAAAACATGCCTCGTTGGAAGTGTAATGGAATCAACACAGATTTAATAAACATCTTTTGGAGTTGTAAAAATAATGCCTTTCTTGACAGTATTGAATAGTATGCAAACAAGTACAGGCTACGATCTTCTAAGAAACCCTAAACAACTCTCCTTTTGATACTTCATTCTGAAGTCATTAATACTGATTTGCAGCTGATTACTACACTGCTAATAGGGACCCAGATGGCGCTGTGGGTTAAACCACAGAGTCTAGGGCTTGCTGATCAGAAGGTCGGCGGTTCGAATCCCTGCAACGGGGTGAGCTCCTGTTGCTTGGTCCCAGCTCCTGCTCACCTAACAGTTCGAAAGCACATCAAAGTGCAAGTAGATAAATAGGGACCGCTCTGGTGGGAAGGTAAACGGCGTTTCCGTGTGCTGCTCTGGTTCGCCAGAAGCAGCTTTGTCATGCTGGCCACATGACCCGGAAGCTGTCTGCGGACAAACGCCGGCTCCCTCGGCCTATAGAGCGAGATGAGCGCCGCAACCCCAGAGTCGGACACGACTGGACCTGATGGTCAAGGGCCCCTTTACCCTTTACCTTTACTAACAACAGCAAAACCGTGTATTGCACAAAAATAGAAAAATAAAGGACCTCCCCTACTATAACTGATCGGTTAATGAAAACCTGGCAAATCTTAATTGTAAAACTTCCACATGAGAGGAACACAATACATAATAGTCGGAAACACAAATTTATTTAGAGGTAGGCTTTTTTTCTGCATTTTTGGAATGACAGTGTAAATGGTGATATTTTTCCTTTTAATCTATTCCTCCTACAGTAGTTTTTTTTTGGGGGGGGGTTCTTTTTTGCTATGTTGCCCCTTTCCCCCTTCATATGTAATTTTTTCTTTTTTCTTTTTTCATTCCTCACTATGTTTTCCAGTATACACAAGGGTTGGAAAATACATATATACATATTTCCTGCTCAGTAATAATGCAAGAATAATACAGAATTGATCAGATTAGGCAATTGCATTCATACCCAAGTCAAACGCGTATAATTTAAGCTATTATTACCTTGGATAACTGACACATTAGAAAAGCCTAAAATGATCTCCTAGTTAAAGGCATGTGTCATTTAAACTGTGTGAGGATTCCTAAAACTGAATGATGAAAGAGCCAAATGGCCTGTCCTATATTTGGTAAAATGCTGAGATAAAGAGAATTTGGCTCTGAATAAAGCCTTAAATGTTTCAAATTAATTCCAGCTCATTGTGCTTAAATCATGGCTGGCTTTGGATGTGGTCCGAAAGCTCAGTGTTTTAGCATTCGTATTTACACAGCCACTGAGATGCAGTAAATCATCTACCTGCCCATTAAGAGGGAGTAATGTGTTATCTTTTGTTGTGCCTGAAAATAGGCTGTAATGCCTGGGTCAGGGCGGCTCAGGAGCTAGTCAAATATGACATGGCTTCCTCTCGTCATTCTACAATGGAAAAACTAATACCCTACCTTTTTGCTTTTTCTATCCCTTGAAATGGCTTAGTGTCTCATTGCCTAGTTGAACTTGTCCCAGCAGCTGTTTCATGTTCTACAGCAGGCTTGCGATTCATTAAGACATATGATGTCTTATCCTTTTTCTGTATTAAGCTCCAAAATAACCTTTGCTTCACATTCTGAATGGTTGTGTGACAATCAAAATCACGCGTTCTCTTTCGAGAGAAGTTGGCCTAATAAAATCTATTGCCTTACATACGTGAGATCAGAAATTATAAGCAATCGGCGGTCCTCATAATCCATATTGACAGATTCTCATGCAAAGGTTTCTATCAGACTTTTTACCTGATCTCTTTAACTGCAAATCCTGGGGATTTTAACCTGCAGCATCATGGAATCTGTTCTTCCTTACCAGTGAACTGTGATCAACTTCTCTATGTCGGCCACTTCCCCTGTAAAATTTTACCAGCATGGGTGTTGGAATAGAGCCCATACATGGTCACACTTAAAGTTATGACCGTGTATATATCTGGGGATCTGCAGTTCCCAGTGGGGCTTTGGTATATGTGCCAGAGATGCAAGTATCATCTACATGAGCGTGTCAACATACACACCTGTACATAACAACATGTCATATACTGTATGCAGCATCCCTCATTCAATAATATAAGCAGCACCATTTCTGTTATGTCAGTGGCTCATCAGCCCAGCATCCTGTTCTCGCGGTCTAATTTTACTAGACCAACAGAGAAATTACCCTTGATACCCAAAAAACATTTATCATTTGGTCCATTATTTATTTATTTCATTAAATTTATATCCCAGCCTTCCTCCCCAAAGGAGCCTAGAGCAGCAAATACAGCTTAGAAACTTACCAGCATAGAAAGATATACGGATTCAGTATGACAGCAACAACGTCATACATGGCTCTTAGAAAGGTTGGTGTTTTCGTGATTTTTGTTACATGGTTTTGAGATGGAAATCATTCCAGGAATAATCTTACGGATGCTGAGTGTAGTGCTCCCAAACTGAGGGAGCAGAAGGAAAGTCTGATCTCTGCATGTGAACTCTTTCTTTGCTAGGCTAATGATTTCATAGTACTTTGGAAGGAAGCATGCCATTTCCCTAGGAATCTGGGATTCCTTGGAGGTCCGTGGTTGGTTGGGTTTTTTTTTACCGCTTTTACTTAAATAACAGGCCAGCTTCCCGAGTATGGCTATAAGACATGATGTTTTCAACTCCAAAAGTCTTTTCTAACAGCCTGGGGCAAATAACATTGCATCTCACTGTTATGGTATGGGTAAAATGGGGCGGAAATAAAAATCTCTGAAAAATTTGCAGACTGAGCTGGTTTTTAAGCAGAATACTACATTTCTGAATAGTGCAAAGAGGTAATTGAAAGTCGCAGACTGTATCCAGCAGGGCGTCAAACTCTAATGTGGATTTAAAAACATATTTTTTTGTATTTCTAAGTGTATTTGATACAGTGTTATTCCATTTTGGTGTGTTTTTGAGCTAAGAAACACGTTACAAAATTCAAAGGTGCAGAATCTGAAGAAGAATTGCATTCTGATCAGTCCAGAAGGTGCAGATCAAGCCAATTCACCTTGAAATAAATAGAAATCAAAATTCTCCAGCTAGCCCCCTATATGGGTCATGCCAGTAACCCCAAATACCTTGATAAGGTCACCAGAATGCATAACCATAACTGGTTTACTCCCAAGTGAGTGGGGTTAGATTGCAGTGTCGTTTACCGGAGTCATATACCAGCCCAGGTTCTATACCATACAGTGGGTAGTATCCAACAATGTAGAATAATAGTACTGTAGACTTGGAAGGGACCCTGGGGTTCATCTAGTCCAACCCCCTGCAATGTAGAAATGCACAGCTGTTCCATACTGGGATCAAACCTGCAACCTTGACGTTATCAGCACCACACTCTAACCAACTGAGCTATGCACGCTGGTTCCATTACTGCAAGGACTTCCAACAGTACAACATAATTTCCTCCTCTTCTACTCCCTCTAAATCTGTTCTGACGGTTTCCCCAACTCTCAGGAGCAACTTTGGGGAGGGTGCAGGAGGCATTCAAGGAGGAGAGAAGGAGAAGTCCTGTTGTGCAAATGGAAATCCTTGCACTAACAGGACTACTTCATTGGATCCCACCTATTTAAACAATAAAAGCACCATAAAAAGAAACTACATCACAATTCAGAATCATAACACAATGGTTTAAGCAGCAAGAGTATATAAAAAAGTCTTTGTCTAGTGCAGTGATGGCCAAACTTGGCCCTCCAGCTGTTTGGGAACTACAGTTCCCATCATCCCTGACCACAGGTCCTGTTAGCTAGGGATGATGGGAGTTGTAGTCCCAAAATAGCTGGAGGGCCAAGTTTGGCCATCACTGGTCTAGTGCCTACAAAATATTGATGTTGGTTCCCCACAAAACTTGCTGGAGTAAGAGTTCCAGAAACAAGTTTCCACAGATGGGAAGCAACTCTCTGCGGTTCCCATTAGTCTCACTTTGTCACTTTGACACAACTTTGGTATGCAAGCAGGCTGATGTGGGAGCAGGTGTTCTTTAAGCACCCAGCTGTGTAAAATGGCATTTCTTAAAGCAAACATGTAGCTTCCATTTGGTTTTGCAGTGAGGATGTCTGAGCCAGACAGCCCTCAAAGCCCAGGGAGCTAAGCATTTTTCTTTCCAGTGAACATCACCCAGTGCGAAGATTTAATTGAAGAAAGTTGTGCGGCATCCAAACCTCTACAACAGTCAAGAGATTGAACTGCTCCAAAAGCAAACACTGATCAAACACTTTGCCAAGGATGGATTTGGGAATTAAATGTGAACTGATGAATGAAAGGAAGCTAATGGAATCAAAGTGAACAAGTTAAAACAGCAAAACCATGCTTTTGAAATAGACTTTTCCTTTCTTTCTTTGTAAAAAGGTAAAGGGACCCCTGACCATTTGGTCTAGTTGCGGACGACTCTGGGGTTGCGGCGTTCATCTTGCTTTATTGGCCAAGGGAGCCGGCGTACAGCTTCCGGGTCATGTGGCCAGCATGACTAAGCCGCTTCTGGTGAACCATAGCAGTGCATGTAAACATCGTTTACCTTCCCGCCGGAGCAATGCCTATTTATCTACTTGCACTTTGACATGCTTTTGAACTGCTAGGTTGGCAGGAGCAAGGACCAAGCAACGGGAGCTCACTCTGTCGCGGGAATTCAAGCTGCTGACCTTCTGATCGGCAAGCCCTAGGCTCTGTGGTTTAACCCACAGCGCCACCCGCATCCCTTCTTTCTTTGTACCAAGCACATAATTAATAGCGGCATTGAACACTTATTCCTATCTTATTAAGATTAAGATAGGATTTTCCAACTCTATGGACTCGCTCTAGCATGGAATCCCAATGCAGAACCAAGACCAGAAACTGATATATCTGAAGAAGTGTGCATGCACACGAAAGCTCATACCAAAATAAAAAACTTAGTTGGTCTTTAAGGTGCTGCTGGAAGGAATTTTGATATTCAATAGAAATTTGAGGTTTTTAAGCAGAGGTTGGATGTCCATCTACCATGGATATTTTAGTTGAGATTGCAGGGAGTTGGACTAGATGACCCTCGGGGTCCCTTCCAACTCTACAATTCTATGAATTTCCATAGACTTTGGCTGCAGGGGGGGCTAAAAAGAACAACCCTTGGAGCATTTTGATATTTTATGTGGAAAGCCAACTTGTTTGTTTGCTTTAATTTGAAGGGAGGCATATAAATTTATGAAATAAATTCAATATATGTGAAAGGGCACTTTGAGAGAGAGAGAGGGATTGTTAACCATAATGTACTGTCTGACCTTTCAGTGAAAATTGTAAACCACAATGGTCCTTGGATCCATGCATATGCAATGTGGAGTCGCTCTGTCTCATGGCGGGAGCCCTGGTCTCTCTCCATGGCAAGAGCCCAATATATTTTGCCCTGAAGTTAGAGTAGAAAGCCATTTTTTAAAATATCCAAAAAACTTTAAATGTCAATAAGGAATTATAGGGCTGCGGTCATGTCCTTATGTTAAGGGTGAGTTACCTAAATTGCATTCCACATTATAACTTTTTTCAAGGGGTGGGTGTGGGATACTTGTTACAGTTTATAGTTCCACCCATTATTGCTAGAATTTGGCATAACCTCATTGCCATTCCCCATATTCTGTTCCAAGCTCAGGATGAATTGTAAGCAAAGAGGAAGGAAGGAAGGAAGGAAGGAAGGAAGAAGGAGGGAGGGAGGGAGGGATGAAAGAGAGAGAGAGAGAGAGAGAGAGAGAGAGAGAGAGAGAGAGAGAGAGAGAGAGAGAGAGATTGAGGTCACTTTTCTAACCTAATAAAATGGCAAGCACAGCTGGTATCATAGATCTTAATGTGTGCTCTTACAACTCACTACACAGAAGCCAATAATGGCAGTGAAACACTTGTTTAAACATTTCACATCTTTTTTTTAAAAAAATCCATACATGATTCATCTCACCTAGATATACCTGTTGCTTTGCTGTTATTTTTAAGCAAAGGGTCTTCCTTAATAATAAATTTGCAGTAGAAATAGCAGCATAATGCTATCACTATAATTACTAGTAGTTGGCACTTAACACCAGCCGGGTTCTACAATGCGCTGTGAGTATCAGTTTTGATTTTATATTTCAGTGGAGAGGAGAGCAAATAGCTGTCAGTAGGCATGATTCTTAGTAAGATTTAAAGGCTTACTCCTGTATATGTTCAAGATTACAGAAAAACTGTAATGCGAGTGAACCGTCTCACCCTGTCCAGCTGCAGTATCATGAATACCTAATTAGTACATAGGATGAGAGAGTCTTGCATTTGTGTGCGCAGCTAGACTGGTGACTGGGAGCGGCCGCTGAGACCACATAACACCGGTCCTAAGAGACCTACTTTGGCTCCCAGTACATTTCCAAGCACAATTCAAAGTGTTGGTGCTGACTTTTAAAGCCCTAAACGGCCTCGGTCCTATATACCTGAAGGAGCGTCTCCACCCCATTGTTCAGCCCGAACACTGAGATCCAGCGCCGAGGGCCTCCTGGCGGTTCCCTCACTGCGAGAGGCAAAGCTACAGGGAACCAGGCAGAGGGCCTTCTCAGTAGTGGCACCCGCCCTGTGGAACGCCCTTCCATCGGAGGTCAGGGAGATAAACAACTACCTGACATTTAGAAAACACCTAAAGGCAGCCCTGTTTAGGGAAGTTTTTAATCTGTGATGTTTTAATGTATTTTGGTATTTGTTGGAAACCCAGCCAGATGGGCGGGGAATGAATAAATAAATAAATAATAAGTACTGTTAGCATGAGGTCCCAGAAGGGTTGGCCATGAGGAAACATGGACCACATGCTACAAAATATTTTCCCACCCCTGGCCTATGTATCCCAACATCCTCTTCCCAAAAATGAACAACTAGATTCAGGAGTCAGCAAACTTTTTCAGCAGGGGGTCGGTCGACTGTCCCTCAGACCTTGTGGGGAGCTGGACTATATTTTGAAAAAATAATAATAATGAATGAATTCCTATGCCCCGCATATAACCCCACATATAACCCAGAGATGCATTTTAAATAAAATGACACATTCTACTCATGTAAAAACACGCTGATTCCTGGACCGTCCATGGGCCAGATTTAGAAGGCAATTGGGGCCAGATCCAGCCCCCGGGCCTTAGTTTGCCTACCCATGAACTAGAAGCTTCTAGAAGAAGAGGAAGAAGAAGAGTTTGGATTTGATATCCTACTTTAGCACTACCCAAAGGAGTCTCAAAGCGGCTAACCTTCTCCTTTCCCTTCTTCTCCCACAACAAACACTCTGTTAGGTGAGTGAGGCTGAGAGTCTTCAAAAAAGTGTGACTAGCCCAAGGTCACCCAGCAGCTGCATGTGGAGGAGCGGAGACGCGAACCCAGTTCCCCAGATTACGAGTCTACCACTCTTAACCACTACACCACATTAGAAGCCCACCAGGAGAGCATGAAAACAACAACCCTCCTCAGCACATGGTTTTCAAAGGTTGCCATACTATCTCTGAACCTGGAAGTCTCATTCAGCTATCATGGCAAAGAGCCATTGACAGGCCTGTCCTCTGAACTGTCATTTCTGCCTTTAGCAGTTCTTGGGCCCATTTAAGTGTTTGTAGTCATTCAATGTGTAGAGTTGGCCTGATCTGAGAAATGATTGTGCGTGGTGTGAAACATGGGGGCAGGCACAATCTTCCTCCCCGGATTCAGCTTGAAGGCCAGAGAATAAACACGCCGTGCAGGTCATGGATTGGTTGGACACAGAGGAATAGTGGGAAGAACCAGCCGGGGAACCGCCAAGCAGCGGCGGAGCATATGCCCGCACTGCCCAGGGCAGGCGCACTCCCAAGGGGGGCTGGGCGCGGAGGGTGCCTCCCAGACGCAGGATAGCTGTTCAGGTGCACGGAGTAGCATGTATGCCCTGCAGCCGCAGGCAGAGCGAGCAGCCCACAGGGGCGGAGCGAGCCGCCAATGGCGGACATTCGGCGCGCCGCCCACCCACGACTCCCAAGCCTCCCCCCACTGTCAAAACCAAGGGGGAAGGGGGGGAATGCCACCGGCCAAAGCGACGCAGCTGCCCCTTCCCCCGATGGCTCAGGGTAGGCTTGGGAGTCGCGGGCGGGCAGCATGCCAAATGTCACCCCCTCAGCGAAGACACCCAGGGCGGTCCGCCCCCACTACACACCCTTCCTCCACGCCTGCCGCCAAGAGAAGAAGACTCAGAGCCCATGGAGTGGTGGTGGCACAATGATAATTGGGCAGAGGGAGAAGACTGTGAAGAGGAGGTGTCGGAAGCTGAAGAGGTAACAGGGCTTAGTGAACAGGGAGAGTCCGTGGTAGAGAGAAGTCCAGAATCAGAAGCTGAAAAAGAATGGGATGAGGGAGGCCAAGAAGCACAGATGAGTCAAGCTGGTAAAGAGCCATAGGTGTCTTCCCCTCCTGCTATGACAAGCTCGCTTCCGCCACTTGTCTCCCAGAACCAGCAGAGGCATGTAAAGGGCAGAGGAGAGCTTGGCTGCACGCAGGCATAGTCTACAATTGCTTGGGGAAAGCCCTGGAGAGGAAGGGAAGGGACTTAGAAAGTGTCTTGGCAACTGATTCAAGGGGCCAGACCTACCAGGGATGAGCTGCTGTGTTCATTAGCCTTGACACTCAGCCAAGCCTGTGAAGATCGTGTTTCTGCTAATAAAGGGTTAACTCCAACTTTGAACAGTGCGATTTACTGCTGGTTTGCTCTTTTGACAGTGCAGTCTCTGCTGCACACAACCCTTCCTCCCGTGAAAGGCATTCATAGCCATTGTGTTCCTCCCCTTCTGGTTGGACTTTCTGCAGTGATAGTCAACTTCACTTTCTTCTCGTTTTCTGAAATGTTAACGGTCATTTTTTAAAAAACTTACCTGAATCCGAGCAAGATGAATATAGCACTCACCATTTAGCTGCTGTACTAAAGATGTAGAGCTTCTGCATGTTAGAGCCAACAGCGATTTACTCCCAAAGCAACACCAAGAGTAATTTCAGCTTTTATATGCCATCTGTGCTAGCAAGTAGCAACGATAGCAACAGGACTCTGTGCACGAAGCTCTTTCTTCCATTTGGTGCTGGAAAATATGAAAACAGGTCCATGTGGTGCAATGGGCTTCTTCTGTGTCCAGGGAAGAATGAAACTTTGAAATACTTTTGATGTTCCCATTTGACCGTCTCTGAATGTGCCTTATCGTAATATTCTGCTACTCACATAGGCTTGTGCAAACATACTTTGATCATTTGACAGGAATTTACACTTTTATAGGTGGCTAGTGCTGCGGCTGAGTTCAGGAAATAATTAGTGCCTCTACACATAATACGCCCTAAATCAATCAGACTAATTGGCTGTGAAGAATATGAAATAAATTGGTTTGATTAGAGGTTACTGTCTTGTGACCTTTATAGTTTAATTGGCTATGGAGCAATGATGCTTGGAACAGTTGCAAAGTGTTGTGATGTTGGGTACCAACAGAAGAAAAGGGAAAGTTATGTTTTGTTCATCATTGTTGGGAGCGCAGGTTGTATGGGCCACCTGACTAGTCAGCTTTCAATAAAGGTTTGATAGTCCATTGTCGATTCTGAATGCCAGTTTCAATTGTTTGGCACTAGCAAGAACATATCACAGATCTTCCGTATTACTTCTCATTTGGCACTGTGATACATTTCACAAGAGGAAACATTTCAATTTTATTTATTTATATAAAAAAATACTTTATTTTTAGGATGCTGAAAACAGGCACTAGCTGGATAGCTCAGTTGGTGTGGTGCTTACAACACCAAGGTCACAGGTTCAATCCCCATAAGAGACAGAAAAGAGGTTTAAAGACTGTCTCAAGGCAAATCTTTAAAAATGTAGTGTAAACCCTGACAACTGGGAAACACTGGCCTGCGAGCGCTCCAGTTGGAGAACAGCCTTTACCAAAGGTGTCATGAGCTTTGAAGAAACTCTCAGGACGCAAGGGAGAAACATGCTAAGAGGAAGGCACGCTTGGCAAATTCACACTGTGATCAACTCCCGCCTGGAAACCAATGTCCCCACTGTGGAAGGACATGTGGATCCAGAATTGGCCTCCACACAGTCACTTACAAATTTACTGTTAAGACTGTTCATGGAAGACAATCTTACTCGGCTACGAGTGATCGCCAAAGAAGAAGAAGATACCTGCATGGTAGGGGGTGGGCTAGATGTTTCTCAGGGTCCCTTCCAACTCTATGATTCTGTGTGATATCAGTGACTCCTCTCCTGTACGTGAACCATGTGCAAAGTGGGGGAAACGTCACTTTCAGTCTCTTTTCCAGAGATGTGTGTGACTTTGCGAAGACAGCTGCTAGTGAGTAGGGTTGCGATAAAAGAAGCATGCTTCCATCTTCCCACTCATATTGCAGAGTAAAAAAAAAATGGAAAACAGACTGAGTGCGTGCTGAGGGAAAAAACCTAGGCAAGCTTTTCTTAGTATAGTAGCATATAGAAAGCTGTTTTCCTTTGCTTACTGGGTACTGGTGAATATACTGTATGTGTTACACTGCAAATTTGGCTGTACATACTCTGCTCCTAAAAGTCACCCTGAAAACCAGGTGGCTTATTCCTGGCATTGCCCAAATGTCTATGTAGGGGCCCAGTGTGTTGGTTCTAGAACCAACAATTCAAAACTCATAAGTCATTATGAGTCTTCTCCCAAACATAATCACAAGGTGTTGAAAGTCATGATAAAGGATGATAAAGCTCAATGTTTACATACTACTGTATAGAGAAATGTTTTATACATTGCTGGGTAGATGTGGTTCAGGTGTGTGAACTTTCCAATTTTAGTTGGTTTGTTTTGGTGCGGTGAGACCGATAAGGATTCAAAGTTCCTGAAGGACAACTTATTGAGTTTGTCATTTTGGGTCTTTTCTTCGCAGATGTGTCGGTGGAGGGAAAGCTCTGCGACTGCGATGTTGTAGCAGATTGCACAGTCGGGGACACGGTGAAGCTGGAAGTGAAGCTTACCAACTGGAGCAAGCGCAGTGTAGGCCCCTTCTCTCTCACGGTAATCCCCTACCAAGATTACCAGAATGGCGTCCACAACTACGATCTCCAAGATGGCATCACTTTCGTTGGATCCAACACCCTATATATTGATACGGTAAATCCATAAATGACCATATGCTGTCTGGTTCTGTGTTAGAATGTTGAAAAGATAAGCACAAGTTTTCTGTGAAAGGTATTTTGGCATACCTCATCCATTGCATTACAGATCAAGAAGTAGACGTGCTGGCAGTGGCGAATGGTGCCAGGACGAGCCAAGACGGACTGCGCATGTCTGCACATGTGCAGTCCATCCGGGTTGGTGCTGCTGCTCTGCTCGGCCAGCGCACTCTGAAGCAGAGCATGCTACGGAGCAGTTTGCTGCTGCCGCCTGGCAACCCGCTCTGTAGCGCGCTCTGCTTCTTCCTGCTCAGGTGGAGGAGGCGAGGGGTGGGCCAGGGGCTGTAGGTGCTGCCCCCCGCACGTTGCCCCCGCCAAGAGTGGAGCTAGGGGCGACCCACCCCCTTTGCCTCCCTTGCTACAGCCTGAGTGCTGGATATATCTGCTTCCTAGAGGGTATCCCAGAGCTTATGCTAAAAGAGATACCTATTTCAGCCACCTTTTAAAAATCTAAACTTAAGAAAAAGCTTTAGCATTCTAACTTTCTGTTTAGAATTTACTGTTTTATGCATGGTCCCCTGCTGAATCATAGAATCGTAGAATTGGAAGGGGCCATGGGGTCATCTAGTCCACCCCCTGCAATGCAAGAGTCCTCCAACCAACGTGAGCCCCGAACCCACAAACCTGAGATTAAGAGTCTTGTGCTCTACCAACTGAGCTATCCAGTCTCATCCAGCATGCTACAGTAACGTGCTTGACTCCTGGTCCACACATGGGAAAGAGGTTGCAAAGTGGCAAGTGGTGCCCTCCTTCCTCAAAGTACTTATGGGAAGCACTTGTGGAAGGAAATCGCAAATGTTTGTACACTGTGTTTGATGAGTGGCTTGAACTGTACAAGTTAAGTCAAGTTTGCCAAGTTCAATTTTCTCCTCTGACATAAATTGTGATTGAATTGGAGTGCCAGCAACATCATCACCACCACCACCACCACCATAATTGCAGAGCAGCTTTTCAGCTGATTTCTTGAAGAAAGCCTTCAGGAAGCAGGGATCATTCCCTTTGGGGTGCCTCCACCATTAAGGTTGCTGGTGGAAGTAAATGTTTGAGGTTCCCCAAGTTGGAGATACAGTAGAACTTGGCAATGAGCCTACAAAACCAAGAGAGAACTGTTTGAAGGGGCCAGAGTGCCGTAGGTAAAATTGTTCCACAAAGGGAGAGGAACACAGTGTTCAGGTGTTTACATGCTAATTCCATAAGCCTCCAACCTGTAATAGAGGAATTTGAGTGCTTGGTACTAAAAGAGAACATAAAACTTCTAAGAAGGCTAGTGGAACAGTGAGAACCAGGGAAATATGGTTATCCTTGGATATGAGCTCTATAATATAGACAGGGCAGAGGAATATACATGTGCACAGAATGGTGATGGATGCTGCTCTCATCCCAAACCCTTGAGATGAAGAAAGACATCAAGGCAGTAACTGAAGGAGAAAATGTTGCATTAATGGGTGATTTCAGCTGCCTGCACATCGACTGGGTGAATGTAGTGGCTCTTGTTATATTATTATTGCAGCCACTGCTGGAAACTGAAAACTAACCCCCTGAAAGGAGATGAAGAAAAGATGAATTGGAGCCGAGTCACACATTTCATCTCTGTGAAACGTCTCCACTGTGCACTTAAGTGCTCTTTTCACATTAGAAATGCAAATCCGAACTGCAAGTGAAGTTAACCTTGTATTTGAAAAGACGTATCTCATGCACACGCACTCATTAGGAAGCCGAGATTGGCTGTGCTTCTTGTTGAGTGGGCTTTCACTACCAAACCTGGGTCTATATGATGTGATAAATGAAAGGCCCTTGGAGAGCAGTCAGGGAAGTCCAAACCAAACCTCTTTACGGAGTATTGCTAGACCAAAAGCTAATCTGATTTTGCCTCAGTTGGTTGTTTAAACTATATCTAAAACAGCCGCCAGAGGCAGAGGATGCTTAGCTCTCCGGTTTCTGCTATTTGGATTCTTCAAGTGCTACAGCAGGGTGACCCTAACAAAATAATTTGGGCATTCATGGCTTAATCACTTTTGTGCTTACTGCTGCTCTTTGTTCCAGAATCAAAGCTATGAGAGAGCCCAGTTCTTCCCCCTCCCCCTAAACCCCCACTTTCCCCTTGATTGATGTTCCCTTTGGGATTCTTTTGGCTGCCTAAATCCAGCTACTTTAGTAATAACCCTTTCACTTTGTGCCAATACGCCCCCCCCCCCCGCCGCCCCCGGAGTAATATGTCACAAAAATTTAAAACCAGTGCAATTCTTTGCAGCTCTCATCCTGTCTGTAACAACCTGCAACTCATCTTTCTACACGTCCCCATTTTTACCACTGATAGTCTCCAGACTTGTAGTTTCAATCGGATCTTTGATAATAAAGGGACGCCAGAGCTTGGTTTCAGTGATCCATCTGAATTTTGGAAGAACAAATAGGACCCACGACAAAGTTTTGCAGTGAATCTTTATTCACTCCAGGATACATCGCCATAAACAGCAGCAAAGTTCACAGGCACACGGTCAACCCTCTTCTCCTCCCAAATGCAGGCTAATTGAGCAGGCCAGTTCCCTCTTGTTTCTCACCCCACCTCCAGTTTTGTCGTCTCCCACTCCCACTCACAAAAGAAAAAACACCTTGACATGTTGGAAACCCTGGAGTTTCATAGGCCATTTAGGGTTTTTTTTCAAAATGATTGGTTTCCTTTAATTCACCATCTTCTATGTTATTAATACATAAGGAGTTGCCACCAAGAAAGTCAAAATTTATGCCCTTAGGTGACCCCATTTCACTTCCTAACGACAGGCACTCAATTACCCATGCTCACTACAGGGCCTTGGACAGGAGTCCTCCCCCAGTTCCACCTGGATATAGGAAGAATAGAACCTGGAACCCTCTGTGTGTAAATGCTTTGCTACTTAGCTATAATCCTCAGCTGCATTTAAAAAACTTTCATCCCCGCCACCCACCGAAATGTTTGGAAGGAACATGATCAGGGGTCTGGAAACCAAGTCTTATGAGGAATGGTTGAGGGAGTTGGGTCTATTTAGCCTGGAAAAGAGGAGACCGAGTGGAGATATGATAGCCATCTTCAAAGGGTTGTCACATGGAGGATGGAGCAAGCTTCTCCTGTTCTGGAGGGTAGGACCAAAACCAGTGGATTCAGGTTTGTCGGAATCTCCTTTCCTGTAAACACCAGGAAGTATTTTCAGGCTGTAAGTGCTGTTTGACTGTGGAACGGTCTCCCTAGGGAGGTGGTGGACTCTCCTTCACTGGAGGTTTTTAAGCAGAAATCGGATGGCTTCTCTCATGTATGATCCACCTGGGATCCCTGCATTGCAGGGGGTTGGACTAGATGACCCCGAGGGTCCCTTTCAGTTCTACAATCCTGTTATTCTAACTATTGATCGGCAGTGTACAGATAATGAATTTTCTACTAAGATAACTCCCTCCCCCCATCTCTTCCAGGTTAAGCCAACAGAAAATTCGGTGTGCATTGGAGCCCTACTCTTTCTGTACACGGGCGATTTCTACTTGAACATCCAGTTCCACGAAGACAACTCCAGCAGGGAGCTTCCCCTCTCGTGGTTTTGCCTGCCCAGTGTTCACATCCGTGCTGCGCAGCCCGTGATCCAAACTAAGATGTAAATGTACCGTATAAAATTGCATTAATCGCCGTGCTCAGGAAGGCTGGGCCTTGCCTCCACTTGACCTTAGTTTGTTGCTTTCCAGTCTGATGTTTTCATTTCTCCCCCTCCCCGTGAAATGCATTCAGATACTTCCCACAATTAGCTGGTAGTTACTGGAAGCTCGTTTTGCTGATTTGAGAAGAAGTGAATGAGTATACCAGGGAACACAATTTTTTCCTTATTTGCATATAGTTCTTTCAGAATGACATTCTTTCTCTTTTCCACAAAGATCTTGCATTGTTGCTGAAATTCCCAATTAGTTTTTAAGATGCAGACTTAAAATGGAGTAACGGCTAGTATATTAATGCTTGTCTAGATCCAATACATTCATGCAATATGACTGCGCTGGGCAGAATTCCTAAAGCCGCTTCCTTGAATTTTCAGCAATATTATAGAAACTTTCAAATATACTGGAAATGCAGGCTTGTAATGCAGACTCCTTTGACCTGCAAACTCGGGTCTAATCAGCAGGATCACATTTGCAATATAAAACCCACACCAACCACAGAAAGCGCTTCATAAAGAAGTGCTTCTTATTTCAACCGCAGAGTGTGCTGTTTATTGGGAAGCAGAAAGTAAATTCCTGTTGACTTCATCATATGCACATTGGGATCTGAATTAATTCAAAATGGTGTTAATCACATATGTTAAATGGCAGCATTGCACGGATATCTCTTGTTTTGGTAGAGGAATTGCTTCTAAGCAAAAGACACAGATATTTGCATGAAGAGTCTCTTTCTCCTCACACCACCTTGTTCCCTAAGTGTGCATTTTCAGGCAATGTAGCTTTTGATCTGGCATCAGCTCACAGTGCTCTGGACTCCTGGGGCAAGAAATTAGGACCATGCACTTCTGTTTAGAGCAGGCATCCCCAAACTGCGGCCCTCCAGATGTTTTGGCCTACAACTCCCATGATCCTTAGCTAACAGGAACAGTGGTCGGGGAAGATGGGAATTGTAGTCCAAAACATCTGGAGGGCCGAAGTTTGGGGATGCCTGGTTTAGAGGTTGCCCAACTAGTGGGAAACTAGAGACATCACCTGCTGAAAATCCCTGCTCTGGCCTCCATTTCAGGATGGCTGTCTATCCTTCTAGGAAGCATTAACCCAATAGCCAGAGAAGTTATTTTGTGCTTTCTTCATCGTGTTGCCAGATGTTTAATGGCATGCTTTCTCCTGCTCCTTGCTTTGGATGGCCAGAAAATATTGTGCTCTCTTGTCTACTAATCCTGATCCTTTATCCTGATTGCGCCCAATAACATTTACAAATGGCCTAATATTTCTGTATCATCTTTGCTCTTCCGTTTCTGAACTCTTTCATAATACTGTACCTGTGTCAGCTCTGAACTGCAGGTGTGTGCATTCTCTCCAGATTGCGGTCCACTCCGCTGCTGCTCTCTGGCAACATCTGCTTCCTAATAGATGCTACTCTGTGCAAGGTGACTTTTGAAGTCTGTTCCATTACAGAAATGTAGGATCTAACCCTCCCCCATGTTAACTTTAACGGATTATCTGCTTTGGCACTCTCCCAGTTTGCCTGCTTGCATGCTCCCGAGTGAGAAAGGGTAACTTTGCAATGCTGAAGATGGTTAAGTTTCTGGCCAGAAGTACAGTTCCTATTGCATTATTTCACAATATCTGTATTCCAAAGGAAGCTGGTGTAACCCCAGCTGTGCTTAATCTCCGATCCATTAACATATTAGATTCCACAATTGCACTTGCAATAGAGTTTAAATGCAGACTGTTTTCCAGCTCTTTCTCCTTTTCTGGAAACGTAGGCAGATTTCCCCCCTCCAAATGGGCCAACTTTCACCTGTAAATCAAATGTAAACCCCAGTTAGATGACTCAAACCATTCTTTGGTTTAAAAACTGTTACAAACTGAGAGCAGAATTTGGTCCGTTGTATGTATATGCTGATACATGCTGGTGAAACTCAAATCATATGTTAAGTTGAACTTGCCAAATAAATATTTGTCCATCTGCCTCCCTCCACTGTGTATGATTTTCCACTGCGGTTTTACTGCTTGTAATTATGTGACACCTCGGCTGCTGTTATCACCTTGTGCCTTAACAGAACAGTATCAAATTACCCCTCGGTCTGGAATTCAATTTCACTCTATTTTATCTAGCAAAATTGGGCTTGTTAAATGATAAAGGAAAACAATAGATGCATATGGACCAATAGGTCTTTTTCTAAAGCAACAACAACCACCATGTCTTTATAGGAAATGTTTCCTGCTTTAAGGAGCTTATAGTCTAAAAACAAAGGAGGAGGAGAGAAGCCCTGGGATATGTGGTAAGAATGCAAGCAAACATGGCTGCACACAGATTTGGCAAAGCTTAAGGTTGAGAGAGCAGGTATATGGGATGAAATAATACAGACCTCGGCAATGCAGAAGCAATGTGAAAGGTGTGAGCGTGAAACTTCGGAAGGCATGAGTGCAAATTTGTGCAGGACCTTTGTTCTGGGTGGACATCTTACCATGAGGTCAGATGAACGAATATCCACTGGTGGTTGTTAAGGGCAGCAGAATGGAAGAGACAGAGATCTGATCCATGGGCACAGGGGTTCCTGGGGAAGCCCTATGAAGATGAATGAGAGCAGCATAAAAGAGTCAGAGGAGCCAGGATGGTATTCTGGCCACCAAGACGGCATCTAATGGGAAAGTAGTATGGAAGCTGGTCTTCAGCCAGGCGTGGTCCTTCGCTAACAAACACATTCCATCTCCTTATACAGTGTTTTAATAGCTGCTCTTATTTATGGTTTTGTATGTTGTTGGGTCCATTTTAAAGGTGCCCTGGCCCTCCCGAGACTACGAAGCAGCCTGAAAACACAATAAAGAGCATTGTTTTCCAGTTCCTCTTGCTGCAGGCCCCTTGGGCCACATTGTACTATTCTGGCAGCTGCAGCCCTGTGATCTATCTCTGTGTACATCTTGTACATTAATGGAAATGTGTCAGCCATCATCATTATTGCTTTTTAACTAGCCTCTGCTGATTGAAAAATTGACATCACCCTCCTGCTTTGAAGGCAGCAAGAAGCACAGCCATTTGTGGGAGTATCAGATGCAGATCACAAAACAAACAGATGTTAGTGGCCAAATCTGGGAAATTTGATTAGCCGCGTCACATGCAGGGCAGCTGGGGACATTTCTGGCAATGTTTTGGCCTCGTTTAAATATTTAACTGGAGTTTAGAGCATACATAGCACCTTTTTAAAAAAGAATTCTTTATTTTGTAATGTCTTCGTTGGCCTCAGAAGCCACTTTTAAGATGCTGAGAATGTCTTTATGCCCTTAGATGGGAGCTTTTCATCTTCAGGGACTGAGGAACATAGGAAGCTATCTTAAACTTGTCTGTCTGGCCCAGTGTTGTTTCGTCTGACTGGTAGTTCCTGGGAGTTTCACGCAGAGGCCTTTCCCCTTACCTGCTGCCTGATGGTTTCGACTGGAGTAGTTGCTGGGGATTGAATATATACTCACAACCCAGAGCTATTTTATCTTCCCCAAGCCTGAGTTGGCTGTGACCCAGCCACACCCAATTCAAGCCAGTCTCTGCTCCCAGCAAAAAGCAACTTGACAGAGAGAAGCCCTGAACAGCGATTCGTTCAGAGATGCGGCGGCCAGCCTCCTCGGAGTGGGTAATTGTGCTGGGAATAATTGACTTATCCGATCACACCTAATGCAGTAAGACAGCGGGGGAAACTGCCCTTAATGAAGACTGAGTGGAAGGTGGCAGGGCCAGAGCAGTGATTCATTCTGGCACACAGCAGGTCTCTGACACCACCTCCAGCAGGTGCATGCTTCAGTCTCACAGGAGCTTTTAATTATGTGTGGCAACATGAGGTTCCGTGACTGATAGCATTTCCTAACACAAGATACAGTGAAAGACGCTGCATTTGATGCATTTAAGAAAGCAAAAGAAAACCTTACAGTGTAGATTAGGGGTAATGAAACCTTTTGCATCCCAGTCATCGCATTTCCATCTAGCTAATCTCAGGTGGGGTGCATGATTCAAAAGGCGGGGGTGGGGTGGGCCAGAAGCAAAAGTAAGCAGAGCCATGAATGTAAGTGCTTCCTAGGCTGCATACACTTGCCCCCCCCCCCAGGCAAGGAAGAGGCTTTATCAGAGTTGAAGAACACATTCTAGCCAGGAAGGATATGAAAGGTGTGGCTTGGGTTGAGGTATGTGGCCTTGGAAGGTTCCCATGGGTCAGTTATAGATGTCTACATGGCCACATGCAGGCTCCAGGCCATCCCCTGGAATAGAGCCATCAGCAGCTAAACACAGCCTTCATATCTAGAGGCAGTAGTCACCTACATGCAAAGACAGGCTTTGGCGGATTGAGACCAATAGTGGGTCTAACGTTCAAGAAGGCAGTTTGTGCACATGCTGTAGAGGGAGGGGGGGGGAGATGGGGCTTGTCAACCTGGGAAGGGAGCCCACCTTGGAGAAGGAAAATGGATCCTAAACCTCCTCTGCCTTGCGGGGTATCTTCAGGAGAAGAAGAGCTTACCCTACACCAATCCGGAGCAGACCCCCTAAAATGATTGGGTGGTGCCAGAGGTTCCAGGGGGCACCACAAAGTCCCCAGATCGAGACAAAGCTCTCCGGGTGTCTTCCTCTGGAATGCAGTACGGGACGGTCATAACTCTTCAGTCCTGTTGCGCAGCAGCGACACATACCCCAAGATATGTGCACACTCAAAACAGCAGAGTAAAGCTAGAAGCTGAGGCTATGAGGTGTGGCATCGTAAGTACTGTAATTTATTAAGCAATAAATACAGGACAAAACAATCATGGCGTCCTCTCACATCTTCTCCAAGAGAGAGAGAGAAAGTACAAAAGTACAATACAATGGAAGAGATAGGACTGGCTTCCGTTTCCCGCACTTTCCAAGCATGGAATGTAAACACAGACATGTGTTGTAACAATCACACATCCAGCAAAGGGAGAGAATGAAAATGCAGACAGGTGGGGCCTTGTGCGCCTCCGTCTGGCAACTCCTGCAGCCAAGCTGATGCCAAACGTATTGCTCTGCTTTCCTTTGGACCACATCAGCGAGGCCAAGAGGAGGGTCTTGTTATCTGTGCAACCTAGAACTTCCATGCACACTATCTAGGCTTGTGCCCCAGGGAGGCCCCCATTGTCTCTCGAGACAGACGGATGCCAACAATACCCCTGATGTTGGTGACAAAGAAGAGGAAAAAGGTAAGCCACCTTCCTACCTTGATTGTGAGCTTTCAGAGGTACCACAATGGCTGCTGAAATGCTGGGCTGGATGACCTTTTGCCAAGACGTCTTTTGCCAAATCTGTGGGAGGCGAGTAGTTGATGAATTACTTAATGGATGCTTTAGTTGAGATTCCTGCATTGTAGGGGTTTGGACTAGATGACCCTCGGGGTCCTTTCCATCTCTACAGTTCTATGATTCTATTATATTATTCTATGAATTCAAGTAAGTAGAAGCACATTCTTTATGGAAAGGCACCTGTAATTGAGACTGACAGTGCACCAGCTCTGCTTTTAGATGATGTCCAAATGCTCACCATCCAATACTCTTGAGATTGAAAATTTTGCAGCACTGTCTGCTTCTGCAGCACAGTTTTCTCTCTAGTTTGATGCAACTCGGGGATTCTGCAGGGCAGAGCATCTCTGCTAAGGGGGTGTGTGTGTGCATTTTTATTATTCTAGCAAAATACAAATAATGATGGGAGTTGATTTCCCATGCAGCCGTGAGGCCTGACAATTCCTGCTTAGAAATGAATTCTTTCCCACCTCCTTTGAGAAACACAATTATCTTTTTTTTAAAAAAAGCTTTGTAAAGTGTAATAGCAGCATATTAGTATACCACAAGCCCATAGCCAGAATATGTTATCCCCTTTTAAACATCTCTCTGCCATCCATCAGGGGGGGGGGAGGGATTTCTGCTTCCCCCACCCCCTCTCTGTTTAAGAAACCACTTTCTGGAGGGTGAGGTGGAGATTACTGTATCTTGGCAGGAGAGGAAAGGCAGCCAGCCCAAGGTTGCTACTACTGCAACATCAGATTAAAAATCTATGCCATCCTCTTCCAAAACAGGACTAATTTCTCTCGACAGTCTGAAATATTAGCAATACAAATCCATCTGCATGACGGGCAAACTGTACATAAACATATGTACATATGGCACACAGTGGCCGCTGGTTCCCAAGGGACCATTTCCTCTCTCTCTCCTTCCCCAAATTGTGAAACTATAAAAAGCAACCAGACGAGGATGTGTGATCAGTTTGTACCAGGAGCAATTTGCAAGAGTTAGTCAAGAAGGGAGGACTGAATTGGTACAAGGCAACGTTCCTTGTGTTTATGAACAGAGCTCTGAGCAGTCTGTGGCCGTGCCGATACTTCAACATTATGAAATTCTTCATACATATTCAAGCTGCTTCTCTTCCCCTCCCTCTGCGGAATAAACACTAAGAAGGCTATAAGGAAGCACAATGCAATGATGGATTGTTCCTTATATTGAATATGAAAAGCTTTCCTTTTGGAAGGCACAATGGGGTAGGGAAGGTGTTTGTTTTAAAAAACAACAATCACAGAGAAAGGAAAAGAATTGGTATACTTTTAATAAATGAAATTTGCTCTCCTGATGGTGTTTTTCTGCAACTGCTTAGCATTTACTCCGCAGACTTCATTGATGATGACAGAGGGGAGGTATCCGTGGTGCATAAGCCTGAGGTTCACAGAATCCAGATAAGTCTTTTGTTTTATTTTTTAAACGTATGTCCTCCTCTTTTAAAAAAAGGGGGGTTCCCTGTGGGAGGGGCAAAATTTTACCTAGGAATAAGACAGCATGCAATTGGTAAAAAAAAAATAAAGACTCAAATCAGAACAAGAAGAACAGCAACAATTTTTGCAAAGGTTTCTCCTGGGGCCCAAAATAAAAATTAGGCGCTCAGTGAACCTCCTTTAGGGAGGTCATTCCACAAATGGGGTCCCACCACCGATACCTTCTCTTAGGTCTACCCCAGTGCAGAGGGCAGGGGAATATGTTTGAGGGCTTTCAGAGACTGTCTTAACACATGGGGCAAGCTGATCTAGAGGCTTGGGCACAAAGCCCAGTCCATATTTTTGAACTGCAGTGCCCATTATGGCCAGTGGCCAGGGACTGCTTGTTTTCAGAGTCAAAGGGGTGGTGGTGTTTTAATTATTGTTGTAAAGTGAGGGGTTTTTACTATGTTGTGGAGGGAGGCGCCAGTAAATAAACACAGCAAGCAATCAAATATTCCTCTTCGCTGGGTCGCTGGGGGTGGGGAGTGGGGCATCGCTGGCTGTCGAAGGACCCTACCGGTATGTGAGAGGCAGGGTCTCCAAGGGTGTAAAAATACATTAAACACCTGTGAAAGAGGACTTGCATTTTCTTTTTTTCTGCTTCTGTTTTCATTTAGATTAGTGGTATATATATATATATATATATATATATATATATATATAGTATTGCATTATGAAAAAACTTAATAAAATTTTATGGTGGGGAAAAAGGAAGAAGCAGAAGCAGCAGTAATGAGAAATAGAGGGCTATATTTCTTCACTCTTCTTTCCTGGGCTTATTTGAGAGAGGATTTTGTATTTACTTCACCCTGTCTCTTTTTAGATTAGCTGTTTTGTTTATTGTGTTGTATGATGAAAAAGTATCAATAAAAAAATAATGAGGAAAACAACAACAACAAGAAGATAGGAGAATAATAAAATAAATACATCCAAAGTCCCCCCCAGTGACCACTGCTGGTTACTGGGCAACTGTGGGTTTGTTGAATGAACCAATGAATTATGTCTGTTGCTAGCCCAGTGGCCATTTCCATCCTGGCCTTGCCTGCCACATCAGGTCTTTTCAGTCTATGACCCTTTATCCCTTCTTTCCTCTCTATTTCCTTCCTCACATCTCTTTCCAGCTTCTTGTCCCCTCTTTTCAATTTTCTTCTTTGCAGCTTTCCTTCAAGCTCCACTCTTGGAACGTCTTTTTAACTCCCCCACCCCGCCGCCCCTTCCCTTTGCTGGTCCTGTCGTTAGGAGAACATCACAACACCACAAAATACAAATAACTGTATAAATAAAGGACCTACCCATGAGATGTTGTCACAAAAACCGTGCACAAACACTAGGCAATGGAACGAAAAGATCCTCCTGCCCCCCTCCCCCCCCCAAATCTATGATAACCAGTGTGGTGTAGTGGTTAAGAGCGGTAGACTCATAATCTGGGGAACCGGGTTCCCGTCTCCGCTCCTCCACATGCAGCTGCTGGGTGACCTTGGGCTAGTCACACTTCTTTGAAGTCTCTCAACCCCACTCACTTCACAGAGTGTTTGTTGTGGAGGAGGAGGGGAAAGGAGATTGTTAGCCGCTTTGAGACTCCTTCGGGTAGTGATAAAGTGGGATCTCAAATCCAAACTCTTCTAAAAGTGTTCCATAACAAATGCAAACAAACTGTGAAAAACGACTCTGTGCATGTACTTTTCCTTGTTTCTTTGTTTGTTTGGTATAACAAAAAATATTTAATAAAAACATTTTTTTTTTAAAAAAGAAGAGTCCTGCTGGATGAGGTCAAATGGCACACCTCCGTTACAGAATCCTGTTCTCCCAGTGGCCAAACAGACCACTTTTGGAAGCCCACAAGCGGCCCAGAGTGCATCTGTCCGCACTCACAAGCAAGCATTTCGGAGCCTGTAATTGTTCTCAAGTACAGGCCACATAACAGCATGCTTTATTTATTTATTACTAGCTTTTCACAACATCATCAACAACGGGGTCTCAAAAGGCCCACACATAGAAAAAACCCAGAAAGAGGAAGGAGCCAGTGTGGTTTAGTGATTAGAGTGTCGGACTAGGACCTGGGAGACCACGGTTCAAATCCCCACTCAGCCGTGAAGCTCACTGGTTAACCTTGGAGTCTGTTTCTGCTGTATCTCACCTCGCAAAGCGGTTGTAAGTACAAAATGGAGAAGGGGAGTGGAGAGCCACATTGAGCCCTGTCTGGAACACTCTTAACAAGAGACACGTGTGATTTATTCTGCTGGTGATAACCAAAGGGTTGATTAATGTGTAATGTACTCTCTATTGCATTATATCAGGCACCCCCAAACTTTGGCCCTCCAGATGTTTCGGACTACAACGCCCATCTTCCCCGACCACTGGTCCTGTTAGCTAGGGATCATGGGAGTTGTAGGCCAAAACATCTGGAGGGCCGCAGTTTGGGGATGCCTGCATTATGTTCCCAGGATGGTTATACAAATGTTACGACAAAAACCCAAAGCTATAATCCAGAAGCAATGGGGATGTTTGAATGAATATTTAGTAAAACAGAGTCCGGGTACAAAAAATTGGTTGTGTTTGGAATAACTTTGCGGAAAATATAAAAAGAATTCAAAAATTAATGGTTTATATGAGGATTATATGAGAAAGGGTAAATAAGGAAGAACAGAGGATTTTCATTTAAGATAAAAAAGAGCTGTGTGGGAAAGTGGTGGAAGTCTTTTATAAATTCTTTTTTTCTTTTTTTTTCTTTATTGTGGTTATTTCTTTTTGTTGTTGTTATTTCTTTTTTTGGATATAATGGAAAAATATGTATATAAGTTTTTGCATAATAGTGTGCTTAAAGTTATGCAATGTCTGTTTCTTTATTTTCTTTTTAAAGATTTAATATTGTATTGCAATAAATATTTTTAAAAAATTATATTCCCAGGATGATTATACGAATGTTACACAACTCCTTGTGAATTTTTTCCCTATACAGTAGAAACTGTTACGAAAACAAACACAGCAAATAAAACAACGGAAAAATAAAAGCGGTTGCAATAACTGTCTTATTATCTTAAAATCTGCAAAGTTTTGGCAGGTTTTGCAGTGCTTTCAACAACTGAGCTGCTTGAACCCTCCCGCCACTCGGCCTAATCCACACCTGCCCTTGTGTTGAGGAACTAGAGGATGTGGCATGAGGTTGGGCGGAAAGAAAAAGGAGGGAAGAAAACAGGGAATGGATAAAACTGGTAAGAGAGAGAAAGGAAAAGCATGTGATTTGCACAGGAAAAGGTGCAAGTCCAATCCCTGACATCTCTGGATAATGGTGAGAAAACCACTTCCGCATCACACGGAGGTGGTTTTGTGGGCTTGCTCAGAGAGCTCAGCCCCCTCGCGAGGTGGGAGTTCCCGCCTCCGTCATAGCCGGGCCGACCAATGGGGTCGGCCGGGAGGTGGGGCTTCCCTTCTTTTAAACAAACTGGAGGTGGGAACTCAGCCTCTTTCGCCCCGGCTCCCAGCTCGATCGGATCACCCACCCGCCCGCCCTTTAGGCTAGGCAGGTTAGGCCAACGCTGCTATGGACTTTGGTTGGTCGCCTCGGTTGGCCGGGGGGCCTGGTAGGACTTTTTCCACTTGGACTAGCCAAGCTGGTTTTTTCGCCTACCTCATAGCAATTCGTCACAACTTGGTTTGGCGGTTAGGCATTGGAAATTTGCATAAATGGAGAAGGGGGGCAGATTGCGTCATCCTCTGCCCGAAATTGGAGATTTAATCCCGTTAAAGGGGTTCCGAGGGCGGTAGCTTTGTCCTGAGCCTGCGGAGGTCAGGGCCTTAAGGCACCCCCCAACGGTGGCCACAGGAGGTGTCTCAGTAGATGTACATCATTGGGCTCCTTTCTGGTGGTCAATTTCTCCCAGACTGTAACACACGGGTTGCAGTCGGATATAGCCGGTTAGGTTCCAATGCCTAAGCCAATACCGCTCCACATCCGAAACCAATAAAGTTGTGGCCTTTGTTCACCCACGTAAAATCTATTCACTGTGTCTTGTGTCTTATTTCTTGGGGAGGGAGGGACATTGCCACACAAAGAGCCTTGCCTGAACCTCTGGAGAGCCACTGGCAGTACTGAGCCAGAAGGACCACAGGGTGAACTGATATAAGACAGCTCCCTGCGTTTCCTCCTCTATGTGTTTTCTTTGTAGAAAAGCTGGCATTTGTCTATTCTTTTTTCCAGTGCTGAATGATCCATTTTAAAGAAATATTTTTTGTGTGATAGCGGATGCAATCAGATGCCAGCAAAGCTTCTAATCACCTGAAATCATAGGTGAACAAAAGAGAGAAATAAAAGGTAAAAAGGCAAAGGACCCCTGGAATAATAATAATAATAATAATTTATTATTTATACCCCGCCCATCTGGCCGGGTTCCCCCAGCCACTCTGGGCGGCTTCCAACAAAACAGAAATTCTAAAATACAGAAATCCATCAAACATTAAAATACAGAAATCCATCAAACATTAAAAGCTTCCCTAAACAGGGCTGCCTTGAGATGCCTTCTAAAGGTCTGGTAATTGTTGTTCTCTTTGACCTCTAGTGGGAGGGCATTCCACAGGGTGGGTGCCACTACCGAGAAGGCCCTCTGCCTGGTTCCCTGTAACTTGGCTTCTCGTAATGAGGGAACCGCCAGAAGGCCCTCGGAACTGGACCTCAGTGTCCGGGCAGAACGATGGGGGTGGAGACGCTCCTTCAGGTATACCGGACCGAGGCCATTTAGGGCTTTAAAGGTCAACACCAACACTTTGAATTGTGCTCGGAAACGTACTGGGAGCCAATGTAGGTCTTTCAGGACCGGTGTTATGTGGTCTCGGCGGCCGCTCCCAGTCACCAGTCTAGCGGCCGCATTCTGGATTAGTTGTAGTTTCCGGGTCACCTTCAAAGGTAGCCCCACGTAGAGCGCATTGCAGTAGTCCAAGTGAGAGATAACTAGAGCATGCACCACTCTGGAGAGACAGTCAGTGGGCAGGTAGGGACTCAGCCTGCGTACCAGATGGAGCTGATAAACAGCTGTCTTGGACACAGAGTTGACCTGTGCCTCCATGGACAGCTGTGAGTCTAAGATGACTCCCAGGCTGCGCACCTGGTCTTTCAGGGGCACAGTTACCCCATTCAGGACCAGGGAGTCCTCCACACCCGCCCGCCTCCTGTCCCCCACAAACAGTACTTCTGTCTTGTCAGGATTCAATCTCAATCTGTTAGCCGCCATCCATCCTCCAACCGCCTCCAAGCACTCACACAAGACCTTCACCGCCTTCACTGGTTCTGATTTAAAAGAGAGGTAGAGCTGGGTATCATCAGCATACTGATGGACACCCAGCCCAAACCCCCTGATGATCTCTCCCAGCGGCTGCATATAGATGTTAAAAAGCATGGGGGAGAGGACAGAACCCTGAGGCACCCCACAAGTGAGAGCCCAGGGGTCTGAACACTCATCCCCCACCACCACTTTCTGAACACGGCCCAGGAGGAAGGAGCGGAACCACTGCATAACAGTGCCCCCAGCTCCCAAACCCTCTAGACGATCCAGAAGGATGTTATGGTCGATGGTGTCAAAAGCCGCTGAGAGATCCAGCAGAACAAGGAAACAGCTCTTACCTTTGTCCCTAGCCCGCCGGAGATCATCGACCAGTGCGACCAAGGCAGTTTCAGTCCCATGATGAGGCCTGAATCCTGACTGGAAGGGATCCAAATGGTCCGCTTCTTCCAGGCGTGCCTGAAGTTGTTCAGCAACCACTCGCTCAATCACTTTGCCCAAGAATGGAAGATTTGAGACTGGGCGATAGTTGGCCATATTGGCCGGATCTAAAGATGGTTTTTTAAGAATCGGTTTAATAACCGCCTCTTTCAGCGGGTCTGGGAAGGCTCCTTCATGGAGAGAAGCATTTACCAACCCGCGAAGCCCATCGCCCAGCCCTTCCTGGCTAGCTTTTATAAGCCAGGATGGGCAAGGATCAAGGAGACAGGTGGTTGGTTTCACTCGTCGAAGCAGCCTGTCCACATCCTCGGAGGTAACAGATTGAAATTGATCCCACAAAACTTGACTAGACAGGACTCTAGCACTCCCCCGCCCCGGCCCTGCTCCCACGGTGGAGTCTACCTCTTCCCGAATCTGAGCGACTTTATCTGCAAAAAACTTTGCAAAATCATTGCAGGAGATCATGTGGCCCGTACTGGGCCCGGATGGAGCAGGTGGTTCCGCTAAATTGTGAACCACCTGGAAGAGTCTCCTGCTGCTGTTTTCTGCAGATGCGATGGAGATGGCGAAGAAGGTCCTTTTCGCCGTCGCCATTGCCACTTGGTAGGCTCGAAGTTGAGCTCTAGCCCGTGTCCGGTCTGATTCAAAATGAGTTTTCCGCCACCGGCGCTCTAGCCGTCTCAACGACTGTTTCATCGCCCTCAGTGCCGGGGAAAACCACGGGGCTGTCCGGGCTCCATGCAATCTGAGAGGGCGCTTCGGAGCCAGACAGTCAATAGCGCTGGTTAACTCCGCATTCCAGCGGGCCACCAGGGAATCAGCTGAAAGGCCATCGACATGGGATAAAACATCCCCTACCACTCTCTGGAAGCCAATTGGATCCATTAAGTAGCGGGGGCGGACCATCCGAATCGGTCCCACCTCCCTGCAGAGGGGAAGGGTTGCGGAGAAGTCCAGTTGCACCAGAAGGTTAAGTACAGTCAAAGGCGACTATGGGGTTGCAGCGCTCATCTCGCTTTCAGGCCGAGGGAGCCGGCGTTTGTCCACAGACAGCTTTCCGGGTCATGTGGCCAGCAGGACTAAACCGCTTCTGGCACAACGGAACACCGGACGGAAACCAGAGTGCATGGAAATGCCATTTACCTTCCCACCGCCACAGTACAGTGGTACCTCGGGTTACTACAAATGCTTCAGGTTACAAATGCTTCAGGTTACAAACTCCACTAACCCAGAAATAGTACCTCGGGTTAAGAACTTTGCTTCAGGATGAGAACAGAATCGTGCTCCGGCGGTGCAGTGGCAGCACAAGTGGTGCTTCAGGTTAAGAACAGTTTCAGGTTAAGAACGGACCTCCGGAACGAATTAAGTTCTTAACCCGAGGTACCACTGTACCTCTTTATCTACTTGCACTGGGATGCTTTCGAACTGCTAGGTTGGCAGGAGCTGGGACAGAGCAACGGGAGCTCACTCCGTCATGGGGATTCAAACTGCTGACCTTCTGATCGGCAAGCCCAAGAGGCTCAGTGGTTAGACCACAGAGCCACCAGCGCAGTATGTGATGGATTTTTTTGCCCCGTGTAGAACCAAATCTACCCATTTCCATTGTTTTGGGGACAGAGTTAAATCTACCACCCTTCTTTCTCTGAGCTCAATAAACCCTGAGGTTTAACCATCCTCTGTTGTTCAGTTGTATCAGAACCCAGGAACATCTTTACCTAGCGGCCAGCATAGCCTTTAAACTCTATTGTTTTCCTTTTTGAATCTCCTCTGACTCGTGTCTTTGCAGGTCGATATAATCACATCACTGGAAAGGCCCTCAATGATCTAATTGGTTTGGTTGGTAAACACATCTCAGAGGAGAAATAGCACACAGCCAACATTAATTGCACAGCTCCTGCAAGGAACGGCAGTGTTTTCTAAGGATTCCTCTCCGTGCTGACAATGGAGAAGCTCTGTGGTTTGCCTGGCTGGTAACAGCAGCCACCTCCAACTTTCATTATTCCTAAATTGTGAATTGAACGATGAGCAAAAGAGAATTGACAGAGCTACTAATAGCAGCATTTTAAAAGTTATCACACTTTCAGAAGCCTTATAAGATTTCATTAACGTTAATGCAATTCACCCCTGGACATGAGTGATAAAAACCATACTCTTCCAATTGTGTAATAGGTCTATCATCCGTATTATTGCCGCTATTGGTTTCTTTTAAGTACACAATATGTCCTGGGGGAGATGTGGGGAGGGGAAAAGAGATAGCATCTTTTTGCAGAAAGATTCTTCAAAAAGGAACTTATTAATCATGGCTGTATCTTGTGAAGCTGTCATAAAATTGACAACTGAGAAGGCGTCTTCTTGAACTGCCACCAAACATGCCCATAGGAACAGGATTGTTAGGACTGTAGTTGTCAACAAAGGAGTGTGTGTTTGGAATGTAAGTTGAGTGCTTAATGTGTACAACTGGACATTGTGCACATTCACCAGGCCTCATGGAGAATGTGCACATAATCCGCGCATGAAGAGGGAATGGTGCACATTTCCCAGTCATGCAAAATCCCCAACAGGCCTTAGCGAATGTATACATCTCAGCTGCACTTTGTATGTTCTATGGGCGATATGCATAGTCTCTAAGACCCTGCATTGCAGGGGGTTGAGCTAGATCAGGGATAGGCAAACTCGGCCCTCCAGATGTTTTGGGACTACAATTCCCATCATCCCTGACCACTGGTCCTGTAAGCTAGGGATGATGGGAGTTGTAGTCCCAAGACATCTGGAGTTTGCCTATGCCTGAGCTAGATGACCCTCAGGATTCCTTCCTACTCTACAATTCTATGAGTCAAGTCCCCTCACCCAGTCTCTTGTTTGGACGTACACAAGCTTTGCCTCCTGGGATTCTTCTGGCCCACTGCCTAATGTTATCTGGCCCACTAGATCCCCCCCCCATCAAGCAGCCTATCAGTAGGAAGAAGGGGTGGGACTTCAAATGGTCCCAGTGCAGCAGACCCCTTCTTAGAGGGCTTGAGCATGGGGCAGGAGCAGAAGGAAAAGAAAAGGGGTTTAAATCAACCCCTTTGAGTTTGGTACAGACACCAGTACTTGCTACAAAATTGTAAGCTTGATCAGGAGCGCCACGCCTGCATCGAGGCACTCACATGTTAGGCCACATTTTTGGTGCAAAGCGAAGCAGGGAAGTAATGCCTGGAGTTCAGAAGTGACTCAGCAATTTGAGTGGCTTTTCAGCCCGGACAACAAAGACGGCAGTCATGTCCTTAAGTTTCTTTTTAATAAGATTACTCAATTGCTTGTTACCTGGAGCTCTCGAGTCTGCCATAAATCGTTATGTCCTTACAAGAAAAGTCGCCCGCTCTTTGTGAAGTGTCCCTTATTCCTCCTGGATCCAGGGTGCTCAGCGGCCTCTCGCACTCTCCATCTTCGCAGGGATTGTTTGAGGGGGCAGCCAGAGTATTGGCTGTGGAAAGTGAGCCAGTCGCCTTGCAGCAAGTAGAAGTATCCCATAAGCTGTCGGTGCTGCTGAAGGAATCAGGCAGATGTGTACAACACATCCATAGATCTGCTGGGTTGAAAAGTACTGTTGCAGGTTTGGGGGCGGGAGTCAATCTGAGTCCCTTCCAATTCCTGGGATTCTGTATCGGTAGGGTGGAATGCAAGCTTGCCAAAGCAGTCCCTTTGTCAAGGCCAGTGGTTTCCAAGCAGTGTGCCACGGGTACCGCAGGCAACACTGCCCTCTGCCCCTTTTTCCTCCCCCCCCCTCTTCTGATGCTGCTCTCTTGCATCTCTGCCTCCTTGCAGGCTTGCACAGCTGTTTGTTGCAGCAGCCCTGGCTACAAGCTCTGCAGGCGAATAGTGCCTCTGGGGCTGGCCAGGGGGTGCTGGTTGCCAGGAACTTAGCTGGCCTCAGAGTAAGCAAGCAGGCAGGCGAGGGAGCCCAGCCAGCCAGTCCACCGGCCCTTGCTGTTGGGAATGGACAGACAAGTGGGAGGCTACGCAAGCAGACAGGCAGTGCACTGTCCTTTCTTGTGCTTGCTGTGTGCAAGGCCTGCTTGGGAGCTGAGTGCCCAGTGCTGAAGGGGAGCCCGTTGCTGCTACTGTGGCCTCCCAAGGGAAGGTGCTGGCCTCATGTTCACCTTTGACCAGGCCCCATTGGGCCACTAAGGCTGAGGGCATCCTCTGTCCAGGCCCCTGCGGGGCAGTGTGAGGAGGCACCTCTCTTTAGGGCGAGGGGGGGCAGCTCTGAGACCAGGGACAGCAGCAGCAGATGCCCAGAGGAGTCCCAAGGAGAGGGGAGAAGAGAGGAGGCTGAGGGAACCCTCCACAAAGAGTTTGGATTTGATATCCCGCTTTATCACTACCCTAAGGAGTCTCAAAGCGGCTAACCACCTCCTTTCCCTTCCTCCCCCACAACAAACACTCTGTGAGGTGAGTGAGGCTGAGAGACTTCAGAGAAGTGTGACTAGCCCAAGTTCACCCAGCAGCTGCATGTAGAGGAGTGGGGATGCGAAACAGGACCCCCAGATTACAAGTCTACCATTCTTAACCACTACACCACACTGGCTCCCCACAAGGGAGGGTGTTCGAAAAAGGGTGGAGAAGCTCTGCAGGCAAGGGGTGACATAACTGGGCTCCTGAGCCCCACGGGGTGCCACAGAAAGAATGACGTTGGTCAAGGAGCTGTGGACTCAAAAAGTTGAAAAACTCTGGTCTAGGCAATGGCTTTGGCCGACTGGTTAAGCAACACAATTTACCATAACCAAAGAAGTTCCTCGGTGCCATAGGACAAATGGGTTGGTCTCCCTGCCCTACACCTGCTAGATAAGAGAATAGCCAGAGTAGTGTGTGAGGAAGCAGGAAGCCCTCTTGAAGCTGGGCACAGAGTCATTCTTGCTCTGTGCTGGATCCAGAGCTGAGATGAATGAATCCAGTGGTTTACTTCCAGTGGGTCTATCATTCATACTATTGCCACTGTTTGTTTCCTTTAAGTACACAATACTGTGAGAAAAGCAGAAGAGAGAGAGAGAAGCAGATTGTATCACTTTGCAGTAAGATTTTTCAACGGGCTGCACTCAAGGGTACTAAAGGAGCTTGCGGAGGCAATCTCAGAGCCTCTGTCTATAGTTTTAGAGAGTTCTTGGAGGACAGATGAGGGCCGTGCAGAATGGAGGTTTTTGTCCCCATCTTCAAAAAAAAGGGGGGGGGAGAAGACCCAGGTAACAACTGACTGGTGAGATCGACATCAATAGGTCCCAGAACAGATAATTATACAGTCAGAAAAGGAAGCTTAGAAAACACTTAGTAAAGGATGCTACTAAGCCTTCGGAAGGCACTTGAGAACCCCAGGAATTTCTTACTGCTCAGAGATTGGGAGGGCATTTGGAGGTAAGGGTGGGAGGCTGAGTTGTAGAGAGGGACCTTCTCTGCTTCAATTAAAATCTGAGCTGGAGAATAACTCCCAGGTCTGATTAAAATCTGCTGGACAATAAAAACATAAGAGGAGCCTCCTGGATCCGGCCAACGGCCCACCCAATCCAGCATCCTGTACTCACCGTAGCCAAGCAGATGCTTGCGGGAAACCTACAAACAGGATTGGAGTACACTCTCCCTTCCTATAGTTTCCCAAAACTGGTATTTGGAAGCATTGCTTCCTCCAACTGTGGAGGCAGAACATAGTTCTCATGGCTAGTAGCCATCAATTGCCCTTTCCTCCGTCAATTTGTCTAATCCTCTTTTAAAGCCGTCTAGGTTGTTTGCCACCTCTGCCTTCTGTGAGAGTGAGTTCCAGGCCTGATCAGACTGCCATGCCTGATTAAAATCTGAGCCAGATAATAACTTCCTGTCCTGCAGTGCTAGCCTTGTATTTGAGGCAAGCATTACAATCACCCAAATTCATTTCTACCAAGCCAAGAAATGCTGATTTTGGCACCACCACTAGTTCCACCCCCCCCCCCCGATGATAGAACATTCAAGAATGCCTTATTTGCCTTATAGTCTGGTGTGGCGCAGTCCCTGCAAAGCTCTGCAACCTGATAACTCTCTGTGCAGTTTTTTAGGGTTAGTTGAAATGTCTGCTGTGTATCTGGAGTCCATCAGGGTGACTGGAAACTTTTGACTCATGGTTGATGCCAGGAGTATTGGTGGGCAAAGGGAAGGAACTGAATGCCTTGGCTGGTGTTGGCTGAGGGGGAAATCCCTCCCTTTTTTAAAAAAAATAAAATAAAAATGTAACATTAGCATTCTCAACAGCTTTACTCTGAAAATGGTTCAGGCTTTCTGTTTTAAATTCAGCATTACAAATTGGAAATGTTTTATTCAAGTGTTAAAAAAATACAAATGCAACTAGATCCGAACGGGATGGTGTCAGCCTGCCAGATGCATGGCATCTAATGGGCCTCTCCAGCACTGGAGCCTGGAGGCTTTGCATGTGATGTGATAAATACTTCTGTTTTGGTGGTGGTTGAATTATTGAAACAGGGGGGGGGATACCGTAGTTTTGATTTTCTTGCATTGTTGCTTTAAAAGAAATACCTGGCTTTGGGGAACGAGCAAAACAAAATGAAAACCACCCCAGAATGTCTCTCTCTCTCTGTGTGTGGGGGGAGCTTATAGAGAAAGAGTCCTTCTTTTCTCCTGGGAAATCTAAGTAGCATACAGCTGCTCCCTAATAACAGGCAAGTGAGGTTGTTTGGGCTGAGACAAGAGCCCCGACTGCGTGGGCCCCGTGGATCATCTCCTGGCACTGCTGTGGTCCACAGCTTACAGCAACCACCTCTGAGAGAAGCGTCTTTCCCTTGAGGTGCAAGCCTTGCTACATGGAAATCTTGCAAGAGAAGTTCATGGAGTGCTTGTCTTCATCTATTGCCATGCCTGGGACATCTGGTTTTGCCTGCATGTACACACACTGGATTGTGCCAGCCAATCAAAAGGAGCCCAGTGGGCTCCCTGTGCTTTTCAGTGGAGGGACCACTCTGTCCACATGCTCCTTTTGTACATGAAAAAAGGGTCCCTGAGCTGAAAAGGAAGTTTATGAAGGTGAGGGAAGGCCTCACATAGAATCCACAGGAGATGGTGACGGCCACCAGCCTAGATGACTTTAAAAGAGGATTATGGATGGGCGAAGGGTTGCTGTGCTCTGTCTTCACAGTTGGAGGCAGTAATGCTTATGAACTTTCTTCTTTTCTTCTTTGGCGATCACTCGTAGCTGAGTAAGATTGTCTTCCTCTTTCCAGGCGGGCATTGATCACGGTGAGTATTTGTCAAGCATGCCTTCCTCTTAGCATGTTTCCCCCTTTCGTCCTGAGTTCAAGCGTCTTCAAAGCCCATGAGACCTTTGCTAAAGGCTGTTCTCCAACTGGAGCGCTCGCAGGCCAGTGTTTCCCAGTTTTCGGTGTTTATACTACATTTTTTTAAAGATTTGCCTTGAGACAGTCTTTAAACCTCTTTTGTTGACCACTAGCGTTACGCTTTCCATTTTTAAGTTCGGAATAGAGTAGTTGCTTTGGAAGACGGTCATCAGGCATCCGCACAACATGACCAGCCCAACGAAGTTGATGTTGAAGAATCATTGCTTCGACACTTCTGAACACCAGGTGCTGGAAACCATAGGAGGGAAGAGGACTCTTGTGCTCAGATCCTGCTTGTGGATTTCCCACAGGCACCTGGTTGGCCCCTCTGAGAACGGGATGCTGGGCTAGATGGACCATCGGCCTGCTCCAATAGAATCTTCTTTAGGTGGAAGTGTGGTGGAACTCCCATGGCTTCATGTACTCTCCAAATGATTCCATGTTTCCCCATCTAACAATGGACACCATAAGACCAACATTCAGTGGTGCTGCTTAGTCTTTACAACAGGAAACTCAAGTGCACCAATGGGATGCATGGTTTGGGCTGGACCTTATTAATTGCCCTTAATTATGAAAAGCTGTACAGAGGGGTTTGCATGTTCCCTTTGCCTTTGCCAAACAGGAGGCCGGTTTTTCCATATTCTCTTTTATTGATTTCCCCACTCACGCCCAGGCTTTTATGTTGGAAAGGGGAAAAGTACTGTAATTGCCAATAAAGAAGCAGTGTGGCTTTAATAGGAGGAAAATAGACCAGAGAAAAACACTCCAGTATCGCATTGTATTGTGCTGGGTTGATGCTATTTATAACAGGCTGTGCATTTGAAATTCAGTAAATTCATGCCGGTTAACTTCTGTTTAGAAGCATAGCTATGTGGGGATGTGTCGGGTGGCCTCTCCGTGTATATTTTGTTTTTATTAAAAGTTGAAAAAGTAGTGCCCCATTCACCCTACTAGACCACCCCCCCACTGCTAAAAAGCAATATAATAATAATAACAATAATAATAACAATAATAATAATAATAATAATTTATTATTTATACCCCGCCCATCTGGCCGGGTTCCCCCAGCCACTCTGGGCGGCTTCCAAAAAACCAGAAATTCTAAAATACAGAAATCCATCAAACATTAAAAGCTTCCCTAAACAGGGCTGCCTTGAGATGCCTTCTAAAGGTCTGGTAATTGTTCTCTTTGACCTCTAGTGGGAGGGCATTCCACAGGGTGGGTGCCACTACCGAGAAGGCCCTCTGCCTGGTTCCCTGTAACTTGGCTTCTCGTAATGAGGGAACCGCCAGAAGGCCCTCGGAGCTGGACCTCAGTGTCCGGGCAGAACGATGGGGGTGGAGACGCTCCTTCAGGTATACCGGACCGAGGCCGTTTAGGGCTTTAAAGGTCAACACCAACACTTTGAATTGTGCTCGGAAACGTACTGGGAGCCAATGTAGGTCTTTCAGGACCGGTGTTATGTGATCTCGGCGGCCGCTCCCAGTCACCAGTCTAGCTGCCGCATTCTGGATTAGTTGTAGTTTCCGGGTCACCTTCAAAGGTAGCCCCACGTAGAGCGCATTGCAGTAGTCCAAGCGAGAGATAACTAGAGCATGCACCACTCTGGAGAGACAGTCAGTGGGCAGGTAGGGACTCAGCCTGCGTACCAGATGGAGCTGATAAACAGCTGCCCTGGACACGGAGTTGACCTGTGCCTCCATGGACAGCTGTGAGTCTAAAATGACTCCCAGGCTGCGCACCTGGTCTTTCAGGGGCACAGTTACCCCATTCAGGACCAGAGAGTCCTCCACACCCGCCCGCCTCCTGTCCCCCACAAACAGTACTTCTGTCTTGTCAGGATTCAATCTCAATCTGTTAGCCGCCATCCATCCTCCAACCGCCTCCAAGCACTCACACAGGACCTTCACCGCCTTCACTGGTTCTGATTTAAAAGAGAGGTAGAGCTGGGTATCATCAGCATACTGATGGACACCCAGCCCAAACCCCCTGATGATCTCTCCCAGCGGCTGCATATAGATGTTAAAAAGCATGGGGGAGAGGACAGAACCCTGAGGCACCCCACCACCACTTTCTGAACACGGCCCAGGAGGAAGGAGCCAGCATGACAGTGCCCCCAGCTCCCAAGCCCTCTAGACGGTCCAGAAGGATGTTATGGTCGATGGTGTCAAAAGCCGCTGAGAGATCCAGCAGAACAAGGGAACAGCTCTTACCTTTGTCCCTAGCCCGCCGGAGATCATCGACCAGTGCGACCAAGGCAGTTTCAGTCCCATGATGAGGCCTGAATCCTGACTGGAAGGGATCCAAATGGTCCGCTTCTTCCAGGCGTGCCTGGAGTTGTTCCGCAACCACTCGCTCAATCACCTTGCCCAAGAATGGAAGATTTGAGACTGGGCGATAGTTGGCCATATTGGCCGGATCTAAAGATGGTTTTTTAAGAAGCGGTTTAATAACCGCCTCTTTCAGCGGGTCTGGGAAGGCTCCCTCATGGAGAGAAGCATTTACCAACCCACGAAGCCCATCGCCCAGCCCTTCCTGGCTAGCTTTTATAAGCCAGGATGGGCAAGGATCAAGGAGACAGGTGGTTGGTTTCAATCGTCTAAGCAGCCTGTCCACATCCTTGGAGGTAACAGATTGAAATTGATCCCACAAAACTTGACTAGACAGGACTCTAGCACTCCCCCGCCCCGGCCCTGCTCCCATGGTGGAGTCTACCTCTTCCCGAATCTGAGCGACTTTATCTGCAAAAAACTTTGCAAAATCATTGCAGGAGATCATGTGGCCCGTACTGGGCCCGGATGGAGCAGGTGGTTCCGCTAAATTGCGAACCACCTGGAAGAGTCTCCTGCTGCTGTTTTCTGCAGATGCGATGGAGACGGTGAAGAAGGTCCTCTTCGCCGTCACCATTGCCACTTGGTAGGCTCGAAGTTGAGCTCTAGCCCGTGTACGGTCTGATTCAAAATGAGTTTTCCGCCACCGGCGCTCTAGCCGTCTCAACGACTGTTTCATTGCCCTCAGCGCCGGGGAAAACCACGGGGCTGTCCGGGCTCCATGCAATCTGAGAGGGCGCTTCTGAGCCAGCCAGTCAATAGCGCTGGTTAACTCCGCATTCCAGCGGGCCACCAGGGAATCAGCTGAAAGGCCATCGACATGGGATAAAACATCCCCTACCACTCTTTGGAAGCCAATTGGATCCATTAAGTAGCGGGGGCGGACCATCCGAATCGGTCCCACCTCCCTGCAGAGGGGAAGGGTTGCGGAGAAGTCCAGTTGCACCAGAAAGTGATCTGACCATGGCACTTCTTTTGTTTCGCTTTTACTTAATGTCAGATCACCAACATCCATAGAGGTAAACACCAAGTCCAAGGCATGTCCGCAGCTATGAGTTGGGCCAGACTTATTCAGGGACAGCCCCATGGTGGCCATGCTTTCCACGAAGTCCCGAGCGGCTCCTTGTAAGGTCGTGTCGGCATGGATGTTAAAATCCCCTAAGACAACCAAGCTAGGTGTCTCCAGGAGCACATCCGACACGACCTGAAGCAGCTCAGGCAGGGAATCCTTGGTGCAGCGGGGAGGTCGGTACACCAAAAGGAATCCTGTACTGCCTCTATTGCCCAACTTCCAGAACATGCACTCAGAGAACTGGGTCTTCCCAATAGGACGCCTGGTGCAAACTAATGACTTCCTAAAAATCACTGCAACCCCCCCTCCCCGCCCAGATGGCCTGGGTTGCTGTGCATAAGAGAAACCTGGTGGGCAAGCAGCGCCAAGAACGGGCCCATCGGCTTCCTCCAACCAGGTCTCTGTCACACATGCCAGGTCAAATCCTCCATCCACAATCAGGTCGTGAATGGCGGTGGTCTTATTCATCATCGACCTGGCATTGCACAGCAGCACCTTCAGGTCATGTGGGTATCCCTTGCCTATTCCAATATCCGTCCGGTCAGGACCAGACCTGGAGGCAGGGATAGTCCTCAGACAACGACTAAGTCTGCCTCCTCGGTAATGACATGGTCTGGTCTTAGCGTAACTCCTCCTCCTACCCGTGACCACTGAGATCGGTTGTTCCAGTGCACCCCCCCTGTGGAATCTGCCCCAGCCATTTTGCTTGCTGGGACCCCCTCCCGGGCAGCCCTGACCCCTCCCCTTAAAAGCAAAATAAAACCTCTGTAAAAAACAGCAGAGAACTCAACAAAAGAAGAACACAAAAAAGACAATAAAACAATAAAACCAAAAACAATAAAAATTACAAATACACTAAAATTTAACAGATTCCCACATCCAACTAAAAATCCCTCCCACCTACCACCCCAAACACAATAAAACAATAAAACCAAAAACAATAAAAATTACAAATACACTAAAATTTAACAGATTCCCACACGCAACTAAAAATCCCTCCCACCTACCACCCCAAAGAAGATAAAAACATAAAAAATTCTTTAAAAAGCATTTTAAAAAGAACTCTGTGCTGTTTCAAGTTCCCCTGGGCAGCACCAGCAGCAGAGCAGTGGCAATCTAACAATCTAACAATACAGTTAGATACCTTTTAAATACATAAAGTTAAATACACGAAGCTACTTATATTATGTCATGGCTGTTCTTCGGGTATTCTCTGACTCCCTAAGGAGAAAAGAGGAGGTGGATGCACGGCAGGAAGGAGGTCAATGAAAGGGCCACAGCTCAAGGGTCGAACCACTAAATGCAGATGGTTAAGGGTTCAGAATGCAAGAGTCCTGCTGGATCAGGCCAGTGGCCCATCTAGACCAGCACTGTGTTCTCACAGTGGCTAACCAGATTCCTGTGGGGCCTGAGAAGACCTCTCCCAGGATCTCAGCCTAAGACCTTGGAGAGCTGTTGACCTCACTCATCACTGAGTTGCCCAGACTGAGGAGCAAATCTTTGAACGAGCAGATCTCTGGGAATGTCTGATTCCCAGGACCAGGAGGAATCTTGGCTGCTGTGCTTAGTGTCCCAGAACAAACTGCCTGCAGATGCCTTCAACTGACTAATCTGTCTTGCCATGTGTAGTGATGAGATCATACAACAGACAAAAAAAGCTGAAAGACAATCTCTCTCTTTTTCCAACTGGAAAATTCCAGGAATCAAAGCCGTTTTTCTTCTTCAGGTCCTGTTGAGATGCTTCCTTGTCATAGCTGCCAAGTTTTCCCTTTTCTCGCGAGGAAGCCTATTCAGCATAAGGGAAAATCCCTGAAAAAAAGGGATAACTTGGCAGCTATGTTCCTTGTTTTTGCTGCATCAGACTAAGTAAGGATGCAGTCATTACCCTGATTACCTGAGACTTCCATTGGATTCAATGGGACTTCCGAGTAGACATGGTTCGAATTTGGCTGCAACATACCTGCCCCTCTGGAACCTGGAGAAAGCCGATTTTCGAGAAACAAATATGCTATGGAATATGCCTCCAGTGTCAAGATTCCTGATTATGAACAAAGACTCTGGTGATGTCAGCTGTAAACTGTGCGGTCTCTTCACGCTGGGAGCTTGTGACAGTTTTTTTTCTCTTCAATTTCCCCCCAAACACATTATTCTTTGCCAGTTACATTGCTACAACAACATTTCAAAGGAGGAGAACAAAGTGGAGCAGAAGCTGTCAGATATAGCTATAAACTTGAGTGCAATTACAGACGCAAATTACTGTGTTCCAGCAAATCTTGGTTTAATCCAAGTTAAGCAATCACCGCCTGCTTGGTATCTGATGATTAACCTCTTCTCTGTGGGCAAACTCTCCCCACCAAAACAAATGTAATGTTTTCCTTAGCCGGGGTGGGGAGGCAGAATTTTAAGAAGATGAGGCATAGGGATGAGGTTTGCGTTTAAAGGGGTTCTGACCTAATTCACATTCCCCAAAACAATATGTGGACAGAATAAAAGCAGCCTTCAAAATTCGCTCCCCTCTGAATTTTGCAGTTCAGTCCTCCAGCCTAGTAACGTGTACAAAATTCATGCACTGGGGGGGGGGGTGACGTGTCCATAAAAAAACCCACATATACTGGTGAAAATAAAAATTGGGGAAATCACCTCATAAAAAATGGGTATCACAGGAAAAAACTGTACACGGAAATGTCAGGAGAAATGCCCACTAAAATGTAGATGAATTTTCATAAGGACTATAGACAAAATTGTAATGTGGGAAACTAAAGACCGAGAGAGGTATTGCCTCGCCCTGCTAGTTGAAATCCTTTTTATTGGAGTGATTGTGGAGCAGCCTTTGAGCACCTTGGTACTTTTAGATGTCATTGGACTCCAACTTCCCTCAGCCCCGGCCAGCATGACCAATGTATAGGGATTATATGAATTGGAGTCTAATAGCATCAGAGGGCCACAGGTACCCTAGCCCTGTGAGACAAGTTTGATGCTCGCTCATAGGTAAGTCCCTTTGAATTAGGAAGTGTGTTTGGCATTGCATCTCAATCCCATGAGGCAAAAAGTCACACCTTTCCCCTCTAGTCTTAAGTCATCCTCCTGAAGCCCAAGCAGAACAGCTAACAGTGTGGTTCTTGGTATGCCTGCTTAGAATTAAGCCCCATTAATTTCAACGGGACTTATTCCCAGGTAAATGTATAGGATTTCAACCTGAGAAGGGAAAAGGGGATATCATTGAAAAAGAACTCGCCCCTTTCGATACTGAAGCAACAGTTACGTATTTCTGTGAATTGCAAGCTGATTCTCCACTCCAGACAGGTATTCAGAAACTTTGTTCCTTTACAATAATCCTTTGTAGGGAATTAAAATGTTTGTCTCTTCCTCTTTTTGAGAATCAGTAGCTGTGATCTGCATAATGCCTTTTGATGACAATAGAAACAGTGAGCTGATTATGAAAGAATGGAGTCGGCGGGCTGCTTGTTTCATTAATTCTGTAACTCTGAATGCTCAGAGAATAGCAGGGCTTAAAGTTCTCTTTGAAGGATATGCCTCAATGCTGATGTTTACGCTGCAGTTCCCTGGGCACTCTTTAACAAATATGTTTTAAATGCCGTGATGTGTCTGAACATTATCTTGATGTATTAAATGTTGTGATACATTCTTTGCATTATGCTTTCTGAATTGCTTTTAGTGCCTCTGATAAATAGTATGTAATGCTCAAAACAGGTTAGGCATACTAAGAAGTTGGGAGCGTGTTTGCAAATGGAAAGTAATCTCTCTTTTTTTGGCACCTTCTGGTGGTGTGTGTGTGTGTGTTTTTGGCGGGGGAGAACTATAGCTCACTGGGAGGGCACCTGTTTCAAGTGCATGTTTTGCATGCATAATGTCCCAGGTAGGACCTGTCTGAACCTGTGGAGAGTTAGAATCATAGAGTTATAGAATCGTGGAATCATAGAGTTGGAAGAGACCCAAGGGTCATCTAGCCCAACCCTGTGCAATTCAGGATTCTCAAAGAAAGCACCCAAGACAGATGGCCATCCAATTTCTGCTTTAACACTTGCAATGAAGGAGAGTCCACAACCTCCTGAGGTTACTGCCAGACAGTGTACAGCAGGAATGAGGAACCCTTTTTCAACCCATCAGATACTTTCCCCAGTATACCTGCCAATCCCAGACAAAAAGTGGGGGTAAGGCCAGGACTTCCATGCTCTGCTGATGGGCCTCCCAGAGGCATCTAGCTGGCTACCCCTGGAGGAAGGATGCTGGGCTAAATTTGAATTGATCTAGCTATACAGTTCTCATATCTTAGCTCCAAAGAAATGCCATCACTTTCATTCATTATTTGGCTAGCTGAGTATACAAAGGCATTTTATATAGTGATCTTTTCCAATTGACATCAAAATAACAGCAAAGTTATTTTCCAGCCTTTTCTTTGTTGGTCCAGTTCCTGGGAAATAGATCTTCCTTGCTATGCACAGAGCGGAGATTCTTAATAAATTAACATTCGTGCTGACAAATTTAATATGCTTTGGTCAGATGAAGATGGCAGGGAATGACATGGAGCAAAAGCAAAAAGCAGGCAGGCAACATGAAGGTTCTTCTCCACACACACACACACACACACACACACACACACACACACACACTTTCTACTTATTCCTAGACCTTAGGCATCTTAGGCAGAATGAGGGTGGTGAGTATGGGACAGGAAGAACTTCAGGAGACAGTTAATTGGGAGGAAGGGTAATTAAGGAAGATAGGTGCACTTGGACACCTAAAAGGTCTTAGATCAGGCATCCCCAAACTTTGGCCCTCCAGATGTTTTGGCCTACAACTCCCATGATCCCTAGCTAACAGGACCAGTGGTCGGGGAAGATGGGAACTGTAGTCCAAAACATCTGGAGGGAAGTTTGGGGGTGGGCTTGAAGGCATCCTGTGCAAGTTTGCAGATGACACCAAAGAGAACAACAATTACCAGACCTTTAGAAGGCATCTCAAGGCAGCCCTGTTTAGGGAAGCTTTTAATGTTTGATTTCTGTATTTTAATGTTTTGTTGGAAGCCGCCCAGAGTGGCTGGGGGAACCCGGCCAGATGGGCGGGGTATAAATAATAATAATAATATATTATTATTATTATTATTCCTGGAAACCTCACCTGTCCTGATTTGTTCAGTCAAGGAAGTTTGCCCACTCCTGTTTCCTAATGGAGTGTTTCTCTTCCCAATGGATATGTCTGAACAGGTCCCAAATTAAGGGCAGGTCTCTGCCTTCCCCTCTCAGAATGGAATAGCAACCAATCCCTCGGGGAATTGTGGCTCTGTGAGGGGAAGAGGGGTTGGGGGTCTCCTAGCAATTCTAATCACCCTTAACAAATTACAGCTCCCAGATCTCTTTGAGGGAAGCCGCAACTGTTTAAATTGGTATTGTAGTGCTTTAAACGTGTGGTGTTCATGTGGCCTAAGTCACCACTAGACTCTGGGATCATGGCAGGAGGCAACCCCAAATCAGCTTCCCTACCCTGGCAGTGCATTGATTGTAGCTTTGAAGATCTGGCCCTAAAACATAATTGCTAGGTTAAAAGGGAGCATACTTACAGCTCGATTTGTGTTTCCGATGGATGGTGTTTTCCTCCATGGGGGTGGGGAGGAACATTACCTCCCCCTTTCAGAATGAAACTTCTGGGACAGAAGTTCCCTTGAGGCATCTTGTTAATCATGTTACGAGTGTGTGTTCTCCCTTTCGTAGGAGGTGTTCCCTGCCTCCAGCCAAGCTTCTAAGCATAATCTCTATAGCTCTCCTTTATAAGCTGCCTTTTATATTTCTGCAGCGTTGTAGCTTGAGTTCCTTCTGAATAAAAGCACCTTTTCATGCCCTCTGTGTAATATGAATCCATCGCAAACGATGTGAGCGAGGAATGAATGTTTTGCTTAGAAAAGAACACTCTGCTCTCCGGGGGGGGGGGGGGCGACCAACGTCACTGCATTCTTGGATGCAGAGTGTTCTCCTGAAAGCTAAAAATTAAGAGCGGAAGAATAGGATGCTGGATCAGGCCAATGGCCCATCTAGTTCTCACAATCACAAGCCAGGTACCTACTGGAAACCAACGAGCAGAACATAAGTCCAGGAACACGCAATAGTCCAACCCCAGTCCACTCTGGGGCCCTGATCCACCTGCCCTGGGTGGATCCTCCATCTTGAGTAGTTTTTAACTAGGTGGTGGTTTGTTTGTTTGTTTACTTTGTTTAAACCCCCTAGTTAATAATACAGCCAGGATGGGGGAGGAGGGAGAAGACATTGTGTATTTTCTCCCCACCAACCAACAGCAACAGGTTCCGTTCTGTGCAGTGCTCCATCGCAAGCAACCTCTCTGCGGGGAAGGTGTGCTTGCAAAGGAACCGCTTGCACCCTACAGAAGCATATTGGAGGCAGAAAGCAGTAATCAAGGTTAATAGCCATTGATAGCCTTTAACTCCAATGATTTGTCAAATCCTCTTTTAAAGACATTCAAGTTGGTGGCCATAACTGCCTCTTGAGGAAGGGAGCATAGCTGCCAAGTTTTCCCTTTTCTTGCGAGGAAGCCTATTCAGCATAAGGGAAAATCCCTTTAAAAAAGGGATAACTTGGCAGCTGTGGAAGGGAGTTCCACAGTTCAACTGTGTGAAGTCCTTTATTATATCTGTCCTGAACTTTTCAACATTTTGCTTCATCAGATATCCATGAGTTCTGGTGTTATGAGAGAGGGGGGGGGATGCCACTCTTGGCATGCCATGCATGATTTTCACATTGCTTCTCACTTCTTTCTTGCTTTTCTCTGAGCTAGGTAAAGGTAAAGGGACCCCTGACCATTAGGTCCAGTCGTGACCGACTCTGGGGTTGCACGCTCATCTCGCTCTATAGGCCGAGGGAGCCGGCGTATAGCTTCCAGGTCATGTGGCCAGCATGACAAAGCCGCTTCTGGCAAACCAGAGCAGCACATAGAAACGCCGTTTACCTTCCCGCTATAGCGGTTCCTATTTATCTACTTGCATTTTGATGTGCTTTCGAACTGCTAGGTTGGCAGGAGCTGGGACCATAGCTGCCAAGTTTTCCCTTTTCTCGTGAGGAAGCCTATTTAGCATAAGGGAAAATCCCTTTAAAAAAGGGATAACTTGGCAGCTATGGCTGGGACTAAGCAACGGGAGCTCACCCCGTCACAGGGATTCGAACCGCCGACCTTTTGATCAGCAAGCCCAAGGCTCTGTGGTTTAGCCCACAGCGCCACCTGGGTCCCCAAATATTGCAACCCTTCCTAATTGGAGAGTTGCTCCCCCACCCTTAATAATTTGCTTGCCCTTTTCATAGAATCATAGAATTGTAGAGTTGGAAGGGACCCTGAGGATCCGTTTGGCCTTCGGACTGACACAGCCTGACCCCACGGTTACCCTCCCCTAAGGTTTTATTTCATAATGGTTTTATCTTATTCGTAGATTTTTAATTTTAAAATTGAATTTTAACATTGTATTAATCTGCGTTTTAACTGAATTGTTTCTTTTATACTTGTGTTATTATTTGTTGTTAGCCGCCCTGAGCCCGGTCTTGACTGGGAAGGGCGGGGTATAAATAAAAATTATTATTATTATTATTATTATTATTATTATTATTATTATCTAGTCCAACCCCCTGCAATACAGGAATATGCCATTGTCCCATATGAGGATCAAACCTGCAACCTTGGCATTATCAGCACTGTGCTCTAACCAACTGAGCTATCCACACACTAAACAGTCATAGGATCATAGAGTTGGAAGAGACCACAAGGGCCATCCAGTCCAACCCCCTGCCAAGCAGGAAACACCATCAAAGCATTCTTGACATATGCCTGTCATTACTCTTTTAATGTAGTTGCAAGTTACTACTACCTGAAAGCTCTCCACACCTAAGCAAGTGTCTGCCTCTTCTCCATTAGTGGTACAGTACTTAATAACAAACGCTCTGTTTAATAAAACACTTTGGGTAAGTGAACCTTATTCCCGCTTCCTTGAGGGTATCTCTTATCGGGGCTCTCATAATTCTTTGTTCCCAATTAGTGCCTATTTAGTTGAGCCTTCTGCCTTCCTATTTGTTTTAAGAGCTGGGATGATTAGTTTCTATCCTTCTAATCAAGCTGTTAACGAGCTTCTGTGGCTGTTCGTTCCCTTATGGCACGTTGATAGGATTCTCCTTGAAGTCCTGTCCCCTCCCCTACTTCTGAATTCGCTTTCAACACAGAAATTAGCCGTTTTCCCCAGGCTTTGATATACTACACACGAAACATAAACCGCTGCTTTGATAATACATAAACGCCAATACTCAATTAAACGATTGCCAAACATTCATTTACTTCTTAAAGCGGTGGCTTTAAAAAGAAGAAAGAAAAGAATACACACTGCCACCCTTAACTCATAGTTATTGGAGGCTTAAGGATGGAATGTCTACTCACATTCTTATTGGAATGTGTATAGATGCTAGAAGAGGATATATTGATTAGATATTACCCTTCCTTCCTCACATTTGTGAGTTCCCCAGAGTACATCCCTTTGCAGCTTAGATAGGCTACTTTACTTTACTTTTACTTTTAGTTTATGTAATCCAGGGTGCTTTATGGCAGACTGGATTCTCCTGGTATTTCCCACTTTTCTCCCCCTAAAAAAACAATCATCGCACAAATAGTCTTGTAAAAGGTAATTTAATCACTCAGAATACTTATTGAAGAGTAACAGATAGCTTTGTTCAGGCAGGCTTAAAATGGTAATTCAGTTACAAAGGCATTGATCTAGTTCAGGGGTCAGCAAACCTTTTCAGCAGGGGGCCGGTCCACTGTCCCTCAGACCTTGTGGGGGGCTGGACTATATTTTGAAAAAAAAATATGAACGAATTCCTATGCCCCACAAATAACCTAGAGATGCATTTTAAATACAGTGGTGCCTCGCTAGACGAATTTAATTTGTTCCACGGGTCTTTTCTTAAAATGAAAAATCCGTCTAGTGAATCCCATAGGAATATGCATTGAATTTTTTTGGAATTTTTTTTTGCCCATAGGAACGCATTAATTGAATTTCAATGCATTCCTATGCAAAACCGCGATTCACTAGAGAAATTTTTCGGAAAACAAATTCGTCTAGCGAGGCAACCTCCGCTAGAAAAAACCTTTCGTTAAGCGAAAATTTCGTTAAGCAGGGCATTCGTTAAGCGAGGCACCACTGTAAAAGGACACATTCTACTCATGTAAAAACACCAGGCAGGCCCTACAAATAACCCAGAGATGCATTTTAAATAAAACGACACATTCTACTCATGTAAAAACATGCTGATTTCCAGACCATCCGCGGGGCGGATTTGGAAGGTGATTGGGGCACATCCGGCCCCCGGGCCTTAGTTTGGGGACCCCTGGTCTAGTTTAAAATGGAGTCTGAGACTGAGCATATGTTCCAACATTGCTGGAATGAGGTCAAAGAGCAAAGGGGAAGTGTTTGGCCAGGTGAGGAGATTATATGTAGGGCGCTAAGCCCTCCACCTGTCAGGGCACAGAGGGAGTTCTCTCAGAGTTCTTTCTAGGAAACTTACAGGAAGAACTCTGAGCTCCTCCTATCACACACGTGCCTATCTAGCAAAACATGCATTGTTGGTTTGACTGCATTGTAAATAGCCCACAATTCTAGCATGAAGTGTTGCACTTATTTATTTAAAATATGTGCACTTTGCCATTTGTCCAGAAGAAGGGCAGCTTCACAAGAAACTGCAACCTTCAAAATGCAAAGCTTCAAGAAAAAATGCAAGCAATCCAGAGACTAGACCAGGTGTGGGGATCATTTGGCTGTCAAGATGCAGCTGAAGAACATCTCCCATTAGCTCTGGCCTTTGGCTGTGCTTGTTTAGACTGACGGCAGTTGTAGCTCAGCAGTTGACATCTGGGGAGTCAAAGGTTCCCCACACATGGGCCAGGCATAATAATTAAAACTGGTGTTGTGCCACAATTTTCTCCTGTGTGGGTTTCTGAGGTTCTTTTCGTTCATTCCAAAAGTAATCTCCTCAGTGGGCTGCCCTCTGCAGCCTGCCTGGGTGCCCATTCTCCCTGAAGGCTCCATGATGGCCTTGGCTGGACTTCCTTCTCATCTCAGGGAGGCTGCCAGTGGGCACACCTGGCAGAATGTTCATCATTCTTAAAATGTGAAACTTAATTATTATTATTGGCTATACTTGCAATAAAAAAAATGCACTCTGTGGAGAATTAAAGAAGACAAGTTCCTGCCCAAAGGCTCCCAATCAAATTAGGCCCTTATTGAAGCAGGAGAAACGTAAAACGTCTGATTAACTCTTTTGCTGAAACCAGTGGAACTTAATATCACCTAATTTTGGTTGGATCATTCCCTACATTAAAAACAAGGATACAAGGATAAAACCCAACCAAGTCCAAAGCTCCACTGATTTCAGCAGGAGAGCTTTCAACATGGGCTAACCCAGGCACCCCCAAATTGCGGCCCTCCAGATGTTTTGGCCTACAACTCCCATGATCCCTAGCTAACAGGACCAGTGGTTGGGGAAGATGGGAAATGTAGTCCAAAACATCTGGAGGGCCGAAGTTTGGGGATGCCTGGGCTAAACTCTTCTCTGAGACTTAAAATTGCTGAACTGTACAGCTTGGTTATGCCTGATTTTTTTTAAAAAAAAATGCAATAAATAAGAATCTGTACTGATATGAATGAAAAGAAGGTATCCTATACTGAATTATACCATCCATAGACCTACAATTCTGTCTACAGGAGGCATAACATGTGATGCCCTCCAGATGTTGCTGGACTACGACACACATGATGGGAGTTGTTGTTCAACAGCATTTGGCAGTCATCACATTGGCTACCAAGGTCTCAAGTTGAGACCTCTATCATCATCTGCTACACGTGACTGAAGATGCCGGGATGGAAATTGGTACCTTAAGCATGGACAGCATTCCATTGGGAAGGGCCATAGGTCACTGGTTGGAGCATGTGCTTTGCATGCAAAAGGTCCTAGGTTCAGTTTCTGGCATCTTCAGGCAGGGCTGGGAGATAACTCTGACAGCTGCTGCCAGTCAGTGTAGACCAGGCATGTCCAACTCCCAAGAGACTGTGATCTACTCCCAGTATAAAAAAAAACTGGCAGTGATCTACCCATTGTCATTGGAGGGGTGGGTGGGTGCAAGGGGTGGATTGCCCACAGTTGTTGAGTGTGGCGGGGAGGCCAGAATTGTTGAGCTTCATATAGTGGGGGGAGGGCTGATTTCCTGAGCTTCTTTGGGGGAAATGACATTAATTGCTCACAATAAACTATGCCACTAACAAGCGTGCTTTTCCACAATCGTCGGCAACAGACAAGAAAGAAATGCCCATTTCACACAATGGAGCGACAGAGTGAGGGAGGTGGGGGTGGAGACCTTCATTATACATTTTTTTAATCCAGTGTTCGATAACGATCCCACGATCAAGCACAATCACCAGGGGATCTACCATTGGACATAGCTGGTGTAGACAATACTGACTTGATGGACCAATGGTTTGACTTGGTAGAAACCAACTTCCCATGTGCTTTCCCATTGAACTATTGTCATTCTCTATTAAGCATGACTAATGTATGTCCTTTTGAATTATGGTGCTGGAGGAGTCTTCCTGTGGAAGACAGGAGTGCCTGGCGTGCTCTGGTCCATGGGGTCACAAAGAGTCGGACACGACTAAACGACTAAACAACAACAACAATGTTTGTCCCCCTAATGTTTAGGAAGCTGTTTATTCAATATTAAGGACTCATTTACTAACTAACATCCATTCATGGGACTGGCATATGTGGGGGACACTTTAGGCAGCTGACCCATGACCTTTGTTCAATTATATAACAAATACTCAATGGAAACAAATAATTTGCAATGATTCATAGATTTGACCTTTATGATGGAAGGAAGATAAATGAGTCTCCTGAGTTTATGCACATTGGGGGGGGGGACATATCCCTCGAAGAAATGTTAATCAGACTCATTGCAAAATGGATGCTAGCACACTCTGGTTGAGCTGGAGAAAGTATATCTGAGAGAGAAACAGACAAGTGATCAAATTTAAAGAATAAAAAGAGCCTGAATTATATATTGCATGTTGCAGCTTTCTAGTAATTTTATATTCATAAACTTGGTAATCCTGGCAACAGACCTGTAAGCTGTGGTGGCAGGGACTGGTAGAATTCAGAAGAAAAAGCTGTCAAGCCTTGGATGCTTCTCTTACCAAACTTACCAAAATGCATATTTTAATTTCCATTTGTTTAACTGGTTGATCATGACAGAAAATCTATTTATAATAGTGTAACCCTATTGAATTCAGAGGAAGGCTCTAGTGTAAGTAGGAAGTGAACTCTTTAAATAAATTTGATTTCAACTAATTACACAAGACAGGCTTCTGTAAAATGCTTTATTCTGTCTCTGCCTCAGAGTTATCCTAAGAGTTAGCATCAGTATAAATACTTGGCAGTAAAGATGTTGGATTTTTTAAACCATGGGCAACACAATAAGCTGGACTAGATCTTTCTGTTTACTTGTCTGCTCCAGCTGGACATCCCATTGGCTGGAATCCCTGGCTTGAGAGATCATGAGGTTTCAGTGATTGTCATGGGAACCAGGAATGATCACAAAAAGAGCTGGAATCATCTGATTCAAAGATGATTTGGTATTCAGTGGTTACTATGGAGACTGAAAATGGTATCCAAAACAGGGGTGTGCATTTTGTGTATCAATCTGAGTTTAGCACGCACACATGCACACTTTTTTCTTTTAAAATAATTAAATATTAAAAGTTAAGCAATGACCCTGAGCAGAATTGCTATTTTATGCTAGTTCTGGGTGGAGAGTTTCACATATCTGCATTGTTGAAATTCTGACAACCTTCCCAAATATTTTTCCCAAGGGAAAGAAAAACAAACAAACAAACAAACAAACAAATGGAGATACAAGATGTGATGTAATTCTTCTTATTCAAACATACTTTTAGATCAAAAGTTTTCCTTCCTTAAGAGGAAGAAATCTTTTCCAACGGGAGAATTTATTTATTTTTAGTAGAAGAGTTCCTTTTCACCTGAGAAAGTCTTCCTTTATTGGAGAAAGCTTCTGCCATTGAATGAAGGAAAGCTTTGGGCTCAAAGTCACTATTTATTTATTACTTGCTTGGATATTCTACGAAACCATATATATATGTGTGTGTTCGGTTTTGAAATCAGTGGTTGAAATTGGTTCATTTCTGAAAGGTTCAGTCTACTATCTTGATGTAATTTTGTCCAATTGTAACAAAACATGGACAAAAACCTCCTTGATGCCAGGAACCATCACACAAAATTTAGTTATATCTTAAAAAGTGTCTATATGTACATAGTGAAGAATCAACTTTCCAAAATATATAGCAGACTAGTGGAGGAATGCCTGCCTGCCACTGCCTAGGAATTTTTAGAAACCAAAAATACTGTGTTTTAAATGGATAGTGTAATTTGTGAGCTTGGACCCATCATACAAAAAATAAATAAATGGTTGCAGTAATGCCAAGGTCACATTTCAGTCCACCACCTTAATTCAAAATGACACCTGGAATCCAAAGATAAACAAAGACTCCCCAGTCCCACCTCTGAAACCCTCATGCCAAGCTTGGTGATGATCTCTTGAGTGGTGGTCAAACCTGTGGCAAAAATGGGTGAACTCATGCCAACCTCATGTTTCAGTCTGCCATCTTCATCAAAATGGTGCCCAGCATCCAAATATTGATAAGGACTACCCCACACACCTCAGGAACCCTCACATCAAATTTAACAACAATATCTCAAGAGGCATGCCAAAAACCACATGAAGTCAGGCCAAAGAGATGTTTTGGGCTACTATCTTGATTCTGTGGGATGTAACATCACAAAAGCAGTTAAATACAACATTTCCTGTTTGCCCAGAGTGGACACACAGGGGAATGTTGCTCCAGCCAGGAGGACTTCCTGTTACAGCTGGTCTGGAGCATCCTCCCCCTGTTTGTGACCAGGTAGATGGGTGTGACCCTGGGAAAACCCATAAAAGGGCAAGTCAAACAGCCACCTTCCCTTTCCCCCTCTTGATGTTCCTCCTCTTGTACTAACTTGTACTTTACTCTGTATCTGTAACTACAAGCTAAAGTGTCCAGAAGAGGGCAACCAAAATGGTCAAAGGCCTGGAAACGGTGCCTTATGAGGAACGGCTTAGGGAGCTGGGTATGTTTAGCCTGGAGAAGAGAAGGTTAAGGGGTGATATGATAGCCATGTTCAAATATATCAAAGGATGTCATATGGAGGAGGGAGAAAGATTGTTTTCTGCTGCTCCAGAGAAGCGGACACGGAGCAATGGATTCAAACTTCAAGAAAGAAGATTCCACCTAAACATTAGGAAGAACTTCCTGACAGTAAGAGCTGTTTGGCAGTGGAATTTGCTCCCAAGGAGTGTGGTGGAGTCTCCTTCTTTGGAGGTCTTTAAGCGGAGGCTTGACAGGCATATGTCAAGAATGCTTTGATGGTGTTTCCTGCTTGGCAGGGGGTTGGACTGGATGGCCCTTGTGGTCTCTTCCAACTCTATGATTCTATGATGCTAGGAATCTAAAGCCTGCCTTCAGGATCACACTGTGGACTGAATGTGAGCCAACCTTATCATTACTTTAAAAGAAGATTACTGTGTCATTATTGTTTTAAGAGGGAACAAAAGAGGATTTACCAGGAACAAATCCAATCTGGACAAACCAGAATGGATTGATTGACTCAAGTGATTCTCACGAATCCAATCAACTAGCTTCCTGCACATGGGAATGTGCTCTACTACAAGCTCACTAGAAAGATCCTCCCATTTATAATTCCATTCTACTTTAAGTGTTAATATTGCAGATATGGAATAACCTCCAGCAGATGTTGCTAATCTTATTGAATCTCCAAATTTGTACCATTCAGCAGGGAGAAGAGCAGGAAGAGGCAGCCAGCAAGAAGAAAACAAAAACCATGGAAGGAAATGCCCATGCAGCTGGCCATGGTGCTGAAACATATTTAGTGTTCCACACTGTCGATATTTACTGATCCATTGGTGACACTGCCACATTTGCAGTTTTAAAAGGGAACATGAGTCTAAGACAAAGACAGCAAGTGTTATTTATTTGTCTGCTGAGTCAGCCAGAGGTTGATTTTTGTTGCTGTTTTATCATGTTTTTGGCAAGCAAAATAACTTCAGGGTAGATTGCAAAAGCTACATTAAAGGAACACACACAATCTCAAGTTCCACAGAGGAGGCCATCTGATCGGCTAATAAGACAAGTTGCTATCAATCTTCCACATTTAGCTGTTATATTTTTAAAATGTGATTGAGTGTTTTTCATATACAGTCGTGGGATAAGTGGGGCGACATGCAGTTCTGTCTGTTCCTCTGACAGACTTACTCTCCTGCTGGTGACTCAGATTGAGGTCTTTCACTTGACTTGGACCTCATGAACACATCAGCAAACAGTCCTCTTTTTTTTGCAAAGATGGAAGGCCGTATTCTGCCATCAAAACCCCATGTTTTTTTAAAAATATATTTTTACTGCCGTTTTAAACTAACAGAATGATCAGTTTATAACAACGTCACTCTTTACAATAGCAAAAGAAATGAAATAAAAATGTCTAGGGCAGAGGAGGGAATAGTTGGGGGTGGGGGCAGAACCTCATACCAGAGAGAGAGAGAGAGAGAGAGAGAGAGAGAGAGAGAGAGAGAGAGAGAGAGAGACAGGCTGGGGGGGGGCTTTCAATCCAATCACTTTTGTTAACTGAATAAAAGGATATCAAATTGCTGTAAGTTTATCAGTTTTGATTCCTCCCATATGCTCCCCCTCTCTTAGGAGCGTCAGCTTTTCATCCAAGGCTAGCTGCCAAACTTTACTGCACCAAGATTTAAAGGGGGATAAGCTTTGCTTCTCTCCCGTTCCTGGCAATTTCCAGTCTTATTTCTACAAGGTCCCATGTTTTATAAATTAAAATTATCAATATCCCTCTGCCAAGGAGGGACTGAAGATTAGACAACTTCATGGATAAGAGTAGGGGTCAGCAACCTTTTTCAGCCGTGGGCCGGTCCACCGTCCCTCAGACCATGTGATGGGCTGGACTATATTTTGAGGGGTGTGTGAATGAATTCCTATGCCCCACAAATAACCCAGAGATGCATTTTAAATAAAAGCACATGTAAAAACACGCTGATTCCTGGACTGTCCGCGGGCCGGATTGAGAAGGCAATTGGGCCGCATCCAGCCCCTAGATAAGACTATCAGCTGCTACTAGCCATGATTGCTATGCTTTGCATCCACAGTTGGGGACAGCAATGCTGGGAATGCCAGTTGCTGGAAACCACAGGAGAGGAGAATGTTCTTGTGCTCAGATGCCAGTTTATGGTTGGCCACTGTGGGAGAGGGAGGCTGAACTAGATGTGCCATTGGACTGATCCAGCTGGTTCTTCTAATGTTCTTAACTTGTGAGTATTCAGGTGCAAGAAGTTCTATGCAATGCGGCATTGCTTTATTTCATTTTTGCATTACATCAAACATTTCATCAATACAAAACTCAATTTCGGTGTCAAGCTGAATGGCTTTTGAAAAATGGACACATGAAACTTTTCTGAAGGATAGCCACTCCTTCGGGGGAGGAAAAATAGATCTGGAAGGGAGATATATTGAATTATGGAGCTGGGGACTCATAGTCCTTATTTGACTCAATGGGAAATGGATGCATTATATATGCATTGCACAGGTACTGGGGATTTTATGTTGTGTTAGGTTTGTCCATATTTTCTTTCATCAACACTCAATAAAAACAGGCACTGAACCAGTGTAGCATAGCATGACTATGCAATGGAAGTTCTCATTTAAAATCACAGCTTTAATATGCTATTATAACGTGTGAAAAATAATGCTTAACAAGCTTGTTGTTAGATTAGAGAATAAATATGTGCAAAGCACTTTATGCAGTTGGGGGAAAGCATCGTACAGATATTAAACCTTAAAGCCAGTGTAGGTAGATACTGCCACATTGGACTTAAAGGCTCGCACACACTTCCACTTCCCCAACCGCTTTCCTGCGGGGAAACCTGCTCTTTACTGCAGAGTCAGAGCAAATGCCAATTGGGCTTTCCATGGATTGAAGGTAAAAAAGCCAATGCAATTCTGGGCTGCATCAATAGGAGCATAGCATCTAGATCTAGGGAAGTAATAGTACCACTGCATTCTGCTCTGGTCAGACCTCACCTGGAGTACTGTGCCCAGTTCTGGGCACCACAATTCAAGAAGGATACTGACAAGCTGGAACGTGTCCAGAAGAGGGCAACCAAAATGGTCAAAGGCCTGGAAATGATGCCTTATGAGGAACGACTTAGGAAGCTGGGTATGTTTAGCCTAGAGAAGAGAAGGTTAAGGGGTGATATGATAGCCATGTTCAAATATATGAAAGGATGTCATATGGAGGAGGGAGAAAGATTGTTTTCTGCTGCTCCAGAGAAGCGGACACGGAGCAATGGATTCAAGCTACAAGAAAGAAGATTCCACCTAAACATTAGGAAGAACTTCCTGACAGTAAGAGCTGTTCGGCAGTGGAATTTGCTACCAAGGAGTGTGGTGGAGTCTCCTTCTTTGGAGGTCTTTAAGTGGAGGCTTGACAGGCATATGTCAAGTATGCTTTGATGGTGTTACCTGCTTGGCAGGGGGTTGGACTGGATGGCCCTTGTGGTCTCTTCCAACTCTATGATTCTATGTCCGCTTCAGTTCAGAAGAACAGGTTTTCCTGGGCAAAGAGGACAACTGCTTTCTAGGCATGGGACAAGTCAAGTGTGGACAAGTCCTTAGACTGGGGAGAACTGGATTCAAATCTCCACTTAGCCATGAAGGTTAAGGGTGTGTGTCGGGGGGACTCCACTGAGGGGCAATGGATTAAAAAAGTAATAATAAATAAAATTTAATCTGCTGTACATTTTGGAAAGTGGCTTGTCTATCTGCCTGCCAGCCAGCTTACCTGCGTACCTGCCTGTCTGTTGCACAAGGCATAGTATCCTTAGCATCTTGTACACCTCCTTCCGGCAACTCCTGCAGCCAAACTGGTGCTCAAAGCATTGCTCTGCTTTCCTTTGGACCACATGAGGGAGGTAGAGAGGGGAGGTCTTGTCTCCTGGGCAGCCCAGAACCTCCATACACGCTTTCCATGTTAGGACCCCGGGGAGGTCACTTCCATGCTGCACATGCAGCAGTTTGGATTCACCCCTGGAGGCATGGTCCATTAAGTAAAGGTAAAGGGACCCCTGACCATTATGGTAGGTCCAGTCGTGACCGACTCTGGGGTTGCGCGCTCATCTCGCATTATTGGCGGAGGGAGCCGGCATATAGCTTCCAGGTCATGTGGCCAGCATGACAAAGCCGTTTCTGGCAAACCACAGCAGCACATGGAAATGGCATTTACCTTCCCGCTGTAGCGGTTCCTATTTATCTACTTGCATTTTGACATGCTTTCGAATTGCTAGGTTGGCAGGAGCTGGGAACAAGCAACGGGAGCTCACCCCGTCATTGGGATTCGCGACCACTGACCTTCTGATCAGCAAGCCCTAGGCTCAGTGGTTTAACCCACAGCGCCACCTGGGCAATTGATACTGTTCCACCGAGTGACTTCTCTTTTTCATGCAAAGTTATTCTCCTCCCTTCCTTCATCTGAGCAGCCAGCCGGCTACAAAGGAAAGTACTTAATGCTGCAGCCTCCTACTTGTCCCTGAAAATATAACCTAGTTGTTTTTAAAGGCTTTCTTTTTGTATCTAACAATAGGAGACCATGCTCCTCAGATTCACTCAGCACCTGTCCTTTTTATAACATCCTGTGTGTTTACAAGCTGTCTCCAGTATTAGAAAATTGACTGTTCTGTGGCCAAGCTGTTCCTAGAATGGTGTGTTTATTAAATCATATTGAAGTCTGAGTCTCCTCCCCACCACACTGCAACGCCAATTGCAGAATCAGCCTTATAGGCAGTGGAGCTGGGTGTGTCTGCAGTCTAGCCAAGATAATAATTATACTCTTCAATTACTGCAGCAATAATAATAATAATAATAATAATAATAATAATAATAATAATAATAATATTTTTATACCACCCTTCAACCAAAGATCACAAAGTGGTTCACAACATAAAATTGCAAAAGAAGAACACAAAAGACATAACATAAAAACCCCCAACACCTTTTGCACCTTGATCCCAAAGCAGGGGGGGATGCTCAGTGGTGGAGTAACTGCCTGGCTTGCTGAACATTTAATCCAAGGTTCAATCCCCAGCATCTTCTCTTTAGAGTACAGAATGCTGATCAGAAGGGTCTTAGTTCTCCTTTACAACTGCAGTGGTGTTTGAAGACAGGGTTATTGGCAATCTTACCCCATGTCTTTATATGTGTGTGTGTGTGTGTGTGTGTGTGTGTGTGTGTGTGTGTGTGTGTGTGTGGTCCTTTCACAAAACAACAAGTGCTAACACCTGCAGTTCCTTTCACAAGAGTGCAGTTCAGGAGAGCAGAGCGAGGACCATTATGGCTCATATCTTTTCCCCTTTGGCAGATTTACTGGGTTTCCCTGGGATGGCCACTGTTTTCTCAGGCTAAACGCCACCTATCATTGCAGTGATAGTAATCCTGGGCTACTTTATAGGGCTGTGGCCAAAACTGCTGAGAGAGTGTAAAAATACAGCTTTCTAAGTTGCAAGGTCTACATTGCTTTGCTACTCTTGCTTCATCATCCTCAGGTATTCTATTATTATTATTATTATTACAATGGTGCTTTATGAGGAAGAAGAAGAGTTTGGATTTGATATCCCGCTTTATCACTACCCGAAGGAGTCTCAAAGCGGCTAACATTCTCCTTTTCCCTTCCTCCTCCACAACAAACACTCTGTGAGGTGAGTGAGGCTGAGAGACTTCAGAGAAGTGTGACTAGCCCAAGGTCACCCAGCAGCTGCATGTGGAGGAGCGGGAAAGCGAACCTGGTTCCCCAGATTAGGAGTCTACCGCTCTTAACCACTACACCACACTGGCTCAGGTGGGAATGAGAATGCACATGTCCCTGCCCCAATGGGCATACAATTGAGACAACAGAGAAATAACAGAGAAAGGGAAAGGATAAGCAGCAGCAGTAAACAGGGGAAGAATATGGAATTATTTTTGTAACATGCAGTTAAGCTTATTCAGAGAAAGGTATCAGGTCTATGGGTGGTGAAATCTGAACGGGGAGGAATAATTAACTACATGGTGTTCTTTAGCACCTAAATCTCTCTCTCTCTCTCTCTCTCTCTCTCTCTCTCTCTCTCTCTCTCTCTCTCTCTCTCTCTCTCTCTCTCTCTCTCTCTCTCTCCTCTCCCAAATGGGTTCAATGGGCTCTGTCAAAGTACCCGCCCAGCAACAGAATGCCCTCATTTCCACTTCCCACCTTAACACAGAAGTCTTAATTTTTATTTGGCCAGTTGACTTTTCTGGCAAATGTGGAGAAAGCAGTCATGCAAAGCTTGCACATGATGTATTATTGCACACCCAGGATGTAGAACAGTGTGCCTATGGAACAGCTCCTCGCCTCCTTACACACTTTTCAATTTCTCAGTCATGTCTTTCAACCTCTTCCATGCTGCCTCTCATGGAGACCTTTGGCTCAAATGCGGAGGAGTGATGTCACCCTTCCCTGACAAAATCCGGTTCTGCAGTATTTTCTTTTTTCTTTTTTTAATGAAGAAGGAATTTAAAAATAGAACAGGAGAGACAATTCAAGCTAGACCAGATGCTCAATTTGCTGCCACCTAGAGTGTTTTAACAGTAGCACGTTCCATCGAGAAAAGCATGTTGGAGACCCTGCAGCTTTGATCAGGAAGGAACGGGTCTTCAGTTTTGGTCTTGTGTCAGCGTGCTTTTGCAAAACGGTTGGGGAATGTCAGCTGCTCCCTCTTTATTTGAATCTCTGAGCTGATTAACACTTGGTGACACCAATGTCAAATTGTGCTTGTTTATTTATTTCATAAAATTTACTTGATTGTTAAAAATAAAAGTCTTTGAAGTGGTTTAGAAAAAGAAAAGGAAAACCCAATACAATTATGAGTAAAGACAATCAAAACATTCAGAAAACTGAAGCCACCAATAAACTAAAAACACACCAGCAGTCAACAGTAAATGTTTATTTTGATTTGAACCTATTGTAGATCAAACACAGGGATTTCTATTATACCCACCACATAAAAAATAGCATTACTTTTCCACGGACGGGTTCTTCTGGTCTTTATTTTGTGCGAATCAGAGTGGATTAAAGTGGTCTGTCACCCTAGCACTAAAAAATAAATAAATCAATTTTTGAAAAAAGCAGCAGAACTTTGTGGTTAGGAAATAGATGAGGAAATGCTTTGTGAAGTGTGGGGTGAACAAATTATTAATGGGGAGAGGTATAAACACTCCACAAGCAAATCAAGATGAATAATAGAATCATAGAATTGTAGAGTTGAAAAGGACCCCAAGAGTAATCTATTCCAATCACCCGCAGCACAGGAATGCAGGAATGCTCGGTGTCATATCAATGCACCACAAACAGATCAGATTCAATGCTCAAGAAAGACTGGGCATAGTTTAACTTCTGTACTGATTTGTGCAAGCAAATCAGAATGAATGCTGAATAAATATGTCATTTGCAGGCACTTGAAGTTAGTTCACACACTCATGTTAAGTCATCAATTGTTGCATAAACTGTGTGATGCCCAAGCATGTGTGAATTAGCCTGCAGAATGCAGGTTCCCTTCCCCACTCCTTTAACACAGAAATTTTAATATTTATTTGCCCGGTAGAATACAACTGATGTGATTAATTTTTTGGTGAACATGGAGAGAGCAGTCATGCAAAATTTGCATGGAATGTGTTGCACACACAAATCAGTGCAGTGTAGTGGTTAGAGCATTGGAGACTAGGGTTCAAATCTACACACACTCATGAAGCTCTCTTGGTGACCATGGACCAGCCACTACCTCTCAGCCAACCAACCTCACAGGATTTTTGTGGAGATGCAATTTGGGGGTGGGGTACCACATCTCGATCTCTTGGGGGAGAGGTAGGATATATATGTAATGATGAAGATGCTGCTGCTGATAATCACATGCCTATTAAGAAAGCTCCCCTCCTGTTTCCTGTGCCTGTTTCCTGCTTTTTACATGCAGACATAATAGGATCTTTTGTGAAGTTTGCAAGCAAGGCATGAGAGCAACAGCCCTAACTGATCATTTTCCAACCTCAGCATTTTAAGACCCAAAGGTTGCCCGATATCATAATGCACAATGCTAGCTGCTGGTGCAATTAATGTGCATTGCTGGTGCACAAATCCAAGTGGAGATGACTTATGGGGGTCTTTATCCCCCCCCAATGCAATAATGAACAATTGCATTTTCTCCACTGGTTCACTGTTTGTTTAAACCAGCCCTTCCTCTTACTCCAAGGAGCCAAAGGGCAATGCAGGGCCGTCTTAAGCATATCTGGTGCCGTGGTGCGAAGATCCCTCTGGTGCCCCCCCTGTTTCCCAGCGCGGCTGTCTGGCGGGCGCAGCGCAGTGCCCCCTGGTGGCCCGGCGCCCTGGTGCATTGCGCCACCCGGCCTTGCCTTAGGGCCGGCCCTGGGGCAATGCACCCATCCTCCTCAGCCGCATCCTTCACCATCCCTGCTCTGCACCCTTGCTGTTTGTGCCCGGCTAGAATGTGTCCTTGAATTCTGATAGTGCCTCTTGTTTGCTGGATGGAGGATATAATGTGGATATATAAAAACTTCCTGACGGTAAGAGCTGTTCGACAATGGAACAATCTCCCTTGGGAGGGTGTGGACTCTCCATCCTTGGAGGTTTTTAAGCAGACGTTGGATGTCCAATCTGTCATGGGTGCTTTAGCTGAGATTCCTGCATTGCAGGGGGTTGGACTGAATGACCCTCGGATTCCCTTCCAACTCTACAGATCTATGATTCTACCATATGGATGTAACATTTGCATTTGTTGTTCTGCACTCTTCTAACTCTGGCTCTGCCCACCTGTAGCTGCTGGATGCTTGCAGAGGAGGGGGTGTGGCCCTTGGCTTGACTTCTTAGAGCATCTAGGGCAGGCATCCCCAAACTGCGGCCCTCCAGATGTTTTGGCCTACAATTCCCATGATCCCTAGCTAACAGGACCAGTGATCGGTGAAGATGGGAATTGTAGTCCAAAACATCTGGAGGGCCGAAGTTTGGGGATGCCTGATCTAGGGCCTGTGGGGTGGTCCTCTAATCCAAAATGACAGAGAATGGAGAAGATAGGAGGATTGCTACTGGTATACTGGCCTGCCTGTGCCAAGAACTCTAGAGGCTCACACCATCGGTCTTAGACTTCACCAATTACACCGATCAATTGACCGATGCATTTTGCTCCAGAGAAAGCTGTGCTGAGAGCTTTGTAATCCAAAAGAGCAAAGAAAGGGGGAAGAGATGTCAGATTTCTGTGTGTTTCTCCCTGAAAGAGAGGAGAGGAGGCAATCTTTCCCCTTTTCCTTTTGGAAGTGAACACACTGTGCCGGTATTGTATTGCGTGATGATGATCTTCCTTCCTCCTAGGGATGATTTGCAGGACGTGTCTCCTCCTGGCATTCAGCACCCACTCCCAGCAAAGGAAAGGAAAAGCTGGTGTTGGGGGAAGGTAATCATTCAGGGGGACATTTTCACGCGAGGCTGCTGCCAGTAGGTTGCGTTCCTGGCCTGAGTTCTATTTTTAGCTCTGCTCCTTCGTTGCTATCGATCCCAGTCACCCTTTGTTAATTAGATACACACACAACACACGCAGCATTTGCAACTCATTTATCAATTCTCTTCAGCACCTCCATCCCTGGAGATGTAATTTGGAGCCCTCCTTAAGACAGGCTATTGATCTGCACCACAACTCTCCTCTGTGTTGCAAAACTATTTATAGAAAGGCTCTTTGAACCCCGCTTGACTGCCCCCCCCCGCACTCTCTGCTTCTCTATGGGGGAATCAGAAGTGGCCGACATAAATCAGATTTTGATGGAAGGACAGAGGTGCTTGAGGCATAGATGGGTGGAGCATGGAGCCTCATTCTTAGGATGAGGCTAAATAAGGTCCTGAAGGAAGCTGGGTGTGAGCAACAATGGCCAGTTAGAGCAGAAGACTTACAGGAATGCAGGAGTACCAAATCAGACCAATGGTCCTTGTAGCAGAATATTGTCTGCACCAGCCTTTCCCAACCCATTACCCTTCAGATGTTATGGACTATGACTCCGATAACCCCTGACCACCAGCAATGCTGGCTGGAGGTGATGGTACCAGTAGTTGTATTCCAAAGCACAATGTGTAGGGCCCCAGTTTCAATCCCTGAACCTCTTGTCTGAGAAAACAATACTAGGCTAGGTTGGACCAGTGGTCTGAGCTGATACAAGCCAGGAGTGGGGAAACTCTGGTACTACGATGCTGCTAGACTACAACTTCCACCAACCCTGACCATTGACCATGTTGACTGGAGCTAATGGGAAACCAACTACACATCTCTGTTATAAGGCAACTTCACAGGTTCATGAGTTGCTCAGGAGGAATGGGAAACCACTGAGGCCAGCTAGCTCCCAGCAGCTCCTGCCATTCGGCCAGTTTATACCATCAGGAGAAGCACATGACAAAAACTTTTTCTGGACTGTACCACTTCAGATGTTGGAAGTTTCTGCACATAGAAAGCCTCCTGCACATAGAAAGTTAGTATATCAGGGTGAATGGTTCAGTTTAGCCTTCTGCTTGACATGCTACAGTCATTTTATGCACGGGAGGCCGGGTTTTTTTTTTAAAAGTTTAATTTAAACATGTAGCAGCCCCCCACCTATGCATAGCTTGAAGCAGTGCAGTCTGGGAAAACCACCCAAGAGTCACGTGAAACCTTAGAAACAAGGGGAAGCTGTCTTATACCATGTCAACCCATCGGTCTATCTAGCTCACTATTCTCTACAATCTCTGACAGTGGATACCAAGAGTTTCACACAGTGACTTTTCTCAACTGTATCTGGAGATGCAATACATCTGGTCCACCACAAGCTATTGCCCCCTCCTCTCCCCAATACCTTAAAGACTGGTTCATTTATTGTGGTCTAAGCTTTCATAGGCTAGAGGCTACTTGTTCAGATGCAGAAAAATCAGGAAGGGGAAAAAAATCCACCAGAAAAGAAAACCGGTCCAGGAATGTCAACCAATTGTGCTGACTTTATAAACTGGCCCTTCCTGGCTGCAATTAAAAGGTTACTGTATAAATTATAAGCTTGGAAACAATAATGACCTCTGAGCTTCTAAACGCTCCTGAGCTGAGGACTCAGCAGCTCTCCCGTGAGATTTGCCTCTCCAGCAGCTTGCTGCAGAAATCTGATGATGAATGGAGGCTCTGTGCTCAGCAAAGCAATCACCTGCTGAATACACCTGTAACTTCCCAATGGCTGTTGCTCCTCTCTCTAACGCTCCCTCAATGATGCCAGCCACACAAAGCTAGAGAAGTTCGCCCATGCACTATTGACACTCTAGAAAGACCCCTCTCCTCTAAGGCTCTGAATGTGGTCTAGATCCTCCTTTCAGTCCACGATCAGTGGCTCTCTCTGTGATTTGCCTCTATTTCCCAGGGCAATGTGTCTGTCTTGTTTCCAAACTGCCTTTATTTCTCAAAGAGAGAAATTGTGTAGAGGTACCTCCTCTATTATCCCAGGAAAACGTCTCCTACAATTAAGCAGGAGGGCGGGGGAGCTCCCTCGGTGGCATTTCGCCTTTGTGCCATTCCACAGCTTCTCAGCAGTGGGGTTACCGAACACATCTATTAAGTGGTGCAATAATTGCACAGCCACTTTGAAATTTCAGGCTCCGCATACAGAAAAAGAGAAAATAGAGAGGCGGGAAACCTGCACGCCATGATTTGGCAGGGAAAGGAAAGCAAGATCACTGTCAAGCAGAGGAGGCTGGGGCAGGGGAGAGCTGCAAGTTGGAGGATGCTCTCACCAAAGGGTCCTCCGCTGAGCCCCGTCCTATTGGCTTACATCACAGTGGCAAATAACAGCCCTCTGATCAGCACCAAGTGTTCAGTCATCTTTTTAATTCCTTGCAATGCCCTCAGAGTGCTGCTTTGTGGAAAGCCAAGAGTGTTGATTGGGCTGCTGGGCCCTGCCAGAGTGTTGGGCCCCCACCAGTTGCCAAAGGATTATTGCCTGCTGTTGACCCCAGCCCTGAAATGAGCCAGGACTCTAACAAAGGGCTTGTTTTGGAAGCCCGGGTGATTCGCAAGTTCCCTGCAGTCCTGCATGGGCCACTGATCTGAGCATGCTCCCTTGCAGACCTGGAGATAATGGGAACTGTAAACCAAAATGTCTGGGTGGCAGGTGTGGATAGCCACATGGCTATGCCTATTTGAAACCAAGAGCCAATGTGGTTCGAGTCTGCCTGGAGGCCATAGTTTTGGACATGGGAGCCCAGCACATCAAAGCTCTCGTCCGTGGAGCTTGGTTGTGTGACTCACTGTTAAGAGGAAATAATTCCACATATGTAGCAGCTTTGATTTATAATTTGTCCCAAGGTTGAGACTTGCACTGGTGTCAGGCAGTGAGCCTGTGTCCTTGTATTCTTTGTTCATTTTCACCTCTGAGCTGCAAGCTGCATCATCTGTGATTCAAATGCACTAGCCTATGTTACATGGACACATTATGTGGTTTATTATGTTTCTATGTGGTAAACCGCTCTGCGGCCTTTTGACAAAGGGCAGTAATTTCTTGAATAATAATTATAATAAAAATGTGAACTTTGATTGCAAAATGTGGCTCTCATCTGCCTTCTAGCTTGCATCATTTATACCCCATCCATTTGTCTGGGTTTCCTCAGCCACTCTAGGCGGTTCCCAGCAGAATAGTAAAAACACGATAAAACATTCAAAATTAGGAAATTCTTTAAACAGGGCTGCTTTCAGATGTCTTCTACAAGTCAGATAGTTGTTTATCTTCTTGACATCCAAAGGGAGGGTATTCCACAGGGAGGGCGCCACTACCGAGAAGTCCCTCTGCCTGGTTCCCTGTAACTTCTCTTCTCGCAGTGAGGGAACCAGCAGAAGACCCTTGGAGGAGGACCTCAGTGTCCGGGCTGGACGATGGGGGGGGGGGGAGACGCTCCTTCAGGTATACTGGGCCAAGGCTGTTTAGAGCTTTAAAGGTCAGCACCAACACTTTGAATTGTGTTGCATGAGATGGGCTCAGTAGTGCTTTTAGCAATGTGTGAATACGCACTCAAGTTGTTATCTTTTCCTGGGCTCTAGTCCTTTTGCCTTTAACAACCTGAGGACTGTCTCACAGATGGCGCGACTGCAGAGTCCTTACTATGTATATCCTTCACACCCTGCAGCTGCATCCTATCTCCACTTCCCAATAAGTGTATTTGCACAAGACATGCACTTGCAGAAGGGTGTTGACCACATTCAGAAGTTAAGGATTGCTCATTCACATTATTAAGAGCTGAATACTTCTACTTTTGCTGCATACAGTGCCTTTTTTGTTTGCTGCCTGCTTATTTTAAAGTATGACTTTCTTTATATTTTGATCACATCTTATTATTAGCACCGGGTTGAGAGAGAGAGAGAGAGAGAGAGAGAGAGCTAAGAAGAAGGGATATGAAGCTTGTTAAGCAATCAATCAATAAACCCACATAGGGTTGGGTCAGTTATACCTAAGTAACTTTGAAATCAGTGTCATGACTGACAAGTCCCATTACTTTCAGTGGGGGATAGAACACCCAATCCTATACACGTCTACTCAGACATACATCCCATGGGGCTGTATCCAATACTAGCCCTACTCAGAGCAGAGCTCTCTTTGCAATTCATGAGCATGACTGTTTTCCACCCATTTATTTCAGTGGGTCTGAGTGAAACGCCATTGTCTACAGTCCATTTTCAATGGAACTTAGTCTCATTGAGCTAAAAGGGGCTTACTGTACTTCTGAGGAGGCATGGGCAGGTCTGCATGATCACAGTGCAACTGGCCAAGTCTGGATCCAAGCCCAGAATGTGTGAAGGTGGCTCAGAATTTTGAAAAGAAAGCAGGTGACATTCTCTCCAACCTGCCCCAATTACTTTGTTTCCAGGCCACGGAAAGTTTCCCTTGCTTAGTTTCTGTCTGCTAAGAGTCACAGCATCAGTCCCAGAATTAAATGGTGGCAACATTAGCTACATCTTTGTCCAGTGGCTGGCAGCCACATTCTCCAATGCCATCTTGCTGGCTACTTACTGATCATCAAGGCTTCTGAGTTCAGGAAAAATAATTAGAGGGGGAAAATAATTAGAGGGCCTTGACAAAGCGAGGGAAGGGAGTCCCCGGTGCCTGGATTTTTGCACATCTCTGTCTCCCCCTCCCTCCAAATCCCCTTCCTCCAGCTCGCAGTTTATTTAAAGAAGAGGAGCAGAATGGGCGGGGCCACATCTGGGGCGGGCGGGCGGGGCTAGAGGCTGGAGAGAATGAGTGAGTGAGACCGCGGACACCAAGAGAGCAGGTCGGGAGACGGCAGCCGACGAGTTCCAGTTTTTTCCAGACAAGGTGGGTGGATGAGAAGGGAGAGGGCGGGCCGCCGCTTCTCCGTCTGCGCTCAGAGGCGAGCGCCGGGAAGGGCGCTGAGCAACTGAGGCAGGCGCGCGGTTGAGGTGGTGGGGGACTCTCCGCCGGCGACGGCTGGCTCGCACAAACCCCACCGCCAACTCTTCTCTGGGGCTGGAGACATCCCAGGAGAAATGAAGCCTAGCCCGGCCCGGCTTGGCTTTACCTTGGGCGAGGAAGGAAGATGGTGATGATGGAGGAGGAAGGCGCGCACGCCACCCCTCCCACTCCCGGTGATGTCAAGCAGTTAGGACGCTGGGGGGCTGCTTTGTCGTGGGGGAGGCAGCCTTAAAGAGGATACGACCCAGAACCGAAGATACACACAAACACAGAGCCAGGTCCCCCCACTCCCAGGCCCCCAAATCCATAATTTCTCCAATACTTTGAGTCTCATTTTCTGGGGAGTGGGGTTGGGATGGAAGAGTATCAAGACAAGGGGTCCTGCTCCCCTCCCCCTCCCCCTCCGTGCTCCTCCCCCTTCTGAATCCTGATGGCTGTTAACTCTCTCCTTTAAGGCAGGGAGGCTGGCAAGACCAAGTGCCTTCTGTAGCTCTCTCATCTTCGGCTTCAGGCGAGCCCATCTTCCCAGTGTCTGCGAAAAGAGCAAAGGAGCGTGGCGCACTAGTGGCGGGTGCGACCAGTTGGTTCCCAGACGATCCCACGCGCGACCGGGAGATTCCGTTGCATCCTGGGCCACGCCTCTCTCTCTCACACACACAGTCTCCCCCCTCCCCTCACCCAATTATTCATTCATTCCACTCCTTCCCCCGGCAAACGGCAGCCTTTCAGATAAAGGATCCAGAGGCAGGCGCGCACCTGTCTCCACAGAAGACCCAGACTGTCTGCCTTTTACTCCAGCGAGGAGGAGGAGGAGGAGGAGAAAAGCGAGCGAGCGCTCCCCTGCCCTGAGTCCGACTATGAGACCCCAAAGCCACAAGCTGACGTCTGAGACTGTCTCCTTCTTACCCCGGCTGGTCTACCAGATCTTCTCCTTCAGCATCGTTTATCTGTTCCTGCGACAATCGCCCTGCCCCCAAACGGTGGGCTCTTCTCCCTCTTCCCCTCCAAAAGCAATCTCCCTTCCGAAACAGTAACAGAAAGGGGCTGGTTGAATTATGAGACCTCCCCCCACGACCCCTCCCCAGCCAAATCGCAACTGACACTAAAGAAAGCTGGATTTCGCGAACTTCGCCGCCTCCTCCTGCCCCGTCTCCCCTCAGCCGTGTTGGTGGCTGCAAAGCAAATGCTGTGAGCGCTTTGTATGATCCTCGTGGCGACTCCTGGAACGATCTGCCTCAAGATTGCTGCTGATCATACTTGAAGGCTTTGCCCGAAGGAAGCAGCAGCCTGCAGAAGTGTGTGTGTGTGCATGTTCGTGTGTGCCTGTGCGCGTGCCTGGTGAAAATTTACATCATTTGGGGGTGGGGGAGAGCCGCCGTGGCGCTTCCAAGCTGGTCAGTTTCCTTCCCCACTTACCGGAAGTTCTTCCTCTGTTCCAAAGAGGCAGCGCCCCAAAAAGAAGTCTTCTTGGGCCGTGGCTGATGCTGTGCCGGCATCCTACCGGCGCACACCTGGACCGGCCACATCTGGAGACGGGACCCGCCGGCCTCTCCCGGGAGGGACAGCCCAGTCGCACATGGGTTGGAAGGGGCGTGCCGCCGTCCCGCCGCCTCTCTGATGGGACCCCTCTTCGCGTCGTTAGCCCGCTCCCCCCGGGGCTTGACAAGTGCGGAATAAACCCGAACCCGAGCGGGGAAGGGCGATTGCGGGGAGACAGGTGGCGGGGCGGGCAAGATCAGCTCTCCCCGACGGACTCGACTTCCCTCTTGGCTTTCCCTTGCTAAGAGGGCGGGGAGGGAGTTTTTGGGAGTTTGGGAAAACTGTGGGCGGCGGCGTGGAGGGGGGACCTGCCTCTGGTCCTCGGGCTGAGCCTCCTTTCGACTCCTCAGGTGGGCAAGATCTGGTTTCCTGAAGAGGTGCCCTTGATGGCCCTGCGCGCCGGGACAGCTTGGTTTGGGCAGGTTTTGCGCAGAGTTTGCCGGCTGCAAGGTCCGTGGTCGAGACGCTCCAGCAGCCTTCTGTGCCTGTCCGCCTCCCAGGAGCCCGAGCCGCGAGGCGGAGAGCAGCAGCAGCCAGAGCAGCAGCAGCGGCGGCGGCAGCAGCAGCCCGAGCAGCCACCGCCACTGCGCTTTCAGCACCAAGGACAGCAGCTTCCCCGAGGGAGCCCCCCGAGCCCCGCCAGGCGCCGCTTGCAGCTCGCCTCGCTCGGCGGCTGCCTCTGTTGCACCCTGTCGGATCCCCGGGCGGCCAGGGGGGGACATGGTCCCCTCCGTGGGCCCTTCCTGGCGGCCATGAAGAGGCAGAACGTGCGGACCCTCTCCCTGATCATCTGCACGTTCACTTACCTGCTGGTGGGGGCGGCTGTCTTTGATGCCCTGGAGTCCGACCACGAAATGCGCGAGGACGAGCAGCTGAAAGCCGAGGAGACCCGGCTCAAGGGGAAGTACAACATCACCAACGACGACTACCAGCAGCTGGAGGAGATTATCATGCAGTTGGAGCCCCACCGGGCAGGGGTCCAGTGGAAATTCGCAGGGTCTTTCTACTTTGCCATCACAGTTATCACCACCATAGGTAAGTCCCCTGCGATGCCGGGATGGGTGCGAGTGGAAGGTTTGAGGGCGCCAAGAGTTGGAAAGCTGAGAGATGCCAAGGAGAGGGACGTCAGAAGGGAAGCTTCCTAAACTTTGGGTGCTGTTCGGTGCTGAACTGTTAACACGGAAAATGAAATATATTTGTACATAAAAGGATGAGTAAATGTGATCAGACTGCTCCAAAGGTTGAGGAGTTATGCAAAATGAAAGCGAGTTACCCAGGGAAAGATGTCTACTAGGAGGTGGGTGAGCTGATGATTTGGGGAGCTGGGCAACTGTGTAAAACAAGAATGGGTTTAGGAAGCTGTGCAGTGGGGATTGGTTCCAAAAGTTGGAGAGCAAATGACCCTTCCTTTCCTACTCTATTAATTTATTTGAATATTTCAATTCACACTTGTTGGACTTTACGTCTCTCTGTCTCTCTGCCCCCATCCCCAGATTCCAGATTAAATCTTAGTAGAATTGGGTGGAGTGACTGGGAACTTCTGAAGGCAGAATTTAGCACCACTAGAAGTTCTTCCCAACTCATGACAGGGAGGCAACAAAATGATTTGCAAGTTTCCGCGGAATGATATTTGGAAGATGATGCCAATAAATTAAGATTTCGAAGTAATTGAAGCTGCAATCGCAGGCACACATAATTGGGAACAAGTTCCAGTGAGCTCAGTTGGACATACTTTTGAGAAAACATATTGGATTGGCTTGCAAGTCTCTTTTGAAGCTTGTTTTCACTCTAGGGAGAAAAAATAGCCAAGGTTTGTAAACTGGCATTGTCATTTACTCTGAAATCGTTCAATTGCGCTACTCGGGAATCTTCACAATAATAGTTTGAGGATTATAACCCAAGTCTTGGATTGCCATGATTCAGGGAACTAACGGACCAGATCTTTCCATCTGATCCTTTGCTTTGGGAAGGGAGAGGCCAATTGCCCCAGAAGTTTTCTTCTACAACAGTAGTACCGTAGTAGTAACAGGTCCTTGTCTGCGTGCCTCACCTCTTGTCTACTTGCAATCTCCTCCCCCTCATTTTAGAAGGAGCAGACAGTCCAATGAGCAAAATAGTAGGAATCAGAGAACTTGCCCAGGGCTGAACGTAACAAGACTTTTTAGATGACTGCTTTGTTGACAAGGCAGAGCTGTTTTTCTAGCAGCGTACCATACTCTTGGGAAAAGTGCAGAATCCCCCAAAGAAAGTTTTCCTCTCCTAAAATAAAATAAAATATTGCTTGACGGGATGAAAAAAATATTAGTGTGTAGCCCATTTCATCCCTCAGGCCCTGATGAGGTATCAAGAGATAGGTAACAACAGAAGAAAGGACCCTGGACTTTATTTTGCTCTGATGCATTCATTCCCCCCCCAAGTGCTTGGTTTTATTGCTTGCCTATTTGTATATTCAGATGCATGTGATGAGAAAATGAAGATGTTCTCTCAATATACACCACTAGCAGGTCACTTGAACACAATAGTTGGTTAATAATGCATGCACTATGTTCCGTTGGACAGGACACGAAGAACAGAACAACGTTATTAATTGAGACAGACACTGCCATTACTGCCAGTGTAAACATTAACACGCGAAGGAGCTCTCAGTTTTCAGCAGAATGTCCATTCCACCTTCCTATAAGCAGTCAGGTGGGGAAGGTGTGGAGTTTACAGCAGTAAATTGCTTGCTTGAGAGGTAATCTGACACTGGGAGAGATTTTGCAGATTATGTCTTTCTAACTTTGTTTAAAAAGACCGTTTCTTTTGGGGGGGGGGCAAAATTGAGACTTATTTTGCTGAGTCTCCCCTTCACTTCAATCTCCCCCACACCCTGTCATAAAGGTTCTTTGTAGAAATCAAAACCTGAATGCTTTGGAACAATCTTTGTGAAGTTGGGGGTTTTGGGGGGCGGGGGATCAGGGAGGCAAACACAGCAGAGTATTAACCCCCACCCCCGTGCTTTAATTCTGATATTTTTCCACTTGCTGAATTTGTTCTGCTTCTCCAAGTGCTTTTATTTTTTTATATATAGTAATTTTTATTAATCACAGTGTAATGACAGCCTCATTATAACAATACCAATTTATAATGCAATTATTAATACCAATGGTTGGACAGTGTTCTCGAAGCTACGAACATGAGTTTGACCAAACTGCGGGAGGCAGTGCAAGACAGGAGTGCCTGGCGTGCTATGGTCCATGGGGTCACGAAGAGTCGGACATGACTAAACGACTAAACAACAACGAAATACCGAATTATATAATTTAGATATAGTGTCCCCCCCAGTGTGCTAGATTTGATGGTTTGATGATTTTCTTCATTTCTGCTTTCCAAAATTCTCCAAGTGCTTTTAGAGAATTTGACCCAGTGTTAAAAATTAGTTCCATCTTTTATAATGTTATGTTTTAATGATTGTATTGAACATTGTCACAATAGTTTGTTGAATGGGCTGGCGGTTTAGTTTAGTTTAGCTGGACCCAATGGCATAACTTCCTTTCGTGAGTTTCGGTACATCCGCTGTCTCTTACCTTGTGTACGTATTTAAAATTGTGAGTATATAATTGAAATACCTTGTAATATGTTGCAGAAGGATGAAAAGATTTTTTAAAATGCTCTCAGTATACATGTTTGCCTGCCTGCATATTAACTAAAAATATTGGATATTTAGATAAAAAGCTTTCTTATAAAGAGCACAAGGAATAATTGGAAGAAGCCTGTTGGAAAGAGAACTCTGAATTTAGCCATGGGCATGACCTATTCAAAGGCAAACACTATCCTTCCTCCTTCCTTCCTTCCTCCTCCTCCTCCTCCTCCTCCTCCTCCTCCTCCTCCTCCCCCCATTGATTTCAATGGGAGAGTTAAGTGTTAACTTTGACTGGCTTCTACCCCAAATGTGACTTGCATCTCCATTGCTTAATTTGCAAAACAACAGGTGCTAAGGTTCAACCCAACTTGGAAACCATGGGCTAAGCCAATATGTCTGAATGTGCTCTTATTGTGATTACTTAGGATTGAGAAAAAGCACTCTGTACATGTTCAAAGGCACTCTCCCCTCCATCCAGCCTGTAGGCATAGATTAAAAAAAAAAACACAAGCCGGATAGTTTGGAGAGCTCTTCAAGCTGGGCTATATAGAACCACTATCACTGAAAACAGAACTTGGGACTATGCCTTGCTGAACCTTGGCACTAATTAAACCTGAAACCATCACTTGAACTTGTGTTGCATGACCCTTTGGATGATTTGTTTGCATTGGCTAATTTATTTATTATGTTCATTAAATAACTTTTATTAATTATAATGAGTTGCCCCATATATACCCTGTGCAACAAATCAGTTAAGAGGAAGTTACTTGCATAGGTTAGATCCACGAACAGAGCAATTCTATGCATGCCTGCTCAGAAGTAAGGCCCATTCACTTCAATGGGACTTATTCCCGGGTATGTAAAGGGTTGCAGGCTCAGCAAGCTGAATGCTGTCCTACTGAAATCAATGGGACAAGTTAGCCTTGACTTATTTTCAGACCCATTTATTTCAATGAGTGTCAAGTTCTACCAGCCCATCCTTTGCATGAGGACAAATTTAACCATTTCTCACGTGCGGTTAATTTATACCTTTAAAAAGTGCTTCTGTTTTCTTTATTCCACTTCAGTAGTTTTAGGCCTTTAGAGAAAACACTTTTTTTAAAAAAGAAAGTTATTTTAGAATAATCTGCAGTGACATCAAGTGTGCCGCTCGGCTGGGTTTTTTTTTTTAAGTTTCTATTTTTAAACTAACCTTGAAGACATCGCTTTGCACACACTTTGTTCTCTCTCTGAAACAACCAAAGTACAACTCAGGAAGCAAAAGCACATTTTATGCATTAATGAGAAGGCACCAAGTGTCTCAGTAGGGTATAGATAGTGGGCTTTTACTAGCAAATGCAATCTGAAATTTCCATATTTTGCATAGTGTCAATAAATACAACAGTTGGTTGTGTTTTTCTGGATTGGCTTCTTATCAAAGGCAAGAAAATAAGAGTGTCCCAGAGGTGAGCTTACCCAGGTGCAGAATTTGACATCTGGCAATGAGCAAGTTGGTCGAGGTTTAGCGATTATGGTGTGTTTGTTAAAAATATTTCAACACCGCCGCCCCATCGAAAATGGCAAATGTTTAAATCAGGCGTAGGCAAACTCAGCCCTCCAGATGTTTTGGGACTACAACTCTCATCATCCCTGACCACTGTTAGCTAGGGATGATGGGAGTTGTAGTCCCAAAACATCTGGAAGGCCGAGTTTGCCTATGCCTGGTTTAAATTGTTCCAAAGTGCTGCCTATGTTCAGAAATCCTTAGTATGCCACCTTTTAGAGTTCCGTTGTCATCATTTTTATTTGCAGAAACCCTGTCAGTGTACATTACGCTCTACAGCATAAACCAGTGTCCCTGCCCCTAGGAACATACAGTGCCAAGTCTGACAGGGAATAGAGGCATGTAAGAGAGAGGAGGGGGGCAAGGATAACAAAGGGTGAATGTGAGCAAATGCTGTTCATGCCTATGAGCTGTGTACACACCTGAAGCACATTTAGAACCCCGCCTCCCGCAAGAATCATGGGAATTGTAGTTTAAGGGTGCTGGGAACTGTAGCTCTATGAACTACAGGATTATCGGGAGTGACTGTGTGCTTTGACTGCATGGTGTGTGCTCAGCCACTGTGGCCTCGCTGCAGTTGAGGACCGACGCTGCAAGCCTTTGCTGTTGTACCTGGGGACCAAGAAGTGAAGTGAAGGCTTCATGAAAGAAAATCTCCACCAGCTTTCCCAAGACCGTCACACACTGAGGATCATTGCTGGTTCTCCACATGGACCAATAAGCAGGTTGTACTGTATTCTCTCTTCCATCCTTGTGACGCGCTTGCTGCCAGCCCGGACCTGGGTTTCCTCAGTGAGGCCCCATCTACAGTATACATTTAAAATACCATTTTAAACAGTCATGGCTCACCGCCCCAAGGAACCTGGGAACTGTAGTTTTTGTTTTTGTTTTAAATGGCATGGAGAGCTTTTAAGAGAACCCTATTCCCTTCACGGAGCTCCCTGGGAAGAGGGATTGAGAATTAAACCACTCTGGGAATAGTAGCCCTGCGAAGCGAATAGGGGGTCACCTAATGACTCTCAGCACCCAACTACAGTTCCCACCAGGGTTCTTTCAAGGAAGCCACAGTTCTTTAAAGAGATACGATACTGTTTTAAAGAGATAGTGCAGATGGAACCCGATAGACCACAAATTGTGACACTGTTTCGATGAAGAGGTTAGGAGGGGGCTAGCATGAGCTACTTCTATCTACTGTATTTGGTTTTTGACTGGAAAAAGGGCTTTCCGTGGCTACTTTAAATTTGTTGTGGTGTGCTGATGTTGTGATTTCTCCCCTTTTTTTTCTTTTGAAGGTGCTTTTAATTAATTAATTAATTAATTATAAAACGCAAACCACTTTGAACTGCTGGAAAAGCAGTACGGAAGGCTTTTTAATAAATAAACCTTAATTAAATAATAAATCAATCATTTCCGAGGAGGGATTTGAAGGAAGAGAGAGTGAGAGAGATGTAAGACCACATGAAGGGGCTTCCAAACCCTTATATCGTGTCCCTCAAAGGTATTTTCGCATTTTACAGATTGGCTTTTTCGCTGAGCGTGCCCTCAGAAGGGGACCCTCACTCTTTTACTCTGACTAGTGTATGTATGTTTTTAAAGAAGAGTTTAGTTTGCATTTTGAGGGGTACGTTGAAAAGCAAGTGCAATGTTTGAAGAGGCTCTGCACTCGCTCTCAATGGCGTTTCTGTGCGCTGCTCTGGTTTGCCAGAAGCGGCTTTGTCATGCTGGCCACATGACCCAGAAAAACTGTCTGCAGACAAACGTCAACTCCCTTGGCCAGTAAAATGTGATGAGCGCCACAACCCCAGAGTTCGCGACTGGACGGAACTGAGGCTCAGGCTGGCCAACTTGGGAAACTGCTGTAGGTCAGTGGCTGAGTGACTCCTTTGCATGCACTAAGTCTCAGGTTCATCCCCCAGTCTGGGTAGAGCCGCCTGAAACCTTGGAGAATTGCTGCCAGTCGGTGCAGGCATTACTGAGTTAGTATAAGGCAACTGGCTATGTTCATAACTTGCTCTTTCTCTGTCTGCACATGAGTTGCAAAGATAAAAATAAGTGGGCAATGAAAAGGCTAGATGTCCTTTAGCCCCTTTGCCTCCTCTCCCATCGAAATAATCCCCTCCCCGTGCTGCTTTGCCACAGAGAAGTAGCACCTGGGAAATTTGGATTCATGAGTTCACTGCTCACATGCAGTTTTTGACTCAGAGTTAATTGCAGGTTTGAGATAGATCCTGGTGCAGCCAGGATTTAAGTCACAAGTTCCTGTCTCGTATGCTGTCCACACTTTGCTCGCTGACCTTGCTTTGTGTCCCTGAGTGGTCGAGTCCTTTTGGCTGGCTAGAATGTGTCCTCAAACTCTGATATTGCTTGCCTGGATTATGGATTATGGATTATGGATAGAGGAGAGAGAGAGAGAGAGAGAGAGAGAGAGAGAGAGAGAGAGAGAGAGAGAGAGAGAGAGAGAGGAATACAGTGCACTCTACAAATGCAAATTTGCAACCAAGATGAACAAGGGTCTGGACACCAAGCCTTATGAGGAATGGTTGAAGGAGCTGGGTATGTTTAGCCTGGAAAATGATGCCTGATGATCGTCTTCCAAAGCAACTACTCTATTCCAAACCTAAAAATGGAAAGCATAATGCTGTGGTCAAAAGAGGTTTAAAGACTGTCTCAAGGCAAATCTTAAAAAATGTAGTATAAACACCGACAACTGGGAAACACTGGCCTGTGAGCGCTCCAGTTGGAGAACAGCCTTTACCAAAGGTGTCATGGCCTTTGAAGACACTCAAACTCAGGACACAAGGGAGAAACGTGCTAAGAGGAAGGCACGCTTGGCAAACCATCACCACGATCAACTCCCGCCCAGAAACCAATGTCCCCACTGTGGAAGGACTTGTGGGTCTAGAATTGGACTCCTCAGTCACTTACGGACTCATTGTTAAAACCGTGTTTATGGAAGACAATCTTATTCGGCTACGAGTGATCGCCAAAGAGAGCCTGGAAAAGAGGAGACTGAGAAGAGATTTGATAGCCATCCTCAAAAATCTTAAGGGGTGTCTTCCTTGGGGGTTTTAAAGCAGAGGTTGGATGTCATGGATGCTTTAAGTGAGTTTCCTGCATTGCAGAGAGTTGGACTAGATGACCCTTGGGGGTCACTTCCAACTCTACATTTTGACAATTTTACATTTGTGGCTCTGCCTCTTTTGCCTCTGGCTGTATGTATCTATTTGGACCGTGGAAAGTTGTTCAGAAGGGAAGCAAACCATGGGGCTCTAAATATTTTCCCTCTCCCTATTTTAACTGGAGATGCCAGGGATTGAACCTGGCACCTTCTGTATGGAAGCTGCTGCTTCATCACTAAGTTACAACTTCTCATATGATGCTGCAGTCATGTGCCTTGCGCCCCATTCCATCTTCTGTCAACGGATGGTTTTTCCATTGCATTTATATCTCATCTTTTTCCTACAATGAACTCATGGTGGCATCCAAGGTTCTCCTTCTCTTCCTCATTTAAACCTCACAGCAACTCTGTGAGGTAGGTTAGGCTGAGAGGCTGTGACCGGTCCAAGGTCACCTGGTGAGCTTCATGGCCAAGTAGGGACCCGAATCCTGGCCTCCCAGATCCTAGTCCCACACTAACCACTACACCACACCGGCTCTCCAGTTAGGGAGCATTTGCTTAAGAAACCATGCCAGTGAAATGGAAAAGTTGGAAAGATTACTTTTTCCCCCCTGGAGACCCATTTTGCACCACCAATGTACAAGAAGGAACGGTGCTAAACTGGTTGAACTGGTCAGTTCCTTGCTGCAGCTGCTCACTGTTAAAAGGAAGCCAAATGCTCTCCTAAATGCTGAGTGGTCCTTGCTAATTACTACAACTTGCTCACAAATGATGACAAGAGAGGCGGGAGAATTGGGAAGCTTCCAGGTTCCATTGCACTTATAACACTTGACCATTTTTTTTGTTAATTCTGTCCAATGAAGCCCACCCTTCCCTTCATTAACCAGTGATAGATTCCACCCCCCCCCTCTGGGAGGTGAGAGGTCTAGCTAATTTGTGAGCTCCAGCATTAGCAGAGGCGCAAAATATTTATTCCTTTCCTTGGAGGACATTTTCTGACTCCCAATTGCCATACTCTTTGAATTTTTATTTTCTGGTAAGAAAGTTTTCTACAGGCTGCCATCCAATCCTGCCGCCTCACACCCAATCACTGTGCAGAAAACATATCACTGTGTTCCACTGGGAGCGTTGAAGTGACTTCTCATGAAATTTTCATGACTTGGTGGTTCAAAAAAGTTTATTCAGGGTATTAAAGGAATTTACTTATTACTTTACAGGTTTCTTAGAGAATGATTTCTGAGCATTGAGAAAAATTTGATTGTTTATTTCTGTACCTGAACAAAATGTCTGCTCCTTCTCTATGTCAACCCCATTCACCTTCATCTACCCTGTTTCTCCTATTTTAAGACATAGTCATAAAATAAGCCATAGCAGGATTTTTAAGCATTCAAGGAATATAAGCCATACCCCGAAAATAAGACATAGTGATAGGCACAGCAGCAATGCCAGCCGTGGCAGGAGGAGGAGGAAAAAACCAAGACATCCCCTGAAAATAAGCCATAGTGGTTTTTTTTTTTTTGAGGAAAAATAAATATAAGACGGTGTCTTATTTTCGGAGAAACACGGGTAGTTTTCAGATTCTATTTTCTGATTCAATGTTCAACGTGTATAAGAATGGTGTTGCTCGGCTAGATAAAAATCTTTTAGCCTAGCATGCTGTTTCCAGCAGTGGCAAGTCAAGTGTTTCTGGGTGCTTACAAACATGAGGACCCCCTATGGGCTGTCTGGAGCTCAACTCTGCATATGTCAACTCCACTGAACTAACTTTGCTAATAGTCCTCGATGTGTGTTGATTGCTTTCTCTCTCTCTCTCTCTCTCTCTCTCTCTCTCTCTCTCTCTCTCTCTCTCTCTCTCTCTCTCTCTCAGCTAAACTGAGTTCCTTCGGCCTTTTCTCATTCATTGCATCCTTTGAGCTTTTAAATCCTCCTCAGGATTTGGTGATCATGCCAGGACAGGATCACAGTGAACTCAGATTAGTTATCAGCATCACCCAGTTTCGTCTGTTCTGACTGGCTCTCTAGGTTCTATGGCAGAGACCTTTCCTCTCACCTGGTGTCCTAATAACCCAGGGATTACTGGGGGCCAAAAGTGGTCCTCAGGACTCCCCTCAGGCCACACATCCTCCCCAGCCTCCTTTACCCAGGCCACTTCCTTCACTGGTCCTGCATTGCACACTCCTTGAGTGTGTTTGTCTGTTTGTCATGTGTCTATTGCTGCCTGGATGGAAGAGCAAGGTGTGTGTGTGTGTGTGTGTGTGTGTGTGTGTGTGTGTGTGTGTTGGAACCTGCCTACTTAGAAACCTAAACGTTACATGGGTTGCCTTGCTCATTTTTGCCCCTGGGCCTGCCCACCACTTACATGCGATTGTCCAGAAAGGAATGAGGTCTTTGGACAGAAAATTGTCCCATGTCCCTGTTTTAACTGGAGATGCCAGGGACTGGATATGAACGCAAAGTGGGTGTTCTGCAAAGTGGGTTAGGCTTCCCCATATGGTGTTGCAATTAGGGTTGGCAGAAGCCTTCACGTTTGCCTCACCCCCTGTAGGTGGCAAGTGGAGGTATTGAATCTCAAGGTGGGCAGCCTTTAACACCACCACTTGCAAGCCTCAGCCTGGCAGAGCTGGCTGCAATTTACACCATGGACACTCGGGGAGAGTCTTTCCCTCTCTACTCCAATTAACCTCTACCTCCAGCGCTTACCCCATGACATTATTAGGGGCTGCTCTCTGACATCACCGGGCTCCACCCCAAGATCTCAGGTTTGGGCCCTGAAATCTCAGGGTTTGGGATTCTCCTGCAGCCCCGATTGCAACAACATTAGATTAGACCTTGTGATGCTGTGCAATGCAGACAAAGTCCTCTGATGTTACACAGGGAGGTTGCTTCAGCAGGGGAGATTGCTTAGATCACAGTGGCTGCATGCATTGTCCACTGCCTCCCACCCCATGTCACTTAACAAGAGCCCATGTAGATTAATGGTGAAGAGAACAGACTCTGATCTGGAAGGCTGCAGTTCCAAAGATCTCTTCTCAGGCATGAAATTGCTATGTGGCCTTAATCAAACCTCTCTCTCTCCTTCTCCCGACAACCCCCACCCCACCAAATGCAACACGAGGTGATAACAAGAGTGGTATACCTCCCAGAGCAATTGTAAAAATAACTAAGAAAACATATATGGAGTTCTTTGAACATTAAAGTAGTAAACAGAAACTCCTTTTCCTCCTCCTCTTATTTATCTGATGTGCAATAAAATGTCTATCCTCGGCTGCTAAGGGGAATGTTCCTTTTCAGGGCTCCAGGGACTGTAGAATAAGACCTTTGTGGTGCTATTTGAGTTCTTCTTCTTTGGCGATCACTTATATCCGAGTACAATTGTCTTCCATGAACATGGTCTTAACAGTGAGTTCGTAAGTGACTGTAGAGGCCAATTCTGGATCCACCTGTTCTTCCACAGTGGGGACATAGCTTTCTGGGTGGGAGTTGATCATGGTGAAGGTTTGCCAAATGTGCCTTCCTCTTAGCTCATTTCTCCTTTTAGCCCTGCGTTTGTGCTTCTTCAAAGTCCATGACACCCTTGGTAAAGGCTGTTCTCCAGTTGGAACACTCATGTGTGAGCTATTTGAGTAAAAAAGGTAAAAAAACCCCACACCCTTGAACAGTTTAGTCCAGTCAAAGGCGACTATGGAGTTGTGGCGCTCATCTCGCTTTCAGGCTGAGGGAGCTGGCGTTTGTCCACAGACAGCTTTCTGGGTCATGTGGCCAGTATGACTAAACTGCTTCTGGTGCAACGGAAACCAGAGCCCATGGAAACACTGTTTACCTTCCCTCCGCAGCGGTACCTATTTATCTACTTGTACTGGTGTGCTTTCGAACTGCTAGGTGGGCTGGGTCATGTGGCCAGCATGACTAAACTCTTTCTGGCACAACTGAACACCGTGACAGAAACCAGAGTGCATGGAAACACAGTTTACCTTCATACTGCAGCAGTACCTAACTATCTACTTTCAACAGGAGCTTGCCCCATCGCACGGATTCGAACCGCCTACCGTCCAATCAGCAAGCCCACCCTCTGATAGGCTGATAGGCCACTCAACTTCCTGAGTTTGCTTTTAGAGGGATTGACTGTATTCTCCCATTCATAACCCCGAAATAGCATGAATGGGCACACAAGTTTTGCTCTTACGTCTCACACAGACCTTTACAGTAAAAAAAAAGAAAGGAAGGAAGAGAAGAAAAATGGAAGACCTGATGCACACTGGGGTTCAAATTGACTCCTGGGTTTCCCGAGGGCTGCTGATTTAGACAATTTGCTTAATGTTCTTATTTCCATAATGCATTCTGATTGCAACATCTGTGGGCTTATATAGATGCCCACAAGATTTGGTTTCCTCTGTCGGGGAATCAGAAGTATTTTGGGAATATAGTCTAGAGCAATCCATTTATAGCTGCAAGGAAACAGGGTATTCTCTCTCTCCCTCCCTCCCCCTTTCAAAGTGAGCAAGTTCCCACTATGGATAACACTCGATCATTTCTCAGGCTTTTAGAGGTGATAGCCATACTTGATTTAACGCCACAGAACTGTAGTAAACACTGGCTATTTCTGGA